>NC_134644.1:126215387-126845387 GCF_030463565.1 Pelecanus crispus | reverse complement strand
GGAGGGGGGCTTATTTTGTGTGTGCTTGATTGCTTGGGTGGTTGGTTGGGGTTTTCTTTGGGTGGGTGGGGGCTCAGCTTTGAAAACGTCCCCGGCTTCCTCGCTCCTCCCCTGGAGAGCAGCCCGGTTTGCACCGAGGAGGGAGGAGAAAGTGTGTGTCGGGGGGGAGGCCAAAAAAATAAATCTCCTCCAGCCCTCGCAAGTTGCGGCCCCTCCGAGCGGGCCCGTCCGTGGCCGGGGCGGGGGGGGCGGCTCGGCGGGCAGAGGGGAGCCCGTCCCCCGGCTGCTCCCCCCGCCACCCGTGCGCACACGGCCGGGGTGCGCCCTCCGGGCCTCTAAAGCTCTGTGTTTATTGTTGTGTCGTCCCGTGTGTCCCCCCCACCCCGCTCTCCTCCCCACCCCTCTGCCCAGGTTGGAGGAGGGTTTAAAAGGCAGGTGTGTCGGCGGCCGCTCGCCATGTCCAGATCCGGGGACAGGACCTCCACCTTCGACCCCAGCCACAGCGACAACCTGCTGCACGGCCTCAACCTGCTGTGGAGGAAGCAGCTCTTCTGCGACGTGACCCTGACGGCCCAGGGCCAGCAGTTCCACTGCCACAAGGCCGTGCTGGCCTCCTGCTCCCAGTACTTCCGATCCCTCTTCTCCAGCGGCGGCGGGAGCGGCGGGCACCCCCACGCCCTGGGGCTGGGGCCCGGCGCCCAGGACGGGCTGGCGGGCCCGCCGAAGGAGCCGCCGCCGTCGCAGCCGCAGGAGGAGCCCGGGACCCCGTCCTCCTCCCCGGAGGACAAGCTGCTGGCCAGCCCGCGGGCCATCAACAACCTGGTGCTGCAGGGCTGCTCGTCCATCGGGCTGCGGCTGGTGCTGGAGTACCTGTACACGGCCAACGTGACCCTCTCGCTGGACACGGTGGAGGAGGTGCTGTCGGTCAGCAAGATCCTGCACATCCCGCAGGTCACCAAGCTGTGCGTGCAGTTCCTCAACGACCAGATCTCGGTGCAGAACTACAAGCAGGTGTGCAAGATCGCCGCCCTGCACGGCCTGGAGGAGACCAAGAAGCTGGCCAACAAGTACCTGGTGGAGGACGTGCTGCTGCTCAACTTCGAGGAGATGCGCGCCCTGCTCGACTCGCTGCCCCCCCCCGTCGAGTCGGAGCTGGCGCTCTTCCAGATGTCCGTGCTCTGGCTGGAGCACGACCGGGAGACCCGCATGCAGTACGCCCCGGACCTGATGAAGCGCCTCCGCTTCGCCCTCATCCCGGCGCCGGAGCTGGTGGAGCGGGTCCAGTCGGTGGATTTCATGCGCACCGACCCCGTCTGCCAGAAGCTGCTGCTGGACGCCATGAACTACCACCTGATGCCCTTCAGGCAGCACTGCCGGCAGAGCCTGGCCAGCAGGTGAGGGGGCGGCGGGGCGGGGGGGGGGCCTTCCCTCACAGACGCCCCCTCGGCGGCTCCTGGCCGCGGCGGGAGGTGGGGGGAGCGGGCAGCCGGTGCGGGGCACCGAGGCGGCGGCGGGCAGGGACCCCGCGGGGGGCCGGGCCGGGCGCCCTGCGGCGGGGCAGGGGGCGGCTGCGGCCCGGCGGCGGCGGAAGGGAAGGGCGGCGGCGGGGCCGAGCTGCCCGCCCCCGGCGCCGCCAAACTTTTCGTCCCCTCCCCTCGGCCCGGCGGGGCGGCTGCGGCCGGGGGTGGCGGCGGTCGGCGGCCCCGCAGCGCCCCGCCGGCGCAGGGCGGGGGGAGGCGGCGGCCCGGGCAGGGGCGCGGAGGCGGGGGGGGGGGGGCCGGGGCCGGGGCGGGGGCGGAGGCCGCGGCCGAGGGCGGGAGGCCTCCTCGGCGGCGGCCGGCGGGGCGAGCGGCCGCGGCTGCCCCCCGCGGCGTGGGTCCCTCGGCTGCCCCCCGGGGAGGCCCTGCCCGCCCCGCTCCCCGGGCCCCCGCAGCGCCCACGGCCGTCGTGGCTGCCCCGTGGGGCTGAGGGGTGAGCGCCAGGCGTCGCCGAGCGCCCGGCACCCCGCGCGTTGGGAACCTGTTGTGATTACGCATCGCAGGCCATATTTACTCATTTATCATTATTTTTTTTTTTCCCCCCCCTCTACAACGTTGCTCCTTCACAAGGAGTTGCACCTTCAGGGCGTTTTAAGCTGTAATAATCCAAGTCCTAGGTCTAATCAATTACTTCCGTAAATAACAGCGTTACCCCGCGCGCACCCTGGTACTGCTGGTGGTCGGGCGATGTCCGTAGTGCGCGTGGAAACTTGTGACTTCATAGTCCTTACATCTATGACATGCCAGTTATTTTCGTTTAATAAGGTAATGAATCATGATGTCAAAGATTGACAATATGAGGTTAGTGTTAGGAACTGAAAGCACAGCATGTAGTTTAATGAGCAGTAAATATACCCGAAATGAAGGGGACATTTATTTTTCTCCTTTTAAAATATGTTTATACTTCATTTCATTCAAAAATGGATAGATAATACCGTCTTCCAAGTACGGTAGCGCAGAAATCAAAACACACTTTGTATTATTCAGCTTTTTAACTAATAGGTGGATATTATTAATGACTTAACAGCAGCAAGACAAACTAGTATGTTATTATATATTTTAGGTAATACGCTCTGTTAGCGTTAATGCAGAGGATTCTTTATATCTTCATGTAATAGGTACCCCGATGATTTAACTTCGAAAATGCTGTGCCTTCTTTTATTATCTCTGGCTAGCTCGCTCTGTTAGTGTTTTGTCGTGCTTATCACCTTGCTGTCTAACCGATTCTCACTCCCAAATCCAACAGTAAAAAACGAATACCAGCGTTTTGCAGTGGAAAGTATTTTTGAGATGCCGCTGTTGTAGCTGGTGCGTACCCTTTGCATTTCAATATTCAAAACTGTTGACTTTCAAAAATGCAAAACCCACCACCTCCTTCTCAGTCGAGATTCTGCACGCCGCCGGGGGCATGCCGGGGCTCGTGTCCTGGTGGATTGCTGAGATACCAGCCGGCTTGGTTCAGTGAAGATACCTTCCAGCTTCACTGGTCCATGTCATTTGAAGGATATGTAGTGGTGTTCTGACCACTGAATGCTTACAAGTGTCATGGATGCTGCAAGAATCTGATACCCCTGGTGCTGGGAGCTGGCTTTCCCTGTAAGCGGGAGCGTACACAAAAGGATTGCACTTTAAGTAGACCTAGATTAGATTCTGAGTTGCGTTTGCCTAATGACTTATGGGGGACTCGAAATACCACAAATACCATGTTTTTTATTTGTAATAGGTCTGCACGTTTGCGCAGACAGTGGTATTTCGGAGACCCTTAACCGTAGTGGGTGAAAACGTACCGTCACCTTCTCTACTTTAACGTGGTGTTTAATGACAGCATCGTAACTAGCTTCTCTTGATTGGGTTCTTTGGTGGCAGTGAAATCAGAGCAAAAACATTTAGATTTCTCTTATTTATAATCAGGGCATTAGAACTTATTCACAATGTTAAAATGTTGGAGATGTTGAAATGCTCTGTGATACAGAATACAATTGGTTATTTTCGTTTTGGGTCTTGGATGATATTCCTGGGAATTCATAAAGGTCACGAAGGCCCATCTTTGAATCTTAATCATTTTAAGATTTCATCAGGCTGCCTAAGTGTACAAATGCCTTCTTAAACATGAACAAAGAAACAAAAGAAACATACCCAAGGCTATAGAGATTTCCAGATTTGTCCTTCCCCGTTACTCAGTTTATCTAAAGTTGCAATGACAGGTTGACATTCATTCAGTCAATGTTATTTTAAGGAAGAAAATCTGCAAAGAGTTTCTTAAGCTACTGATTTGCAGAAGGCAATCTTAAAAGTAACTAACAGTTAAGTACGTGTGCAAATACATAAAAATTATTACATGAGAAGGGACTTTAAAACTTTGATTAACTTTTCTGTGAGCAATGGTGACCTTGGAAATTTGGAATTTCAAGTTTAATGAAAGGTCATTCACAAAAGATTCATATGTCTTTAGAAAAAGAGTAACTGTTCCTCTTGTGCAGTGTAATCTGTACTGCACAGTACAGTATGGGTTGGTGAAAAATACAAACAGCACAGTGCATAGCCACCTGCTTACTGCATATTGAAGAAATTAGGAGAGTCGCACTCAGACCTTGCCAATACTCTTCTGCATTTTTAAAAAGAACATATGTTTTTTGTAACACACCTACTTAAAAACAAAGCATGTACGCATACGTACGTACATATCCATACACACGCTACCATTTTGGAGTACTTTGGAATTTGGGCTACGTATATTTTTGAAACAAAATGAGTGTAATGGGAAGCTTGAAATACGGTGATTCTCTTCTGAAATGTAACTGTAAAAATAGCACTGGTTCTTTGTTTAAGCTTGTTTTTTATGTGGTAAAGCACATGTGCTTGCTTTTCTGACAAACGCAAGTTTTTCCTGTTGTCAGGGCTGGAAGAAAGTGATTTTCGATCATAAGAGCCAGTCTGCGCACTACACAGCAGTTATTTATAAGTTTGTGCTACAAAATGCAGATCCTGCAGCGCAAGTGATGCTGGGGCTAGCAGGGACCCGGGTTGCCTTCTTTGCCACAGTGAAAAACACTCTTTACCTGCAGGGAGAGCAGATTTTTTTTTTTTTTTTTTTTTGTAAAATTTCCTGAGGGAAGGTAACATTTGAACATCCTCATGCATTTTTGTAAAATTATTTTTCAAAGTACAGCAACTAAATGATCATTGTTTAAAAAGTTGAGGAATGACTTGTGAACCTTGCCGTGCACTCTGAGGTTTAGGACTTTACCACGGTGGGTGGGTGTTTTGGCTCTCATCTGGCATTTGATCAGGTGCTCAAGTCTAAGCAAGTTAGTAATTCTGTTGACTTTGATCTCCCTTTTTCAGGTTAATGCTGGAGCTTTCTGGCCTCTGTGATCCTCAGCACACAAGCCACTATTAAAGCCTTTCAAGGCACAGTCAGTTTGGACATCAGTAGGAAAAATCCCAGTTGATTTCAGCATGCAGTGGATTGGGCCCATTATGGTGACCCTGAACATTAGGCTTAAATTATGTTTGTCTGTCCCTGAGAGACAGGGATAACTCTGTGCTGTGTCATGTTTTCTGTTGTTCTGGGAAGAAAATGCATTTAGATGGAGGAATGTTCGTCTTCCAGTTATTTATTTGACTCTTGGGACTTCACTAGAGTATTGAGTTGATTAAAATGTCTCTGTGCTTTATTGTGTAATATAATATATTTTATACAATACACGGTATGTGTTTTCAATTTTTAAAAAGTTCTGGGTTAGAGCACTACTGTGTTGCTGGAAAGAATTTCACTTCTAAAGATGAGTGAGCTAGTGAGAATTATTATTGCTTCCATGTTTACTTGCAACAATGAAAATGGTTAAAAACACATCACCGCTATGAAACGCTTAGCTTTTAACTTTAATTTTGCTTGTGCTAATGCACAGTATAGCTATATACAGAGAATGGAGCACTGTAGAAAAATATTTAAATTATGGGGCTGATTATTAAATGTTTTACCTAAATGTTGTTGCCTTTTCATAGAACATTGCCATTATTTTATGGTTTCGCTCACCTGTAACTATTTACAATGACTTCTGTTCCAGACAGACACGAGAAGATAGGCTGGGTGGGAAGAGGCAGCCTGGGAGTTGTTTGTCGGCTGCAGGACACATGCAGCTCCTCTCAACATCAGTGGTTTGGGCTGGTCAGCTCCTCCCAGGATTTGCAGGCAGAGCAGCAGTTAGATGTCTGTACAGCTGCATCAGGTACCCGAAGGCAGAGGGGAGTGAGGAAAGTAAAGCTGGGAGAGAGGGGAAGATGCGGAAGAAGAAAGGAATTAAGATACTCCAGGGGAGAAACAGGACATAAGTAGCGGAAGCGAGGAAGTACAAATGAGGGAAAAGGGGAGAGAAGAACAGTTTTGAAGGGAGAAAAGTGGAAGAATAGGATACCAGACAGGAAAAAGGACGAAACAAAAAAGACCCTGGCAGATAAAAAGAAGGGAGGGAATGGAACAAAAGGGAAAAAACTAATTCTTGGCAGAAACAGCATCTGTTGTCAGTAACGTCTGAGTATTTCAGTTTCTGGAGAAGATATTTCGGATGTGGGGGAGGAAGAATGGAGGGGGATCAACCAAGTGACCTGAGGTAGGAAAAGTCATAGGCAGGAAATACGGAATTAAAGAGTAGAAGAGAGAGGAGGGAAATAAAAACACAAAGAGATAAGAAGGCTAAGCCTAACCGTGCTGTTTTCTGGGTTCAGCGAAGTTCCAGCATGTACAGACCTGGCTGTCTTTCTGTACTTTTGTTCCCTGGGCTGCTAGACCTTGGGGAGATTAGAAGTGCAGATTCTGGTCCTGCTAAAGCTGATTGTAGAGGTTTTTGTTTTTTCTTTAATTTCAGTGGGGAGAGGGTGTCACCCAGACCGTTTGGTGTTAGGTGATATTAGTGAAAGTGACAGGAAATTAAACAGAGCCAGGTGATGAAGATGATAGGACCAGTTTTCACTCAGTAGGAGGGTGGTAACTGGTGATGAAGAAGGAACATGTAAAGTGATGAACAGCGTGAGATGCTAGCATTTATGTGGAAGAAATATATACCCAGTCTGTTTTACTTTCTGCAGAGCAGATTAAAAATTTGAAGAAACTGGTTATGTCCCGTGGCGACTAAATAATTTCCTTCTTGAATACACTATTTGTCTACAAATCTTACAGGCTGTAGTTCAGTTTGACTTCTTTTTCTGCTAAGATTTTTGTAGGATCTCAGTAGGGCATGCTTGGTGGTTGTAAAAATATTTGCTTGTTTTTTCACTGAAATAAATTGTTGTGTGTTCTAGTAACAGCCACCTGCCTGTCCCTTTGTGATCTGGATTTTTAACTGATACTCGTACTCATGGTTAATTGCAAGTGAGAAATATTTCAGACCCCAAATTAACATCCGGATAAAAAACATACTTTAAATGTATGTGAATTATTAACATTTGCATTACGGTGTGGATGAAGTGAACGTGAAGCTCTGGTTTATTTTAGTAGGCTTTGGATCAGGTCTTATGTGGCTGAATTAATATCAGGAAATTGTGCCTGTGCCAGGACTCTCTCAGCTGAGCTGCAGAAGGGAGACTGACACATTAGACGCTGCGGGGAAGTGAACCACAGACCTGTAGTCAGTTTAATCCTAGTTAGTCTCACCTACTCGCCTTACTTGCCTTATGTGCATTCATTTGCCTTTGGAGACAGGCTAGTGCTGAAGTGTAAGTGGGAGATGTTGAGCATCCAAGAGGGAGGGAGGCCTGGAGCTCAGGTTGCCATCAGAGGCAGCACCGTTGTCCTAAAAGGACTGCTGTGGGTCAGGACAGTCCCTTGGGAGCTGCCTTAAAGACACGTATGTCCTGGCTGGTAAAATCCTTGAGAGCTGTGGCCACATCGGTAATAGCCAGTTTCTTGGCCCAGTTATAGTACTCGTTAGGAGAAACATAATTTATGAAGAACATTTAATGTCCTTTCTTATGGGCAACCATCCTTCCAACAGCTGTACATGAAGAAGGGGTGCCAAGTACCATGTGCAGGTACTCTCCTTGCCCTGCCAGCCAGTGTCCTGGTCAGAGGTACTAGTTGGGATAGTCTCCTTTGTGAACTGCCAGCCCCTCCTGATATATGTCCTTAGGCGACACATAGTCCCAATACCTCCAGCTCCTTCCCCACCTCCTGCCCGCTCTTGCTCCAGAACTTCAGTTTCTGAAACGCCTCTACTTCAAAGCCTTTTGAACATCCAAACTACTCATTTTCCCTTACCAGTCCGCCTCATAGGCTCCTCCTTGCTTCCAGACCACTCTGCCAGATAGGGCTCTTCCCCAGATCCAGCCTACCTGAGCTTCACCTCCGCATGTCCCTTCTCTTGAATCCTCTGCTACCATGGCCCCTGACCCCTCAGTGCCCCTTCCACCAGGCTCCCTACCTCACACACACCACGATGCCGACTGCTCCAGACCTCTCAGCTTGGATCTCCAAAGGCTGCTGCAGCTGGTTGGGCTGGGCTGCTCCTAAGCTTTCCATCACCCTGCCCCTTTTAGCACTTGAAGCAGCTTCGAGTATCTGCATCTGCATCTCCAAACTCTTTTTCCAAGAGGGGAAATCTTTCGCTGGATTTCAAGCCACATTGTTCTAGAGGGAAAATTAAGTTTTAAAAAAAATCTTACTAAGCCACTCAAACTGAGGGCAAAGAGCCTGTGACAATGGAAACTTCCTCCTCAAATGCTGTACTTGAGCAAAAATGCCCCTTTCCAGCACCTGCAACAGTCTGTGCAGCTCATTAACAAATCCTGTGGGTCCCTAAAAGAATGGAGCTGTCTCCCATGAGGTTCTGTGGTGTTCTTGCCAATGCTTTGGCAACGCAATCCAGGACTATCCTGTCAGGGAGAACATAGGTCACAAGTGGCACAGAGCCTCCTAGATAAGAAAGTTCCCTCTCAGACAAAGTATGATTTATACTTAGGGTGTACCTTTTACAAATGGAGTGCTGTAGGATCATGGTGAGCATCATACACACCTGTCTTGGCCACCTGTGTGTCCTGTCTGAGGCTTTTCTATTCACTCTTTGCCTGCATCCCCTTCACATGGAAAGAGGAGATAGAAAGGAGAGGGTCTTTGAAGGCACATTGTGGCTTCCTTAAGTTTTTTCCTTGTAGCAGAAGAATACAAAGGTTCTGAGTCTGTAACTGCTGAGCAGTAAAAATGTAACAGAGCTGCGATGGTGTAATTGTTTGGTTTTGTACTTGAAGAGAAAGTACAGCAAGCCTTGGGGGCAAGGGGAGTGAGGAGAGCAAACGTAGAACACAAAATCAATCATATTTGCTGCGTTCCTGAAATTTGCTTTAAAGACCGTCATGCCTAGCACTTAGTAGTCAACACTTCTTGCTATATTCTTGGAAAGCAGACAATAAACTTTGAGCAAGTATTATCAGCTGCCAAGTTTGATGGAAACAGACAGTTTGCACTGAAGCTGGAAGTAAATAGAAGTTGATGCCACAGTTGGTTCTTCCTATCTTCCCTGACTGCTGCCTCCTTTCAGGAAAAAAAAAGCAGTGGAAAAGGTAACCAGTCATACCTTGTGTGAGACAGCAGCAAGTTGTGTTTCTTCTCCTCAGCTTCCTAAGGAAAAGGAGGCTCAGCTGAGGATAACGCAGCCTCTGATGCAGAGACCTCCTGTCATCAGGGACATCTGATATAGAATCAAACAAAAAAAGGACCTTCTTGACTCTTCACAGTCTGAAAATCAAAAAGAAGAGTTGATTGAAATTTCCTAGGGGAAAAATGCAGATTTGACCACCCTGAACATTTCAATTTTACCACCTCTGTCTAAAATAAACAAACAAAAAAAAAAAAAAAAAGAGGGAAAGCAAATTGCAAAAGCATCTAGCTTTGGCATTTTCTTTAGTTTCATTTTTAAAAGTATTCAGCATCAAGGGAATTTCTTTAAGGCTTTTCAGAACTTCTAACAATATGGAAAATCAGTTGTTTGCATAGTTTTGCCAGTAAGATTCATGACACGGGAGGTTTTGTGACTCATTTACCAATATAAGCTTTGCTAGTAAAATTCCCTTGATTCAGATCCCTTACAATGCTTCAGATACTCATTGTGTGGCTAGTAAGGATATCTTTAGCATTCAGATCTCAGTGAATTTAAAGACTTGTGTTCAAATGATCTGTTTGTGTAGATATTGTCACTATAAAAATACTACTGATGATCTCACATAGGCAACATATCTATTAAAGCCTGTCTCAAGCTATAAGGAACAGCAGTGTTGTCTATGAATACAGCAACCTTGGCAGGACTCCGTATGGGAAAGCTACTGAGCATCTTTCTGGGGAACTGTTCCAGTCTCCTGTCAACATGAAGAATAAGCTGGTAGTACAGGGAGGCAAAGATAAGAAGGACATTCCTGTGTGTTCCTCCCAAAGGAATGCTGATGGTAAATGCTATTCTTCCAGGATAGTTGCCCACCTCTAAGCTACCTATTAGTTCAGAAGCTCTTATCCCAAAAGGAAGGGACATTCACTTTAAAAATCTTCCAGCTAAAAAAATACCCTAACTCTTCAAGATTTACTTAGACACCATCCTAAACTAGTAATGGCAGTGTGAGTGGATTCATAAAGAAAAATCAGGTATTCAGAGCTCCAAAAAGATTCTAAGTTAATTTAATATAGGGGATGGAAAATTGTCTGGCAACTGTAGAAATAAAGGAAACTTTAACTTGTAAGGTAACTTTGCAAGAGTTAAGCATGCCCTGTCAGACAAAAGATTCACTTACTCTTAGACTTCTGCTTTTTAGATAGAGACAAAAAGGAAAGATTGTCTTTGGAGCAAACAGTGGCTCTCCTTTATGCATTTATTTTAAAAAAACACATTGGACAAAAATAAAAAAAATCTAGTAGATTCAGAGGACAAAACCAACAATAAATGTCTGCAGCATATCATTCCCAACTTAGTATTTACGTTCCTAAACTTCAGTCTGTCAGTGGTCAGCAGCATGTATTAAATGAGCAGGAGAGCGGGTGTCTCTTGGGCATCAACGAACCTCTTCAGTGAACATTACGGTGAGCTCTGCTGCAATGAAAACTTGTACTTGGGGCCTTCTGCTAAGCATGCCCACATCAAGAGTGAAAGGATGAAAACCAAAATCTTCATGGCACTAAAGTGAATGTTAAGACTGGTTTTCAGGTAGAGTACTAATAGAAAGTTTTTTCACATTCTTTCAAGTGTGCCTTGGGCAATAGGTGTGCCTTAGAAGAGTCAGAAAAATCCATTCATAAAGCAACATTCATACATTCAGCATATTTTTGAGCATATTTTGAACCTAAGAACTAAAGAATTTCTTGGTCATAATTTGCAAGGGACCTCAGCATGCTTTTGGTTTTGACAGAATCGAGGTATTCTTTTAGGTCTGTACTTTGCTCATAAGGAGAAGGATATTCCTAGTGGGTCAGAGTTCCAGCAGAAGTCTGATCTGCAGGACTTGGTTTGGTGGCTGTGAGACCTCAGGTCCTTCCCCTGGCAGTGCGAGAGGGTTAGGAAGAGATTCTGGATGCCTGTTCACCTGCAGGTTGTGATGTTCATTAATTCATTTTATGGGATAACAAAACCTCACAAAATTTCTCCATCCAAAATAAATTTTACATTGTATCTTACGGCTTTCATCAAGTTCATAGTTAAAGTCCTGGATAATGATATTTTGTCTCTATTAAACATGTGTTGCTAATCATGACTATCTTTGCAGTCAACTGTGGAAGCCAAAATCCATTGAAATAAGCAGTTTCATATGACACATTTGTTGCACTGAAATGCCTGTCCAGGAGCGGGGAATGTAATTGTCAAAGATCTCATCACATGTTCTGTGATGGCAAAATAGTTTCTTCAGTCACGGGCAAATGGATGCCTGCAGCATCAGTTTAGATTTGCAGACCGCAACTAGATTCTCCATTACATTCTGTTGGACACAACACTCTTTCAGGTGCCTTTTTAGAAGAAAAAGGTTACTAAGTTTCTGGTTTCTGAAGATTAAATTAAGTCTTTAGTGTTAACGAACAAAAGGTCTGCAACTGAAATGCTGATTGGGACAGTGTATTTATCTCTGTGTCTATTACCTTGAGGTTGGTGTCTAAACCTCACTGCAACAATTTGTTTCTGCTGCAGGTTAGTACAGTCACTTTTTCTGAGATTCTTGCTACTTCTTGTTTTGACAGTATCACTATGTGTCGGCCTCCAGTTTCTCAAATCCTTTGATGTAATGAGATTTGTGGATGTAAGTAAAATTCACCACCCATTCACCTGCTCTTGCTGGATCTGGGGCTGGTCTTCTGGCTGTTTTTGTTTGCACCTAAGTTCAGTGAGCAAACACCTGAAGTTCGATTTGGCTCTGCTGCATTGAAGGTCAGCACTCAAGCAGGGGTGAGGCATCCCATGTGTGTGAGGTCCCTGGTCTGAAGAGCCACCTGGCTCACTCCATACTCAAAGCCATGGTGATAGCCTATATTAAAAGAGAATTAATGATCCAGGTTTTTGGTTTTATTATAGCCCTGAGTTAAGAGGAAAGTATAGTTGGATAGGCTTTTTTTTTTTTTCCATTGATTACCGTGATCACCTATATGTCTAAGATGCAGTTTTCTTTCTGTAACACTGCACCAAATGCATTAAGAACCACAGGATTGCCACTTCATTGTTGTAGTCTTCCATTTCTTTGCATTCTCTAATGCAGAGAGGGGAGCCTTACTGCATTGTTTAAAAACTGGAAGAGTCTGGAGCAAACCTGTTGTTGTTGGGGCTTGTTTTCTTGCCAGCCTTGGTGGAATTAACTTTTGCTAACTGCCCAGATAAGGAAAACCCATCAGTTCAAGGTTGATGGGTATGCTAGTAAAGAAAAACAATGTGCGAGAAGAGTATTTCCCATTCATGCGTTTGCCATTAACATGAGGCTGGTCAAGGTTGCAAAAGAACTTTGGGTGTGAGTGGTTGTCAAGAGTATTGAGGCCTATTGCTGTCTTTTCTACTGATTCCTTGTGAGTTGATAAACTCTCTTGGGTTCAGCACTTTGCCCTGTGTATTCACGGTTAGTTTAGACTATGGACTAGTGACCTGAATTTTAGAGCTGATGCACATCTGCTGCTACCTTTGAAGTGAGTAGGATTTAGGTATGTTGATGGGTATTCAACATCTCTGAAAACAAAGCCACTTATATAAGTTCTCAAATTCCTAGGTTGATGTGCCTGAAGGAAATGATACAGGTTTGAAAATGTTGACTTTAAAATACACTTTGGTTTCCAGTCCTGTAAGTAGACAAAATAAACTTCACACCACAGGGGGTACTCAGGAACTTAATTAAAGGTGAATTAAGTGTTTTAAAATCTTTGCAGAACAGAAACTTCAAAGTGTGTGCGGAGTAGTAACAACATGTGTAGTTCATCAATCAGAATTAGAGTTTTGAATTCTAGGTATAAGAAATGCTTTCAGGATAAGACATGGATAAGTTTATCTCAGCTTTTTGCCATGACATCAGCCTGCCTGGTCACAGTTAGCATTATTTTAGCCTTCCCTGACCAGGACCCACTACTGCTAATTGAGCACAAGATGATCATAACAACCTTGCTAGGGACACTGTGAACCCCAGTATGTAACTGAATAGTATATTACACTGTGAAATAAGGACTATGAACAGAGAGTGTTTCCGATATAATGCAGAGTGTTTCACATGGTAATCTTCAGTTATCCAAATAGTAAACATGTAATAATGCAAGAAAGGGAGAAACTTTATCTTGCTAAGGTATTACACATATTTTTAAATCCTGCCTTCATTGTAGTGTTTCACTGAATTACATTTTTATTAATATTTAGAAAAGTTTTCTACATATAAGCAGTGATCATTTCCATGTCTTTCATATTTTAGAATGTATTTTAAGATTTTAACGGTACTGCTCAGTGCAATATGAAACACAAATACAATGTAATAAAGAATTTTTTTTTCAAAACCTAAAATGTAGTGATTCACACCAAAACTTAAAAAGCAGAATTGGCTCCAAGAGAACACATCCGTTTAAAACATGTATATCTTTAGCCACTGTATTATCTTTACTTGGTTCACTGGAAGAGTTCTCAATATAGATGAATTAGATACTTGAGTAAAAGAACCCATCTCTTCTTTTCCACGTGAGAGTTCCCTTTGCTTTTGGTAGAGACTGTGCTGGCTATTAAGTTCTTATTAAACCTTTATTAAGGGTTTCTGTTCATGCTAATTCCCATTTTAAACATGTGAAAATACTAAATATTTTTTAAACATTCCCATATAGCAGTGCTGTTCCTTCTCAAGAAACAGTAGCTTCTCAGATTGCTTAGCTGAAAAAGTAATGTTAAGGATAGTTGCAGCTGCCAAAGTCTGGAAACTCAGAGTTACATCTGACATTTCATTCTTCACCTTAACTATTGAGCCTTGGCCATTCATTGGTTTTTCACAGTGCTTTGGAGTTGGAAGGGAGTTTTACAGATGAAAGATGAA
This sequence comes from Pelecanus crispus, assembly GCF_030463565.1. NCBI lineage: Eukaryota > Metazoa > Chordata > Aves > Pelecaniformes > Pelecanidae > Pelecanus > Pelecanus crispus. Next base: position 126,831,342 of record NC_134644.1, on the reverse strand, counting down.
AATCAAAATAAACTCTTTTATCAAGTAAACCTTGCAAGGGCATTCTGAATTTTACAATACACGGGGAGTTGATTGTGATATAACATACAACACAAGAGGGTTGGAATAAACAATTTATTCTCTATCGTTAGGGATGGCCATGCATAACTGACTTATGGCTCTGGTTTGCTCTGCCACTTGTTACGTGTGCAGTCATCCCTAACTCATACCAAAAATAGTTTATCATACTCCTGTGTTGCATCGTTTTTATCAAATGTTCTCTCATTAAAAACTTTATCGGGGACATTGAACATTTCAAGACACTGGCAATGCTTATGAAAGCTTTCCCGAGAGCTTGGTTTCACTGAGTGGAGTCGGTGCCGACAGTGATCATGAGATGGTTCCTGATATCCTACGTAGATACAGTCTGGTGGGCAGGTAACAGTCATCATTTGACAGTACGTAGCAGGTTCAGTGCAGAGGTCAAAAGCTGGCTTGTCAGAAAGACTGAAGGACCGCAGGGGCTCCCCCCAAGTTGGGAGCGAAGCAGGGGGGTAGGACAGCAAGGGAGAATATTGCAGTGTCACTGCCCCCGCGGTGTAACTCCGGCCCCTGCAGTGAGGGTTTCATTTCCTCTGCTGTCAATTCAGGACCTTCCCTGAGCCCTAAATCCATTTAAAAACAAACAAGGCCATCTGCCAGATAATTCCCTGGCCATCCTTGTGATAGATGCATCTGCAGTCTGTAGCTGTTTTTTGGTTAGCCATTTGAAAGGTTTTGTTCCTAAGCATCGTGTGAAGCGAGCCTTCAGCAGCTTGCTCCCTTCCTCAAGGAGGTTCCTTGTGGGTAGTGCGTGTCTACAGCACAACCTAGTCCATTTTGCCCAGTCTTCTGAAGAGAGGATGCAATCCTGGTACAAATGTAAATTGCTGGGTCCCCAACACTCTCTAGGTAGTAGTCGGAGCTAAGCCACTGGTGTGTCTCGGTGACAAAGCACCCACTACCGGTGGTTTTACCCCGCGGCGTGCAGTTGTGGTGGTGGGCTTTGGTTCGCGGCATTCTGTACCTTTCTTGGCCAGGAGCGTTTGCTGCAGACTGACACACACATTGCTACAGTGATGTTGTCATGCTTGGAAAAATGTTGGTGTTGGGCAAGGGTGCTTTCCATCAAATGCATGGTCCCCCTGCGCATTCGTTCGTCTCAATGCATTTTTTCCAGGCTACGTCACCTTCCTACTTCACGGGAACATTTTGAGCGTAGACCTTTCTTTCAGCGTTATCACACCCAAGCTTCGTGTAACTGATGAAAGTTCAATTATATGCGAAGTGACTATTAAAGCATCAGGGCTCATCTGGGGGTCTGGGCCTCCCCTCCCCTTTTCACTTACAATTGTGCTAAATCCCTTAATGTTGCAAAGAAATCGTGCATTCATCAGGTGGAGCGTTGGAGGCCAGGGTGCAGATAACCGCTTTTACTGCATATGAGACATTGCAGTCCTGTTCTTAAGAACTGCCAGGCAGATTGGGAATCACGGTCACGGTTAATAGCAGCGAATTGCCAGCTCTTGATGGGTGGGTAGTCACTCCTTTCAGTGGTTGCCCCCTGGGGGAGAAGGTAGAAAAACAGAGGGAGGGAATTAGAGTGACTTTGCACAGTTGAGCAGGTTCATGCCGCTGGATCAGTGGCAAGCACTGGCAGGGCTCCACTCTGGGGAGGCTCACAACAACATCACAGTCTCATTTTTACCAATTGGTGTTGCTATAGCCAGTGGTGCACAGGGGGAGAGCAAAGAGAAGGGGGGGAGCTGGCGGGGAGAGTGAAAGCAAGAGTCTGGATTAAACAAACAAAAGTGCTTGTAAGTAGCATTTAACCCATAACCATTAGCCCAGTGCTGCTAATTGTACTAAACTATATATCTGAAGTTCAGTGTGTGATTAAAGAGTTGGCTCACAAACTCTCTGCATAACCTTAATTTTTTCAAGGTTCTTTGAGTGTAGAATGGCTTATAATAATGATTTTGACTAATACGATTTTTGACATGCAACTTTAATGCTTAACCTTAGTACAACTCCAGAGCATTTCATGTGTATTCAGCTGTAAAGAGTGATGATTTAAAGGGATAATATAAGAAAAAGGTCGTTCTAGAATGAACCTCTAACAAATTGCATAAAGGAAGCTTATTATTCCATGAGTAGAGCGATATGCAGCTTTTCTGATCATTTTTCTGCTTGGTTCAAAAAATTGTTGAGACATGATTGGGGAAAGAAACACAAAAAATGAAATGGAAAACTGCAAGCAGTGAACATTCTTTTGATGGTTATGATTTTGTTGCCACTAAGAATACTCCTCAGTAATGTGGTTGTTCATCTTTCCTCTTGTTTTGGGTGAAGAATTCGTTCCAATAAGAAAATGCTGTTATTGGTTGGAGGATTGCCTCCCGGACCTGACCGGCTACCCAGCAATTTGGTTCAGTATTATGATGATGAAAAGAAGACGTGGAAAATACTGACAAGTAAGTGGTTTATTTTTGTACAGTTGTCTTGATGAATTTAAAAACATGGTTAATCAAATTAGACACTTTATTGATTTGTTTCTCTTCAGAGGTTTGTTTATGTATCACAGGGGGCTTCACAATGGAGCAATAAATTGAGATTGCAGAAGATGCTAATTTTATAATAGGATAGGCCTAAATTAACATTGGCTTAAAATCATTCCAGTAAGTTTTTTAAGTAAACTTATAAGTCTTTCATACTGCAACATGTAATACTTGCATATTTATGTACATATGAATAAAATGTGGTTTAGGGGAAAAAAAAAAAGGCAATGTTCAAGACAGTTTTCTCAGAGTCAGATCCCTGGTAAGCCATAGTACTAAAGTACACCTTTGATTCTCTTTTGCATTTTCATTTCCTTCTTCCAGCTTTATCTGTTGTCCACAATCATTAAATGCTGACAGAAGCATTGGTGGAATATATCAGCTACAATAAACAGTGCACAGAGGCTCGTATCACAAAATTCTTTCCCACCTTCTTTTAAAGGTTGATTGTGTTTTAGAGTAAGTATTTTGCCTCGAGCATCGAGATTTGGAACTTATTGTTATGTTGGTTGCGATTCCCAGTCTGACTTGGTCATGGAATCAAATCATAGCTTCTTGAGTGCAGCAGGCTGTGTGTGCATTAGTCCCCTTGTGGCTAAACTGGCTGCATTGGTCAATAAAACTAAATTTTAACTGTCAAAATTGCCCAAAGCAGTATAGATAAAATAATAAATGAGCAATTTTGATCCATAAATCAAAGCCATACTTCTAAAACTGGACAACTGGTAAAACCTGGATTTCCTAATAGACCTGCTTTTTTCCCCAGTAAAATACATTTTACAGAATTCTCTTCTTCATCCAAAAGCCCTTTAATGGGATACGTCCACATTAATATTATATGCACAGGTTAGGATGAAAAATAATTAAAAAGACTGCTATGATGCACGATTTGAAATGATGCCTTTGCAAATTGCTTTCTCCCATGGAAAATTTAGGAGCCTTTCTCAAAGTGCTGCAGCATAAGGACTGCTTAGGTATAGATGCCCTGGACTAAAAGTTGAGGGTGCTGTGTAAGAATGGCAATTACAAAAGGTTGTATGAATGTACATTAGAAAAGTCTACAGCATCTGTACTAGGGAACATCCTATGCTTCACATGTTTCAGAATAATGAGATACGATACTTCTGTATGCTACTTCTGAGAAAATTCTGAAGACGGTAAGTCAGTGAAAAATCAATGATATTACGTAAGACACAAGTGTTCAGCTGTTTTGAATTTGGTGTGTCTAATCCAGTGGCTTACCAGGATAGGCAGGAGAAATGGATCTCTTCCTTCAAGATCTGAACTGAATTAAAGGAAAAAAAATTATTCTGAATCTTACCTATCTGTAGATGTGTCAGATTTTGTAAGAATGAAATTTATTCAGTTCTTGGTTACTTACATTGTGATGCTGTCTCCAAGACTATGGGAAACTGCACCCAGAGGCACAATACCTAAATGCTCTGGTTAAAAATCCATCACTGGTATTTGAATAACACCACCATCTATGGTGGTGTTGAGAGGTGTTTCTGAATAATTTTGTGTAATTTTATCAAAAGAATGTAGTCTTTTCTGTGTTATCTCTAACAAGTAGTAAACAAAAATTCTCTTTTCATTCTGGTTAATGCATGTAACCTTCTGTGCATCTGTTAGTCCTAGCTAGCTCATGTTCAAGCACTTGGTGCTCAGCACTGGAAGACTTGAAGGTCCCCAGATCTGTTTCTGTGTCGGCTGTCAAATACACAGCCCTCTACTGACCTGAGTAATCCTGTTCTTACAAAAACTGCTAGAAAAAGATGCCTTCTTGGCTTGGACTACTGTTCAAGGATGTCTTTTTGCACTGAAAAAAACTAAAGTTAATGAGCATGATTTCTTAGAAAATATTATTACTACTCACCAAATGATAGCAATAACTATTTTAAAAAAAAAACAGACTTGAAAAAAGAGTTTCAGGTATCTCCTGCTTTACTTTTTAACTTAATGTAAGAGAGGATGGGAAGTGGAGGCAAGTTGGAGTAGAACTTTTGTCCTGTCCTTTCCATAAAACATTGAAGGACTATACAGCATAGGAGCACAGGGCTTGAAGAACTGTGACTGAGCAGTTTTAGGGAAGATTACAAACAAATCACATTATAACATGGTGGTAGTTCAGTGCAGTCATGGTGTTGTATCAACATACTATGATATTTATGGTGTGTGGGAATTTAAGGACATTGTTCTATCTTTATTTTTCATGTACTTTTTGCAATTTCGGAAGAAGTACATTCATTTCGTTCCTTTACCCTATTACCTCTCTCCCAGTCCACAGTTTTGGAAAATAATTGTTAGGTTTATTCTTATCAGAGATGTACAATCAGCAGTGAAGGAGGAAGATTTTTTTTTCTTTTTCACTTGTTTAGACAGTATTGTCAGTCCTGAGGTTGCAGTTCACCCCCAACTCATCGGTGCAAACGAGGAGTTTGCTCCCTAGTGAACAGAGCAAAAGCCATGTCCTGCTCATAAGGTTCTGTGATGGGCAGAATCTTAGTCCTTGTAGCCTGGTATTTTAGGGTGTTCTATCTTACTATCGCCTTAGGTATAATTGATTTCTTCCTGTACTAGCAACCATTTACAAAGTCTTTTCTTTAACCTTCTGCCCTCCAGTAGACTTCCCCACGCACCAACAAAAAGCCAGGCTTTGCACTTAGAGGCTTACTGTTCCAATGTAAATGTGCAGAGAAATTCCCCTTTCCCTCCTCCAAACCCATCTACATTACTCATTTTCTGCTTGCTGTGCCAGTGGCCTTTGGGGGTGGGGAAGGTGGGAAAGAAGCTTGCAAACACTTAGTCCTGGCTGCAGTGGCAGGGATGTTGAGGAGGAGATGGATGAGAGGAGACTGAACCTCCTCTTGTCACCCTGCACTGAGAGGAGCCCCAAGAGTTACTCAGCAGGGCCTGCAAACCCGTTTGAGAGGGAGCTGTTTGCCTGTTGCCTTTTTCTGTCTCAGCGTGGGGAGTGGCTGTTGCAACCACTCAGTTGCCTAGAGCTCTGTGTCCTGCCTTGTGTGATGCATAAGGAACAAGAGAAGATCAACCATCAGAAACTACTGACTCCATGTAAGCCGTGGCGCTGCAGTTGGAGCTATGAAGACAGTTGCAGGTGGAACAGCACAAGCTATCGAGTATGACAGCTCAGCAGAGTAGCAATCTCATTTTGTTCCCGCGACAAGACTAGATCTATTGGCAGGGGATACTGCCCACCTCTCTCTGCCTGGCTAGCCAAAGCACCAAATGCATCAGTACTAATGGGAGTAATTCTAAAGGTATCAGGAAAACAACTTGCCTTGTTCATAGATCCAGAAGAGGAGGGGAAGCATGCACCCATTTCCAATTTTTTAATGTCATCATCTATAGGCAAGAATGCTATGGCTCAAGGGATCGGTAGATTTTTCACAGTCTAGTATTACTGTGTATTTTTCCTGTCTCATATTTCTGAGAGAGTTATTTTTTCTATGTTGGCAACAAAGAATAGAGACAGAATAAAGAGGAAAAAAAGGGGGAAATTAAGCGGCATTTTACAAACATTTTCTGCCACCTAATTTTACTTGATGTGCACACAACCTTAATCTGAGATTCATAATGTGCACGTTGCTGTTTAATTTGAAACACTACTTATTGCACAGTTGTGCCTGAGCAAAGTTGAGGCTTTTATAGACTGTATGGCAAAGCACAGTGAACAGATCTTCACTGCGTGGTTTCTTTTCAGGCTTGCCTACGTGTGCACGAACACCAGTTCGTTTTTTAACTGGGTGCTACCTATGTCACGTGGCAGCAACAGGCTGCCACTGCCAGTGACACAAATTAAACGGCTGATGGGTGTTTGACAGTCCTTAGTAACAGCAAAAGTTCTGCTCTGTTAATGGGGTTCAATTGTGCCATGATATTTCACAGTCCTCATAACTACTTGCTGGATGTGGGGCAGCGGGGGGGATCTCTGTGTCACCACCTCATGCCTCACTGCTCAGAACCAGCCACTGCTGCTTCGGTTTTAATTACCAGCTATGGTCTTGCCAGGAGTCCTTGTTTAATCCTAGAACTTCTTTGGTTGTTTGTTTTAACTGCAATGTTTAAGATTAATTAAACTTTAAGGAAGTGAAACAATGTTTTGTTTGTTAGAATTATTCTGCAATAATTGCAAGTTTCAAAATCCAGAGCCTACAAAGATTTTTTGTGTTCAGAATTGCATAGCTCTCCCAAAAACCCTACTGCTAAGGCAATGATGTATTACTTTCACTTTCATTATATGTTTTTAATCAGAGCGTGACTTCACACTAGACAAAGCGATGCTTTATGCATGGTCTCCCTTGTTTTTTGCTAAAATCTTTTGACATGATTAATTTTACTTTAATGCTTTTGTCTTCTTGTAATGGTAAGGATGATGGGTATAAACCAGGGCAAAAAATACATGCTTTTCTGTCACAATGCCTCTAAGCATTTAAAAAATATATTAAATGAAAGAAAAAAATATCACAAGAGACTGATCCAACTGGAATTAAATTTCTTGCTACGTGAACAGAGAATGCAAGAAATAAATAAAAATGATGCAGTCATTGTTTTAGTTTTTTTTTTATTTATTTTTTCCATAGCAATGTATCCATCTGTCTGGTTAGAAGTGATGAGCAGGGGAGAAATTGTGTCTTACAGATTTCTAGGTATACAGTGAATCCTCCTTTCAATGCAAAATTCCTTTTTCTCTGAAGCACAAAAGGGTAAAATATTGGAAATGTTACTGAACTCTTACATGGCACGTTCCATCCATGTGAAGCTGCAGCTGCAGCAGATCTTTCTTTCATATCGGTACTTTGTTTTTCAGTAAGATGCTAATTGTAACATTCCTTAACCTCCCTAGCTAACCATACCATCTGCGTAAACCACAGAGAGGATTCAATGAGCATCAAAATAGTGGGAAATAAATGTATGGGCAATAATGCATTTATGCTTAGGTATTGCACTAGGTTTGGATTTCAATTCCATGTGAAAGCCAATCTCATTGTCCAATGAAAAATATAATACAGATGATATATTTGGATAAGAAAGGCAGGGAAATGTCCAGAAGGTCACCAGACTGGAGAGTTTAGTCAGGATGACCAGTGCCCCATTTCTGGTTACTTCTTTTCCTAGTTATCCCTTTATCCCTTAGTCTTATTTTAGTTAATCTTGACCTTCCTGCCCTTTGCTAGGTATATTTACATCTGCTGTGTTTGGTCCATGTGTAAGGACAAACAACCAATCAAGCACTTCAGTTTCCTTCTCCGTCTCTCTCCTTCATGCCAGCAGCAATCACACAATATCAAGGAGTTGTCATTTATTTGTCTTCCTCTGACTTGCTGATCATACCAAGCAGCCGGTAACCTTTTCATCCTCGATGCTCTGATAAAGGCAGTCCGCCTTCTCCTTCCTTCCCCAGGTTGGCTGTGCTTTCATTTTCACATGAGGCAGTCTCCACTGCAGGTAGTCTGGTCTGAATACAATCTCTTTTCATTTCTGTCACTTTGACTTTTTTAAATTTCCCTTGAATATGTTCTGTGACAGTACGGCCTCCTGTACAGCAGTCTTCCATCTTCAGTAACAACACAAAATTTTGAGTGTCAGCCAGCTCTTAGGCATACTGGTGGTTCTAGAAACCCTTTCAGCATCATTATTTATGCATTTTACTCACAGGGGAGTCAAGTAAAAGGAAGGTAGAATGGTTTGCTTCATATTATAGTCAGCATCAGAGAACCTGGGTCACTCCACTCCCCAGCCTACATCGTTTCTGCTGCAATAGGTTGCATTTCTTTCTCTTCTGTTTTCTTTGGTAATGCTGTGACGCTCAGTTGTGTCAGCCTTTCCTATACAGATGATACTTTGTCCTTCCTGGGCAAATTAATAACAAAAGTCCTGTTCCTCTGTTTTTCTGAAATGGCTTTGGAGTCACTAAGAGTTTCTCGGTCCTTCATGTGTTGGAGTTTTCTCTTTTCCAAGTTGGTTACTTACAAGACAGACAGTATGATTTATGTGCTCACATCAGAGGTTCTTGGGAGAAATTTTCAAAGGCATGAATGTCAGTTTAAGTACCATTAGATGCCTAGCACATATTGTTCCTTTGGAAATGTTATGTCTTTTAAGTAAGTAAATTCATCCACTGTAGAGTTTTACTTTTTAGAAGAATGATAGTGCGTTTGAAGCAAAAGTTTCCTCCTTCAATTTACCCCCAATCAGTTGGTAACTGAATAAAAGACGTGGTGTTTGCAAAAAGCGAGTTGAGTCAGATGGACAGGTTAAATCTCTTGACATATGCCAATTATAATTTCTTCCCCATTTTTTTGTCACTTGTGAGAATAGTGCACATTACGTTAATCAAAAATATGTCTTGATGAACACTTCTTGGCAGCCCTGATAGATTTCATCTCTCTTACTCCATTTATCCAGCAGTCAGGGATGGTGCAGCTACTGCTTCAGTGCTGTGTCGAGGATGGTTTCAGCACTGCATTGAAAAGCTTGAACAAGCATTAGCATATTGCTAAGGCAGAAGTCTCAATATTATCCACTAGACAGATCTAATAAATGTGGTAGATGTATGTAGAAGTTGTACAAGTACATGTATACATATGCAAATGCTCATACATATCCTTCTTAAATAAACACACTGATTGCTTGAAAAGCTAATTTTAAACATGAATTCCATCTGTATTTTCCATTCATGTATTTAGTCCCTTTTAAAAGGTTCAAAACCAGGAAAATACAGTCACAAAAGAAGAGAGATTCATACACAGAAATGTTGACTGATCAGTATGACTATCCAACTTTAAGCCTGGATTTAGGAGATTTATTCAATGTGGTCAGACACATTGCCAATAAACTACATGCTTTACTCATGCAGGGAAGTGAGAATATAGAAGTGAGAAGCAAAAATATAGTGAAGAGTATTTTTTTATATGTGACATACTAGAGGTTAGCCACAACTCCCATTCTGAGGATGATGCATGGGAATTCAACCATGCAAGTGCCATTAATGGTGCACGCCTGTGTATCTAAGAGCAAGACAGAGCTCTAAGAATGAGTGAAAATGTAGCATGTTCTCACAACGAATGCTGTATTTGTGCCTTAAATATTGTTTTCTTCTGCACTGCCATTTGAGATAACTTTCAAGAAATGTCAGCTCTCTTTCTGTGCATTTTTCTTTTTGATTACAATGTTGTTAGCTTCTGCTTTTACACAGGTGTTACTTGACTGTGTAACTTTTGTGATAACCTCTGTACTCTGTTCCTGGCTTGACCAAGCAACCTGTTCACTTCACCTCAGAGAATGAAGGGCTAGTGTAAGTAAACTATTCACTTTTTTTTTTTTTAATCATTTCAGTTGAGACTTTCTGCTTATCTGCATATTCCCCTTTTATTTGTAAGTGTGATGTATTGTAGATTCTGAGTAGCTTTCTCTTCCTGTATTCCCAGTCCCTTTATATCTTGCTATGCTGTGTCTTTCAAATGGCCAGTCTTAATCACTGCATTCAGTCTGTTTGTGCTAAAGCCCTCAATAGTCTTTCAGCTTCTCTTGGCTACTTTCTGCCCTTTGTTATGGACTTGTGAACACCCACCTCTCTGGAAACCAAGCTGTTAATTTTCTTCCACATATACAAAGATGCCTGAATCTACTCACCTTCATCCTCAGAAACTGCCGGCAAACAGTCACTTTCAGGTAGAGTCCAGAAGCATTACCCAAACGTTCTGTTCCCTGCCTCTGCTCAGCCAGGACTGTTTGTGGTTGAAAACCTGAGTGGGACAAGAGAACAAGGCACAGCCCAGTTCCAAGACACCCTTAGGCAGGGGACCGAGACAGTGCAGAGCTGAGCCGTAGGTGGCCCCAAGTAAGAAGGCAGCAGGTGTAAGACCGGTGAGTTGTCAGATGATCTGTGCTGTTTCCACAGCAGATGCTGATGTCAGGCTTCTGTGGAGACGTCTTACAAAGAAAGCTGCTGGTTCCTGGAGATGCCGTTCACTGCCATATCCTTACAAGTACATCAAAACCTTTGACTCAAAGCCTTCCTCCTGGATCACAGAACTTACCTTTTTCTACCTCATCTTTCAACTTGAGTTACACATCTTTACAGATGGCTTGAGGATGACTGTTCCATTTTGCAGCAACTTCTACAGCTTTGTTCCAAGGTGAAATGAAAACCAATAGCTTCCAATGTTTTTTTCAAAACCAGTCTTATATCAGAACATCCCTTCTCATCTCAACAGCTCTTGTGGGGTGGGGAAGAGGCAGACAGCTGAGGTTTGAGTCCCTGCTTTGCTCAAGCCAGAGAACAGTTTTTTAACTTATGAATCCCTCATGTACATCCCAATGGGTATTTAACATCCCCACCAAAGAAAGTTTTGTCCAGCTTTGCAAAGCTAACTACAAACCAGAAATTGCGTATATACAAATAAAAAGTTGTTATGACTTCACCAGTAAACCCAGGTGAGCAACAGAGCAGAGGATTTGCAACATTCTGAACCATCTCAGCCTATGGGCATCGTGCGTCTGCTATGAACACACATATCCTGATGCGGTAGGAACTGGGAGCTGCGTTGTCCTGTCTTCTGTCCAAAGCAAGTGTCTCACCTGGCTAGATACAGATTTCAGTAAAGTCACATAATTTCTAGTGAAAGGAAATAGTGTCAAAAATGTTCTCACCAGATCTGTTTCTGTAGGTCCCTTAATACTATTTGGCCACTGTCTCTGAAAAATCAGCCATCTAGAATAACTTCCACGTAAAATTGTGTGGCATTGTGTGAATTTTGTGCTTGCTGGAAACATGGCTTTCTGTTTCTTAGATGATTTCAGGTAAAATTTACGTGTTTGTTCTTATCTAGTTGCTCTGGGATTTATGTAGCATTAATGGGAGCTAAGCATGTATGGAGATGAAAATGAACTCTGGTGTGTTTCTAGTTGCTTACTTTAGAAAGCATTCCCTTTTTTCAGTATTTAATGTCACATTTTATTTATGTACAAATGGGTTGCAAACAGGATGGCAAAGCACTGCTAGCTAGGCAAAATGTAATCATAAAAAATTCTCATAGAAATCCTCAGACTTTGTTGAGAAATTGATACATGGTTTATAAATTTTCTCCTCTCAAATGTTCCTAAAACAAAAGGCAATTTCCTTCCAAGAAGTGTTTTGTACACAATTATTTGCAATACAGATTTCAGAAGCCTGCCTTAACTTTCTCAGTTTTGTAAGTGCTATTAATGGCAAGAGGTGCACATTTTGCATCCTCAACTTTATCTGCTATTGTATGTCCTTATTGTGTTGTGGTGGCTCATTGTAGGAAGTCGTTCTCTTTTCGATTTTCCTCTATTTTCTCACAGCTTGATTAAGTTCCTTTCTCCATTTCTTTCCCCATCCCTTCCCCCTTCCCTGCCCGCCTCCCTACTCCTGTACTTTCCCTCTGCTTAAGACAGAAATAAAATCTATTACAGACTTGAGAGGGTTTTTTCCTAAGCTTTCTGTCTCATACCAGGTGTTGTATGAGCTACTGCTTTCATTTAACTGAATGCTGGAGTAAGTATCTGCAGGAACAGACTAATACGTCTTTATGGGGATGGTTTTTGGTATGTTGTTTTGTCGTATTTATATATTGTGATTCTACTCCCAAATGGGGATTGTGCTACTATAGGGTATGCAACTGCAGAATGACTGTTCACACCGAGAAAAAAAGTGTTAACAAATTGAATAGTAATGAATTAACCTGCAGAAAAAGCATTTTGCCCTAGTACACAGAAACCCTGCATAACTAGAGCATATAATTTTAAATGAAGCAGGCTCTAGGAATGCCTCAATGGGTGTGATGTCGACAGTAGCTCATAATTCATGGATATGAATTATGGCTGAATATCAGGAAAAAACTTCCTGACATTGAGATCTATTAGGTTGTGGAATAATCTCCCATGGGAAATGGTGGAAATCCCAGTGCTTAAGATTAGACTGAGCACTAGGAAAGGTACAAATCCTGGCCTGGCCTCAATCTTTTAGGGCAAATGAATTCATTGCTTTAACATATGCCTTCCCATCAGTCTAGACAAGTGATGTCCTCTAGTATTTGCCGGGCAGGAGCTACAAAGGCAGCTGTAGTACGAGCTACCCTCCCTTGCCCCATGACTGTGCCCCCTCTGCTTGTGAATAGATCACCCCCAGGGGTAGAAAAAATGGGTGACTGTGAGCCCCCCGAGAGCTGTCCTGGGGAATCACTGTGCTGGCTTCATGGGCGCCTTGTCTAGGGACCGGGAGCTCCCTGCTCAGCTTGCAGCCCTGCTGCTGGGGGGCTCACGCCCACCCTCTGCACGTGGTGCAGGATGCCGGGTCCTCCACCCGGGTCTCCTCCAGTGCTGCCGTAAGACTCCTACTGCTCTTGTGCATTACCTGCCGTTAACGTGCATGAAGGGATGGGAGGTGCTGTCACAGTCTCCCAGAGCAGTCTCTTTATGCCAGGACACCAAGGCAGGGTGTCAAACGCAGTAAGTCATGTCACAAGAATGTTTGAGGGTGCAAGGCCTAAGCAGGTGGTGTTGGTAGACTGGGGCGAGTGGCAAAAGCCCAACATAGAATTATAGAATCGTTTAGATTGGAAAAGACCTTTAAGATCATCCAGTCCAACCATTAACCTAACACTACCAAGTCCACCACTAAACCAATTAAGGAGAGAGGAATAATTGATACTACGTTTCCTGGCTTGGTAGCTGGATTATTTTTTAATGAAAGTAAAAACTAGGAATCATTAAGGTTGGAAAGGGTCTCTAAGATCATCAGTCCAACCACCAACCCAACACCACCATGCCCACTAAACCATGTCCCGAAGTGCCACATCTACCCGTTTTTTGAACACCTTCAGGGATGGTGACTCCACCACCTCTCTGGGCAGCCTGTTCCAATGCTTGACCACTCTTTTCGTGAAGAGATATTTAACTAATATCCAATCTAAACCTCCCCTGACACAGTTGAGGCCATTTCCTCTTGTCCTATCGCTATCTACTTGGGAGAAGAGACCAACACCCACCTCACTACAACCTCCTTTCAGGTAGTTGTAGAGAGCGATAAGGTCTCCCCTCAGCCTCCTCTTCTCCAGACTAAACAACCCCAGTTCCCTCAGCTGCTCCTCATAAGGCCTGTGCTCCAGACCCTTCACCAGCCTTGTTGCCCTTCTCTGGACATGCTCCAGAACCTCTATGTCTTTCTTGTACTGAGGGGCCCAAATGGGGTGGTCTTATCCATAGCGCCTCCAGGGAGCCGTGTGTGAAATAAGCCAGGCTGTATTTCTGGCATGGAGGGGGTGGCTGGTTTCCAGCTGAGGTGCCCTGAGCTAACCTGCATCCGTGTGAACTGCACGTGAGGGCTGAGGCGTGGGACCGAGCCCGGCACCCTGGCTGTTTGGCATGAGAAGCCCCCACTCAGGCTTCTTGGGAGCTGGTGAGAGGGACAGCAAAAAGGAATTGGGATCTTTTCCACCATGTGAACGTCTGTTATCCATGAACCCGGGTAAGCCTACCCAGATGCTCACTGAGCTCAGCAAACACCCAGAGCTTCCAGTGGCTGATGTGAGCCTGTCGTTTTCAGTAACAAATTATCTGTGACTGAATCATTTTAAAATTTCCCATTTTGTTACAAGTAGATAATGTATTTAATGCACACTATTTAGCTTTAATTTAGGGGGAAAAAAAGTCTTCAACTCTGAGACGACTACAGCTACAACTATTAAATCGTGCTTGTTTCCTTGTGAGTAAAAACTAAATAGATGCGAGTGGAGTGACTATTTTGCCGTGATGACAATAACCAGCATCTTTATGTATATGGGTAGGCCAATGCTTTGAGTTCTGATTATTTAAAAAAAAGAAAAAAAATAGAAAAAAAGGGTTGACTCCAAAACTTGAAACTCTGAGATGGTAACACTCCTCCCTGGGTTAAGCAGGAAAGGAAAAAGTGAGAGAGATGCACTTGCATCACTTTCAGGTGGGGAGGCTTGGAAAATTATGTTATTAGAAATAATTAAAATAGATTTAAATAGAATTACCATGATAAGTGATGCAAGAGTCACATTTCTTCTCTTCCCGTCCCTCCCCCCCAGTTTTACACACAGAAGAACAAGAGTGTATGGCTCCGATCTGTGCTCACCGTCAGCTGCTTGCTTGCTGGTCAAGAATTAGAGCTGCTGTCTGTGCACAGCCTTAAGAAACATATATACCATATATGAAAGACACTTTTCTGATTGAAATGACATGAAAAGAATGTCAGAGCTGCCAGATGAGAAAGAACCAGATTTTTTTTTCCTAGATGAATCATTAAATACTAACAAAAAAGAAGTCCAATTAAAGGTCATGGAGCAGTCTTCTGCCCTCCTGCACATGAAAGGCAATGGGCAGGCATAATTAAGGCAGAATTTGACTCCGAAATTAAACTCATTTGCTGGATGCAAAACTGGAAGAAAATCCTTATGACCAGCTTATAAGTGTATATAATGAAAAATTACAACAGCAGAAAAATGTATTCATATCATATCTCTAATTCAGCAAAGCATTAATCACACTGATGTTCAGCAGTGTGTTTAAATACATGCTTAAGTACTTTACTAAGTACTGCCTGTAAACAACTCTATATGACGGTGCATTAACATAGGACAGAGTTTATCTATATACTCTCTCCAGAGTACTGTAATTATTTTAAGCACTGTGGCAGGCAGTAGCACAGAGCTGGACGATCTGTGGTGTCCAAATCCCAGCCTTCTGGCTAGTCCCCGTGCAGTCCTTGTCTCCCAGCTGCATTACCACTAATGTCTGCACAAGCTCATTTAAACTTTGTTTTATTCAGCAGAATCACAACTGCTGGAATCAGCTGGGCATTTACTGGCTCCCATTAACTTCAGCTCCAGGAAAGAAAGATACGTCCAGGGCAGAGGTGCCCCATGTAATGGTTTGTACAGTGCTCAAGCCTCCAACTTAAGTCATGTTAACGTGTGGGGCGTTTCAGGAGATTTCTGCACTGGGGCACATTTCACCTGGTAAGGTTGGAGCCACTGTCCTCCTGTCAGCTCTCAGACTGCCTCCAGAGCAGCTCCAAGAAATTATCATTTCAGCGCTCAGAAGTTTGATTTTTTCTTAACTGCAAAGATTTACAACAGCAATAAAGCCCTGACATAGCGACCCTTTTCTTGAAGCCATGATTTGGCTTCACCCCAGCTGCTTGATTTTAACAGCCTAGCCTCCTCTCAGAGAGGCAGGGCTGCTGTGGAAAGGGGTTTCCCCCCAGGTAAAACAGTGCTGGTGCTGCTACTTGAGGGCTTTCATTTGAAACTTTCAGTATTGGAAAATAATTCATTGTCCACAGAGAAAAGAACTGATTCCTTAGAGAAAAGTCCTCTGGCTTTACATGGCACAAAACTGTAGTGTTCAACAGGAATGAAGATACATCTTTAAATAATAGAATAATTTGTTTGAATAATGCTAAACTTGCTGTTTCAGGAGAAAATGTTTTTATACAGAAAACTTCTATTGATCTATCACCTTCTATTGATTTTCACAAAAAAAATGCTTCCAGGGCTGGCCATTTAACCGCACAATACCATGGTTATTTGCCTCTGCTTCTGAAGTCACTACTTACCTTTTTGCAGTATGCAAATAGTGTTCTTCAGAGCTCTGCATTTCCCCTGATGCTCAGAGGCTTTGCGGGGTGCTGTGGGGGTTACGTAACAGCGGGGTGCTGGAGCTGTCCACGGGTGCATGGCCAGGGGTGGAAAGTCTCCTCCTCGTTGCAGAAGCAAAGCTGTAGAGGTAGCACCAAAGTACTGGAAGACTAACGACTGCACGCCAATGCTGAGCATGAGTAACCCCGTGGAGGGTGCAGGAAGAGTGAAGGAGTGGCTGGTTTTGGTTGGTTGAGTTCATTGGGGGTTGCGTAGTTGGACAAGGAGGGCAGATGCTAGAGCTGCCTCGTGGGTCTGCAACTGGAATTGGTCATGGGAGGGCTCCACAGGCTAGTGCAAAAATGTCATGCAAGTGTCACAGGAAAAAAATACAAGCAAAGGAGAGTCTGGGCTATTATTGAGACCCCACCTGGAGTACTGCATCCAGCTCTGGAGTCCTCAGCACAAGAAGGACATGGACCTGTTGGAGCGGGTCCACAGGAGGGCCACAAAAATGATCCGAAGGCTGAAGCACCGCTCCTATGAGGCCAGGCTGAGAGAGTTGGGGTTGTGCAGTCTGGAGAAGAGAAGGCTCCAAGGAGACCTTATTGCAACCTTTCAGTACTTAAAGGGGGCCTACAGGAAGGATGGGGACAATCTTTTTAGCAAGGCCTGTTGTGACAGGACAAGGAATAATGGATTTAAATTCAGACTGGATATAAGGAAGAAATTTTTTATGATGAGGGTGGTGAAGCACTGGAACAGGTTGCCCAGAGAGGTGGTGGAGGCCCCATCCCCGGAAACATTCAAGGTCAGGTTGGACAGGGCTCTGAGCAACCTGATCTGGTTAAAGCTGTCCCTGCTCACTGCAGGGGGGTTGGGCTAGATGATCTCTAAAAGTCTCTTCCAACCCAAAGCATTCCATGATTCTATGATTCTATGAAATAATCAGAATTAGGTACTCAGGCTTTATTCAGACGCATGACAAAGGTCAGTATTATTGTTGTGCTCTGAGGGGACAGTTCCAGATTAGCTATATGTAGACTTTCAAATGATAAGTCCTCTGATTTATCTTGTTTGCTGACATAAAGAAGTACTTTTTGGCATTCTGCAATATGTAGAACCTCTAAGCGATTACAAAAACCTGTTTGGGACACTTCCTGAGATCAGTGTCACTGGAGGTTCACCAATACATTCATTTCTACTGCAGTGCCAAGGTGCATAAACATAGTTTTGATAAACATGAATACTAGTTTTGAGAAACACGAATACTAGTTTTGATAAACATGAATGCTAAGCATTTTTGAAAAAATCTTGTCTTCAAATCACATTACAAATCTTGTGGGCTTAGTTATTTGCTCCCTGCTCCACCGTACAAGTCTGATAACCCAAAACAATTTCAAAAATTACAATCCAGACCACTAAGTCCAAGACACTACACATGCTTGATACCCCTTCAATCTACTTTCTTCAATTTACTTTCGAATTACTTTTAATTTTCAACCATAAGATCAAAACCTCCCATTTAAAAAAATAATCAGTTGAATCACAAAGCTTTGTCTTAATATACTAAATGTGCAAGATCAGAGATAAAATTGTTGGCAGCGCTGCTAATGTAACTCTGCAGCAACTTCCCTGAAATAATCAGAATTAGGTACTCAGGCTTTATTTAGACACATGACAAAGGGCAGTATTATTGTTGCGCTCTGAGGGGACAGTGCCAGGGTAGAACTGTGAGTACCGAAATTGTTACAGTATGGTATAGCGATACCTGAACTAACTTCATGCTACTGACCTAGCCCCAACTGGTGTGCTCTCAGGTTCTCTTTTGTTTTAAAGGTCCCAGTTGGTCCGGGGCCTGAGTTCAGCCGGTGCTCCATCCACTGGTGGCAGGAAACAACACGTTACAAAGGCATAGAGAAATGATCAACAAATGGGTAAATCAAATACCTTCCAGATTTTTAGTATCTGTGTGTGGGTCACTCCAGTAGACAACCACAAATCATTTTTATGTGGAACGGACATTAAATTCCTAATAGATTTCACCTATAGATTTCATGGAGTGGTATGAATTTGGTCCACACAGTTCACTTTTCTTACCTGTAATAGAATCATAGAATAAAACCTAACTGAGTACCTAATTCTGATTATTTCATGGAATCATGGAATGCTTTGAGTTGGAAGGGACCTTTAGAGGTCATCTAGCCCAACCCCCCTGCAATGAGCAGGGACAGCTTTAACCAGATCAGGTTGCTCACAGACCCCACCTTGAATGTTTCTGGGGATGGGGCCTCCACTACCTCTCTGGGCAACCTGTTCCAGTGCTTCACCACCCTCATCATAAAAAATTTCTTCCTTATATCCAGTCTGAATTTATTCTTCTTTAGTTTAAATCCATTATTCCTTGTCCTGTCACAAGATATCTTGCTAAAAAGATTCTCCCCATCCTTCCTATAGGCCCCCTTTAAGTACTGAAAGGTCGCAATAAGGTCTCCCCACAGCCTTCTCTTCTCCAGGCTGAACAACCCCAACTCTCTCAGCCTGGCCTCGTAGGAGAGGTGCTTCAGCCTTCGGATCATTTTTGCGGCCCTCCTCTGGACCCGCTCCAACAGGTCCATGTCCTTCTTGTGCTTCCTTCTTGTGTTCCTTCAGGGAGCTGTCTTTGCAGACTCAATGTCTAAAGTTTGGCTTTAAGGACTGTAAAGAACTTTAATGAAAGTATTTCTCTAAGTAAAACACCACACTGCTTCTTGGGATATGTATAGTCAGTGCAAAGTTTCAGTGGTTTTGTTCTGTGTAAGTAAGGTACACTAGCATAAGGAGTAGGCTGATTTCACCACCTCATTTTGCAGGTAGTTGCTATTATAGTTTGTTTGTCATCTGTGGAATGCTTTTGAGTAAAAATCTTTTGCATTTTGTTATGGTCAAAGGATTGCCAGAGATTCAGCTCATCTACTTTTCTCCAAGGTAGCACCCACTAGTTGAGCCACAATGCCTGCTAGCGCTCATGTTCCTAGGCGGTTACAAATGTAAGGTAAAATGTGCTCTTTTAAACAATCTAATCAGTGCTTCAAGGTAGTTTAAGCTAGTGGCTTTTTCTAATTGTAACAGACTAGAAGCAATTACTGCAGCCCAGCTGATAAGTGGTGACTTTCACAACCACAGTGCTAAACCGAAGCAATTGTGTTGATCATCTGTTCGGGCTCTGTAGTATGAATCAAAACTGTTTGTATCAGTCCTAACCTAATTTCTGTAAAAACACATTTATTGTAGCCAGATGTGGATCAGCAGTGTCCATATGAATATATATGAGCAAATGCACTGCATTTGGGATTAAATTCTGTGTTTATTAATTTATAGGAAGACTGCAAACTCCTCAGACAGGATCGGTCTGTGTTAATGTCCGGTGATGATGCATTGTGCATTTTGTCAGTGTTTTTTGCAATGAATTAAAAAAAGGACTCCTCAAGTGCACTTTTTTTTTTAAATTTCCTTTGTGTTTCTTTTTCTGCCACATTTATTTGATCTGTTTCTCTTTGTGACAATCCAAATTAATCAGGAATGAAGATTTTGAGTTGAGTTTTGACCTGCAGGGTACGTGACAGGACATACTGTTGGGCAGCACAAATCTGTCTGCCCATGCTTGTCTCCCAGTTCCCAGCTAAGGTATAATCCTGCCTGATAAAGCGCTGCATTGCCACTTGGGTGTACCCCTGTGTGTGACTCCTTCAAGATGGCTTTTGAGACACTAGCAGGGATATAGGCCTGTGCAGCACTGGCTGTGACAGGCTGCAAAATGCAAGTTACCCCATTGCTGGGGTAAAGAGGAGAACTGAGGGTGTGTCTACCCCGTCAATACAGTCTTTCTCTACCCATGCCAGACAAGCAAAAGACTGACTTCAAAATCATCCTGGCTTTTTGCTCTCCTTCTCTTGGCCATGGAGAAGAAGAAGAAGAAGAGGAGTCTGCAGGAGCTTGCAAGGCTGGGCTTGGTCATCAGAAGGTGCTGTATAGGGGATCTAGGATATCTATATTTTTGTGGAAGGCTGGAAGAAGTTGGATGTTGGGAAGGAGTGCTTGGTTGTATTTTATATACAGGTTTAATAATAAGTAGTGTTACTGGGATGGATGATGGCTTGAGAGGGACAGTTCTTCTTGTAAGCAGCTGGGAAAGAGTGAGAGAAGGTGTAATTTGGCAGCAGTGCGTGTGCAGGTAAATACCAGTCCCTTCCCACATTCCTGATGGAATAGGCATGCTTTAGCTTCTGGGTGCCTTCCCAAAATAGTGGTTCTTCAGGGAGACGAGAAGAGAGCTGTAATCTGGCCACGTTTATGCAGTCCAGATTGGGATTAACCTTGAGTAAAGCACTGTGTTTCCATTGGAAAGGAGTAAGTATTTTAAAAAGGATTAATTTTTTTTCCCTGTAATTCTGTAGGTTATTTTTTTGTATCACAGTTTCCTCACGTCCTCTTTCCCCTTCCTTACCCCTGTAATGAGGAAGCACGCTCTTTGTCACAAGCGAGCGTGTTGTTTTACCCAGCTTCCAGATCATTATTAAGAGAGAGAGGAGAGAGATTTGGCGGCGTATCGGTGGGGAAGGGAACAGTGCCTGCTATATTTCAGTGGGACTGGCGCGTGGAGTAGAAAAGCAGATGTGTGTGGACTGCCAGAGAAATCGCTGACTGATCCTCGCGCAGTCTGGGTTCGGGGAGCTGAGACAAGACGAGGCAAAGCAGGTATGACTGATAACCATGCCAGAGCCTGAGCACCCACCGTGCTCATTGCAGGCAGCGGGAGCCAGGGCGGCTCAGCATCCGCCAGGATTGATGCAGCCAGCGTTCGCTGGGGTTTGTGTACTCCGTTTCATTTCTTCCCTTTCACGCCGAACATGAGGAACAAGCAGAAGTTAACTGCTTGGGAGGAAGCTGGCTATGTCTTTTTTTGTGCTGCGTTTCACCTCTTTGTTTTTTGGTTGGCTGCAAAACCTGAAGCCAAAAGATGATTGAAAAGCCTCTCCCCGGGGAGGGGGGAGCCGAGCACACCGCACCCCATCTAGTGGCTTAGCCTCAAACTGCTGGCGAGAAGGAAATGCGGCAGGAGGAGGAGGAGGAGGAGGAAGAGGAGGAGGAGGAGGAGGAGAAGGGCTCCTGCAACTCCAGCCATGGGCTCGGTAGACTTCGGACTCCACAGCACCAACGTGGGTGATCCGGAGATGCTGCAAGGATGCAGGATGAGGAAGGCGGTAGCTGCCTGTCAGACCTAGGGTGGATCACACACAGGGGACTTGTAGCGAGGTTGAAAAGAGTGTTAGACACACGGTGACACCAAGCCCTCTGGAGTTAGGAAATGTGAGAATTGAGCTGCTTCTGCAGCCTTAATTCAGCCTCTGTTTGCATAAGCATTAAGATACGATCTCTAATGATATCACATACCACTCTTTGTCACACGTCAGTGCACAGAAGGGACTGTGCTGAATTTCTCCTCATGGTATTTTGTTTTCTCTGGTGTTCGGCAAGTAGATCCTTTCTGTCACACGCTACTGAAATCTTCTGAAGACAGAATTTTTTCACAAGGTTTCCTTTATAGTGTTCACAACAACAGGGGCCAACTGCTTCATTGGCATGTTACGGTATTTTTGCACCATCCTCTTTGTGAGGAGCATAGTCTGTCATTGTTCCCATTTTGCGGATGAGGAACAGAGGTGCAATGAGGTTAAAGTCAAAGGTATCCTTCATTTTGGGGTGCCCATTTCAAGACCCCTCAGCCCATGCTTTCTAGACTGCCTCTCCCACCTACTTCGGTTACAGCAGTGACCATAGAGCGCTCCTGTGTATCACGCACCGGGATCAGAGCAGGCTCTCCAAAAATGAAGCACACATAATTAATGTTCTCAGAACAGGGGAAACAGGTAGCTGTGCAAAAAATTAGCTAAGGGGACTTGTCTAGCACCGCAGTAAAATTGCGTAGCAAAGGCAGGGACAAGATCCCATCCAGCTCAGGGCACAGCTGCCTTAACTGTGAGAAATCCCATCTGCTCCTGCAGCCCCCTGCCCCTCCCTACAGGCATTCCAGAACTGAAGCAACCTCTTGCAGTCAGACATCCTGTTCACTGTTACCTGGTTCATTCACAGGGCAGCTTCATCCCCTGCATGGCCATATTGTAGGTGAAGCTGTTGCTGTTGTTTCAAGTTCCTTTCCACCCAAACCCCATCCCATGGCCCTGTCTGCTCCTTCATGTCAGCACTGGAATTTATTTGACACCTGCATGAGCCTGCTAGGGCATTAAACTAAAATGAAAATATACTCTCTTGTTTTCTGGGTTATTTTTCCACCAGATTCTTGCTTTGAAAGGGCTCACTGAAGGGTGCTGAGGAGAGACTGTGCTGGCACAAAGAGGGGCCTGGATCACCTGGGCTGTGAGAGGAGCAGGTCCACAGCAGCACTGGGTTAGACCCATTTAAATGGTTTGGTATCGTGTGTTGAGGTTGTGGTTTCACAACTGCAATAAGCTGATGCAAGCTGGTGCTGCTGCTGGTACATGAATCCTTCCCTTCTTCTCATGGCCTCGCACTCCTGCTAACTCCAGTTTGTGAGGCCAGGCAGGGAAGTTTAGTAGGGAACAGATCTGGGTTAAATTCAATGCACCTTAAAAAAATAGCGTGGTTTCTTGCTTGTTTATTGCTTGTCTGCATGCATGCATCGGCCATCACAAGGAGTGATGGGACCTGGGACAAGAAAGAGCAGAAATGTTTCTTGCAACGGCAACTTCTGCAGGTCTCTGGTGTTCATGGGACTGAACCTTCAGCAAGATGGGCAGCTGGGAAGTGTCATGGTTAGCTGTTTAAGGACCATGAAGCATAAATAAAGAGGTGCCGGAGGAGATGTGCACTGCAGCCTCTCACAGTGGCAGTCCGTAACTTCTGAGTGCCCCACATCTCCTCGGCATTTACATAGACTTGGAGGTGAAACTGCCTTTTCAAGGTATGCTGAGAAACAGTGCATCACGTAGGCTGGCTTTGTAGACCTGCCGTGCACATATCTGCCTTTAGAATTCAGGCGGTTGCTGGTGACAGGGGAGGCTATGCACCCCATTAACCAGGGGGTGTAAACAGCACAAGTGTCCGCCCAGATACACTGACAGCGGAGGAGTATGAAGAGTGCAGGACTTGGGGCTCTGGATCAGTATGTGCTGTTGTGTTTGCAGACTTTGCCATCTCTTCCTCCAGTCCCAGTCCCTTCTGCCATGTCCCCTCCGACCTGACCTGACACATCCCTGTCTGTTCATTTCAATTTCATTCCCTTCTTGAATTCAGTCTCCACCAGAATCTGGTCCAAGCCACGGTTACTAGCACAGGGGAGTCCCAGTTTCATTCATGCAGACTCTGTGTCTCAGTCCTTGCTTCCCTTCACCTAACTACCTGAAAATGACACTTTCATGAACAATACTGTTTGCAAAATTAACTTCTTCAACAAAAAACGCAAGCCAGTTGAGGATACTTAGTTATGTATATTTTAAGTATTTAGGATTGATCACAACAACTTTAACTTACTCCACTGTACACATCAAATCCTGCAGTCCCGGCATGGACAGTGATTTAAATTAACCTGGCCTTTCATCCTGTTTGTCAGCAGTCCGTGACCATGCACTAGTGTGTGATTTGTGAATTATTTGTGATTCTGTGTGAACATGGTTCAGCCCATGAATTTTGACACTGCTTGATTTAAATAGCAGCCACTTGTGCTATGATACTCAGCTTGGTATTTAATTTTAAGAAACATGGTTTTGCTTCTGTTTCCTGACTGGATGCTTTCTAAAGCCACAAAGAGTTTTTTGAGGAGAAAGAACAAAATTTCTGGTATGAGTGCTCATATGGAGTGAATTTTTCTGATTGTTATGATTAGGCATCACATTTTTCATAGCAGTTTTTCTAAAAATATTAAACAGTACTGTTATTATAGAAGGCAAAAGAAAATTAACATAAATTTAGTCCAACTCTATTAATGGATTTTTTTTTTCAGATACACATTTTCATTTCATCTTCTGTGTATAGATTTACAAAGTAAGTGATCTGTGCCAATTTTACATAAGTATGTGGTTTTGCTGCGCAGGTCAAGTTTCCTACCCTGAATTTGAAAATTGTCTGTGGATCTGCCATTTCCCTTCCTTGGGAGCCCTTCTGTGGGGAGAGGTCTAGGAGAGCAACATTTCTGCCTGATTTCTGTTGGAGAAGCCAGTCTTTGGTGTTACTTAATCTATGTGGATTGATTCCTGTGTTTCCTTCTGTATTTGTTTGCCCAGTGGTTAGTACATTTTAGAGTGGACTCTTACTGCCCATCCTGAGTGAAAAGAATATTATAAATTATATTTAATTCTGTCCATCATGGAAAAAGTGTCAACAGTAAGACATTTGTCTCCTGGTACCTGAACAACTATTTTGGTGGTGATGAGAACATTAAGCTCTGCCAGGGCATCTCCAAGTGCCTTTTTTTCTCAGGGTTCTGGTAGGGACGTGCAGAATCGACGGAAAATCTGGTCTTCAGTCCTTGCTCAGGGAGCAACGTTCCCGCCTATGGATATGTGCCAGGGCTGGTGGCTCTGTGAGGACAGACCTCAACATGGGTGCAAAGTCCATCCAGGAGACAAGGCCAAAGATGGGACTGGAAACATGCTGCAACGTACCTACATGGGGTCCATCCAGGCCAGGTCTGGGGGCCCAGGCCTGAGCTGAAATGGGGCTCCTGCACCCATGGGCAAGTGGTGTTGGGGGAGACCCCAGACTGGTCAGAGCCATTAAGTCCTGTTGGTGCCCTCAGCACCCTGACAGAATGTTGTCTGAGTGCTCTGTCCATTAAAGATGAACTCAGCCTTCTTGCGGTCCCCAGCAGGGACTCCAGAGCTTTCTTTAGGCAGCCTAGGTATGTTAACATAATACTACATGGACATTTCTACTTCTGCGTGCTGTGTTTGGGCATGCTGGAAGTTAGGCATGTTGGAGTTACAGACTTCTCTTCAGGTACCTTCAGATACCCGGATGTCTTCTGGGAAATAAAACATTTTTTAAGCTTTTTTCCTGGTCGTAAGCATTAGAAAGATTCTTCCACCTCCTCTGCTTTATGTCTGGTGCTTCAGGTATGTGCTGGACTCTCTTGTAAACAAAACCTTTTGTTTGCAAATACTGAAGTATTTGAAAGGAAAAGTCCAAAAGGTTTCAATTTATCTATTATGGGTGATCTTAAGTGTATTGAAACAACTTTTTTAATATGGTGAAATATGGACACATCCCTCCTCCATGTAGAGTTTTCCAAACAGAAAATCACATTTTTCTTCTTCTGGAATGACTTCAAGACTTAGTGGGAATAAAAAAACCTTTTGGTTGCTGTACAATAATACGTTAATCAGGAGTGGAGAGCAGCATAGGAAGTACTGAGACCAAGAGGGAAAATAGTGAAAGATTTGACTTCTGGGGCAGTAGGGGCCAAGTAAGATCTTGCTGCATGTGGTGAATTCTTTTAAAGACATGGGTTCCTGAGCAGAGCTAACAGGATCCAGCCAGGAAAGCACAAGGAGTGGTTGTGGTCCTGAGCTTGGAAGGTTACCTTCAGAGGAGACCAGGAGAATGTGTAGATCTCAAGGTCAGGTAGAAGTTGAGTCATGAATGGATGCAACTGGTCACAAGCAGTTGGTTGTTAACACACCACTCCTGGTTGGGGTTTTCCGTCCTGTGGCTCTGTTAGAAAAGGGAATGCATTGTCTTTGAGCTGACGTTTTGGAGGATCTGAAACCCTCCAGTGGGACAAAATAGTATTTCTTTATGGAGCTTTCTGGCAACTCTGCCATGGTTTTCTCCCATCAGGGGCTATTCATCATTTCCTCCATGAGGAGATTTTGTTGTGCGTAATGTCACACATGAATGTTTTATCATGAGACTGTTACAATGTGATGAGATGTCATTCCCTAGTAATACATGCTGGGCTCTACTTTAGAGACCATAAATCCAGGCCTGAGTAAGTACACAGAATATTCTACTGGGGAGCGACCATCACTGAGGTAACATTGCGTAACTCACGGTGGCAGACAATAAGTGTCTCCTGATAAATGGCCTGTGGGAGTCGGTGGGGCATCTGGGTGGCCAGGGGCAGCCTTCAGCAGGCTGGTGGGTAGGTAGGGGATGACAAAACAAGAGGAATTGTCGCTTTGAACCTTCCCACAGGACCGTGCATTACGTCCCCCTGCTCTATGTCATTCCAAGAAGTTTGGTGTATTCTGTTGCATGTGTTTCTCAGTTGCTGTATTGGCAGTTTGGCTGCACGGAGTCATTTCCATGGGAGAGGCAGCAAGGGGGCACAGCAGAGTGTCCATATGTTTGCTATACACTGCACGAGGAGGATTGTGTCAGGATTTTAGTACAGGCACATGAGTTTTTAAGGTGGAAACGCAGTATTTTCGTACTTTATCCAGACACTGTTGAGTAGGCAGCTTTATTTTATTATTCGGATGAAATCCAAATGTGTGCTTGCAGCTTTGAAAACATATGGGTAAGATTTGTCTTGCAAACAGCAAATATATGTGTTGCTGAAAATCCAGTAAAACTTTCTGCCATGGGATGAGTTTCACCCATGGAAGTAGACAGGTCTGTACTCAGAACTTGCATCCAAGTAACTAGAAAACAATTTATTTCCGGGGGGGGGGGGGGGGGGGGGGCTGAGCTTGCCAGCTATTAATGATGTTATGTTTGCCTGATCTGGTGCTTTAGCATGAATTTAAGTGTCTTATTTTAGATGCTAACAAATGAAAAATTTAGCCCATTGAAACAATTAAACTGAGAACCCTGCTGAACAGGCCTGGCTGGTATTATTCCAGAGAATGTACTAAAATAATGACTCCTGACATTTGAATGAAAAATTTGATATTTTCATTAATAAGAAGTATCTTCATAATATGAAATACTTTAATTAATGTGAAATACCAGTCACTATGTTGTGAGTGATTCCAAGGACTTTAATCTGCTCAGATAACTTTTTCTTAGTGCTTATGTTATCTTGAATTGAGGGTGGGTTTGGGGTGGCATTTTGCTTGCTTGCAGCCTGAGGTGAAGCAGGGGCTGTGTCCCAGATGGACTCTGCTGGCCTGTGTCCATCTTACCTGTGATGGCTTGAATGGTGTTGCCACAAAACTGGCATGGGGATGAAGAGGTTGTGAAGTTGCTAGCTGAGCTGATGGAGTTTTCTCTGGTGGAGCTGGACCAGAACTATACCTGTTATTTGTTCTCAAAGGTGCCTTTGAGGCACAGTGCTTCATCCTGATCATCTTAGGATTTTCTGCTTATGGTTACTGCTGTTGGATTGTCCCAGGCTTCCCCCATTGAGTTGAGCTCAGACTCAAGATTGGCATTGGTGTGTTCCTAGAAAAATACTTCCCACATATTTGCTTGAATTTGAGGTGACAGGGTGCAGTTTGGCTATAGGAATGTTAACAGAGGTATCTGCCATCTACTGTTGATTATTCTCCTCTTCTAACTTTGTTTCATTATCTTTTGAGCAGACAATAGCAGTGGGTGAAAACCCAATGCCTTTAAAGTCAATGGCAAAACTCCCATCTTGTTCACCAAGGCTAGAGTTTCATACTTATTGTGGTCAGTCTTTCCCCACAGTTATTAAATAACAAACAATTGAAGTGAACAATCCACAGAGGAATCCTAGCGTTTATTTATATAACCTCCTTGGTGAGAAATAACCAGTCACAATCAGTAATAAGTGTAGAGTCTTCCTGCAAATGATGTATGAACCAAAGAAAGGTGAACAGTATCTGATACTCTGTTCTCAACAAATAATTGGACCAGCTGTGGTCTGGCCAGCATTTTGGGGAGAGGGTTGGGAATGAAATGAATATCGTGTCTCTGTCATAAGCAAATCACAGTCTCCTAAAGGGAGTTTGTAGGTGCCTTCTCTACTGGAAAGAGACATCTTCTCACATTACTCTGCCCTCTGGAGAGCCATGGAAAGAACCAGTTTTCAAGTAGCAGTAGTTGAATGTTATGTAGCCAACAGGTTAGGCTGTTAATATTGTAGAAGGTCATTATTGACTCCATATGTTCTCTGGTAATGACATCCTGGTTCTGGAAACACACTCTTCTCTTGCGTCATCTGCACAGGTCATTAGAGATGATAAGCATGACTTCTTGGTGTGTACTGAATCTTGAAGGGGCTATGCTCAAGCTGTGCAGTAGCTGAGGAAGAGATGTCTTGGCTTTCCTCACAGTACCTCCTGTATCCCAAGCAGCTGAACGGTTTAGGGCATTAAAAAATCTATGGTGGTTTTTTTTTTCTTTTTTTAACTTTGAGTAGAAGAATCAAGTGCAGTTTCTGGAAGGAGTTTTTAGCAGAGCAGGGAAATGGCTATGGGCTGTATCACAGCGTTCAGATCTCCTGGGACCACAGCTCATCCCTCCTTCTGTCTTGAGAAATGCCATTCCTGTTCCCCCTTCTTCCCTACTAGTTAGCGTTGAAGTGACGATAGACAGGGGAAGGGGGGTTGTAAGGAGAACGGACTGATGACCCCTTGATTAATGTATGGAGGACAACCAGATGCTGTTTCCTAAATGTGCGATTGTTGGCAGAAACTAAGCAAAACTGGGTAAGACAGGCAGCACACATTGCTTGTTAGGTGAGTGAGGTGTGTCACTGTCGCCCCCATACAAAAGTTGGAGGTGCCTTTGGAGCATCATTGCATCTGGCTGACCTCGTAGGCATTATGGTTGAAAGTGTTTGGTTTCATGAGCGTTTGACTATAAGTTGTAGACTCTGTTTCTGCAAGTAGGTCCCAGAACATTATCTGGTGCCTTTTATGAGCTAAGGTTTGGCATATGTGAGGAGTTTTTGCCTGGGACTGCTATCCTGATGTGCAGCATGCTGCTGTGTCTTCCACCTGCATCTGCGTCTGAAGAACATACATGAGTGTCACCTCCTGCACAATGTCACTGTTGTTTGTGTCGTGAAGTATTTCTTAGCAAACACCACTGCAGTCTTGGACTCCACTGCCTTCCAGATCATTCTCAAATGTAAATCACCCATTTGGTTTTGACCTAGAAAGCTCTGCATGTTACGTATCTGTACCTGAGAAATTGCCTTCCACCTTACCGAGGGTCTGCTACTAATCATCCATAAATTACATGGGAAGGGGGCTGGTGGGGGTGTTGTCCTCTGTAGGGCTGCTTGGACTCATTTGTGCTCTTCATCCAGGAAAGCACAAATTTGTTAACCATGGGCTTCCCGAGCTTTGGGAAGTGTGTGTAAGGGGCAGGGGCTTAGAGGAGGTGGTTTCTGCCCACTCCAACTAATCTGTGTCTGTCCATCTCAGGTAATTCTCCGGCACCTATTGCCTTGGTAGCTAAGCATGTTTCTCAGATGACCATGGCTTTTTTTCATCTTCTCCTCTTTTTAATAGTCTTTTCTCCTTCCTTTTAAATCGGTCTTTAATAAAGTTGAGAATTCTTGCACAGGGTTTTATAAACATGTGTTATTAAATTTTAAATCTGTTTTGAAAGTGCCTCTATCCTACTCCCTCCTAGTAAAGTGACCTTTTTAAATGGAGGGAAGTGGGTTTAGATGACAGTCATGATAAATGCGGTCATGTTCACTCAATAAAATAAGGCCCAGTGCATTTGAGGATAAATCAGTGAAATGTACAGCCCCACCTGTCTGTCTCCATCATTCATTTCCACTGTCACTTTCACAGTGGCTGATG
The DNA here is from genome assembly GCF_030463565.1 of Pelecanus crispus. Classification (NCBI taxonomy): domain Eukaryota; kingdom Metazoa; phylum Chordata; class Aves; order Pelecaniformes; family Pelecanidae; genus Pelecanus; species Pelecanus crispus. Next base: position 126,801,369 of record NC_134644.1, on the reverse strand, counting down.
GATCACAGTTGCTGTAAAATTAGACAGCCTTTAATCTCATTTCATCCTGATTAGCTTCTCCTTACCCTTTCCCTCTAACTCACTGACTGACACGCTAAAAACTCACACCGGGCTGTGTTTGAGCGTGGCGTACAAACTTCTCTTCAAATACCCTTTTTGCGGGGCAGGCAGGTGTTCCACTGAGTTGAAATCGAAAAATGAGAAGATGGGATTTTCACATTATTAAAGCAAGACAGCAGACAAAGGCTCGTATAAAATTAATGAAAGCAGCAGCTTGGCCAGACTGTGTGATGGGCCAAATTCTTCCTGCTACACCCTGGCAAGCCCAGTGAGTTTGAGAAGATTGTTCCTGCTGGAGGCTGAATTTAGCATGCTCATTGCTGCATAATTTTGACTGTATCTATGAAAAGTTATGTCCTATATGGGTGTGTGTTCATAAGGAATTATGGTTTACAGCACAAGTTTTCTGGTGCTTTCAAGGGGTGTTTTATAGCAGTAAAAAAAATTGTTCATTCCTATAGTTTTGATTTCTGTGTGTAACTCATGATTCTGAGGGACCCTGAAAGTGGTCAGGGAGGAAGACTGCGATGTTGATGATTTCACAATTTCAATGCCAAAACTCCCTGCCTCTTAGATGTCCACAGTGTTGCTCCATCTTCCCTGTTTTGTCCAGCCCTATGGGCAGATTCACGAGACCAAGAACAGAGTTTTTCCCAAAGCTCTGTGAGAAACAAAGGTCATAGTAAAGGTCTGCAGTGTTTTATTGCAGTCACCTTTCCTTCTGAAGCCCAGATACTACCCTCCTTTCTAAGGCAAGCTTCCCTTTAGCTTTCCTGTGAGTTACAGATGGTAGTTCGGGTCATTTGGGCCTGATTCTGTATCAGTGGGAATGTTGCCATCAAGTTAAGTAGGAGCCAGGATTAAGCCTTTAGTTTTCAAGGTTTAATTATCATCATAAGTGTGGGAGTCTTACTGCATAGTTTATATGCATGGGAACAGCAGAAAAGCTTAAAATATAATTTCTTCCTCTACTGGCCCTGTTTGTGTCAATATGGAGGATAAATAACAAAAGTGTTTGTAAAAATGAAAACACAACATGTGAAAAATATGCATGTGTGCTGCCTGCAGACAGTTCTTTTGATAAATGCCAGATCTCTTCCAATTGACCAGAGGAAGAGCCTGGTTGAGAGTACAACCACTGGCTTGGACCTAATTTGAAACCGTAGTAGAGCATTGGATGAGGTAAGAATTGAAGCCCCTGCAGACTGATCCTGGGGAGTCTCTTCTTGAGAGGAGGGGTCCCAAAAAGCATCTAAGGAAGACAGCAAATTCCCCATGGGAGACCCAAATTCATTCTGTAGTACAAGCACCCACAAAATCAAGGAAAGCACTGCCTGTTTTAGAGAGATAATTTTAAAATGGGAAAATGTCTGAGATTAAAGAATGAGATAAATATGATATGGGGGCTAAGAAGATAACAAAAATCTTTTCATTCTTTCATCCCACTGTGGGAATCTATAGGTAGTATAAAAACTGATGCAGTGCCTAGTATAAGATTGCTTCCCAGTTATATAAAGTGTACTAGTAACAAATAACCCTAATTAATGAACTTTCGCTGTACCTGGCTGCCCAATTTAAGAACTGCTTCACTTACACAACTTGTAAGAGCACAGACTATGAAAACGATATTCGACCTTTACTAGAAACTAAAAATGTACCTTACTTATTCATCATTGCCTTGGCAAAAACTTCAGTAAGAAGCTTAAATGAGCCCACTTGATCTTTAAGAAAATGTCCTAAATAACAAAGCTGTGCGTATTTCTTCTTATTATTATTTGCATATGCTATACTGCACAACTGCATTCTGAGAAAAATAAAAGATAATAAAACAAATGAAATGAGAGATATATCACCCAAAATAATCCAAGTGTGAGATAGGCTGCCTCTTTTTTTTTTTTTTGGCATTGGCAAAAGAGCACAAAGTAAGAGCTGGCCCTGAGTCATATTGATTTCCCACTGCACTGGTTTCCTAAGTGCTCTGTTGATCCGTGTCAAGCAATAAGTTCCCTGCCTGTACATGCACATCACCTCCCCATTTGTCCTCACCTAGATTTAAGGTGCCCATATGATGAGCTGAACAAGGACATCATTTTTCCTACGTGTGTCACTGGGCCAAAACTACTCTATGTTGGTAACTAATGCTGTGTAAGTTTACATTTACCATATATAATATCACAATAGTGCTGTATGGCACACTACAATAACATGTGCATATTATGTACATGTAAGTCCTTATTTTTGTGTCTTAGCATTTGCAGTGGAAAAATGTAAATTTAAAAAAATAGGTTGTTGCGACTGTAGTTGGTCCACAGTAATCGCGACACCTCCCAAAAAAAGGGGATATTGCAAACCTAATGCCACAGTTTTGATCTTTTTTAACAAAGGGCTTCCTGATTAGATGAATAGAAAATGTGTGATTGTGCTGCTAATGACATTGTACAGGAAATTAAGCGTATACATTTGGAAAAGGCATTAAATCAGCAGGACCTTAATTTAAAAACTTAAAACTGTATGGAAATGCAGCTTGTTCATTGCTGTGTAATAGAAAGCTACTGAACACACTGACTCTTCTTGTGGAAACATTACCAGCAGAACAAAGCTGGGCTGAGGTTTTTTTAATGTTTCCTAGCATACTAGGATTCCTAGCATCTGCTTATTTTTCAGGGAAATATCAGGCAACTTCACCCTTTTTTACAAGTTGTTTTTAGAGCAACATATATGTCCGTTGGGCAGGTGGGGGGGTGCTGAGGGACCAGAATTCCAGCTTTTTTCCTCAATTATTTGCAAGATTGAATAACGTAAGATTGCTAATAAGTGGCTTTGTCTGCTGCTAATTCGGTGGACATACATGCTTGCAGTGATGCATTCCCCTGTTATTTCATGCAGATGTAATCCCAGTGTTGTATTTTGTACCTTTGGAAATATTTGATGGAATCAGTGCCCTGAGCTGACAAAGAATTCGTGCTTTACTTGCAGTTATGCCATATAACAGTGCCCATCACTGTGTCGTGGAAGTGGAAAACTTCTTGTTTGTGCTGGGAGGAGAAGACCAATGGAACCCTAATGGTATGTATAGAATATTAAAAGGCACAGGCAACATCTGCCTTCCTCTGTCTGTCTGTCCATCAGATCAGCTGATGTAGCCATTAGCAAGGACTCTCAGCCTAATTGTTGAACCTAGTAAAGGCTACTTTTAGATATTGATGTAATAAATATCTGGTACTTTAGCATTAGCATCTCCGTCATTCATCAGCTCCCACATCCCTTGAGAAATGCCACAGGCAGCAGAACAGACTCTTTCAAGTGCATGCACCAGGCAGCAGCTGTTAAGAATTTTAACCTTCATTTCCAGTCTCCTTCCAGTCATAATATAATAATGCAGTTGCAGTAGATGAATGCTTCCTTTCTATTGTCAAACCAGATACTCGCAGCTAAAGTTGTTAATGTGTTAATTATCTAGACTCTGAGATTCTTAAACTGGTCCTTTTTTTAGTCTTGTGCAAGAGCTTCTCATATAGATTATCTGCTGCTACCTTCTTTGATTTGATTACTTCATAAATTTACCGCAAAGAGAAATTAAACAATTTAACAGGCTTCTGAGCAAAGCAAAAGGAGAATACCATGCCTTGCAAAATTCACAAAATTGTCAAGACATTGTTAAAAAGCTTGCACACGAAGAAAGAGTTGTAGTTGTAGCAGTCTGTGTAACAGAGATAATTATGACTGAGAAACCATAAAACAGCTTGCAGGTACACATTTTTACTTTAAAACACCAGAGGATCCAGCTGAAATTACATATACTGCATATATTTTATTGTGAATGCCCCATTTCAGCATCTGCACTAAACCAAATTATAGAAAATTGTTACATCTGTTCACTTCCTAAAACCTGAGACAAACAATCCAGTCCACCCTATAAGCATATTTCTGGTGTAGTTAAAAATATCACTAAATGTCTTAGGAGAAGAGCCCTTCAGTTCTATTGTTGGATCTCCTTTATCTTGAACAGGAGATAGCGTGGTATCATTAATGTTCATTATTATTAGGAGCATCAGCCACATCCAACAACTGAGGGCCCCTGTTGTGCTTGGTGGTAGGCGTACGGATAATAAGAAGCAGACCTTGTTCCAGACAGTTTATAATTAAATAGCCATGTCACATGCAGGATGAAAGAAAAGAAGTATAGCTACCCACAATTTAAAGGTGTGGAAACTTGAGTTGCAAGATGATGGAGAGATCTAAGAATGGGTACATACCCTGCATCTGAGGCAGGAGTCGAGCACAGCTGTGAGATGGATAGTACCTTCAGTCTGAGGTCACCTAGGTCAACTTCTGAGCTGAAGATGTTGCCATCGGACACGTTCTATGTCCAATGACTGTTCTATGAATACCAGAGCTGTGATTTGTCTATAGAAAAGATAGGAATAAAAGAGGTAGGAACATTGCTGATACTGATCTCTTTACAAATTTACCCCAAAAGAAATGGATCTTACTTGTCACAAAAAGTAGACCTGAAAATCGTAAACTGCATCCTGTGCTATTGCTGGGCTATAGCCATAGAATGCTTTGGGTTGGAAGGGACCTTTAGAGGTCATCTAGCCCAACCCCCCTGCAGTGAGCAGGGACAGCTTTAACCAGATCAGGTTGCTCAGAGCCCCGTCCAACCTGACCTTGAATGCTTCTAGGGATGGGGCCTCCACTACCTGTCTGGGCAACCTGTTCCAGTGCTTGACCACCCTCATTGTGAAAAATCTCTTTCTTCTTTCTTGAAACTGATTTGCTTTAAATGTGTAGCTGTATGGGAACTGCTTGCACATACCCACTTGAATTTATGTAAAGGCCTTTGTCTGCTATCCTCAGAGTATAGAAGGGGCTTCATATGGACCTTGCTGGAACTGTCTTGCCCAGAGCATTACAAGGCTTTTGATTTGAATGAGAATGTGCCAGGTGTTTTTCTAGTGGACAGACTTATCCTTGAGATGAGGGCAGTGGAAGGAGCACCATGCATTTCTCTAGCCGTCAGACTTGCAGGTTCTTGAGAAGCCGGGTGGACCCCGAGGAGTGCCCATGTACCCTCCGTGCTGCTCCTGTGACTTCCTGATAACCTAGAGAGCATGAGAAACATTTTTTCTCTTTTTTTTTACATCCTCCTATGGCTGTGCCTTTCCAGTTACAAGGGTTCCCCACACAAGTAAACTCTGATGAGAGCAGGCTGTAGAACACAGGCATGGATTAAGACCAACCTTCATGACCTTCAGACCCCTTCACCTTTTGTCATGGCTGCAGATACCTTCCTGTAAAGAGCAGAGAGCAGCAGCATGTGCCTCCTTTTGTTCCATCGTCCTGAATTCCTAATCCTGATTTCTCATCCCTTATTATGTTCTGACAGGTGCTTCCTAACATGTAAACCTCCTGACTGATGAGCAAGGCAAAATAATAGATACAGTTGTCCTGCAAACTGAATTCCAAAATTAAACTGGAGTCAAACCAGTTACACCAGGCACCTTAAGCAGGTCATCAAGTCCTTTTCCTTCCATCACAGGCATCATATAGTCCTTTCTAAGTTCCATTTGAAAAGCAGTTGGATTTTTATCCCTTACTACTCCTGTTGGAAAGCTGTTACAGAATCGAATTGCTCTAAATGACTAAGAGTCTTATTCTAATTTCCAGTAAAATGCATTCTTTGATTGTCTAAATAACCTTGTTCTCATGCCAAAGTTGGCCTTCAGCTTACTAGTTTTTCCCCCCTGGAGATTTGTTCCTCTGATGTATTACAGACAGCGCTCCTATCCCCTTTCAGCTTTTGTTTTCCTAGGTGCAGCAAGCCAAGTTCTTTGTCTCCTGCCATAAGGTGAACTTTCTGTTCCTCCTGTCGCCATAGTAGCTCTTCTTTGTGCCTCTTCTAGTTCGATTTCATCTCCCCTCCTGTGAAGTGACCAGATTTATTTCCTGTATTCCCACTCTAGGCTCACTAAACCCTTGTCTTTCTACCCTGCGTTATACAATCTTCTACATATGTGGTATTTGTAGTGAGTATGTGTAAGACACGTTATGTGAGGAGGCCAAGGTCCCCAAATCATAGGTTTGTATGACAGCAATTAAAAAGCTGCTATAGAACCAGTGACCACTGAAGTCCCTGGTAACTCTAAAAGATGCAGTGAATACGGCAGCATTAAAAACTCCTACTAGAAGTCCAAACTTATGATCAATACTTACATTGTTTTGAAATCCTGCTTTTTGAAATAGAAATAGATTAATAAATGTCCTAGTGAGACCTACAGGAAGTTAGATGCCTGCTGTTACTGTTTTACTCTTTGTTAAATCTACAGTTCTCAATGCCTCTTTTTCTAAATGGTCTGTATAGGCTCAAGGAATTCAGATAGGACCAAGAGCAAAGCCTTGCTTCACTAAACCCAGTGGCAAACTGACCAGTTGTCCTTCGTGTATGGAGATCTCACCCTATGTCTTGAGATGTGTTTGAGTGGTGCTCAGCATAAAGGGCTTTGGTCCTCATTAGGCACCATGCTGGATTTGAAGGGAAATGCTACATTATTGATCAGTCTTCTGCTTTGCCGTCCTCATATAGAACATGCTTATAGCAAGGGAATGCGTTTGCTTCCAGCTGGAGTGGTCAACATGGTTTCTTTCTCAGTTTTCTTGTAGAACATGATCTTAAATTATTACGAATATAAATTCTAGCTGTATCGTTATTCTTCTCTACAATCTTGATGGTCTGTTTACACATGCTGAAGTAAGTGTGGAATGAAACAAGCGAAGTGAGCCAATCCTACGCAGGCTTTTCCGATGCAAAAATATTCACCTTGTAGAATACCCAGTGACCATTTATAGAACTGTGACATATGCAGTTGGGTTATTCTGCTGGCCTGTGAAGCCTCTAATTCAATTTTTTAGTCACACATACATAAACAAAGGTTTCTGTTTCCGAGATCCTCATCTGTTGAAGTCTCAGGTGTTACAGGAAATTGCCATACACTCTCTTGCTTCAGTTTTCTTGCTTTGATGTCAATCTGCATGTAAAATAAGGTGAAATCTTAATATCGTGAAGACATGAATACTGTTCTTGGGCTTGACAGCAGGGATAAGCTAGTTAGGTGGTGTATGTTGCTCATGTTTCATATTTTAGCTAACACACTTGGAATAAAACTCTTAAGAGTGTATTCCTCCTTCGATGCACATGTGTAATTCCTTCTAACTTACACTGAAAGTACATGGTAGAATAAACCACCTAGTGCCAACACTGCATACCCCATGCTGATGGCTTATGCAGCTCCTGGGTATTTGCACAAGGGTTTTTTACCATGTTCCACATGGAGATGATGTGAGGAGAAGGAAAAGCACATGTTTTTCCTTTGATTTTTTTTACCTGACACAAAATGCTCTAGTCATAAAAATACCGTGGGGATGCCCTCTTTTGGGCAGTAATTTTGTTTAGTGCTGTGATTTATTGTGGCTGTGGAAGTACCACAGCATCTATAAGTAAATTTAAATACACATTTGCAAGATCTTATTACAGAGAGCAAGAATAATCTCTATCTGCTTTTACTGCTAACAATTGCTAATTCAAACCTTGCAGTGCCCCATTTGTTGAATTATTACTGTACACATAGTGTAATCATACATTGTTGTAAAAGTGGGAACCCTTCATAAAAGCTGTCAACTTGTGAAGTATATGTAATATATATTACAATCATGATGTTAAATACATGAAACAAACAGCTGAGTGTCAAAATAATCTATCTTTACAGGGAAACACAGTACAAACTTTGTTAGCCGATACGATCCCAGGTTTAACAGCTGGATACAACTTCCACCCATGCAAGAGAGGTAAAAACCTGCTACGTGTTTTTCAATATATGTTTTATCATCCTAGGAGCAGCTGAAGTTTGGCTCAGTTCTGGGAGTAAGGAGGCCTACAGAAGCATTGAAAATACTGAGATAAAACTGCAGCACGTGGTTGCTTCCCATTTGTCTCCTAATTTTTTTAAACTTTTTTTAAACAAATTCAAAACTCCAGATGCCAAATCCTGCAGGACTAACTCATGCAAAATAACCATGGACTTTGTGCAATTACTGGTTGCCTGAGTACAGTCTGAAGGATTTTTCTGAAGCCTTCATAGTGTCCTGTCATGTTCCCCGGCTGAAGTGTCATGATGAGTTTGCAGTAAACAAGCAGTATAGTCAGGTATCTTCTAGGGAACTGAAATTTTCACATGTTGACTCCATCCTGTGTCGTGGTTTAGTCCCAGCCAGCAACTCAGTACCACGCAGCCGCTCGCTCACTCCCCCTACCCCGATGGGATGGGGGAGAGAATCGGAGGAGTAAGAGTGAGAAACACTCCTGGGTTGAGATAAGAATAGTTTAATAATTAAAATAAAATAAAGTAAAATAATAATAACAACAATATAATAATAATAACAGTAATAATAATATACAAAGCAAGTGATGCACAATGCAATTGCTCACCACCCGACAACCGATACCCAGACAGTTCCCGAGCAGCGGTCCCTGCTCCCCGGCTAACCCCCCCCAGTATATATACTGAGCATGACGTCATATGGTATGGAATAGCCCTTTGGTCAGTTTGGATCAACTATTCTGGCTGTGCCCCCTCCCAGTTTCTTGTGCGCCTGGCAGAGCATGGGAAGCTGAAAAAGTCCTTGACTAGCATAAGCAGTACTCAGCAACAACTAAAAACATCAGCGTGTTATCAACATTCTTCTCCTACTAAATCCAAAACACAGCACTATGCCTGCTGCTAGGAAGAAAATTAACTCTATCCCAGCCGAAACCAGGACAGTATCCACCCCTTATTCTATACCATCTAAGTCATGCACAGGCCCTCCCCTTTCCAATGTGTTCCAATTAATCACCACCACTTTCCCTATCTTGATATACACACAGATATCATTCCCTTCGTCTATGGCCCATCCCTCTAAAATGTCCATTGAGTTCATTTAGTCCATGACTTTGGGTTCCATCTGTCATCACAGTCTTTCAGAGCAGGAGAGGTGGTGTGCAGTGTTGGACTGTTGCATGCTGAAGTCAGTTCTCATTCCAAAATGGTTTCATCAAAGTTCATTTTCATTAAGCTGGGCAATTCTTACTGCAATACCATTGATGTGGCATATAGCAATCATAATATACAGTATTATATACTTAATATTAACCTACTATATTATTATATTAACATGCAGTTAAGAGATAACATATAGTTAAGAGATAACATACAGTATTATAAAGCAATTAATATTATACAATTCAGTTCATTAGCTATTTTCACCCAAAATCAAATTCCCTTGAGGTACACATTGGGCTTCCCCATCCTTTCGCATCACCCACCAAGTGCACCCAGGTCCTTGAGCAAAAGCAATCCCACGAATGGGTTTGCCTTTGCCAGAGGGGGAAGTAACCCAGACTGTCTTCCCCAGCATATTTTTCATGTGCACTACAGGAACTTTATCTCCTTCTACAGTACGTAAAAGTTTTGATTGGGCAGGGCCAGCTCGATTGGCAGATCCCCTGGTGTTGACTAACCAGGTGGCTTTTGCTAAATGCGTATCCCAATGTTTAAACGTCCCACCACCCATTGCTCTCAGGGTAGTCTTTAACAATCCATTGTATCGCTCAATCTTCCCGGAGGCTGGTGCATGGTAAGGGATGTGATACACCCACTCAATGCCGTGCTCTTTGGCCCAGGTGTCTATGAGGTTGTTTCGGAAATGAGTCCCGTTGTCTGACTCAATTCTTTCTGGGGTGCCATGTCGCCACAGGACTTGCTTTTCAAGGCCCAGGATGGTGTTCCGGGCGGTGGCATGGGGCACAGGATATGTTTCCAGCCATCCAGTGGTTGCTTCCACCATGGTGAGCACATAGCGCTTGCCTTGGCGGGTCTGTGGGAGCGTGATGTAATCAATCTGCCAGGCCTCCCCATATTTATATTTCAGCCATCGTTCACTATACCCAAGGGGCTTGAACTGCTTGGCTTGCTTGATTGCAGCGCATGTTTCACACTCATGAATAACCTGTGCAATACTGTCCATAGTTAAGTCCACCCCTCGATCACGAGCCCATTTATACGTTGCATCCCTTCCTTGATGGCCTGAGGCGTCATGGGCCCACCGAGCTATAAATAATTCACCCTTATGTTGCCAGTCCAAATCCACCTGAGCCACTTCAATCTTAGCAGCCTGATCTACTTGCTGGTTGTTTTGATGTTCTTCAGTGGCCCGACTCTTAGGTACATGAGCATCTACATGACGAACTTTTACAACCAGGTTCTCTACCCGGGCAGCAATATCTTGCCACAATGCGGCAGCCCAGATTGGTTTGCCTCTGCGCTGCCAGTTGCTCTGCTTCCATTGCTGCAGCCACCCCCACAGGGCATTTGCCACCATCCATGAGTCAGTATAGAGATAAAGGATTGGCCACTTTTCTCTTTCAGCAATATCTAAAGCCAGCTGAATAGCTTTCACCTCTGCAAACTGACTCGACTCCCCTTCTCCTTCAGCAGTTTCTGCGACTTGTCGTATAGGACTCCATACAGCAGCTTTCCACCTCCGATGCTTTCCCACAAGACGACAGGACCCATCAGTGAACAGGGCATATTGCTTTTCATTTTCTGGCAATTTATTATACAGTGGGGCCTCTTCAGCACGTGTCACCTCCTCCTCTGGTGATATTCTAATGTTTTTTCCTTCTGGCCAGTCCATGATCACTTCCAAGATTCCTGGGCGACTGGGGTTTCCTATTCGAGCCCGTTGTGTGATCAATGCAACCCACTTACTCCATGTAGCATCAGTTGCATGATGTGTAGAGGGGACCCTCCCTTTGAACATCCAGCCCAACACCGGCAGTCGGGGTGCCAGCAGGAGCTGTGCTTCAGTACCAACCACTTCTGAAGCAGCTCGAACCCCTTCATATGCTGCCAGTATCTCTTTCTCAGTTGGAGTATAGCGGGCTTCGGATCCTCTGTATCCCCGACTCCAAAACCCTAGGGGTCGACCTCGAGTCTCCCCTGGTGCTTTCTGCCAGAGGCTCCAGGTAGGGCCATTCTCCCCGGCTGCAGTGTAGAGCACATTTTTAATATCCTGCCCTGCCCGGACTGGCCCAAGGGCTACTGCATGAACTATCTCACGTTTAATTTGTTCAAAGGCTTGTTGTTGCTCAGGGCCCCATTTGAATTCGTTCTTCTTCCGGGTCACTTGATAGAGAGGGCTTACGATCTGGCTGTAATTTGGAATATGCATTCTCCAAAACCCCACAACGCCTAAGAAAGCTTGTGTTTCCTTTTTGCTAGTTGGTGGGGACATAGCTGTTATTTTGTTGATCACATCCATTGGGATCTGACGACGTCCATCTTGCCATTTTATTCCTAAAAACTGGATCTCCTGTGCAGGCCCCTTGACCTTACTCTGTTTTATGGCAAAACCAGCCTTCAGAAGGATTTGGACTATTTTCTTTCCCTTCTCAAAAACGTCTTCTGCTGTGTTGCCCCACACAATGATGTCATCAATGTACTGCAGATGTTCTGGAGCTTCACCCTGTTCCAGTGCTGTCTGGATCAGTCCATGGCAAATGGTGGGGCTGTGCTTCCACCCCTGGGGCAGTCGGTTCCAGGTGTACTGAACACCCCTCCAGGTAAAAGCAAACTGGGGTCTGCACTCTGCTGCCAAAGGGATGGAGAAAAATGCATTAGCAATATCAATTGTGGCATACCACTTAGCTGCCTTTGACTCCAGTTCATATTGAAGTTCTAGCATGTCTGGCACGGCAGCACTCAGCGGCGGTGTAACTTCGTTCAGGCCACGATAGTCCACTGTTAGTCTCCACTCCCCATTAGACTTTCGCACTGGCCATATGGGACTGTTAAAGGGTGAGCGAGTCTTGCTGATCACTCCCTGGCTCTCCAGTCGACGAATCAGGTTATGGATGGGAATCAGGGAGTCTCGGTTGGTGCGATATTGCCGCCTGTGCACAGTTGTGGTAGCAATTGGCACCTGTTGTTCCTCAACCTTCAGCAACCCTACAATCGAAGGGTCCTCTGAGAGACCGGGCAAGGTGGACAACTGTTTAATTTCCTCTGTCTCCAAAGCAGCTATACCAAAAGCCCACCGGTACCCTTTTGGGTCCTTGAAATACCCTCTCCTGAGGTAGTCTATGCCAAGGATGCACGGAGCATCTGGGCCAGTCACAATGGGGTGCTTTTGCCACTCATTCCCAGTTAGGCTCACTTCAGCTTCCAGTACAGTTAGCTGTTGGGATCCCCCTGTCACTCCAGAAATACAAATGGGTTCTGCCCCTCTATAGTTTGATGGCATTAGCGTGCACTGTGCACCAGTGTCCACTAGAGCCTTATACTCCTGTGGGTCTGACGTTCCAGGCCATCGAATCCACACAGTCCAGTAAACCCGGTTGTCCCTTTCCTCCACCTGGCTGGAGGCAGGGCCCCTCTAACACTGGTCACAGTATTCGCTGTTCACTTCCTGTAAATGTGAATCAAAAGTCCCCTGATCAAGGTCGGAAGTAAAATTAGCCCTCTTACTCTGTCTCGGGAACTGCTCACTGGAAACTGGAGCTGCAATCTTCCTGGGAGAACCGCCTTTCCTAATAGTTTTTCCTTGCAACTCACGCACCCGTGCCTCTAAGGTTGAGGTGGGTTTTCCATCCCACTTTCTCATGTCCTCTCCATAATCACGCAGGTAAAACCACAGGGTGCCCCGTGGTGTGTATCCTCTATATCCTCTCTCTTGAGCATAGGGACGTTGACTCCTAATGGCTGAGACACTGGTCCGTGCAGGTGGGGAGTAGGACAGATCCTCTCTGAGTTGTTGGAACTCTTGGCATATTTTTTCAGACAGTTTTTCCACAGCCGAGACACAGGCCCGTAGGGAGGAAGAGAGCTTTTCTTCGTAGTCCCGGAGTTGTCTAGCCACTTCATCCACCGTTGGTGCCTCGTCGTCTTTCCAGGCTAGTATTGCCAACGAGTTGGAATACGATGCTGGTGCGCTCCGTACCACCTTCCGCCACATGGATTGTGTGCACCTGACTTCATCTGGGTCTTTGGTTAACTGTTCATCATTCAGGTCACTGTAAATCACCTCCAGCACGCCTAATTCCCTCAGGTACTGGATACCCTTCTCTACGGTGGTCCATTTGCTTGGGCGGTATAAAACATCCTCCTTGAAGGGATACCTTTCCTTCACGCTTGACAGAAGTCGCCTCCAGAGGCTGAGCGGTTTTGCCCCTTTTCCAATTGCTTTGTCAATGCCCCCTTCCCTGGAAAGGGATCCCAGCTGCTTGGCTTCCCTACCCTCTAAATCCAGGCTACTGGCCCCGTTATCCCAGCATCGGAGCAGCCAGGTGATGATGTGCTCGCCTGGATGACGACCAAAATCTTTTCGCATATCTCGCAGCTCACTCAGGGATAGGGATCGGGTGGTCACCATCTCATTTATGGGTTCTTCCTCCTCTGGTTCTCGTGATGGCCCTGGTTCATCTTCATCCCTTACTAAACGAACTGATTTCCTTGTGTATTTTTTCTTCTGTATAGGGGCAACTGATACCGGCGCAGGTTGGTTCTCTGGTTTAGCCGCAGTGCCTGCCACTGGGGTTGGAGTGGCTGCAGTACCTGTGGTGGGTGTTGGAGTAGCTGCAGTGCTTGTGGCTGTGGTTGGAGTAGCCACAGTGCTCATGGCTGTGGTTGGAGTAGCCACAGTGCCTGTTGTTTTGTCATCAGATCCAGAGACCCTCTCTTTCCCTTGAGGGTACTGAATAGTGTTGAACAGGGCTCGATAGGCATGGGCCAGTCCCCAGCATGTTGCAATGAGTTGTGTCTCTTTGGAGTTGCCAGGGTGAGAACATACTTCTTCCAAATACTTTACTAGTTCTTCAGGATTCTGCACTTGTTCAGGGGTGAAGTTCCAAAACACTGGAGGTCCCCACTGCCCTAGGTACTTGCGCATACGATCCCACACACCCTGCCACTCATAACTCTCCAGCCTTGGGGCAGATCTCTGGATGATATTCTTAAATTGCTTACTAACCTTTGTCAAAACCAAAACAATATTCCCAAGAAGTATCAATAGAAGTATCTTAACTGCCCAGGGATGTTCAAAATACTGAAAACTTTCTGTAATGAGGGAGGAAGCATTATAGAATAAGGTAATGAAGGTGCCATTCTGTAGTTCCTCCACAACAGACGTCTCCGAGGGAAAGGTATAATTGCTAACTCTCTCCATGAGGTGGTACCCGAAGTACAGTAATGACTTGTGTATAAAACCCAGATACAAAACCATGCTCAAGGTCAGGATTTTGATAAGGAACCTCCCAATCAAAACATCCTTAATCACTACAGAGCATAGCGCAATGCACAGACCAACACCAAGCTTTAACATGCACAGCCAAGAAAAGAACATGGTACAGATCAGATGAACTAATATCATGACCGGCAACTGTTAACAGACTCCTTAATACACTCTAGTTAATCTGTTCTTATCTCAAACCCTTCGTGCCCCACGTTGGGCGCCAAAAAGGACTGTCGTGGTTTAGTCCCAGCCAGCAACTCAGTACCACGCAGCCGCTCGCTCACTCCCCCTACCCCGATGGGATGGGGGAGAGAATCGGAGGAGTAAGAGTGAGAAACACTCCTGGGTTGAGATAAGAATAGTTTAATAATTAAAATAAAATAAAGTAAAATAATAATAACAACAATATAATAATAATAACAGTAATAATAATATACAAAGCAAGTGATGCACAATGCAATTGCTCACCACCCGACAACCGATACCCAGACAGTTCCCGAGCAGCGGTCCCTGCTCCCCGGCTAACCCCCCCCAGTATATATACTGAGCATGACGTCATATGGTATGGAATAGCCCTTTGGTCAGTTTGGATCAACTATTCTGGCTGTGCCCCCTCCCAGTTTCTTGTGCGCCTGGCAGAGCATGGGAAGCTGAAAAAGTCCTTGACTAGCATAAGCAGTACTCAGCAACAACTAAAAACATCAGCGTGTTATCAACATTCTTCTCCTACTAAATCCAAAACACAGCACTATGCCTGCTGCTAGGAAGAAAATTAACTCTATCCCAGCCGAAACCAGGACATCCTGTTTCACCACGCCAGCCATGAAAAGCTCTCCTCAACATGTCTCACCTTGTCAGAGGGCTCAATTCTAGGTGGTCGTTGAGTGAAGTTACTGTCAGCTAATGCATATTAGAGTAGCATACATTTTAATCTTTACTGTGTACTGAAGAGCAGAGGTGCATGTAGACTTGAGTAATGACCGGTAAAGATGGTGCAAACTTAACTCTGGATTCCAAAATCTACCTTGGCAGGTAAAAAGTCCCCCAAACCTGAACTGAATGATGCATGTTTCCTAAGAAGAATCTCAAAGGCAGAAGATCCAGTGTTATAATGTTGTTTTATGAAAGAGCATTCAATGTCCATCCTTCAGTTCAACACCCATCTTCTCATGGATCCAATGTACAAAAGATCTCACATCACCTTCCTAAGACACTTTCCTCTATGTGCTGTCAGTATTTTAGCTCTTTTTCTATTGGCTGTCCTCAGTGTTCAGGTGTCTGGCAGTCATAAATGTTTTTAACTCAGTGCAACCTTGCAGTTCAAGGTGCGTATTATGACATGCATGGAAACATGGCTGTCCTTTCAAATTTTCAGAGGTAAAATGTCAGTCTACTAGAGTTTTTGAAGGGCCTTTGTTCAGGACTCGGTTTGGTTGACCTAAGTCCATATGCAGACCCATGTGCAATGCTTATCACCAAAAAAACCTGCATTGTACCGCTCCATGAAAAAGCCCAAGTGGAACAGATCTGAGGAGGTTCCCTGTTGGAGCTGAGTGAACTGATAAAATTAGCCATATAAATGAAGATTAAAAAGAGCATCACAGTTCATTATAGTCTCTGGCTTTATTAATAACATCATCCTTTACTTTAAAAATCCTTTACTAAATTTCCTTTTTCTTTTTTAGTTGTTAATAGAGCTAGTCCAGCAGCAGGCTTTAGCTAAAGAGGTGGCCCTGCTTGGGCAGCCCCCAGCCTTCTCCCTGACTCTGGCCAGCACCGTGGGATAACCCCACAACCGGGTTATTTACCTTAAAAGAGAGGGATGCTTTCCCCTCTGGTTCAGCTCCCCGGACTGAGTCACCACCAGCTCAGGTGTTGGCGCGGGGGAGACAGGAGGCGTGCGTGAGATTGCACATGGCTGTGCAGGTCATCCTCAGTGAACCGGGAGGCCAACTAGTGCTTGTACGGAGGCTGAAGCTCTCCCGTGGAGCCTAATCGGTGTCCTAATTAGGCCCTCTGGGTATCTGCAAGCACAACTCCTGAGGGGCACGTGCTGCTGGCTGAACGGTTGGGCTTATTTGGCTGACAAAGCTCAGAAGGCAGAAGTAGGTAGTTGAGGGTTGGAGAAGGCAAGACAGTAGGAGTTTTTCCACCTCCACAGTGGCCAGTTGTGTTTCACTAGAAAATCAGTTCGTAATTACAGGTGGGGAATATGACTTGCCTTGCGCTCTGGTGGAAGCTGCCGCCTTCAGCCAAGAGTCAGAAACTCTGCTGCACATTGTGATTGCTTAGCAGCTGCCCGGCAATAAACTGTAATGTATTAGCATCTCAGCTCCTTACAGTGTTATTTACATGTAATGGTCCGCTCATACATACTTCCTGCTGCAAGGGGCTTTACTATGACAACATTAATTGTCACCTCTTTTGTTCAGCATACGTAACTCATAGGCTTGCCCATTATTTCTCTATAAAGGCTCCTAAGCATTGGGGCTATTGTTGGAAAACAGGGATTTTCAAATCACTTTCTAAAATGTTTTTAATGGTTTATTTGCTCATCTCTAATGAGTTCCTAAGAGTTGTTGCAGCCTTTAGAAGTAGCTCTGGCCCGGTTTTTTAGAACATCATACAAACAAGAGAGGACTTTTATGCAGTCTCCTTTCCCAGTTCCTTTAGTCAGATAAGGTTCCCATTAAAGTCAACAGGCTATTTTTTCCCTGCTAGGAGTACAGGGTCACGCCCTGTCTCTGCTGGCATAATGCAGGCACCACTGACAAGACAGACTGTTTAATGGGTTCTTCTGAGTCATTATGGTCCATCAAGTCAAAACCTACTTAGGAATTTTAGTCTGAGAATAATTGGCTGGAGAGACTGTAATAGCTCCTTTGAAATGACTGCCAGGTAAATGTGGGTCTCATTCACAGGCACTATATTCTCAAGTTGAAAATCTGTATGAAATATTTGATGAGTAAACTTTTATCTCATATGCTAAAATCCATATCTGATTGATTTTACTGTATGAGCTATAAAGAAAAGTCTGATCCTGTTATGGATTCAGAGCCATCAGTGTATTTTCTTTAAAGCCAAGTTTGGTTTCTTTTCATTTGAAGAACATCTCAAAAATACATGCTTTTGAAAAGTATGTACTGTTTTCAGGTGTGCGTTGTTTAGAGAAGCAGCAAATGACTCATCAGCTTTTGCATCTGCCTGATGATGCAATAACAACGGGATGCTTTTTGGAGAGCAGTTCAGTTAGATTAACGTGCCTACAGAAGGAGTGGTCTTTGTAGCAGACGTATCTGAACTTGTGGCATGAGCCTCAGCTGGACGCCTCAGTCAGTACTGTTGCATCTTACCAGCTCAGCCCAGAGCTGGACAGGGTGTGTGGAACGTAATAACATTTAAAACATCTTCTTTTTTCTTACATTCCAAATTGAAAGTTTTTGTTTAAAGACCAGCAAAAAATGGCATTGTACCAGGGCCTGAAGAAGTGGGAATGAGCAGGTCAGCGTCCTCACTGGGGCCAAGTGAACTGAGAAAAGAAGCTGGAGAAAGAGGGAGAAAACAATTTTCAGATTTTGTCTTAGTCTATGGCTTTAATAATAGTAACATTAACCCTTATTAAGATTACTTAGTTTTTAAAAAGCAAAGCATACACTCTAACAGTGACCCTGAAATCAGGTCCAGATATTGCAGTGATCAGTAATAGCACTTGTAGTTTTAAACCTCAGGCTGGTAGTTGTATTTCTTGTTTCAGGGCATAAATTCATCACCTATGGAAATTGGAAAGAAATTCTTCCCTTTTGTGTGTACTTATGAGAAGAAGTTAGTTAGGTTGATTAGTGAGTGAAGGGATGTGAACAAAAGCACCTCAGAGACCAGTGAATGTTAAGTACTTGCAATCCTGAAGAAAACCAGAAAATAGTTGTCTTATTGTCCATATTCAGATCGTGAGGTGGATTCCATTTATCTCATTAGAATGGATAGTCTCTTCCCAGTTTTGTGGGGAAAGTTGTCATGCAAAAATTACTGTATTATATTTTAATCTGGATCATATTTTACAGCAGTTTAAAAAGTCGCCCCTTACACACTGTATCACTGAAAAGTAAAAAACCAAAAAGCTTAAAATATTTGTGCCAGGAGCTACTGAGTGAATATTCACATCCAAGCAGAAGAGTGAAGCGTGCTGACGCGTTCATTTTTGCTCCTTATAGTGACACTGTGTGGTTGAAACCAGGAGTACACATAGAGAATAACGTTGGTGAAATCCTAGTTAAAATAGTAATGTTGTACCTACCTCTGCTTCTTAAAGCTGAACTAAAAAAAAACACGCTGAGAGAAGTTCATTAACAGGTTTGTCAGATGAGGACAGACGAGCGGACGTGTGAGCACCCCAAGCATTGACAACAGGCACCCTGTGGGTTTGTGTACTGCAGCTGCCAGACACAGAAGGGTCGGAGAGCGTGTGCCACCCATGCAGGCTCTCTGATGTCTAATAGGATGTGACCCAGACTACAAAATCTGCAGCTTTTCCTACTTTTGGGACCACTATAGGCTGTCTTGGCTCTGGCCTGTCACATACTCTCAGGAAGCATATAGACACTTGATTGCCTCTAACGCCTATACTCTCTGTCAAATTAGAGTGAAATCAGCCAGCAGGTTTTTGTTGAGGAGACAACACTCAGGCAGACATGGGTACACGTACAGTGTAATCAAATAAGCTTTGTTTCCATAGAAAATCAGGCTAAAAACATAGATGCACAATTTGCTGCCCGACCATGCAGAGCAATATATGCCATCAGCTTCTATCTGCCCATTGACAGATAAATTAAATGGTCTTATTTAATTCGTCAGCTGAGCTGAAGGCACTTAGCAGCATTCCCCTCCTCCTGTTTCTATCTTTTCTTTTGGTAGCCTTATCCTTGTGTCAGTGTTCCTGCTCAACAAAGGGTGCTGTCCTGCACCATCCAAGTTGCCCATGTGCGGGCAAGATGAAAGCAGAGAGGTAGACGGGAGGTACTTGGTGATTCAGCTCCTCACCAGACAGGGTGAGGACCCCTGTCAGGTGTGCACCAAATCCAAAATGTAAGGCCAGAAACAGGCAGGGTTGCGTCAGATCTGTTCCCTGAACACCCAGCCAGCCCTGCTGTTTCCATGGCTGTATCTTCATGTCTGCCTGACCTCTCCTCCAACTGATAAACCATCAGCCAGTCTCAGCCACATTTAACAAAGAGGGGAATTGCTCCAAAATGTTAAAGCATACTACAAATTTTGTGAAAATAGGCAGCTGGGTAAAGGAAAGAGATCTTACTGCTGCCTTCACTGAAGGAAATGCTCCTGAACGCATGCCTGACTCGATAGCAGTTTAGAGACATGGCACACCAGGCTTTGCTAGCTCACTTGGTCATGGGATGACTATAGGGAAGCCTGGGGAGGAGCTGGGACATACCAGAGCTGTTCATTGCAGCGTGTTGTGCTCTGTACGTGGACCACTGCTCATCCCAAATGCTTTGCAGCGGTCTGCAGGATCAAGCCCTTGATGGTGCAGGTGACCATCAAGCTCCCAAGATTTACTGTGCGATTCAGGAGTGCAATATGCAGCTGCTCTCAGATTCCAATTGGGGTTCCTGGGCTGGAACTGGAGTGCATCGTGTCAGCCACAGAGCAGGGTTTGGCAAGCTGCAGCCACACTCCAGCGTGCCTGTTTCACAGGAGCTATCAGAGCTAGACCTTGCTGTGCCTCACCTGCCTGCTTGTCTCAGGGCTCACACACCACTCCGGTTTCGCCCAGGAGAAAATTTGAGGTTTAGGACTGACAAGTCTTGTCATTCAACATTTTGTACAGATCTTCATCCTAGCCTAGCTGTTGCTCTTTTGCAATTTTCTTTCTTGTATCATTGCAGCTTAAAATTAAAGGCCTCTACCCTAGCAAACCTTCCTGCGCTGAATAATACAGGGAGCGTTCCCTGAAAGTGGATTACATGAAACAGGGTCTCGCAGAATCATCTACTGCTTTACTTTTACTTCAGCAACAGACACTTATTGTTAAATTTGCAGGCACGAAGAAGACGAACTAATATATGCCTGGCAGTCCTGACCAGAAAATTAATTATTTTCCTGCATACCTGAGTTGCATATGAAAGTGGACAGGTGGCTAAAACTTTTCTCAGTGTTAGCTGGATGGGGACAGACCTCTTTTGAGTTAAAGGGCGGAAATGTAATATTGTGCCTAGCGTAAGGAAAGTTGTTCTATTTGCAGTACTGCAGAAAGAAGAAAAAAATGATAATTGAAGAAAAATTTTGATGATGTGGTTCTCTTAGTAAATTGGGAACAATGACCCTTGAAGGACCATAAAGAAAGTGAATGTCAAGATAATTTATTATTGTTACATTATCTACCTCATTTTTCACTTTGTCTTACCGAGTTGTTATATCCCTTACAAGGTAATGCCCCAAACGTTAATGAGCACCTTTTTATCTTTCACGGGTGTGAAAAAGCAACAAACAGCTTTGAAAAGGGGTATCTTATGCCAGATTTGTGTGTGCTTAATTGTTTTGACACCAGAACAACCACAGTCTCTAGGACAGCTGTAAGCATGTGAAGCTCCTGGACACTTCTGTCTGAAGTAGCGTTTGAAGGAGCTGCTATCTTAGTTCAGGGAGTCAGCTGGAGAGAGAAAAAACATGGTTGACGTGGCTAATTAGTTTGTTGTTGGCTTGTTTTGTTTTGTTCTGCCCTGTCCTCCAGGAGAGCCAGTTTCTACGCCTGTCGACTTGACAAGAACTTGTATGTAATTGGTGGAAGAAATGAAACTGGCTACTTGTCCAGCGTGGAGTGCTACAATCTGGAGACAAATGAGTGGCGTTATGTGTCTTCGTTACCACAACCTTTGGCGGCCCACGCAGGAGCCGTTCACAATGGCAAGATATATATTTCAGGCCAGTGTCTTTTATAATTCCTGCTATATACCAAAAAACCCACCCCAAAACAACAACAAAACCCCAGAACCCAAAATCGTAGAGCTAAATTCCTGCTGCAGTGCAATGTCTTTATTTACATTGATTAACAGAAGCATATGTACTTTGCAGGAGGTGTTCACAATGGAGAATACGTCCCCTGGCTGTACTGCTATGACCCTGTGATGGACGTCTGGGCCCGAAAACAGGACATGAACACAAAGCGAGCAATCCACACTTTGGCTGTAATGAATGATCGACTGTATGCAATTGGAGGAAACCATTTGAAAGGTCACATTTTTAGTAGCGAAAAAGCATTTCAGTGTCCCTTGTCTCCTGAGAAAGAATATTTTTGTTAGACAGTCATTGTTAAATACATTAAAAACCAGGCAACACAATTTAACAGGACACTTGAGCCAGCAATTTTAAAAACATTTTATGCAAATTATTTTAAAATTATAACAGTACATTAAATATATGAGTAATGAATGCTTTAGATAATAAAAGTGGGAGCTTCCATTACTCAAAGGCATGGACAATTTGTCATTACCAAGAATTCAATGAAACAAACAGATTATTCTTTGACCCGAAAGTACCAGCAATATTTTCCTCTGTAAATCATTTTCCAAAATGTGCAGTTAGAGAGAGCTTTATTCAGAGCAACACACAAAAACAAGCTCCTGATTTAATGAAGGAAAAAAAAACAACTCAAGCCATTAAATATTAGGACTAGGCTCTTTAGATCCCTTTTTAGTATTAAATGTAGCTTGTTAATTATAATTCTTTTTAGAGGTCTCTTGTTTTCATCTTTTGAAAAGGTCTCATATTAAAATAACTACTGCTTAGGCATCTGGTATTTTTGCCTTAATACCTACATGCCATTGCTATTACTGCTAAAGTGATTCTGCTTAATCCAGCCAGCTAGACAAAAAGCACAGCTCCTGCTCCTTTGTCCCCTGACAATACTTGACAGTTTATATTCCCTTTTTTTTCCTTCCTCCTTTCTTGCTTAAAAAAAAAAAGCCTCACAACAGTAACAGAGAAAATTTTAATGCAAAAGGAGAAGTGATGTTAACTGCCAGTAACACCAGGCCATGTGCCTTAATGACTCTGGCACCCACGTCCCTGTGAGGCTTTGAAGCCACTTTGCTTCTGAAGCTGCTTTTGAAGATTTGAATGCCTGTGGAGCATGGAGGGGACAAAGCGTCAGATGTGAATTTTCCCTGGTAGATAGTACTGGTGCATAAACCCCAGCAGCCAGGTGCAAGGCTGCTGTGCCTCCGCTCCCCACTCCCCGTTGTGATGGGTGTTACTGGACTGGACTTTACAGGGTGAAGGTGGTAAAGGCTGCCTGCACACACGCACCTGCAAATTTTGTAGAGGTTGCAGAGCTCCACAGCGCTGGCTTTTTCTCCTAGTAAAGTAGAAGTCAACGTCACACCCCTCCTATAGCTAAAGCACATGCTTTGGTTTGCATAGGCTTGAATTGCTTCCATCCTGCCTTCTCCTTTTTTTCACCCAGTTTTACCTACTGTGCTCTGGGAAAGAAGGAACTTCTCATAAGCATTGCATTTTTGCCTCTACAACTGTTGCTCTAGGTGTCTTTGTTATGTATGAATTGCTCACTGTTGTGAGAGGTATTTAACATCCAGGCTTCTGGAAAGTCGCTGGCTGTCTGGTAGAAGGGTTTATGGAAAACTGGTTTCTTCTGTACAGTGAAACAAAAGGAGGGACTGCAAGGAAAGGGAGGAGGAGGGGACTGAAGTGCGGCTGAAATGCTACAAATTCTCCACTGGGGCCGGGTGGGATAGTAGGGCTCCATGGGAAAGCTCTCCTTTGTGAAGCTGGATCTGTATACTAGTGTCAGCAGCACATTTATCGCATCACAGCTAGTCATGTGCATGCTGCAGTTTATTACGGAGCTTTTGACATATTCTGGGTGCACTGCGGTGGCCTTTCTATGGCCCCTTGAAAACTTTACAGCAACAAAAAATTATTTCATCACAGCTATTCATTTCTGACACATATAATACTCATACAAGCAGCATCATTGTGAAGCAGTGTGCCCAGGTGGCCAAGAAGGCCAACAGCATCCTGGCTTGTATCAGGAATGCTGTGGCCAGCAGGAGCAGGGAGGTGATTGTCCCCCTGTACTCAGCGCTGGTGAGGCCGCACCTGGAATACTGTGTCCAGTTTTGGGCCCCTCAATACAAGGACACTGAGGTGCTGCAGTGTGTTCAGAGAAGGGCAACGAAGCTGGTGAAGGGTCTGGAGCACAGGCCTTATGAGGAGCGGCTGAGGGAGCTGGGATTGTTTAGCCTGGAGAAGAGGAGGCTGAGGGGAGACCTTATCACTCTCTACAACTACCTGAAAGGAGGTTGTAGTGAGGTGGGTGTTGGTCTCTTCTCCCAAGTAGCTAGCGATAGGATGAGAGGAAATGGGCTCAAGCTGTGCCAGGGGAGGTTTAGGTTGGAAATTAGGAGAAATTTCTTCACGGAAAGGGTAGTCAAGCATTGGAACGGGCTGCCCAGAAAGGTAGTGGAGTCACCATCCCTGGAGGTGTTCAAAAAACGGGTAGATGTGGCACTTGGGGACATGGCTTAGTCTAGTCTACCCTTGATTGGTTTAGTGTGGACTTGGTAGTGTAGGTTAATGGTTGGACTGGATGATCTTAAAGGTCTTTTCCAACCTAAATGATTCTATGATTCTATTCTATGATTCTGTAAGTACCAATATGGCCAAATGCTCTTTTCCAGAAAATCTTAACTTCTCTTTTCTATCCTACCTTGATGGAGAAGACAGTAGTGTCAAGTAAAGCATCCCAGCATATTAAGAAAGCCATAATTTCACTGTGGTGGTCTGATAAAGAAGGTGGTTTGAGAGAGGGAAATGTCTAAATATTGGAGCAGAAACCAGGACTCCTGCGTTCTATGTCTATGTTCAGCTCACTTAATTCATACTAATTGATATAGCTTGAGAGTCTTGAGCTGAGACCGATCTGCCCTTTGGTGATTACAAAGCAGCAGTCACATGGAGCCTTTTTCAGTCTGTCAGGGAAGGATGGGACCACTGGGTTTTTTGGTTACATTTTCTGTCACCTTAAAGACTTTGTCACATCACAGCTGCATGCTTAGGGTACACCTTAAATCAGCTTGAAAATTGAAACTGGTCCTGGACATCACGTCCGTCATGCTAAGCACTTTGTTCCCCTGGAATGAAGTGGCATCAGTTGTCTAAGCACTCTACCTTGACTCGTTGGACATTGATTTCTGAGTGAGATTTAATCTGTTGACTTTTGAATAGATTAGATCTGCTGACCTTCAAGAAAGACTGCCAGGACAGGCTTTTCCTACATGTTGAAACTCGCATTAGCACTGATAGATGAGGAGGAATATTGCTTGAATCTGCTTTCATCATTGATGGGTTATTACTGAGTGTTACTTTCTGATCTGTTCAGGTTTTATATGTACTTGTGATTTGTAGAAGACCATAGAACTAATGGTAAAAGCTTTCAACAGATTTATTTGAACTGAAATAACGAGACATTAACATTACAGAAGATGGCTTAAATGTAAATGGCAATATTTTCTAGAAGAAGGTTTAACAATGATGTTATAATTGTAATAATGTAGTTGCAGCTGTAATTTAATAAATTTAACAGTAAAACAAATAATAAAACAGTATGTCATAACACACGTTCTCTTTTCTCAATGCCCTCATCCAGGTTTCTCCCATCTCGATGTAATGCTTGTGGAATGCTACGATCCAAAAGGCGACCAGTGGAATATCCTCCAGACTCCTATTCTGGAGGGTCGCAGTGGCCCTGGCTGCGCAGTCCTTGACGACAGTATTTACCTTGTAGGAGGCTACAGCTGGAGTATGGTGTGTACCTGCTTTCTGCAATGACCCTTCCATTCCTCCTGAGCTCTTGCAGCCAGTCTGTATATTATTTAGATGGGATGGAGACGAGACGAGGGATGAAGTCGCTGCAGGGCCTGGTTTTGGTTTGGTTTTCAACTTGTGGAGAACATGGAACATTTGTTCACCTTTGCGTTTTTCTATTTAGATGAGTTATTATCAGACTGTATTCACTGATACGGAGTAATACAAAAATCAGATGAAATTTGGCAAAAGTGATTGATGGGACTGTATGCTTATAGCTCTGCTTATAAGGCACTTGCAAAGGAGCCTGATTTGCAGAGGCTGGGTGGTCAGCCCATATGAAAACCAAACCTCTTGAAAGACTCCTAAATTAGAGCTCAAAACCCTGAGTCACTTTCAGACGTCTTTAGAGATGATGTGTGACTTGGATTTTACCAAAGCCACATTTAATACAACTTCTTGTTCTATTACAGGGAGCCTACAAATCTTCTACTATTTGCTATAGTCCTGAGAAAGGGACTTGGACAGAACTAGAAGGGGATGTTGCTGAGCCACTTGCAGGACCTGCTTGTTCAACTGTCATATTGCCAGCCTGCGTACCGTACAACAAATGATAGTCAAGGAGCACTGACATGAACACTGATTGCATTTGGGAAAACAATGACGGGTGACGTAAATATTTTATTAGAACAGGATTCCTGTTAAAACAAAGCTACCATAATTGACCCCTTATTCCATATTTATGCTTTAGGAGCAAACTAAAAGAAAACAAAGAGTTGTCCCAGCTCAGATAGATGCTGGTGTCTTATGAAGCAAGTAGCTAAAACACACCGAACATTACATGCTGACAGACTGCCATTTCAGACTGATTTTAACTTTTTCCTGCTGCAGAGATATTCCTCACGTCAAATTTAACTTTAAAAAAAATGAAGGCTAAATGTTCAAATACAGCCTGAAGAGACAAGATCAGTATTGTGCATTGTATCTACCTGCATGTGATCTGTGTTGAAGTCACAAGGATGTTGTTTTCATGAATGCTTCAGAATCCAGATAGTGAAAAGCTCGCACTGCATTGCAGAATTGTCTCCTCCTCTGTAATCCTAACCTACAGCTACTTCACATGCTCTGCAAGCAACACAGCATCAGAAGATTGTAAAAGGTAAAGAAATATCATTCAGTTTTTGCACAGCTTGGCAACTAATACACTCTGCCTTCAAAGTCCCCCTGTGTAAGTGCAGCGGAAAGCAGACTACAATGAAAGCCATGCTTTACAGAGCACTTCTTGCAATAGCAGCTTAGGGATTAGGATCAAATTCTTCTAATCACACTTGTGTAAAGTCAGAGTCATTTCACTGAGATCACACAGAATGACTGGTTTTACATTAGTATAACAGAAATTTGGTCCTACACCTTAAATTCTGGGTTCGTAAAGTAAGTTATTTCTATGACCACTTATCGAAGCCCCAGAACCCTTACTTACTTTTCACTAACCTGTTAGACAGGAGCATCCATGCTAGTTGCTTCCAAAGACAAAAAGACTGCATTTAACTGTAAGTGTATTACTTTGGACTATTATATGATTATGCACATTTTTGGAGAGACACTGGTAAGTAGTTAAAATACTCCTGTGTGGTTGATCTTAAAATGTACTCTGAAAGATTTTTACTATTGATCCAAAGTAATATGAGGCTAGACTTTCCATTGCCTTATAGCATGTGTAATTATTTACACATTGCAAAGTGAGTTCAGAATACTACCACATGGGATCAGTAGCATTCAGGACTCACTTCATGAACCCATAGTTGCTTGCACAAATCAGGCTGTCCATGTTTTAAGCTTTTGTCTTTCTGTCCTGGCTTTCAA
Organism: Pelecanus crispus; assembly: GCF_030463565.1. Classification (NCBI taxonomy): domain Eukaryota; kingdom Metazoa; phylum Chordata; class Aves; order Pelecaniformes; family Pelecanidae; genus Pelecanus; species Pelecanus crispus. The sequence continues at coordinate 126,774,285 of NC_134644.1, read as the reverse complement.
AAGCAGTGACAAAATCTGAGCCTGATTCTTCACCACCTTGCAGTTAACATAATCATCTACACCTCAGCAAAGTATGTGCATAGTTCTTCCATTGTGGTTTACTGGTGCTGCATCCATGACCCTCAGGACCATCCTCTTTGCTGGTATAAACTGACATTGCTCCATTGAAGCCAATGGACGTACTTTGGTTTATGTCAGCTAAGAATGTGGCATTTAATTTGCCTAGTTGTAACTGGCTGCACCAGATAAAAGGCAAAGGAGACTCAGATCCCGCATTTTCAAGTCTGCACGTATCTTTCACGATAGGACTTAATGCTAGTGCGTTAAGCAAGGAGCAGGCAACTACTGGAGGTTGGTTTCTGCTGCAGAGGCAATAGAGGGGAGGAAGAATTCATTGTTTGCTTTGCAAAATAGAAAGAGGGCGAATGTACACAGAAATTACACTATATATTGAAGCTTGAGAGCAATATAAATAATGGAGAACAAATACCATGGGACTGTTTCTCTCTGGCATTAGTCCAGTTTTATTGCAGTGCAACTCCCTTGCTTGCAGCAGAATTACACAGTTGTAAAATTGGAGTAATGCAGTAAAGACTGATACCATACAAATGCAATAACCCAATTGATGAGGTAGCTGCACGCCTGGAAAAAAATTGTTTAAACAAAATAATTATCTGAAGATGCTAATATTTGAATGTGCCGTTGGGGAGTTTTCCAGTGAGCATCACTAAGGAACTCATAAAAGGGGAGTGTATATCCTGAAATCTCAATCCATTTCTACTATATAGTGCAATCTTAGTTGGTTTTCTATTTATTTATATTGTTCAGATCCAAGGGATCCCTTGTAAAATATATTTGGTGCAATCATGACTTTTTTTTTCCTTTCCTGTTGAAAGTATATAAATATAAATATATATAAAAAGGAAACTGTTAAGATACTAAATGAGGAAACCTTGAATGACATTTAAGATCAGGATAAGGTCTGCCATTAAACACTGACTGTCACCTGTCTCTACTAAAACGTACCATTTTTAAAGGATATTTGTTGTCCTTTTAAGTGGTTCTTTTTTTTACCAAGATAATTTAAAGATTTATGAGGACTGTATGTAAATCTTTCTATCTTTCAGGAAGGCATGACCAAGGAAAGTGGTAACTGAATAAGTCACACAAAGAATGTAAATTTTGTACAGTATTAGACTGTGTAAATGAAGCTTGCTTGTAGGGGGGAAACTTTAAATAAAACTTTATGTACTAACTCAACTGTCTGCCATATTCCTACTTATAAAGTGTATGTATAAATAATATCTACATTAAATTCTTTGGAACTTTTTTTATCATGTAGATGCGTAACCTTCTTTTATTTTGTGGCCGTACATAATGGTCGCATTGTTCTCCAAGTGTCATTACTCAATGCTTGTAAATGCAGCAACGCAGTAAAATGTCGTGAGTCAGAGTCTTCCCCTGAGCGCACGTGCCTGGCCTGTGCTTCCAGCAGGGAAAGCCCCACCTGCGTGACCACGGGCAGGGTTGAACCTCAGAAGCCTACCGATGTGATCGGACGCCTATAAAATACCTCTGCCTTGTGCTGCTCGGCCGGTTCCTCTGTCCCATGGTAAGATAAGTGAAAAGGATGCCGCCTGGTTAAATGTGGGTTTGGGGATTTAAATTTGGTTTTGGGAATTTCATACTAGTTGTGGTAATTTCTTCCCTCTTCAAAATGTCCCTTCTGTGGTGACTGACCCTTCTAACTATGGATATTTCCATTCTTGGAGGGGAAGTGCTGGCACGGGGCAGCAGTAGAGGAGTTGAGACGAGGTATTGCCAGGTTGAGAAGACAAGGTAAAGTAGGGGTTTTACCACGAAGCAGAATCATTATCAATACCAGTTACTGTACTACATGTATTATTTATTCATGCCTACCAACCTTTGCCATGGACCAGAACCTTCCTATCTAAACCACATGGGTGCGCTGAGCAAACAAAAAGGCAGTCCCTGACCCCCATGCTTATAGCAAGTGTGAGCTGTGCTGGGGCGTGGCTGAGAGTGCAATGAAAGAGGCTGGTCTAACAAGAGGCAATCAGTCCTGTTCAAATCTTTTATGAGGAAGGGAGAGGCGAGCCAGCAGCAACTATGGCAAGATAACACAATGATTAGGACTGTTTCATTATAGAGTTTATCTCAGAAGAGAAAGGAAGGAACAGGCATTGTTGCGTATTTTTTAAAGTAATGTGGGAGAAGAAAGAAGAGGAGAAGCTGGAAGCACTGGGCAGAGATATGATTTAGAAAGGAAGGGAATGAAGCAAGAAAGAAGAGGTAAGGATGGAAGGAAAAAATAGAAAACGAGCCTGCAAGAGGAAAAAGTGGGAAGTTCTTGTGGATCAAGGGCACACAGAAAGTAAGGGCTGGAGTAATGAGGAAGGCAAAGATGGTTTCTAAGAAGCACACATCAGAGCAAGCCTGGAAAGAAATGACAGGGGAGGCGGTACAAAGAGCAGAAGAGAAACACGAGAAAATGCGATAAATGAGGACATGAAATAAACATGAAACTAAATAAGCACTTGGTGATGGTACTGCTCCTGTTTTCTTCAGCTAATCCTTTACAGTGGTCTAGCTGTCAAGCAGAAGGGTCAAATCAGCAGAGTACTTAGGTGTTGCAGTGTTCAAGCTTTCAATGCACGGACTTCAGCACGACAGAAATCATGAGGGAGATGCCCAGCAGCACCTCTCTGCGGTGCCTGGGCTGCGGCAAGCACCCAACTACAGCCAGCACCTGTGGTAAGGGAGAGCTGCCGCTGGTGGTGGAGGTCCCCACGGGGCTGGAGGGAAGCGTCCTCTCCGTTTCTGATTCACAGATGAGAGTCGTCTGTGGGAGCTGGACACCGGGACTGTTCCTCCATTCTCCTCTGCTGTCCTTCCTGCCAAACGTTAATCTTCTCTTTGTCCTCAGCATGACAAACTTGCCTAGGTACTTTTGCAGAGCTGGGCCTGGAAAACAGCAGACCAGTGAATGGAGCTATTTCCCTGGTCCTGAGCTGTGGTCCCATCCACTGCCTGAGAAGCGTGAGAAGGCTGGGTTGCGGCTGACTTGCAACCCATATGCGTGCCCTTAAGGAGGGCAAAGATGGCATTTCAGAAATATGTTTTTCATTGATTACAGCACTGTCTTCAAAGGCACCCACCTCCCAAAAGCTGGCACTGATTTCCTTCACGTGTTTGTCCCCCTTCCTGCTTTTAATACAATGTTTTACTCTGCTAGCTGCATCTGTGAGCTAATTTCTGAGAAAAATCCATGCCAAACCTCATTATTAAATACTGGTTTGTATTGTATTATAATCACTCGCCAATATAGTACTCTAGTTCTCTTGCTTTTAAGGGACAGACCATGTTTCAATTTAAATGGAGCTTTTTGGGTGCAGACAAAGGAGACAGAAATCCCAAACAGTGCTAAAGAGGCCAAGACGGTAATTGCCAACATACACACTCCCGAGCAGTTTTAAGATACGTGTTCCCATTTCTGTTGTTAGTGCGGCAGCGGTAAAGAGTCAGTGTTTCAGCCTCTCAGGTCCAGACCAAGGAAGCCGCGACGGCAGCGCTGGAGGTCAGAGTGGTTAGCGGGAAGGGAAAGTACACTAATGAATTCTGGAGGGCTTGTAATGCCATAAAAGATTCAGTTAATCTGCAGCATAGATGTTGATCAGCGAAACTGAACCTAACTCTCTGGACCTTGTCAGATGTATTCTGTGAATGTCAGTGTTCCACACCAATTACAGATTTTAGAAGATGCTCTCATGCAAAACTATGTGCCCTAATATATAAGCCAGCTCAGATGTAACTAAAATTAAAATCTGACTGTGGCAAATCTCTGTGATCCTGATATATGAAAATCCAAATAAATGATTTGTTCCCAGAAATGAAAAATAACTTCAGCAGGAAATTTCAAAATTACTTATGCAGGATTAATCCAGTTCAATGAATGCATCTTGCGTTGATTAATAAAGCATTCCTGAATTGCAAAGTAAAACGAGAGGAGACTTCTGGTGCTGATATATTTGTGTATTTCTGAAGCTAGAGAGAAATGCGCGCTTGCAAGAGATGTGGTCAACCAGTGTAAACAGAGATTGAATACAAATAGTGATTTTCTAATTGTCTGTTTTCTCCCTGCAGCAGAAAACCGCCTTTGTGTCATTGATCCTTTCTTGAAGAACACAGGTACTATGTTACCTGCCACAATACTGAACGAGAACAGGGCATCTAACACGATTGTACAATGACTCCAATTAGCATCCAGATGACATCTGCAGTCTTATTGAGCAAAGAAAAGCAAAACTTGAGCTACTTTCTGCTGATTTTCTTGCCACACAGAGTAGAAATTTTGGTCGAGTAGCATTAGCTTTTGTGATCTGCTGCCCTTGAATTTAATTGGGATTAGAGGCGAACAGATACAAGGAACCTATTTAGAAAGCGAAAACAAGGGAAGGAGATTTAAACAAATGTAGCATTTTCCCAAATTTTTCTTCACCATCCACACACACAAAAAAACCAATTGAATTTATTTAAAGTGGTCTGATCACTTAATCTAAAAACCTGTTCTTCAGTTTGGAAAACTACCTTCAGTCATTGCAGTTTTCAAAAGGGGTATTTATTAATGGTTGAGGTTATTTTGCAAAATACCTTTAAAATCCTTACGGTTTTATCTTTAAGAAATGGTTCCTCATATTACCCTTAAACATCTTCCAGAAAACCACACTGGAAGGATCATATTTGTAAAGCTTGCTCAGTATCTCGGTATCTTGTGTGGTATTCAGTTCCTGATTCTTTGCAAACTCGTTTCCATTTTTGTTTGCATTTGTGCAAAACAATTCAGTTTTCAAAAGACTTTGGCTGATCAAGAGTATTTTGTATGAATGGAGTAAGTGAACTTTAAACATACTTCAGTGTGAATAGTGAATACCGAGACTGACGATCCATTGCATAAACAGTAACGGAAAAATTGTTGCTTCCTGTGTCTTTAGGGGTTTTGAGAAAGGTGTATAAATACACACGTACACATTTGCACACGAAAAACGTCAAGTTCATAGGCCATGGCAAGGACTGCTGTGCTGTTGTTTTTGCTAAAACTGTAAACTCGGTAACAGCACTGAAACTTGGATGTTTTTCTTTAAAAACCACCTCTTTAACTGCAAAGATGCCATTAGTCACAGCAGGGAGCATAACCAGAAGGAGGATGTCTGTAACTATAGCGAGAGAGCACATTAAACTGTAGGTCAAAACCACGACTGACTGATTACCTTCAGGGTGAAAGTAAATCTTCAGACTTGCCGGAGTGATAGGAAAGAGGACTGACTGGGGCTTGCCGAGGTCATGCCCTGCCTCCCCCACGCCACGGCGGGGTCGGTGATGCCCAGCGCACTCCCAGCAGACGTTTGCTGACTCTCCTAACCTTCGTAGTGATGTGTGACGGGATGTAGTCATCGTCATCATTAGAAAATGCTTCCTAATGTCTAGCTGAAATGTCTCATTAGTTTAAAGAGATGATTCCAGGAAGAACCTAAAGGAGAAAACAAATATTTTCTGAAAATTTAAGTCTACAATTAAATCATCTAAAACTTTCACAAATGACAGAACCTTCAAAGCTGCTTTTCGTTCTCCTGCTCTCAGTGGATAAGAAGTTTATTCCCATTCTTTTTGCAGCACCTTTTTTTTGCAAACCCAAAGACTACCAGTCTTCACTTTTCTCTAGGCTTGTGAGTCAGCCTCTCTTCCCTGACTATGGGTTTTACGTCTACCAGCAGTCTGATTTTTCCCTTTTTAGCTGACCTCCAGCTGTCCCACGCCTTCAGCTGCGCATTGACCAGTGCAGAGAAGACCAGAAGATTTCTGTCTAACTTGCAGTAATGCAGTCCAGGTTGCAATGGACTGAAGCTTTGCAATGAGGTCTTTCCTTTGTTAGTAAGCCTCCCTGTAACTTCTGCAGGTCAGAGCTGATCAGACTGGTATTTTGTCATTATTTAAGACGAAACATCCTCTTCTTAACAGCACTTCCACTGAAGAGGATGAAAGCCACAATCTGGCTGTGCCGGATTGAGGTACAGAGTCCAGTCCAATAAGCTTTAGTAAACAGAGTTTACATACAGGACTGCATAAAGATTAATTAACCTGCTGTAGGAAAGTGTGGCACTTTTATCAGGGGCTGAGCACTCAGAAAAAAATAGTTTTCTTTTAACCTCTTTTACTTCTTTTAGTGGAATAAAATGAAAGACATTTGTGAAGAATTATGTCTGGCATACCTCTTGTGAAGTATTCTCCAAGCATTCATTTTTGCCATGATAGGATCCACTGGTTTCAAGAGCTTCTGAGCACTGCCAAGTGAAACTACCAAGTTTCACCTGAAATGAAAAGATACAACATTTCTGCAACAGTGGTCTATTTTGACTAGCACAAGGGTGTAATGCTCTGGATTCCCTCCTCTTGTTTTTAGATGGTGCCTTGAGCGAGAACAATTTTCATAGCTATAGGTATTCATGCTTCCAATCACAAAAACACCAGCTCTTCTGTTTGTCCTGTGAAAAATGTCATTGGACATCAACCTCAGTTGATTCCAGCGTGGTTACCTATTCTGAGTGCATTTATCATCTCTGTGTCCATCCCTGGCCTTGTAGTTCAGAGCTTAATCAGAAAACCTTTTGTTGCAATCCTTAGCGATACTGGATGTGGGTAGTGAGTCTTTGCATTCAGGGTTGCAATAACGCTGGCCATTCCTCTTACAGTGGGGAAAAAAAAAAAGGTTGTAGCCTTGGCTTGCCAAGTGAATTGTATATTAGGTTCCATGCCTAGTCCAGCCTGAAATGTCAGTGAGTGAAGCCTCAGACTAGCCTACACCCCAGTCACTATAAACCTCACATTTCTATGCTAGCCCATCGGGCAGGCCATGGGCTGTGTGGCTTCACTCCCTCCTCTCTCCCCCATTCCCTGGAAATGTGCGACAACTCATCCAAACAACCCTCCGGGTGTTCCCCCCGGCACAAAGTATTCACTGGGCTGCGCCCAGCCCTTGCCTTCCCAAGGGCCACTGTCACTGTGCCCTCATGCCAGCCCTGTTTCAGATGAAGCGATTAAACTGTGCTGTTTTAGGGAATTAACTGTGCAGAACAGAATCGGCACCCTCGTACTTCACCAGAGGACACTTACTGATAGCTATGGAGAGGACTCACAAAATCATTTTTTAGACCTGGAACAACACTTAATAGGTGAGAAAAAGAGTCTTCATTCTGTACTCATTGGTTCCAATTAGAGGATGAACTGTCCTCTATTTTCCAAAGCGTGTTTAATTTTGAATGGGTTTCTCATGGACGGTGGGCTACCATAGGCAAATCTCATTTTGACAAGTACTAATTATGGACAACGCAGTGGCAGACTGTAATCTCTGTCATGAGAGCTATCAACAGGGATGCAGCGAAAGCTTTAACAGTGGGTGGCAGTACTCTGGGTCAAATTAATCACCACCATAATGACAATGAAATCAGTAGAGCTTTGGGATGTTAAGTTTGATAAAAGAAGCCATTCTGTTCTCTGTCTGGCTATTTACACTGCAGCCTGGCCTCAGCTTGAGCTAATCCTTTGTCATGGTGTTCAAGGCTGGCTTTTTTTGGCACGGGGGAGAGAGAACAAAGAGCAGCCCCCCTTGCAGACGCAATGTTTTCATGTCCAGATCCGAGCTGCTGCAAGTGGATTACCTAAGTGTGAAGCAGACAGCCCCAGATTTGCAGAGGCTGCTGTTTTGAGGCACGTGAAAGGACTCAAAAATGTAAGTGGAATTTTGGGGGGGTGTAACCTCGGAAGTGCTGATGAGCATGAAGTCAGCTCTGTTTGGCTTTGGCTTTTGTCAAAGAGCTTTAGGAAGGTCTGTTCTGCCTCCTTTGCCTCCTTTTGCCACAGCCACAGGGCTTGAGGTCTGAACAAGTACCCCATTAAAGCACCATGTAGGCAACTGCCAGACAAAGAGACATGCAGTGCATGCAGACACAGCTAAAAAAAAGTTTATAGGAATAACCAAGTGAGCTGATTCTGCATGTAATGATGCTACACTAAACTGTGCCAAATTTTAGCCCAAGTCAGCCTTGCCCTACAGCTATGGGCTTGCTTACCAAGAGTGCTTCATACTGCTTTATCAGCTTTAGATACACGTTTCATGCTCTGCTGCTGATGGCTGTTCCTATAATACCGAGCCTTGGAACATTTCTCAGCACCCGTACTAATGCACAAGCTCACTCTAGACCCCCAGAAAGGAGACGTGCAGGGGCTGGACAGGAGCTGACGCCTTCCCTAACAGCTCTTCAGGCTGCACAACCAGGGCAGTGGGGCCTGAGGCATCATCCAGCGCATCCCAACAGGTTTGTGTGGACACAGACACAGCGACAGGCTGTGCAGCTTGGGTACTGGTGTGGCACAAACAGGAAACACCCTGGTTTTGCCCCATCCCCTGTCCTACCCAACTCAGGGTTATCTCCCCATGTCCTCTGCATCTTCTGGCAACTTATCAACTACTGCTTTGATGAGGGTGATATAGCCCTGCTTTCTGTCTGGGGCTACAATGGAGAAATTTCATTCCTACATCCACAGTCTCATATAATAAGAAGAATCAAATGTACAACAATGCTTTCCATTCACCTGTTTAGTACCAGGCTGGTCACAAAAATATGTACCTACCCTAAAATCCAAATAAACTGCCAACCATCCATTTTGGATCTATTTCGTAACTATGCAGAATAATCTGTTCTTTTATTAGAGCAGTTAAAGGAGATTTAGAGGGAGGAAGGAGCATGGTGACTTCCAAGGGAAGAGTGAGTGATTCAGTGCAAAAAGGGTAAATTTCATCTGCACATTCTTAACTGCGAGGACATTCTGCACATCTCAGGAGTGCACTAAGTGGTGCAGTAAACCAGTAAATTAGAAGAATGTAAATTCTTTAGTAGGAATTGCACGCAAGGGAAAAATGCTTCCTCATGCTCATATTTGTTTTCATGAAAATAATGTACACTCTTCCTAAAATCATACTGGTACAGAGCTGAGTAAGACATCAAAACCAGTAATAGATATTACACTGGACTAAGAAATGGCAATGACACAATTATCTTCCGTGTTTCTGATGATCACTGCGATAAAGCGAGGAGCTGGCATATTTAGAGCCTGGCACCGAGTAGGGAGCCTTGTAGCTCCCTTCCCCTCTCTGTCTGTCTTATTTATCTCTCATTAAACTAAATTGTATTCTTATTGGCTGACTGACCTCTGATATTGTTATTAATTGATTTATATAGTGCCTTTTGCAAGCCTCAAGGCACTTGCAAATATATATAGGGATCACTTCACCAATCATGTAAGTGCAGCCACCTTTGGGGTAGAAACCAGTGGCCATTGCAGGGGCATTGGAAAGACTTTGGGTTAGAAAAGAAGATGGACCAGCAGAGCCAGCACTTCTAGCAGTCCTAGTGCCTAGCAGCTGCCTTAAAATCAGACTGGAAGGGTCGGAAATCTTTAAGAAAAAAGACAAGTTCTGGCAAATGATGAGTTGACAGAGCACATTCAAAAACAAACGTGAGGCAGAATATTTTCATGGTGAATTCAGTGCCCAAGGTTAGTCATGGTAAGGCCTGTATTTTTTCACAAGGTCCTGATGACCACAGAACCCTCCCCAGGCATCGTTCCCGTAGAGCTTCTGCCCAGCACTAGCCCTCCTTGCAGCAGCACTGCTTGACATCCCCGCTGGCTCACACGCACATGGAGACATGCCTTTCGTCCCCAGCGGCATGCACCTGCAAGCCCCACGGTGCCCAAAGGACTGCTGGAGGTGCTGGCACAAGCAAACGCCACGTACAGGCGTGATCGTTGAACAGCTTCAAGGAGCCAGACCTGGAGCTTCCTCCTCTTGCCACATCAGGCACTTGGAAAGCTGAGAGGGATTTCAGAATGGAGACTGGGGCCGCCCAGCTGTCTGAGCCATGTTTAGCTCAGGACCCGAAGTATCCCAGTGTGCAATGGCTGCTAGCACCAATTCTGTTTCCTTGTTGCCTACACCGTTATGAGTGATGAAGAGAAAAAGGTTAAAATAGGCTAACACGCACATAGCGGGTGGCCACCGAGAAAGGAAAGGATCGCAGACACCAAAAAATAATGCCGATCTTCTCCAGAGAAGGGCACCCGTCCCTCCTTTCCTTACCCTCAGCAGTGACTCCTAGGACCACATCTGTGGTCCCTGTGAGCATTGGTGCCGACTTCTCAAATGTGGGGAGACTGTAGTTTTTCAGTATAAGAGCTTGAGCATTCACAATAAACATTTTTAATACTTTCCCATCAATTATAGATGAGAGGGCTTTGTGTTTTTTCAGAATATTATAGTTTTGTCTTCATTTGAAACATCTGAATGCCTCTAATTAAAAAAAAAAAAAAAAGTCGTCTTTCTGAAGGTGCAAACATAGCAGAGAATATCAGAAAGATCTTTGTTATGTTAGGTCATTAAAGCTACTTAGACCTGAGTGAAATGCATTGTATAGATCTGAAGGTTTTGAACCCTTCCCCATTAAAACGAACCCTGAATATGAAAAAGTGCACCCCTTTCCAAAGCAGAATTAATTTCACTGGCTCCATTAACAAGCAGGTCTGCTCTCGTCTTATCTTTCAAGAATTCTATGCCTGATTGCATTTATGTTCTCATTTAGCATCTCAAAATGGGCACTTTCTTTCAAGAAGGGTTAGTGCATGACTCACCCGCTTAGTTAATCTGACTAATTAGCATACTGTCGCCCATTAACAGCATTAGAACAACAACTGTAGCTCTCGCTACCTCGCTGTCTGGAAAACAGACCTCTTCTAGTCTGCAAGGACATTGGTTGCTCCCCGTCTTTTGGTAATCTTGGGGTTATTTATCACACCAGCACAGAATTTGCAGATAGCTCTGGAAGGGGTGATATAATTCTTAATATCCTGCAAAAACCCTCAGCCCGTAATCTTTCCTGGTGACTTATTGGAAATTATTCTAAAATTAAGTCCTTAACTCTGCAAGAAACCTCTCTGGTATCCGAGCTGCTCTCATGCACCTCTTTCAACTTCATTGAAAAACTGATTGTGGAAATTAAAGAAGTTTTTCTTACGTACAGTAAGTCACAATAAGTGTATCAATATTAAAATCTTTTGTACTTCAACCAGCCATGGCGGTCCTGGACTTATTTCCAACAGCTATTCTAGGTGTACCAAGCCATGCTCAGAAAGAAGTAAGATTTGTGGGTCCTTAGAAGAGTAATTTTCCGGGAAGCATGCCTTGCAAACCAGGAACATTTTTATTCATGGAGGTGACGCTGGAAACCGCAGGTTAAAAGACTGAACTAAGGAGGCCAAGCCAGCGACTGCCACAGCTCCTTAAGACAACTGCAGAGTGCCCAAGGTGCTCAAGGAGATTTACACACCTAATTTCAGCCTGCCCCAAATAGGCTGAAAAAATGTAGGACCCAACTAGGTGTGAATTTCTATTATTTATCTCGAAGGGCTGTTCACGGAAAGCCTAATTATGGTCACTTAAATGCCAGGACGGTTAATCATTTCTCTGCTGCTCACCGTACCAGAAATACCTCTCACCTAACACGCTTCCTCCATGTCACCAGCACGCAGGTGAAACCTGCCAGTGCCACACGCCTTCACACCACGCTCTCGAGAAATAACCCTGCAGCCTGAGGAGGCCAGCGCTGCCTCCACGGCCCTCAGACAGACCTCAAAGTGCAACGGGAAGTATTGCATCTCTCGTGCTGTTAGCACAGAGCTGTTGGACGCTGGTGTTTGGCTGGGTTATTCAAGCGATGCCGGCTTCGTTGGGTACCTTGGAGCCAGCACCAGTGCCTTCCGGGTGTGCCCGGAGGTTTTGTAAGTAGGACTCCTCGCCTCCTCCTCAGCCAGTGGTGAGAATCAGCACACATAATAGTTGAAAACATGGGTTTTCAACATAATGTTGCAAGCTTTAGAAATCTGAAGAGTTTAGTGGACCTGCAGGTTTTACCTGATGGGAATGTCACTGTTTGACGACAGCAAATCCATTCACTAGGGAGGCTCACATTGGACAACTGGAGCTCATGCTGAGTGAAGTTTCTGTCTGCTTTGAGTGAAGGCTGAGCAGCAGATCCCCTGACCAAAAATCCCCCACAGAGTGCTGGTCCCCGCAGGAGGTGACACTTCTCGTACACCCCCCCGCTGCGCAGTCACGCCACTGCCGCTTGTAATGACTGTCTCTGCTGCAGCTGAGGCTGAAAAGCAAGAGATCCTAGCACAGATGGAACAACACCAACACGTCTCAGGAATCCGAGTCTTGGTTTCAAAGTGCCCCTGATGGTACTGACAACGATTTTGTCCAACTCACATTAGCAGCTAAACTAGTTTCAGGACCAGTGGAGGGCAATATTGCTTTGGCTTCCTGAACAAAAGGACCTAGGCACCAGCTAGGGTGCTGAGCTGGTGTGTGCAAGGCAAAGGCCTTTCTCTGGGCACAGGACAACTCTTTTTGCTCCACAAAATCAGTCCCCAGGGCGTATGGCTGCTGGAGCACCAGCACCACTTTGTGAAAAGCCTCGCTCCCTGGACACCAGCTTGCCCTAGAAATTGATGCTTTTGTACAGGCACCATGACCCCAGATCAGTGCACAGGGAAAGACAGAGGTGGAAGAAGCTCCAGGGTGAAACAGGGTCTCTGTATGCACCAGCTGCATCGTCCCCCACAAAACAGCCACACCACAAAACAGCAGTACTACATCCTCTTTACCGTTTACCCCCAGTCTTCACCATAAGTGGTTTTACTGCAAAGGAACTATAGAAAGGACTCTTCCTCTTGTGACTTCTGTTATATTCCTCATTATGAGCTTGACTCAGCATTTAAAAATCTCACAGTTCCATATTCAGCACAAGTTCAAGTCTAAGTAAATATATAAAGGAGGTTAAAAAAGGGGTACTTAGAACATAGTTTGTGGAAATACAGTCTAGTTAATGCAGAACCTGAAGTACTTCTGGACTTGAGCAAACTGTTCAGAAGGTGAAGTCACCAAGCCTGAAAAAGTAGCAGGTGACTTCAAACCTTTGCTCTTTTTTTAAATAGTTCCTCAGACTCCTTTTGTAATACTAAATCCCCCATCTTAGTGTTAAGAAGGAATATTCATATTTTGTGTTGCCTCTCTTAGCACTTTTGAACCAATCTTGCAGTGCTATGCTTTATTCTGCTATAATTTCTCTCTCCTGTTTGAGACTTTGACTCATTAAGCGTTTCCCTGGAAAGAAGAGCTTCGAACTTGCGCTCAGTGAAGAGCTGTGGTGTTTCTCCTTTTTCATCTTTGGCGTCTGTGGCAAGTGATGGCTGCTAATGGGTACCCATGGAGCAGGCAGCTGCTGGGTGACGGCTGCTGCTGGGGTGGTGAGTGGGCTTGCTGGAAAAATGTCAGAAGAGCAATGGGGCTGACGGTTGGCTGGACAGAGATGGCAGGGATGTTGTCCAAACTAGCGGCAAAGCTGGGGTGCCTGAGGGCTGAGGGGAAATTAAAGCCTGATGGGGGTTTGCAGAGTAGAGGTGGGCTTTGTGAGGGCAAATGGTGAGGTTTTTCCCCTCCTCTCCTCACTCACCTCCTGCTGCCGCCTGCCTCCCCTGTCCTGCTGGGGGGACCACAGTCAACCATGGAGGTGCCCAGAGCAGGCGCTGGCGCAGCCCCGGCACACACCACCAGCAAGCACCGAGGAGTCCTGCCGTCCTGGCTGCCATGAGGCACATCTGTCAGGAGAGATGATGTCTTTGGTTAGACCCACTGATTTGGCTGTAAAAACACAGACAAGCTTTCTAGCTTTTTCTATCTGCAGAGAAGTTTGTGCCTGAAAACTTGGCTGTTTTTCCAGCTATATCAGTTGCTCCAAGAAAAAAAAAAAAAGGTATCATTTCTGCAGTCTGTGTCTGTCATATCTGTAGACCATCACAGCTACAATGTGATTAGGAATTTATCACATGCCATTCAATGTGGGCTGCAGATCTGTGCCTGCTGAAATGCTGTCCAAGAGCCAGAAGTGTGCACCTCAGATCATTTTTAACTTGCGACCTGTATGTGTTCAACCTTGCCTTTACAGGGAGCAGAATTTATTTACACAGCACAGAAAGTGATAGAATATTGGAGCTGAAGCCTGGAGAGCCTTAAAATGCTATTGGGGTTCCTTTTTGCATGAGAGAAGCATCTATATTATTTATATCTAATTATTAATGATAGGATAGCAGTAAAGATAAGTGACTCAGTGGAGGCTAAGTAATTTCTCAAAAGCCATGGATTGACAGAAAATATCTCCACTTCATCTTTAACATGTGACTGCAAAGAACAGGTTGGCAATGCAAAAAATCATTCTTCTTATTGATCCATTATACATCCATCTTTCTGAGAGAGTTTTGATGTTAGAAATATTATCGAAAGCTTTAGTGAAGACCTGAAATCTTTAATCACCAAGTAGGTCCTTCAAAAACCTAAAATCAGTTTGGGCTTTTAACTTTTGTCTTGTGATTCCACCAGAGGCCCAGTGGAACCACAAAGGTTCGGCTGCTTTTTTATCCCTTGCTGTGATACCTCTGTCCCAAGGAGTATTATTGCATTACATGTACCATGTTTCTGGCTCCAGAAAGCAGGAGAGAACTCTGTTGAAAAGCTTCCACTTACAATGACAAGAGGTGCTCCCATTCAGTGATCCTAGACTTCAAGAAAGAAGATTACTGTACTTGCGAAGACTTACACCTCTGCATGCCCACAACTCTGATCAAAATGGGGGAATGCAAAGTGACTGTACAGTTATATGACTGTTGGCACACCACATGCTATGAGAGTGTGTTGGTTTTACTGTACTGATAGAGTTAGTGCCTCTTGTAAATCCATGCCTGTCCATCTGCTTAAATTCACATACTTGCCAACAGCCCTGCTGAAGTCAGACTAAACATGCAGGCAGCAGTTTGCAGGGTTAATCTAACTTGTCTGTGAAAAGCTGAGAAAGAAGACATTCTTCTCTTCTATTACATTTATTCTTACATTACCAAAAATATTGAATTAAAACTTTATTTAGATGCAATTATTAATTGTCACATGGGTCTTTACCTCATTATGTCAGTGCATCCAATTACCTTCCATTCACAATCCAGTTGGCTTATAACACACGATCACAAGGAAGGACTTTATACATCCTCAAATGCTCTTCTGAGATGTCTGTATTCCCCAGGCAAAGGTGACTTTAGCCAAAGAATTGCTAAAATTTTGGCTGTTGAGAAAGTCACAGAGTGAAAGTTTATTGAGAATGGTATCTTCTTCTTCTGCAAAGCTGGCACAGACTTCTCAACAGAGTAAGCAACATACAAGCATGTTTCTTCTCCCACCTCAGAAAAAGCAAAAGGAAAGAAAAGGACAGTGCTGGACTGGAGCCAAGGTGTTGACACTCTCTCTTCTTCCAGAAGATAGATATGATGGTCCTGGGAAGGGTCCTTCACCCCAGCATGAGCTCAGTCTAGCAACCTTTCCCTCTCCAGCCTGGCTTTCTGGGCTCTGGAATCAGCAGCACAGAGAGCAAGACTGTGCTGTTTTGCTGGACTCAGTGATCTGACAGTTTAGCCAGATGCCTACGCTGCCTATGCAAAGGGACAGTTCCTGCTCTGCTTTGCCGAGGACAGGAAATTACATTATTGATGTTCTGATACTGAAATCCTATTGTCACATCCAGTGGCTGAAGACTGTTTTGGGTTTCTTTTCTTACACTGATACTTAATCCAACACATACATATAGTCATCATAAACAGGAAGGGACTTGGAAGGATCATCTATCTATTCATCAGCTATACCTAATCTTTCCTGAGCAATGTTTGCTAACCAGATCCTAACCCTAACAATGAAGATGCCAGCATCTGCCTAGATAACCCATAATAGTGCCTCGTTGTTATTCTCAGACATTTCCTAATATCTAAACTAAATCTCTCCTGATGCGATGTAGACTCCTTACTGCTTGTTGACAGGTTATTGTTGTCCTCTTTGAGGTTATTCCTGCCCTCTTTGCCATTTATGTTTTTGAAGATGGTTAATCCATCTGTTTTAATTTGTGTCTTCTTTAGATCAAACAAGCCTTGTTCCTTTAATCTTGCCAAAGAGTTTAGAGGAGAATAAAGAGATTGGCTGGGTCCACGTTACTTCACCTGCATCTTTCTTTAAGTGCTCAAAGTGTTCAAAACTGGACACCGTTCTCCAGCTGAACACCACACTTGCACTGAGCAGAGGAAGAAAACCATGTACGTTGCAGACTAAGTACCTTTTTTTATACAGTCTAGTACAATGTTTACCTTTTTGCTGTATCATTAACTCATATTCACTGTAACTTCCAGATCTTCTCTATGACTTTTATGTCTTTTCAGCTATTCCCCGTTTTGTGCATTTTGGAGTGCAGATTTTCCTTGCTGAGTGTAGGGTTTTTCCTTATGAACTTGCACAGTATTTTGTTCTCATGGCCTTCTCCAAGACACTGGGTATAGTCTGGATCCCAGTTCTGCCTTCCAAAGTGTTTGCAGCTGTCTCAGCTTGGTGTCATGCAAATTTAACAAATATGCTCTTTATTTCATCAACAATGTTGTTACTGAAATTTACTGTAAGTGAATATTCAACACTCAATACTACCAGGTCCATGACAGACCTCTGGGACATTCCCCCTTGAAACATCCTCCAGCGTGACAGCGATCTACTAATTATTCCCTTTAGTTTTTTAAATGGTTTTGGACTGACTTATCTAGACTGTATTTCCCTTACTTGCTCATGGGGATTCCACATGTAACTGTGACAAAAGACTCCCCAAAGTCATGATTTATGCACTCTATTCCTTCTTCCCTAATCCACAAGGCTTTCTACCCTGTCACAGAAGGAAATTAGGCTGTTTAATACAATTTGTACTTGACAAATCCAATTTATCCTTGCAGCTAGTTTGATTATTTGTTCCATAAGTCTCTGGCTCTTCCTTTCCCTGCTTTCTAAAGATAAACATTAGGTTTATCATTTTCCAGGCTTATCCCATGTAACTTATCTGCCACACATTTCATTACTTGCTTTCAACTCTAGCTTCTTCTGAAGGTGAGATCTGGTCAACTTCACCAGTTATCAAGCAGCACTCTTTTAAGCTGACACACTCCTATGTGCTTTGTAATGTGCGTGACCAATGGCTTCAGAAGAGCTTTGGAGCACTCCCTCAGTGCTAACTATCCTTACTTCAGAGAAAATATTGATGCTTACACTTGTGGATAAACTACAGCCACAGTTGCCTCAGTCTCCACCACCCCAGCACTGCCATTGACTTGTCAGCTCTACTTTGGTTAGTCACAGCCTGCAGTAGTCTGAAGTAATTTTGTTCCTCAACCTAAGCAAACACAAACTCCAAATTTCAACAAAGTCATCTTCGAGGCAGGTCACTTCTCGGATTTTGATTTAATTTAAGAAAAGTCATGCCCTCAGTATAGCACAAACAATTGTAGTCTGTAAAGGACAGAAGAGTCAAATTTCACAGTCTGCTTCAACTTTCTTTCTAACAACTCACCAGCCCTCATGTCCCCCATCCTGGCTTCTCTCACCTCTTTGGTACTCCCATTACACCAGGTCCTACCTACACCTTTTGAAACACACTGTTGGAGAAATGAGCAAGGTGGAAACCCCAGGAAGGGTGTGGGAGATGATGGGTGAGGCAGCTGTGAAAACAGGGTAAGCAGAGTTGTGCAGAGTAGCATATGAGGAAAATGGGAGCTGTGCGTGTGACCGGGCCGCACATCATCAGTTCCCTCAGCCATACTCCTTTAAAAAGTCTTAGCAATGACTTCCAAATTTCTGGTGTACAACTAACCAGAGAAGGTTAACAAAACTAATATTGGGCAGAATGGTGTTCCCTGAGAAAGTACCAGTTTGACACTGTTGGATTGTTGTGTG
The DNA here is from genome assembly GCF_030463565.1 of Pelecanus crispus. Lineage (NCBI taxonomy): Eukaryota > Metazoa > Chordata > Aves > Pelecaniformes > Pelecanidae > Pelecanus > Pelecanus crispus. The sequence goes on along the minus strand of NC_134644.1, from coordinate 126,756,299 downwards.
GCAATATTAAAAGTTTCCAGGCAAAGTGCAAACGGACACACTTTAGAAATGCAAAATTAATTATTTGCTTTCTGTTGGAAGGGGAAGTGAGTTTGTCACACAAGTGTACAACCTGTGTATCCTGCTGCAGGAGTCTGTTTCACTAAACAAGGCACATGGGCCTTTCTCAACATTTTTTTACCGTGTCTCCAAATGACATTCAATTGCTTGATCAATATTTTGAATGATGTGCCCACTCGCTCTTTCACCTTTGTGTGTGTGTGTGTACCTGGATGGAAATTTGATTTGTTTTAACTGTAAATCAAAGAAAATGTTCTTGATTTAAAACAGAGCTTTTACTTAAGGGAGGCATGTCTTCAAGAGGATTAGGTTGAGTTAGAACTGAGCATTGATCTTTTCATACCTTTGTGGCACAAATGCATCCTCTGTTACATCTCTCTTCATTGGGTACTAAACATTCATGTTCATATAGCTGCCTTCTCCTCCACACCTCCCCCAGGATTTTATTACTTTTTTTTAGAGGGGAAGATATCATCCATGTTGCTTAGGGAGCTTGCTGTGGTTTAACCTGGCAGGCAGCTAAACACCACACAGCTGTTCGCTCACTCCCACCCCCCAAGTGGGATGGGGGAGAGAATCGGAAGAAAAGGGGGAAAGAAAAAGTAAAATTTGTGGGTTGAGATAAAGACAGTTTAATAGGGCAGAAAAGGAAGGGGGGGGTGTTGAAATTATAATAATAATAATAGAATGCACAAAACAAGTGATGCACAATGCAGTTGCTCACCACCCGCCAACAAACACCCAGCCAGTCCCCAGCCAGCAATCGCTGCACCCCCGGCCAACCCCCCCTCCCAGTTTATATACTGAGCATGATGTCATATGGTATGGAATAGCCCTTTGGCCAGTTTGGGTCAGCTGTCCTGGCTCTGCCCCTCCTAGCTTCTCGCTGGCAGGGCATGAGAAGCTGAAAAGTCCTTGACTAGTATAAGCACTACTTAGCAACAACTAAAACATCAGCAGTGTTATCAGCATTATACTAAATCCAAAACTATCCCAACTACTAGGGAAAAAAAATTATCCCAGCTGAAACCAGGACAGAGCTGTAGAGGCCAAAAGACTAGTTATTTATTCCTGCTTGTTCTACAGTTACTGTTCTAACAGTTCATCAGAGGGTGTGAACGACTTAATTACATTTCACTTTCACAAACTGTTTTATTTCAAAGAACAGCAGGAGAATGCCAATCCCCAAAGTAAGGCTAACTGCTCTGTGAATCAATGACGTCACCAAAAAATAAAACATGGGATAAACCATTAAATTTTCCGAGGTATCTTCTGCCCTAAAAGCACATTTCAGGCGCTCTTACTCCAGGTTCCCAAGGAGAGGTAACCAAACCGAGGGCAGGGACAAGTTGTTTCATGTCAATGGGTGCCGGAGGTGATGAGATAGGAGGAACGTGTTTTGCAGATGCATAATTTAATTTTTTAAAAAAAACCAAGTTTGTCCCAGAGACAATTGCCCCAGATCACTCCAGGAAGGGCCACAGCAGCCTGCCAGTGCTGATGGCCAGGGCTTGGCTGTGCTCCCTGTCTCCAGTGCCCAGACACTCATGAAAGCTCCCCTAGCTCACATTAAACATCTTAACCTGTACGCAAATTATCTTGGAAAAACAATGAAAATTAAAGTGTTTTCTGTGGATGCATGTGGGCAAAATTATTTTCTTTCACCAGGGCAAGATGGAAGGTCCAGCACTAACTAACCTACAGCTGCCTAAGTGGCAGCAAGCAGAAAATACGCCGTGGCCACAGCGACCCTCTCAGCACTTACTGGAGCACCATACGGGCTCAGCAGTCTGTGACCGGATCCGGGCCCCAAGGCCTTTGATCCTGACAGGAATTCCAAACGCAAGGAAACCCCCTACACTTGTGTTGCTCACTTGAGGCAATACGTCGCTAAGATACAGAAAGCTACATTAAAATTTTTCAAACTCTCAGCATATTTAAATTACTTTTAAAAACTTGTAACCTTAACTTACCTCATAAATTAAAAAAAATTCCAAGGCAATAGCTTAACATTTTGAAATTATTATTAAACATTTTACAATTTTGAAAAGCTTGAATACTGTGATTTAGTGAATAGTTTTATCTGCTTTCAAAGGTAGCCTTAAATAAAAACTACAAAAGAACTGAATAATAACTTAAAAATCACTAATGTCTCCCTGACAAATACTTATGACTTAAAGTTGTTTCAGTGGAAATATTATTATATAAGAAATAAATAGATTGCATTTGTTCATACTGACAAGACATTGTCTCAGAAACACTAGTTGTCCAAATGGTGCAGGCAATGATAACAGGAAAAAGGTAACTTCCAACAGTCAGACTAAGCCAAGGGACACTAGGAAGGAAGGGAGGCAATAGCGAAATAAAAAGTAGCGGAAGAGATGAGGAATGAAATATATCCCACAAAAATCCTGTGTTTCAAGGGCTGAAGTTCTCCCGTCTAGAATCTCTGCTTCAGACCAGTGAGGAACAAGTGAGGGATATAACTGAGGGCTTGCAGCATAGTTAACTTCTGTCTTTCCAGCAGATGATAATTTCATTTTTACAGAACTCTCAGGTTCTTCAGCTTCTTCTGTGTTGACAAAATATACCTCCGTTTAGCTGAATCATGCAGTACAATCCCAATATGTCTTCTTTCCAGGGCTGCTTTCTGCAGCCAGTGCTTTTATGGGACTTAGATGAGGTTTTGGTGATTCATAGTACTTAAACTACTCAAGAGCACTTTTTCAATTGGAAAATTCACTTGAAGTAAATGCATCATCAGCATGATTGTCCATGCATGAAAGAACTACAAGCAAAACAATGAGCACCATTTTTTAAAACCTACACTTAAGCCAAGAAAAACAGTTAACACGAACTATTAAAAGACCTTATTTTTCAGTTTCCATGAATCTCTCATGGAAAACATGGGTTATCCTTGTCTCTGCATCTCTTATTCTGAGAATCCCAAATTGCAAATGAAAAAAATATAATGTGCACATTGTTTTAGAGTCGTTAACATGATACATAGCAACATAAATTATCTACAACAGATTAAGCTTCTACTGATTTAGCTTTATTCTTGTGGCAGTCTTTTCTAGGAAGAAGCCTATAAGATCTAGGCATTGAATACTCTTACTGTTCTCTTTTTTGCTTTCAGAATGCTGAATGTAAATAATCTGCTATTTAAATCTTCTTTTAAGGATTAATGGAAGATGCTCTGGTATCTGCCAAGCGCAGTATGGATTTGAAGAATATGCCAGGTACTTAAATGAAAACAGATGTCTGCATTTTTGACATTTATCCGAAGGAAAAAAAATTGTCTGTGGTTATTGTGTATGCATGTGCCTGTATGGCATTTTCACAGATGATTTGATAGTGGTACTTCCAAAATATTTCTACTCCTAATAGCATCAGTGCAATCTTTCACTCTTACTCCATTGCGGCAGTGTTTATTTATTTATTCACTTAAATAGATTTATATGATACATAAAAAAGGTCTATCTACAACTCTGCATGCTTTTGATATATAGGAAAATACAGCCAGACTGGTGAAAACGAGTATAAAACTAGCAACCTCCATTAAATCAGAAAACAGTCACTGAAAAATAAATTAAAAACTATTCCCTGCTGCAGACAGTCATTCAGATAACCTGAACTAACCAAGACCACGAGGGCAATTCGAGACAGTGAGTTCAAATTGTAAGAGCCTTTATAAAAGGGGCTCACCAAGCCCCCAGTTCTGAGGGCACCCAGCCCAGTCCCCGCTTTGCTCCCCAAGACTGACAGGGACTGGAGATGGGTCCAGCAGGTCTGAAGGTCAGAGGAACCAGGCGATTTCACAGCAGAGTGCTACAGTCCAAATGTGAGGGCTCCTCGCCAGGACGTCCCTGCCAGCATCGCTTGTTCCTGATGAAAAACAAGAGGATGGGTGTTCATATTGCCCGTTGGGTAGGGTTTGGGGGTAGCTGGGCGCTCTTGGGTGCAGAGGAGGGGTCCTGCCCTGGAAAGCTGACCTTTCTGGGGAGCTGCCAGCTGCCGTACGGTTTGCTATGCAAGACTCAGAGGACTAAACGCTGCCACCAGCAGATACTGGCACCTCTCCTCCAGAAACAAGGCTCCACTGCAGGCAGCAGGGTTGTGTCCTTGACTCTGCCTGTGACGGGGTGACAGCCACCTTGGGGCTGGAATGGCAAGTGCAGGTGAGGAAGAGGAGCATTCGGCATGGGCGCTAGCGGGACCAGTTGCATCAGGACACATGGAGACGGGAGGAAGCAGGTGAGTTTGGTTTCATCCTGCCAAAATCCAAGTCAGTGGAGGTAAGCTAGAGCCTACAGGATAGATGGAGCATCTTTGCTGGTTTACTCCTCCAGCAGCTTTGCTTGGTGAACTTGAACTGAAATATGGGTATTTCTACTAAATGTGATACAGATGTAGCCTGTGTGTTCCCAGGCTGGCCTATAAGCAGACTGCTTGCATCGTTTCCTCTTTGTTTCCATTACAAAAGCAGTGTGAAGAGTATGTAAAAGCTTCCCATCAAAGCTGTCTGTCATGGCCGCTTAGCCTTCGGTATGTGACCTCTCTAAGCCACATACTCCATTTTGATCTTCTAAACGTGCTATAGGAAATCATTCCCATAAACTGTGCCTACAGGCCCCTGCAAGGATTAATTCAGTCCCTCACCTCTACATCCACTCTAATTTTCTACTTCTTGTCCCCATGATTTGGACATCAATCAGCCCCCTCAGTCTACACTGCTCCTGACACTACAGGTGCTAAGAAAAATCAGAATAAGCACATGTACTTAGCATCCCCCTCCTAGTCCTTGTATCTTGATGATAATGTATCTTTCCACCTTCTCTTCTTATTCCAGGGTTCTTTTTGTGATGTTAAGATGTTTCCCATTTTCTTTTTTTTTCCAAATAATACAGATTCTGGTTGCAAAGTCCCCTGCAGACCTGTTTTCCACAAGGAAAGAACAGGGTAGGTGGTTAGATGACTGCTATTTCCAGGTGCGTAAGTAAGGACACTTTCAGGTTTTGCTTCTCATGGATAGTGATGCCTGGAAGTCAGACATACGACGCTTGGCTAAGAAAACAGGGAGCAGACCAGAAGATAGGCAGTGATGCTGTTTACCAGGATGCCTTCACTTCAGGAGATCTGGGAGGTAAACATAGGAGGTAGCTTGCAATGTGCAAACCAAAATAAAGCATAATTTTAGCCCTAAATTATCTTGTATAATACACACATATCAGCATAAACTGTACTAGAAAATAAATTTAATTCTGCCGTAGATGTCTGAGTCCAAGGACTTCCCACGGCTACAGATGACTCATAATACACCTTAAGCTAACTTTGCATGTTGAAATGTCCATGAAGCCTAACTAGAGCAACCTGAGGACTTAAAAATCTCAGTACAGAGATGAACGTCTTGATGAGTGTGAGGAATGTACAAAACTTGACTTCTTTTCCTTTTTTTTCCCTGTGTCTACTGATGCTACAGATGTAATACCTTTTAAACTCCTACAATGTAGTACCCGTACCAGGGCAGGGGAAGCCAAGGCAGGCAAAGAAGGAAAGAGGAGAGGGAGGGATGAGGGAAGAAGGACAGAAAGCCACTGAAAAAGTGGGGTTGTGCAAATACTTGGTGCCTCTCCCTTTTGTACATCAGTCTTCTTGTACTATCCATATACCTGAGAAAGAAGCAAATGTTATTTCTTTCTCTGTAACATATCAGAATCGATCCTCCTAGTTGTCTTTGTAACTAAAGTATTTCTCTACCTCAATCGCCTCTCACTTTGGTTACAGAAATCCTCCTATCTTTCATTTATCCATCCTGCTTCTCTTCAGTCAGCTGCCATTACCTGTTACTGTGACCATCATGCTGCCTCTTTTGAACATATTCAAAACTTGTTTTCCCTAGTTTGTCAGCCTCATTTCTTGACTTTGCCATGACAGAACCGGTCAGCGTCTCTCACCTGCCCCATTCTTGCAGCCCTGCCCACCACTGCTAGCAGTACTTTCTGCATAAAATATTCTCCCTTCTCCAGTTCATTAAGCCGCTGACCTACCAAGTGTCTCCTAAAATAATCGCTGCTTTCACTTATGGCCAAAGAGACGCGTTAATAGCACATGGATTTTTTTAATAGCACTTGCCGGTCCCTCTGAACTAACCCAGGGCAAACAGCCCTCACCGCCTCCTGCTCCCCTGAGCTCTCCTCTCCCCAGCATCCCTCCGGCTGCTGCCCGCCTGGATGCGGCCGCTGTGCTTCGCTCGGCGCCGACCTGCACCGCTCTCCCACACGTGCAGCGTGCGTACACACAGTGGGGCTGTCTCTCCTATACACCACGGCCCCTTGCCTCTGGCTTTCAGCCCATAACCTATCTAAATCCCAAGAAGTGTTTACTTATTTCTTCGTGTTGAGCTGAGCGCATTCTCAACACGAAGGAAATATCAATGTGCACTGCGGGCCTTTTGCAGAGCCAGCCTGAATTCCCTGCATTGAACTGTTTTCTCTACTCAGATTCATTTGTCTTTGAAATAAATAATATTTTTTAAAGTTCTGCAGCAATGTTTCTGCTAGGAATATAGTGCCTGACCTTTCCCTAGTTTTGAGCCAATATAATTTATTTAACGGTCTAATAAAATCCGTATAATAAAGAACCAGGACTATGGTACTCCCATACATGTTCTGTGTAAACCTTAATCCCCTTTTTCTCAATTTATCATGGCAACACATCGTTTTATCAGTAACAGTTAAATAATTGTCCTTCAGTTTTCTCTTACAGTAGTTTCCTTATTTGAATAATATTTTTCAAGATTAATATAATGCTGGAAATACACAAAAGAACCTTGTATCAAAAAAATCATTTTAGCATTTTCCTCTGAAAAGATGTTTTCTCCCACCAAACTAACATCCATGTAATTTTTAAGGTCTGGTTGTTCCAAATGAAACCTGTTCTTATTACAAAATGTTTCAAGTTTTGTTGCATAGTCACAAAATGCTTATTCGGTAATTCATAACAAAACACTTAATTTTTATTAAATTTAGAGAAGACACTGAAGGCCATAGGAGGGACAACCTGGCAAACTTCCTGGAAACCTAGAAAAAACAGAAGCTGCTAACTCGCATCCCACAGATGGGCAAAGCATATAGCTAAAAAAACACTAAGAGTAAAATTGAGAAATTATAGACAAGCGGCCTGATGTCAATGCCCAAAAAGACTGGGATATATGTTTTTTTAGTAAACACACAGAGGCGAAAACCTAGTCTTGATGAGTTGCACCAAACCTAATTTCCTTTTCTCCCAGAGTAACTGTCCGCTTAGATGGGAGGCACCTTAGACTACGCTCTCGTCACTTTTTGGTTTTATGTGCATTCTGATGGCTTTTGAATGGAAAAAAATGCAAATAGAATTTAAGAGGTACATGTAGTGCTTGAGACACCTGAAACACTTCTGAGCGGTGCGGAAAATCCCGAGCATGCAGCTGGAGGTGTTCACCCGGGCTGCGCAGCGTCTGCTGCAGAAGTTCACTCCTCATGGCCAGTAACTGCCTGCCCAAAGACGTCATCTCGTTGTTCCCCTCTGCACATTGGCAACCTGGCACACAGAATATTTCAAACATTTCTATCTGATAAAAACACGTTAGAGTAATCTTTATGAAATATCTGGAAGGTAAATGCATCGTTTAAAGAATTAGCTTCTAGTATCTTATTTTCTAAAGCTATATGTAGGCAACAAAATTAATTACTAAATTTCTGAGGGTCCAGCAGTTTCCATTTAGCATTTGTGCAGCTAGATAACGTTTTAAGTTCCTGTATATTAATTTAGAAACGTAACGCTGAATAATGATTTTGAAAATCTTGACCAGATAATTAAGCAGTGACCCAAAGAAAGCACAGTTTTGAGTAACGGGGAAGTCAAAGCAACTCTGGGAGGCATGTATGTATTTAAAGCGCGTAATTCTCAGGCTGTTCAGTGAGCAATGCTGACAGTGAGTGACTGACAGCAGTAGATCACTCAGATACTAGAACTGGTCAACAGTTTGGTTTTCCAGACATTTCAGTTTTCATTTACAGTGTACTGGTATTTCAGTAATAGAGATGAGGCAGGCTCAAGCTAAGGGAAAAAATAACATGAACGTTGTGAATTTTTCTGAGCAAACTTCAGGTATAATCAGGATTTTATTAACTATACAGATGGCAGTCAGCATGGTCTCTTAAAACAGCTATTCCTTCTGCTGCTCCAGATTAAAAAAAAAATCATACTTTGCAAAAGGAGCTGCAGAAGAAAAATGACATTTACTGATATGGGAACTCTAATATTTTTGATTTTAAAAAACTGTTCTTAAAGTTGCTGAGTGACAATTTTACTAGCAAATTACTAAATGTTCATAGGTAACAACTTCTGTGGGTCCAAAAGCAACGATGTTGAGACAGGGCTGAGGGTAACACTTGCTTGGTCTCCTTGTTGGTCTTAATTTTAAGTTTTTGAAGGGGTCAGGACCCCTGATGTAATGCTTGGATTACTTCAGTTTGTTCTGCTAATACTTGTCTTCCTTATCAGTAGGTCAAAAATGTGACTTTGAACCCAGAGGTATCAAGGGATACTCTAACCGAAGATAGTAAGCTAACCCAGTAAGTAATGATAACTTCTATTATTAAGGAAAATAAAATTAAAAGCGCCTACAACTCTGAACCAGGTCATGAGCAGCTATAAACAATGGGTAACTCATTGCAATCACTTCTCAACAGGGTTTTCATCAGTAACCCCACATTTGAGTCCTGACTCAGAGAGGTGCCCTGTTCTCTGATGACATCTTAAAAATTATATTCCAGTTTAACAGTGAATCCTGTCTCTTAAATAACTAAAATACCTTACAGTTGGACCAGAAATTTAATTTAAGGATGAGTGAACCCCATTTTGCATATCATGAGTAATTTACCTCACTTTTGTCCACTCAGAAGTGGTTTTATCTTAACACTAATGAAAGCAAAGAGTTTCACTTCAGTCACTTAACAGAATCTATTCAGCGAGTAATCTTGACACAAGCAGTGACTTAGTACTGAGGATTTTAAATCCAAATTAAACCTTATTCTTTCTTCCCATCACCATTTTTAGCTTATACCTTCAGCTCAGGAAAACTTGCATGAATATGCTGCTAGTATTTGTAATTGCATTAGTATTCTAATATTCCATCAAAATAACTTCAAATGAATCTACATTGAACGTCTTTGCAATATTCTGGAAGCTTTATTTCATTAAGGAGGCTGTGGCATCTGTAACAGTACCATTATGTTTCAGAAACAGAGCTGTACTTGAATGCTGCTGTTTCTTCATCCTTGGTTTATAGTTACGTTCGTCTCCTTAACCATTTTTTTTTTTTACAATGGTTGCTTGCAAGAATGTCCAAAGCAGGCTTAGTGACATGATTATGCTGGATGTTTTGCATGAAATATGCTGCCCAAGAATCTCTCTGGTTCCTTCCTGCATTCCAAGTAATTTACAGTATTTTCTGTAACCCAAGTGAAGAGTTAGCCCACCTTTTCCAGGGGTTTGGCTATATGAAAAATCAGCTGCTGTAAAAATTCATTGACTCATCAGGAGAGATTAGGGTAATACGCCACACTAAAACAAACTACAATGTGAATCCCCAAACTTGTGTGAGCATTCTCAGAATTAAAAAATATGCAATTCTCTTCTTTGCCCAAAGTCTTCCAGTACTCTGAGAGTAAACTGAGCAGTTATTCCTAAACTGATCATTTCAGATAAGAAGCAAAAATGTATCATGTATCTATAAAAGTGCACTCATCATTTACAAGTATTAAATGAAAAGGAATGAGATGTTGTAATAACCCAACATTTTATAAAATTAAATTCTAATAATTCTAGTCATCTTTCTGTGTGAAAATGAAAAGGTGTCCCACTAAAATGCTATTAAAAATTATGTCATTATTATTATTACTATTTATGACGTTATTGCAAAGATAGAGTCAAAGAAATGGACGTGAGCAATCAAAAAAGCTGAATGAGAGGCAAAGACATCCTTTTCCAAGGATATCTCAATCAACATCAAGGAAACTTTGTTTTGTGCTTTGCACTGATTGTCTTGTAGCTGCACAGTCACTATTTTGAAGTCATTAATTTCATTAAACTAACTTTACTTATGATTAGCTCTATAAATACAGTAACATCATATAGTTTACAAAGACCCAGAACTTTTTCATAAAGCACGAAACATGTATTTTAAAGAAAAATTAAATTTGATTCATTGAATAGTAGCTTTTCAAGGAGCTAACTTTTAAATGGTTTTAGTCAGTGGTAAGAGATGGAAAGACTGTCCCCTTGTGGATAGCAATATGAGGAAAGTGATACTGTAACTCACTGACAGCAGCAGTAACCCTGGGCATTTGGAGTTTCGTTAAGAAATTAGCTAGAATCCTGCCTTGCACATTGCTCATAAATCAACACTTGAATGTACAAGATACTACGGAGAGCCTTTTAATTTAAATTGGTTGGTCTGGCAGACAACAGAGCGTAGAGATTGAGCTGATGTAGCATCATTGCTAACACCACCATTCCTGGCTATCACCTAAATCTAACTGCTGTAGGCAGCTGCCCTCATTTGAAGAAAGCTATTTTATGAAGAACAGCTTCAGAGTAGAGAACAAGAGAAGGCCCTCAATAAAGATAAAGTCTTATGGTATATCTATAAACCAACGTGCTGCCCACATGCATGCGCCTGCCAAAGCCATGCTAGAGCATCCATCTCCAGGGTGGAGCACCGGCCTTGTCCTCGCTCCTGCAGCCGCGCTGACGGAGGGACCGGAGCAGGATTGATTCACAGCTGGCTGGAGACATCTGTCTGTTGCTGCAAATGTTAGATTATCCATAAGCGTTACAGATTCCCCATACACATTGTCACCTCTGATCCATGAGAACTACCAGGAGATGCCTGATCTGTGAGAAGTACCAGAAGATGCTCGCACCCCGTCATCGCTCACATTTGGGATAATCAACGGTAGCTTTGAATTTCTGCATGAGGAAGCAGGACTTCACAGGGCTGCTGAGATAGCAGGGGATGTTTCTTGTAGGAAGTGTTCTGGTGTGTGAAGTCCAATCCTTTCCTCCTGCAGGCGGGTACAGCCTCCCTAACAAATTCATCTTGTTCTGCCTTCATTAAGATTTTTCTCTATTACCTCAACTGCAAGAATTCTCTGAAATATCATTAGGAACCTCACAATTTTTAGCTCGGCCATATTTGTGGTCAGTGTATATCTATTCACTCGATTAGCCTTTTTTAAGCAGCTTTTTTCACCTCCTTATCATTTAATCCTTGATAGACAGTAATCATACTTTCGCCTAGCCTTTGTTAAACTAAGCAAGCCACATGCTTCCAGCTTTATTGTACAGGAAGGACTCCCCAAATGCTTTATAAGATGATTGTGCCAACTGTGTCCCATAGGGTCAACTTTTTCCACAACTGTCATTCAGGAATGTATTCGGTCTTATCAATACACAGCATTTCTCTGTTCCCAAGTGGAAACATTTGGACTGATGCCTTCTTTGGCAGTATTGGCTTCTTTACACAGTCACATCTCAGAGATCACTCCTAAAAAGACCAGCTAACTCAGTAGTTGGTTTTATCAGCCATGTCTTACCGATTATTTCCCAACTTGCAGCAGAAATTCTCATTCTTCCAGCACTGAAGGAAGCTGCACTGATCAAGAAACAAGCTGCTGCCACCCTTTGAAGGTCTCCTACCACAAAGCCCTAAAGGTTTGTGGCTAACCAGTGCAATACACGCAAGTTGAGGTGCAGGTTGGTGTGTGGTTCAGAGTGGGGTGATGGGGAAATAAGCCTGAAATAATACTTGGCCTTTGAGAAGAGGATGCCCTGTATTGTGCTAGGTGGAACCGAGTCATAAATTTGTCCTCCACAAAAAGCGAGTATGTTGCATCTACTGCTCTGTGATACATGAATTGATCGAGGAGTTGCTTGAACAGTTGAAGTTGAAAATGTCAACATCTGTGGGGAGTCATCACAGACCTAGATAGTCACACATATTTGTAAATGTCTATTAGCACTTTTAATTCAAAGTATATCCCATTCCTAAATTTATGACACTGGACGAGTTCAATGTGCATATTGGCAAATGGCCAAGGGCCTTATAATTTGGACAATGTGGGATTCTGGTAAAAAACATCCAGACGTACATGCAGCAAGTCTACACTGTAGAGACACATTTTTTTGTATATTACAGGTCACTTTGACTGTCAGATGAGAACGAATCAAAAGTGAAAAAGAGGAAATTCTTAAACACTGTTTCCTCTGTCTCTAACGTTAGGAAGTAATGAGAAACCAGACTGTTTATTTCTGTACTTCACAGCGGGAGTGCTATGGGGGTTGTGAAAGTTCCCTCTTTCCTCCCCGCTGACGAAACTTCATGAAAAAAAGCGCGTATTTGTATAATTGCATAATTCTAATTCAGGGCAGCGGCTGAAGCGCAGCACATGGGAGCCTGTGCAGGATCTGTAAGACGTCTAACATGGCCCCACTGCACAGCTCAGCGTGGTGGCGGGACACCGGGTGCAAGCGGCTGTCATCTGAAGCGGCTGTCATCTAAACGCAGTCCCTGGCCGCTCAGGGGGAGCGAAGGCAAAATCTGGAGAGGGTGGGCCAGCACCCGTCCCGGTGCATCAGCGCAAAATCCGGAGAGGGTGGGCCAGCACCCGTCCCGGTGCATCAGCGCAAAATCCGGAGAGGGTGGGCCAGCACCCGTCCCGGTGCATCAGCGCAAAATCCGGAGAGGGTGGGCCAGCACCCGTCCCGGTGCATCAGCGCAAAATCCGGAGAGGGTGGGCCAGCACCCGTCCCGGTGCATCAGCGCAAAATCCGGAGAGGGTGGGCCAGCACCCGTCCCGGTGCATCAGCGCAAAATCCGGAGAGGGTGGGCCAGCACCCGTCGCGGTGCATCAGCACGACAGACCTGGCCGCGGTGACAGCTCTGGGACAGCTGCAGGCTGCGGCGTAGGCTTAGATCACAGCATTACCTCACGTCAACCATTTTGGTCTCAGTTTTTATCTTTTTTTTGGCCACCATGGGAATGAAATAATTTAGAGCTTGACGCGTTTGGTATTTTCTATAGCACGTGTGCAGATTTTTGGCTGGCGTAACGATGTCAACACTCAGTCAGACTGGAAAAAAAAAAAAAAAAGCTGATGCTTTATGCTTCAAAACCGGTTTAAAAAGCCGAGATGCGCCCCCCCGCCCCCCCAGCCCGCTCCCCCTCAGCCGCCGCTCCCCGGCAGCATCCGGGGCTCCGCTCGGCCCGTCCCACCTGTGCGGGGCGGGGGCCGGCGGGCGGCGGCCCCGCAGGCGCCGGCGGGGGTGGCGCCCGGCCGCCGGGCCCCCCCCAAAACCGCGGGCGGGGGCGGCCCCCGTCCCGCCCCGCCTCACCCCGGCCCGGCCCGGCCGGCACTCGGCGCCCGCCATGGCGGGGCTGGGGCAGGGCGGTGCGGGGAAGCCGCCGCTGCTGGTGAAAATCGTGATGGCCGGGGAGTCCTGCGTGGGGAAGACCTCCATCGTGCGGAGGTACACGGAGCCCGGCTCGCCGCCCGCCGGCGCTCCCACCTCCTCCTACTTGGCCACGATCGGTGAGTGACCGCGGGCCGGGGGGGCCCCCCGGGCAGCCGGCCCTGCCGCCGCTCTCCCGCAGCCCCCGGGCTGGCACCTGCCCGCCGCGCCGGGCGCACCCGGCCTGCCGCCCCTCAGCGCCCGCCAGCCCGCCCCACGGCCCCGCCGCAGCCCTCGGCGGAGCGGGGCCCCGCCGGGCGGCTCTGCGGGCACGCCCGCCGCAGGCCCCGGGGGGCTGGCGTGTGTCCCGGCGGGGCCGGCAGGCGCCCGGCCGCCCGCTTCGCGCCCTCTCCTCCTCCTTTCCGCCCTCCCCGGCTGCGCCTCACGCCCCCGGGCCGCGGGTGCACGTTTCGAGCACGGCCTTGCCGGCACTGACAGCTCGGCGCTGCCGGCCCTGGAGAGGTCAGGCCTCCCTCCGTTAGAGTGCCGGGGCTGCGCAGCCACCTCTAGCGACTCCAGCCTTTGCGGAGGTTTGCCAGGGCGTCAGGAAACGTGTCACCTCCGCTCCAGAACCGCTTTGTGCCAGCTGTTACGATGTCCTTGCTGTTTGTCTGGGGCATTCCTAACCTACTCTTTTTCTTTAAATGGATGAAGACAGCTTGTTTCTTACTGCCCACGACTGCAGACGGAGGCCCTGTTGCTGTACGCTGGTGTGGGTGCAGAGAAAACTGCATCTACCTCAAAGAGCTGTCCGCCATCGGTCGAACGCCCAGTGCCTCCATCTGTCCTGCTAGAAAGGGATTTAACTTCGTGCTAATAATTTTACCGCCACAGAGTCAAGATACCGTCTACTGTAGGTAGCCACGTGTGTGATTATTAAAGCAGAGCCATTGCTGCGATGGAAATAATTAGCCCAGCCAGACCAAAGTGGTTTTGTGCTGCACCACCATGCTGCCTTCCCCAGCACCTCTGCAGGTGGGGGGTGATGGGGAACTCCCCGCTGCCGTGGTGCGCCAGCCCCACGGTGCTACGGGGAACGGCAGGATGCCTGTCCACATGCTGAAACCGGGGTCGTCAGCATGAAAACGTGTAACGTGGATGCAGTAGTTTGATTTTTCTGTGGAGATTTTCCCAATATCTGATGGGGAAATTTTCATTTTTAAAAGTTTGCGTGTGTGTAAGAATTTTTTTTCATATTCTGTGCTCTTGACGAGAAAGTTAAAGTGTGCACAAGAAGTAGTGTGTTCCTGCATTTGGAATATGCCTGGCTCTTTTATACATTTTTTCAGTGTGGGAGGAGTTGGCTTAACTGAGTAAATAACAGCTAGTAGCTGTGGCAGCAGTTGGTCCAGGGAATACTTAAAGCAGGTGAGATGATTTGGCCTGCCCATATGAGAATGGCAACGGCTGAACTTAAACCACTTTTCATTTTCTTGCCCATTCTTGCAAAGCAGCTTCTGAAACGAACACGAACAAAAAGGGAAGAACGCAACTAGCGGTAAAGGTGTGAAATTGGTCCTTCTAACAGGCAGCTTGTTACTTAGCAAGGAGTCCCAAAGAATGGCCGTGAAAATAAACATCAGCTTTATTGATGCTTTTTATATTGGAACATAGATTCCTGACCGTGAGGGTATTATTTTGAGACACAATTTCTTTTAATTCAGTCCACTGTAGAATCAAAAACTCTTGTATGGTGATGATATTAAGAATATATTTTCCAAGTTGAAATAGTTGAAGGAGTACTTAAGATAAAAGAGTTTTGTGACAGTTATGGACTGAGATTAACCTTAAGAGTTTTATTACTGTTCCTGAAACCTTTTCTTGAGAGATTTAAAAACTTTTTAAAGAAATGTTTATCTGAAATGAAAATGAATCATCCAAATGTGGTATTTGTTACCTGGAAGTGATTTTAAAGTTATTTCTGAAATACTGTGTTCCACATAATTCCATTTTAGGAGCTTAGACTTTTAAAATGACTGGGATTGAGTGATGGCTTCTGAAAGAGTAATGTTGGAAGTGGAAGTTCCCTTTTCAGGAAGACAGCTACAACCAAGAGCATGGCCTATTGGTCATGGCCCATAACAGTGTAAAGGAAGAAGACACAATGCAGTGTTTTTTCTGTTCATGATGTCTTCTCCCTCTTTGTTGACATCACCAAGTCAGATAACTGTTTTCATCCGGATGCCTGTTTTCATACAAGCTCAGTCAAATGATCTGTCATGCAGCCTATTGAATGCTCATCTGATGTTAATTGATTTTTCACCCTACCTGTCCAGCTGGAATGGTGATTTGAGTAGAGGGAAGACTATCCAGGTTGTGCAGTCTCTCAGCCATCTGCGTTCCTTGCAAAATCATGTGCCACCACCTTTCTTAGTGGCAAAGGGTTGTAGGCACAGAAGTTAAAAGGTTGATGAAAGTCTCATTTCTGTATCATCATGAATCACAGGATTGCGTTACTAGGAAAAATCCTAATGTTATTGCAGGGGGGGAAGAAAAAACCCCAAGCATTTTGTAGTAGGCTCCAGTCATAGTGAACTTTTCTAAAATTGTATATTGGGGGGGGGGGGGGGGGGGAACAGGGAAGGCATCCACAGTAAATTTTCTTTGAAAGCTTTTTATGCAGCACTTAAACACTCAAGGCTGGGTGCCCTTCCTCCTCTTCAATTACACAGTTTGGGTAAATTATAAGCAGTTATAGTTTTCCAATTAAACTTATACGCATCATAAGGCAGATGCATTGTATTATGAATAGACTATAAAGAATAAATGTTTTTGTTTAAACAATGGCATTGCATATAAAGCCATAGAGAAAGTTTATGAACAAAAAACCCCCTTGTACACGAGTGAACAGGACTGTGATCTCACAGTCTGTGAGGTTGTTATTTTGCTGTATTACGGTGGCTGTGATCCCACAGCACACATTTTCTGTGAGAAACATTTCTGTAGAGGTGTGAGTCCTCCCAAATCTGTTATGGCTGAGAGTGGTGCTAGTCCCACTTCAGGATTAAAAAAAAAAAAGGCTAATTTTGTTTTGACTTTTTCCTCAAAAAGAAACTTTTGCTTTTTAATGCCTATATTTAAAAAAAATATATATTGAAAGCAAAGTTGCAAATTCAAGTGATTTAATGTGTGATGAATAAGAGAACTGGCTCTGAAGTCTGTGGACGTTCCCTGATATGCACTTTTAGAAGGAAATAAAGTAGAGTTAATCAACAAAACTGAATCATATTGAAGGTAAACATGTCCTGTGTTAACAACACTAATAGTAATTTTTTTTTTTTTCCTTAATGTCACGATTTTTTGTCACTCTTACTTTCCTAGCAAACCATCTTACCCCATGAGTTGCTTTTCTTACCTAAGCAGTAACTATTGGTACTTGTGACTGCTCAGATACCATTCCACTTCAGATATTCCTTGACGTGTACAGGAAAAGAGTCTGATTCAAGTAATACACCAACAGCTAGGAAGGGTTAAGTAGGAGTAAGATGGTGGAACCTCAACCCACAACATCTCGCTGGGCGCTTGCCCAGCTTGGGCACAGAAGTGGATACCAACTGCTTCCCTGTTTCCAGAGTTGAGGATGCTGTACGGCAGTAAGTGGGCTAGGAAGAACCTGCACCTCGACATGTACCACCTTCTGTCCATGCTATCGCTGTTGCATCCTGCCAAGCTGCTCAAACTCACGTTTTCTCTGGATAGACGTATTTTTTTTGAGCCTTTTATATCAGGAACTTGCCAGCTGTATTGGGGTGAAAAACGTGTGGTAATTTTCTAGGCCAGCTGCAAAAGACCTCTTTGAAGAGGACTTTTGCAGATGGCCAAAGACTATTTTATAGATATTGAGGGAAGAGAAAGGTAATTCACAGCTGAATCCCCCTGTGGCTGAGTATTTTGATGCTTTTTAGACCTAATTTGTCTTTAAGGTGCCTCAGTCCTAATATGGGCATATTTATTATTTGGAATATAAAGAAAATAAATTAATCTCATGGCTATAAAACTTGGAAATAACAACCAGAATTTGAAGTTGTACCCAGCATACTCCTCCTTGTTTTTCTTTGACAGCTTAAAAGAAGCAAGTACAAGCTGTTGCATTCAAATAACATTTATCTCAAGAGCGGTAATCAATGCTCGTTTTGTTATGTTGATCATGTTGTATAATACATGGGCCTAAAAGCATCTGAAATCTGTGAGCTGTCTTTGGCATTATATTTCTCATTTTTCTTTTCTGTCTTTCCAATTTGCTAAGTTTGCTGGAAATTTCATATAAAGACATGAACAATTCATGCATGCAGAACATATTGACTTCTGTTTTTCACTAACATTCATTGACCTTTTAGGTCAATAAATTTTGAAGTTGACTTAAAAAGTCAATAAGTCTTATTTTAATTTAGATTAAGTTTTAGTCTGATTCAGCACTCTGCTTCCCTTTTTATAAATAAAAAAAAAAAGCTTATAGCAATTTATTATTAAAATGTATGTCAACAAAGAACTGTTTCCTGTAGGTCTGGGAATCCCTGGCTGGGTTATAATTTTTTGCTGCATTCCCAATGCACCATTTGAAAGTGACATTCCAGCCTCCCAGTGCATACTCTGTCCCTCTCAACTGCTCTAACATCAATTGTAGGAAGTGATACAGATAATTAAACAATACCATGTGAATTTCAGGAGCAAATGTTTTCCATCATGTTGGAATTTCACCTTACATGAGCAAATTTGACTTAAATTACATTTTCATCTGACATTATTAATTCCATCAAGGAAGCTTTGTGTAATATTAATTACAGATACCAATTATATTATTTCATCTTTCCTTTCCATTGGAGCTTCAATAAAAATTCATTAAGTGAGGGACATGATTATCATAATAATTTTAAAAATCCACCTAAACTCTTTTACCACATACACACACAAATGTTAATAGCATTGGAACCATGCATGTGAGAGTGTACTTGTCAAAGTTTTGTGCACAATACATCCATCAGTAAAAAGGAAGGGAGCATTTCCTCTATCACATTTTTGATTTACTGCCATGGATGCTTTCCTTTGATAAAGTAATTTGGCAGACAGGTTCTTACAGAAATCAGTGCAGTGGTATTATTAATTTAAAATTTTTGTGCTTTTTCATTCTGTATAGTTCTTTCAAATGACATTACTACTGGTGAAAAGCCACTCTGAAGTCATGTTAAGTAGCCATATTTTGACCATAAGGAATTTGACCATGCAGTATGGCCAGCTGTCGCAATGTCACCTTAACTTCACTTTATATAATTGACAAAAATAGCCTTATTGATTTTCAGTGGGAAAAAATGAACAGAGAAATTACCAAACAGTATTTCAAATTTCAGCAATATTCTAGTATTAAGATTGGAGCTTCAACAGCCCATATATGCAGGTGTCATCTATCACATTTGGAGTACTAATTTGATAATATAATAAAGGAAAACACTATAAATTATAAGGAAAGTATCTTTGAGGAAAGATCTGTAGTGTGTGTAGAGGCAACATTCTGCACTGATTTCAAGTGCTAATGCTTGATTTTAGCATTAGCACTCTGGATCTGGGATATACAGTGATTAAAGCTGTAGAGACGATCCTCTTCATTTTGAATGAAATCCAGCATATGTTTGTCTTTGCATTTAACTAGTCCAGCTAATTCCTATTCCTGTTCATGTAACCCTAGATTTTTTTTTTTTTAGGGATTTGGAAGTAAGGACAGAAACATGGTGTTGCGCATGTGACAGCTTTGTAAGCGTTTCTACCTCCCCATTGCTGTTGTGATGAAACTGGACACAACTGAAATCACCAGTATATTTGCCAAGTATTACTGTGCATAGGCCATGAAACTGCTGTCATGTCACTTGCCTGTTCACGGAAACACCTACGTGTAGTTTCAGAGTATCTGCACCTTTGCTTTGACCTGCCCCTCCATTGCTTTGTATTGGCATTGCTTTGTATTGTATTTGTGTAATGTATTGGCACATAGTTGTTTTCACCATTGAATAATTTCCTTTTACAACTTCCACTTTGAATGTATATGGTTGGCTAGTTATTCTTTGTTTGATACAGTTCCTTTTCACTTTCTGTTCAAAATTGCATGATAACTAGAGCTAAGATACAATCTTCAAAGCGAATCCATGTTATTATGAGAAATGTTACAGATTTTCTTCTTTCTTCTAGGCATTGATTTTAAAGTAAAGCCAGTAATGTTTAATGATACAAGAGTGAAACTTCAAATATGGTAAGTTTTAATTTATATCACAAATGAGAGCCAACTAAATTACATTGCAGCATGAAAAAATCTCATCTGCTTTTAATTGTGTGTCTTCCTAAAGTGCAGTTGTTCCTACTAGGTCATTTTAAAATTTGAATTTGGCCTAGGGGAGCATACTTTTTGCAGCAACCTAATATAAGTTAAAAAGAGGTTGCTTTAACATTGTTAGCTTGCAGCATACAACCAATGCAGATCTACAATCCATAGTAAGTATATTTAATTGTATAGGAACATTGAGGGAAGTGACAAAGCAAGAAAATTTTACATTTTATTACCCATCAAATGCATGTTCAAAAGGGTCACCGAGAGAAAGCTAGTAAAATGAATCTTTGGGAACCTACACTCTATTGTTTGTTTCTGAACTTTTTCGAAAGGCTGTGTAGGGCTACTGACAGCCATCTCTCCAGGCATCCAATACTGAAGGTTTTCTATATTTAGCAGTATTTAACTTCTCAAGGAGTAACTCTGTACATGAATTACCTGACTGGTATTAGATCTGCAGTTATTCCATCTTAGGTTTTAATACAAAAGTCTTGGAGGCTTGTTTGCAGCTTTCTTAAGGCATAGTTATGTGTAGGAGTCTATGCATCACTGTATTTTATGGCTTTTTTCCAGAACCTACCTTCCATCTAAACCAGCTTACTGTCTGTGTCACAGTTTACAAAGGGCTTGTCAAAATATGGGATGTCATCTGACTCCTGCAGTGCTTCTACCCAGATTTTTTTTTATCACCTGAGTTGTACTGATCTTAATGATTATGTGTATAAAGAAGCAGTGGTGGGCTTGAAGTTACACTCAGGCTTCAACCACTGGTTTAGCTTCCCTAGGAGGGCTGCATTATTCAGAATAAATTTCCAGTGTATTTCTTTGCTGTATCTGGCACCCAGATTTTCTCTCATCCTTGTATTTTCTTGTTCCTTTCCTGTTAGGGTACACCATTCAAAATTTGGACAATACTCCTTAAAATAAGGTGATTTGTCTTGGGGGTTCTGCAGTTTGATGATCTTTTATTTGTTTGTGTGTGTGTGATTTCTTACAATTTCTTTCAGGGATACTGCTGGCCAGGAACGATTCCATACACTTAGTACTAGCTATTTTCGTGGCGCACAAGGCTTTGTTCTTGTATATGACATCACAAATCTGGACAGTTTTCAAAGTATAGCAAGCTGGATGAAAGACATACATGAGGTAAATATATCTATCTGTGGTTCATCTCTTAATGAAGGCAGTTAATGAGTTACTGCAGTTAATGTTTTAAATGACTGCATGAGATTGATTCTTGTTCCTTAAGCTGTATGTTTCTAATCAGAATTTCCTACATTTAACTTAGCATACAGTATGATAGGAGAATTACTGTTACCTGAAACTGGAATACAGTGTAGATTATCCAGGACAAGCCCATGGTGATGCGGGAGTGTTTTCTGAAGTACTTTTAAAACATAGCTTCCAATCCATTTTTGCGAATGCTGATTGATGGTGCTTTTGTCACTGGTGTGGCTACGCACAAGCCAATCTCCATGAGCTCATCCCAGGATTTTAATTGGCCTCCATGTCAAAATTCGATATCACAACCAGTGATTTCCGTTTCATAATTTCATTACTTTAGTGTAGTTACCTCATCCCAAGAACCAAAAGAAGCAAATCAAATTGAACATCCTCTTTGTCCTTGCTGGATATTCCCTTTGAGAGGATGGGTTCAGGAAGGAAGAACTGGGGGAGGAAAAGGAGAATCCCTTTCTGGTAGCAGTGAGCTGTTTGGTTAGCTCAGCTGCTTGTGGTACTGCAGCCAGAACACATGCTTTCATGTGACATAGGAAGTGATTTAACAGCACGTGGCTGGCAGATGGGGAGTGTGTTCCCACATCCCTTCCTGCTTCTGAACATTGGCTTCCACTGTGCTGCTTCTGGAGCTTGTCAGAGCCCTCTGAGGCTCACTCTGTCTTTCTAACGTCATAGAAAACTAACACGGCAAAACCAGTTTTCTGCTCCATCAGTGAGTTTAAGAGGTTCATAGCAAGGTCTGACAGTTATTGGAGTTGGCGCAAGATAAACAGGTAGGAGTGGAAAGGGCAGGAGAAGAACGTGTGGGAACAATGTGAGGGAGGAACCAGGGAGGGAGGAGTGGGCAAGCCCTTAGACATCAGATCATTCAGCTGCCTGTAACCTGTATCCTTTGTCTTTATTGCTAGGTCTCTCTTGATGTGTTCTCTGTTAGATAGAGGCAGGTCAGTTTTAGAATGGCGTATTTCAGTTGGAAGGGACCTACAACAATCATCTAGTCCAGCTGCCTGACCACTCCAGGGCTGACCAAAAGTTAAAGCATGTTATTAAGGGCATTGTCCAAATGCCTCTTAAACACTGACAGGCTTGGGGTACTGACCGCCTCTCTAGGAAGCTTGTTCCAGTGTTTGACCACCCTCTTGGTAAAGAAATGCTTCCTAATGTCCAGTCTAAACCTCCCCTGGTGCAGCTTTGAACCATTCCCACATGTCCTGTCACTGGATACAAGGGAGAAGAGATCAGCACCTCCCTCTCTACATCCCTCCTCAGGAAGTTGTAGAGAGCAATGAGATTGCCCTACGCAGTAACATGGAAGTTTGTAGTTAACATGCTTGTATAAATTAGTATGCTTGTGTAAAGATCCAAGCAAGATAGTGCTCTTTGTTGATTAAAATCAAGTAAACATTCAGGCAATTTTTGTAATACTCTGTGAATTGGTAGGAATACAACATGATGGATGGGAGAGTTCATCTTGGAAAGGGGGCTCAAAATAAAACCATCAAACGCATCCTTTTCTCTCCTCACAGCTTCAGTGTACGGATGAATTAATGAACTACACATGGTCATACATCCAGTAATATATACACAGGATATCTCATGCTCTTGGTAAAACATTATACTTAACATTACCTCAGTATTAAGAGCATTACTATGGTGACCTAGTACATCATTATCCTTGATGTTAGAGCCATCTTAAAAGTCTTAGTGGCGACAGAGCCTAACTTCAGTAATGTGTTACAAAGGAAATTTGATGATAGAATATTCTTACTGGCATGTCTGCACACATTTCAAACTAAGACGCATGTTTTATTACTTTAAGAACAGCATGTGCCCTTCTGTTAGGCAAACCGACAAAAGTCACAGCTAGATATGCCACTGGTTGCACAGTTTCGTGAATACCTAAGATTTAACTCAGCACACAGTATGATAGTAGGTTTATTGTTATCTGAAACTGAAAATGTAGATTATCCATATATATCAATTTTTGTATATATAACTATATATGCATATATCTATGTGTATAAATTTATATATAAAATAGTGATCTGTCATCACACTGCCTTCAAAGGGGTCATTTGTCCTGTCATCTTTAATTAGATCAACAGGATGGTTGATTCAGTGGGCTACAATGCACAACCCTAAACACAAAGAAAGTATCAGGACAGTATGGCTAGGGTGGAGGGAAGGATGGGACTAGCTCTTGTAGCCACCGTGCAGGCTTAGAGCTGCTTAAGTCAATCCGGAAGTCACACCTGCACAAGCCTGCTTTCTGTTTGTGACCCTTAAAAGCTTTCGTGTAAACATACTCAAGCTATTAATATTTAGATTGTTTAATCTTGACCCCTGAAGGTACTTTGTTAGTTTAAAATTTAAAAAATGGGAAAATACTCAATTTAAAACAATTTCTGGGAATGTAAACTGCATGATTGATTGTACCAATCTCAAAACTAGCAATTAGTGAGTGTTGTAATAGAGCTAGATAATAATAAAAAATTTAATTTAGTCCTAGTAGGATATCAATTTCTGAAGTGTCTTGGTGAAAATATATGGGGCCATTCATTGCAAAAGAAGTGTTTTTAAGCAATAACTGTTAAAAACCAGGGCATTTCATGGAAATTAATTACTTACTGGAGGTTGGTGACATTCCCTGCATTTACTTTGGTCTGTGAATGCAAACTCCCCACAAATGCCCAGTATCAAAGTGGCTTTTGCTATAGTGCCCTTTAAAATATGCAAGTGTAGAAAAATTAAATAAAATTTAAAAAGGGAAACAGACACAGGCTTCATTAACACCAGACTAATAGGTAATGTAAAGCTTGCACCTGAACCAATCAAACAGGATTTTTTGAGACAATTCAGTTATTACATTGCGCTTTCATTTTTTAATTCTTTGTACATAGAGATTTTAAACAGAAAGCTTTTTAAAAATCTGTTCAGTGTGCTAAGCCATTTTTACAACAGTCGAAAATAACAATCTAAGCAATTTAGCATTCCTAAAAACTCCATTGATTTTATAAAAACTGGCCAGTCAGTGCTATTACAATCAGATTACCAGTAATGTTGTCATTGTATTTCAATTAGTTAAAGTGCGGAATACAGCAACTTTCCTATTAAAAATGACTTATTGTTCAAGGAAGTTCAAGACACAAATATGCTGCCTTATCTGTATTGTTGTAAAATTTGTATTCAGAACCAGAGGAAACTAAGTAATATGACTACTTAAATGCTTACTAGAAAAATATACTCACAGATTAGTGTCTTAGGACATTATTGGCAAATCCAGTACCAGTATACTGGATTTGTCATGCACTCATTAGGAGCATGATAATTGCAGGAAAATTACTTTAGAACCTGAAACCATTCTTTATTTGTAGGATTGCAGGTCATGTCCAATTTATTAAGGTGGTGTTCTTGTCTGCTGACATGGCTTTTAGCTATTGTATGCAGCTGTTCTGAAAGGCTGATTCTGTTTGTCCTTTAAAAATTAAATACAAGTAACTGTGTACCAAATCCATTTGGAGAAAACAGTTCTTTCCAGGATGTTTGGAACAAGATTCCAGGTAATGTATTGGCAAAAAGTCCCTCACAATAGAGTGTCAGATGCTCAAACAGATGCCCAGAGAGGATCTGGAGATACTTAAAAATCAATTCAACAGGGCCTTCAGCAACCTGACCTGACTTTGAAGTTGGCCCAACTTCGAGCAGGGGCTTAGACCTAATGACTTCCAGAAGTCCTTGCCAACCTAAATTACTCCATGATTCATGCATGGCATCTGGGTCTCCAAAAACTTTTGACATAGACAGTAGGTCCGATTTTTCTCTTAAATACGTTGGACTGGTTTTCATTGTGCTAGTCTCCTGGTGTGGCCATAAAGGTGGCATTACCAGTTCCTAACAATTATCTTCATGCTGGAAATCCTCTGCTAGCACAGAATTTTCTGCATGGGGAAGATAAATTCATTTTCTCATGCAGTAGCAAGTCTTGGTGACAGAATTTAGTGTTCTTGGAATACATTAGCTTTCTGTTTGTACTACCTGAAGAAGTGACCCCTCAGCCAGGATATGAAATGTATGGGTGTGCGGGGTTACTGCCATTTTTGCATAGTGCCCTTCTCCAGTTCTGTTCATTTGATGCATCTGAGAGTTGGGATACTGGAATGTCTTTCAGTGTTTCTGCATCATACTTAAATAAAAACAGCACAGCAAACTGCTTTACAAATGTAAATTAGTTTGGCTTCAAACTCTTCTGAGGTTTTTCTTCCTCAGATGGGAAAGCTTGATGTCAAAAGGATCAAATTGTTCCAGTTCATAGATGGGTTTGTTGTTATGGCTCTGATTAGAACTGAAAATTCTTGTTCTTGTCACTTTACTAAATTGGTTTCTCTCTAATCCCAGATTGTTTTCAGGATAAATTGGTTTATATCTAGTTGTGTCTAAGTTTACTAATAGACAAATTCTATCATTTATCTATTTCCACTGAAGTCCTGGAAACTAGACAAACTGAGGTCATAAGGTGGCACTTAGAAAAATGTATGGAAAGAGATATGTATGGGAATCATAATATGAACACTGCCCATGTGATGCTGTCAAAGAGACTATGAGGGCAATGTATTCCTAACAAAGTACTCTTCATTAATACAAAGGGTAAGTTTCTAGTGTCATTTGTCTAGTGAGTAGGAAGAAGAAACTTCCCAGCTTTATGGCCTTCCCCAGCTCTGCCTTCATTTTGCTGCATGATGATGTGTATCCTCTTCAGATCTGAAAAATTATATTAGCGCTACATTTCTTCGTCAAATACAAACTAATCAAGTATTACCATAGTGTATTTATCACATATGGTTTCTCGATTTCACTGTTTGGACCTACAAACTACTGTTCCCTTTTCAAACTGTAATCCATGAGTATCAAAGTCATGCAGCCCTCTGCACAGCTACACCCTGGAAATGTGGTGGAGGGACAAGGTGGCGGTTCTTTAAGATCTATGACTGCATACATAGCTTTATGCAAGAAGGAATCTACATGAGCTGGTAATCACAGTTAGTTTGCTGCAGGGGAGGTTGAGGTCCGTCATTCACGGTAGGGTCTGTGCTCACCATTTAAAAAGCGAAGGGATAGTTTCTTCCAATAACCTGTAAGTACAAATGTGACGTAGTTCTCTTTCAGTAAGGGTGTCTCTGCTGCTGTCGATACTCACATGAGTTCACAGCACCTCTGTGAAATAGTTTCCCTGCAAAATGAGAACCACTGCAAAAAAAACCCCTAACATTTAAAAAAAAAAAAAAACGAATTACATACAAAAGGGATGAGCAAGGTATCTTCCCTTTTGCATTTTTGACTTCTGTTAATAGTCACATAGTCAAGCAGCGAGTTGGGTATTTACCTTGTTGGGTGCACAGGCTAGGTGAAAGTTGAGCAGTCGGGTAATTAGTGAAGGGCACGGATGGATGGCTCCTATCAGAGTAGGCTGCTAAAGCACACCATGGTAGTACGGTGCGAGAGTCCAGTGTTCCGAGTCCGGTCCGTGGCACCGCTGCCTTTGAGGCTCTGGCGCTGCTCCCTCCTGTGGCCAGCGATCTCAGCAGCCTGGCTCCTGCTGCTGCTGGATCCAGCTGCCAGGGAATCCAGTGGGGCAAAAACCTTTTTGCCAAACCCTGATGACTCCAAGCTCTGCCAAACACTTCAGAAAACTTGGTCAGTCTCAATAAATCTCTCGGCTTCAATTTTTT
The DNA here is from genome assembly GCF_030463565.1 of Pelecanus crispus. Lineage (NCBI taxonomy): Eukaryota > Metazoa > Chordata > Aves > Pelecaniformes > Pelecanidae > Pelecanus > Pelecanus crispus. The sequence continues at coordinate 126,729,403 of NC_134644.1, read as the reverse complement.
GAGAGAAATGTAGTGCTGGTATTTCCTTTTTGGACATTTAAAAAAAAAAAAAAACAAACAAAAACAGGCTAGGTTTTCTCCAAGTTCAGATTATTTTAAGTTTCAGTAAAAAGTGAACTTTGAAATGTTAAAACCAGAAGAAAAACTAGAGAGAGTGAACCAAAAATCTGAATGTATTTTTGAGATACCAAAGCAAAACACTTTTTTTTTTTTACTTCTCAAAAAAACAATTTCCTTTTTACCTTGATGAAATTGATGAAATTTTTAATAGTATTTTTCCATGACACAGGAAAAAAATGTTTCCTGACTCTATTAGCTTAGTCAGTGCTGACTTGCATAATAGCATCTTAACAACTGTAAAATAACCATCCTCTTTTTAGCTACAGATTTTGCATTTGGAAAGCTTATTCCTGAGCTATAAATACACAGTGAGCTTTTGGAAGCACTGAAGAGCCATATTTTTGGCTAATTCAAATCAGTGTACCTCTGCAGTTTTTATGCCAACTGAGCACATGGTCAAACTTCTGCCTAGTCATATTGACTTAATTTTTTAAGACTTCATCTACATAATCAGTTTTCAGAATTTAAAGTGGATGCCATTTTGGTGTATAGTCTTTAGTTTTCTAAAAACAAGAAACTGCAAGATACCATCTTTAAAAAGAAGTAGTTTCAGTGCTTTGGTGGAGGATCCAGTCAAAGTGAAAATACATTATTACATTACATTGATGTAGAAATAATAGTTATTTGCTGAAATAAATACTTAGTGATTGGTAATAATGATAAATACTTACTGAAAGGCATGGCACCTCTGACCTCCTCTAAATTTTGTTATTATTTGAAGCTGTTTAGAAAGAACATTCCTATTGCAAAAATTTGTGCTGTTTGTACAGAAATAAAGTTACAGTTACAGGATGAATTTAATGGTTTTGTACATACAGTATGCAAGTATTTCCCATTGACCTTTTACTTCAGAGTAAAGTCAAATGTCACTTCAGCTACGTACAGTCCTCTTCCAAATAAAAAGTTGATTATGTGATGAGATTAAATTGTCTGTTTACTGTATTTTAGGGACTGATGTATGTGAGTTTATGTAGGAGAGCCATTGACCTTAATGAGTAAAGCTCCAATGCATTCTGAAACAGCCAACATTTTGGTCTATTAATCCAGGTTAGATTGATTCATTATTTTAGGCCTGTACTTTGTACTCTTATGTTGAGCTTACTTCATTTTAATACTACATTACCTTGAACATCAGTGGTGGGTATGAAATGAGATTAGCTGATGCTAAAATGAGAGTGGATTACAAAAAATGAAATAGAGTTCCTTAGTAATAAATTGTGCTTACTGCTCTACTCTTTAAATAAGACAACTTAGTTGTAAAAGTGCAAATAGACTAAAAATAATGATTCTCTCATCCTTTAATGAATAGAGGATTTTCTTTGCATTTCTCTGAAGAGAGGGACATGTATCCATGTGCATGCATGTGAGCTCTGGGGAAGAGGATTGTGTCTGATTTTTGTCTTATGGCAAAGTTATAAAAATTAAGACTTTGACAGAGATCAGAGATTCCATCAATGTCCTTGTAGAGAGACCTGCAGCCTGAGACCAGGCTTTTTGACTCCTCAAGAGAAGCTGTGTGAGCATATACTTTGAGAATATAAGCCATGGGATCAGACCATGTTAGTTTTAATTGTCTCTAGATTGAGACCCTCAGTTTCCTCCGTTTAAGCACCAAAAGTGGGCTTAAATATTAGAATTTTCACAACAAATGCCAGTTTTCAGTTTCCAGGTGTTGTTGCAGAACTGTTCCCTTTCCTTGTCATTATTCCAGTCATGTATAGTTACAATGGCTTATCTTAAAATAACACTGAGGTAAAGCACCCAGTGCATTTCACAGTCACCATGTACGTAGCTGGATTAGTGGAACGAAGGATGGAGACAAGGTCAAAAAGCTAGATTTTTCTTCCTTTTGAAATAAGTGAGGTTTTTAAATTTCACTTCATTAAAATCAAACGTTTATGTTGAGTTTGAACACTGTTAATGTAATTTTACTGTCTGTGTGCAAAAGTGAAGCACAGAGAGGTGATTTTTCAGGTGCAGCAAATTCCTTCCTTTTTACTTGTAAGTGCTGGATGTAGACCTGACTCATATGCTAATCCATGAACCCAGTACTTTAGGGAGGGCAGTGTCTGTGAATTCAGGGCATTTCCTGTCACTTTAAAGCCTCAAGGTGGAGCATTCATCAGAAGATGGTGCCCATGCACCATGTACTTCATACCTTATGAAAGGGGTTGGAAATTATGCCCTGCATTTGTAAGTGGCTTTTTTCTGCTCTTTGCAATCTTGTTGTTTTCCTCCAAATCCCAGTAACTGATGGAAAATATTTCCACATATGAAAAGGTCGGACAGAATTTAGCCTTTACTTTCAAGGAAATAAAGTGTTGAAGGTTAGTGTGAGCTGAAGGCGAAGGGCTTTTGTTGTTTGCTTTTTTCTTACTTGACACTTATTAATGCTGGTTCTCTTTCAGAAAGCAGGTGATGAAGTGGATGTAATACTGTTGGGCAACAAGTGTGATAAGGAGTCAGAACGTGTAGTACCAAAACAGAAAGGAGAAAAGGTATCATTGGTACTTTCTTTGGGTTCTCCTGAGTATCTTAGTGTGTGACTACAAGGTGTTACACTGAAAATGATAAAAAGTTCCTGAATTCCAAAAATTGTATTAGGAATTGCTCCAGAGGAACAGTTGTGGAGTTCTGGAGTGTTTGGTTTCTTTTAACATATGAGCTGAGATACATAAGTAACTCCTAGCTGATCTCTTTAGAATACTGATTTTTATTTTAAAGGTTAAAGTGCACTTTAAAAGTTTTAGGTGTTACAATAGAAATCTTGTATTTTGAGTTAAAACTAAAAATATTTTAGACTCTGCATTTTCAGAGTACTGTTTTAATGTGGAATACTAAGATATAATGCATAATACATTCTGCATCATTTTTCTGGTACCACCCATCATTGATTTTTTTTTTGCTACAGCCTGACTATAAAGAACTATTCTGGCAGCCTGTGCACAGTGATCTGCATTGTCTACTAATAGCCCTAAATAATGCTAGACAGATACATTTAGGGAACATCCAGTCCCCCCTAGATCTAACTGTGTATGTGTCATACAGCTGAGACTACAGTATAGTTTATACCTGCTGACCATGTGTAGGGGAAGAACTGGAGTTAAGTGGGGAGTGCTGTTTTAAAGGCGATGGCAAATTACTGTCGCTGAGAACCAATGAAGAAATCCAGGAGCCCTGCTATGGCAGAAGAAATTGTGATAGTGACTAAATGTTACAGGAGAGCATGTCCTCTATACCAGTAAATTTTGCAACTGTAAACTGTATGCATCTGTTGTCTGGAACTTGGAATGAACCCTTCTGTTATGCTTTCAGGCATGGTGAGTCAGGCAGGATGTCCTGTGTTTAAAGAAAAGAACACTCATAATTTCTTGCCAATTATATAATCCCAGATTAGGGAATGTTAAAAAATAGCATCACCTTTTCAACAGCATTAGAAATAGAAACTTTTGGAAGTTCGTTGTTCGTATGCAAGACACTTTTCAATGTTAATGTACTGTATCTGTGTACAAGGAAGAAGGTTGCTGAAAAATACATGTATACTCTCACTCAAAGAATGCACTGTCAGAAATCTGGAGTCACTGGATGCATGTGCACAAGAGGGCAGTAGTAGGGTTTTGCATATGGTATTAACTGTGACATTTTCTGACTTCTGTGTCCTTAACCATGCAATCAAAATTTCTCTTAATGTAGCATTTTCTTCAGAAACAAATCATTACCTCCTCACCAATGAGTCTGCTTTCTAGATTTCTCCTGTCTTTTGAGGCAAGGCAACTCTTCGGTTATACTATTTCTTCTTTTAATGTGATTTACAAACACTAAAGGATCTGACTGAACCAGATGAAGAAAGATTCCATTAGCAGAGAGTGAGCTAATAATTGTCTTCTCACTCCAAAGAAGAAAATATCCTTATTAAGAGGGGAAAATAGTTTGATACTAATTCTACCACATAATAATTCATACTTGCATATTTCATATTACCCTGTGAGTATGAGCTGTAAGTATTGTTCTGTTTAGAGTCTTGCAGAGAAGACCCCTAGGTTCCCTGAGAATCTTGTCATCTATGTTGGCATTTCTGTAACAATCTGTCATAAGTGAGTGGCCATTGTATGCCACTTCATAGACTAATTTAATGCTGGGAATTTTTTTGTTTGTTTTGGTTTGTAATTATATAATTTTGATCACTCAGAAATTGATATATTTAATTTTAACACTACGAAGTATTTTCTTGTATTAGTAGCTTTTTATTCACATTGAGAAAAGTTTGAACTCAACCTTCTTGGATTCTCCCCCCCCCCCCGCCCCCCCCAACATTATCTTTTTCTCTGAAAAATAAAAATGTTGAAGGTTATATGACTTGGTAGAATGTGGCTGGTTTTCTCCTATCAAATCCTTCTAACAGAAGGAGCCAAGTAAAATATTCTTCCTTTTTTTGCTTTTGCTGTCTTCATGTTCCTGACTTCAAAACTGATTTTAAGGGTACAAAACGGAAAAAAAATTCTGCACAGTTCTAGGAATATTTCAGACACATCTCTGATTCAACACTAAGAAATCATAGCAGCACTTTGCTAGGAAGTAGTATATTTTGAGGTAAAAGAAATGAACAATTGGAATTAAATTTCACCTTGGAAGAGATACTGGCATTATTTATTTTGTTATTGTATGTAAGATATGAGCTTATTTCACTCAAGATCTCCAAACTGTTCTCAAGGATAATATAAAATAACATTTCCCAATAGTATAGAATACTTCCCATAGGTTTGTAAATTTATTTAGGCATTTTATTTTATTTTATTTTATTTTAAAGTAACGTTTGAATGTGCCTTTCCAGTTTCTTTATGAGAGGGAGTAGCCAAAGCTGTGTTCATACTTCCAACTGCTTTAACACTGGACTGTTGCATTTTTCCATCTTTCTAGAGGACTTTGCAGCATGGTACCTATCTTTAAAAAAGGCAAGGAAGAGGGTTCAGGGAACTACAGTCAGTCAGCCTTGCTTCAGTCGGTGGAGGGATTGTGGAGCATGTTGTCATGCTTTTCCAAGGACATAAAGGACACAAAGATAATCTGGAGTAGTCAGCACAGGGCAAATTGTGCTTCACCACCCTGGTTGCCTTCTATGATGCCAGGAAATGACTGTGTTAACAAGGGAAGAGCGGTGGTTGTGATACATCTTGAATTTAATAAGGCTTTTGTCACCCTCTCCCATGGCATCCTCACTTGGAAGCTAGGAGATGTGGGCTGGACGAGTGGACCATTAGGTGGACTAAAAATTGGCTGGACTATCAGAGGCAAAGGGTAGCGATCGAAGGCTGTGTGTCTGGTTGTTAGCTAGTAATGAGGAGAGCACATCAGAGGTGTGTACTGGGGCTCACGTTGTTCAACATCTTCATCAGTGATCTGGCTGATGATACAAGGAGATTTGCATGTGACCTGAGGTTAAGGGGTGTGACTGGCACACTGAGTAGGAGAATACCAATTCTGTGGGACCTTGATAAACTTGAGAACTGGGCCAACAGAAACATCATGAAATCCAGTAAGCAGTGCAAAGATTTACACTGGGGATGGAATAATCCCAGGCATGAGTCGCTGCCCTGCTGCAAAGGACTGGTGGGTTACAATGAACACCAGCTTGCATATAAGTCAACAGTGTTCTCTCATTGCTTAAAAGCATGCTGGGCTGCATTAGAAGGATAATGGCTGGTAGATCTGGGGAGATTATTACCCGCTCTGCTTAGTGCTGGCAAGGCCACATGGAATATTGCGTCCCGCTTTGGCACTCTCATTTCAAGAAGGGTGTTGAGAAACTGCAAAGGGTCCAGCAGACAGCTACAAAGATGATTGGGGTCTATTACCAGTAATCCATGAGGAGAACTGAGGGAGCTGCGTAAGGAGGAGGCCAAGGAGCAGTTACTGGTCTACAGCAATTGAAGTGTAGTTAGAGGAATGACAGAAATAGACTCTTCTCAGTAGAGGCAGACAATAAAGCAAGGGGTGGCAGACACAAGTCCTGGCTTGAGAGGTTCGGGTTGGAGATAAGGAGAACCAGTTGCATTAGAAGGGTGATGTAGCCATGGAAGACGGTCCCATAAAGGTTATAGAATCTCCATCGTTGGCGGATTTCAAGACTTAGGTGGGCAAGGCTATGGCTGACCCTGTACTGTATGGGCAGTAGTCCCATTTCAAGTCGGGTTATCTTTCCAAATGATTTCTGTGATTCCATGATTAAAAGGTTTGTGTTCATCAGAGTTTGTGCGTAGGTAGCCTCTAGGAATCTACTACATGACACAAAAAAGTAAAAAAGGAATATTTAATAGTAGATTCTGTGTACTTTATAAGTTGCAAACCAGTGTTCTCCCCTTTACGAGACCAGTATTTTTTATTGCCTGTATTTTTCTTAAGGTACCATTATGCATCACTGTCATTGACATTTGCCAATAGTCATATGATCTTAACTTCCCGTAACAAGTTGCTGCAGTACCGAAAACAGTTCATAGCAGTCAGCTGGAGTTTTAGAATCCCTTATGAAGCAGTCTGTCTTAGGAAACAGTCCAGATCTCATCTTTATTTTTAAAATTACATGTTCTTATAGCATTTTGGAAAAGAAACCATTTTGCTTACTTTTTTTTTCTACCTTTAATAAAATCTTCATTGTATGTTGACTAAAACTTTGAAGTCCAATTCTTGTACCTTCATGCGTGCTTTTGGAGTTTTTGTAAAGCATTAATTTGTTACTTGTAGAGCTCATTGAAAGAAAACATACTGGCAACATTAGACTTTTTATCCTAATGAGGAGCCTTCCAGATAAATCATTAAGTGGTTAGTAATGATAGGATTTTCTGTATATTATAAGCAGTAGGGTATTTTCTTTGCCTGGGATCATATTCTCCAGATGTGTACCGAGAAGGGATCCATTGCAAAGGGAATAAATAGATTCTCCCACTGTGTTTTTCTGGCAGATGTTATTCCCACCTTGGCCACCTCCTTTGGGAGGCAATGATGCACCTGTTTTTCTCCATGTATTTAACTGTATAAATTAGAAAAAGTTTAGGACCTTAAAAAGCTATGGATTTTGTTGTTTGGTTTTTTTTTTCCCCTCATGCCAACATATCTCTAAGCTATCTGTAAGGGAAATACACTGGAAATGAGAGAACATGAGTAAATTAAACAAAATCAACCAATGTAAAAGCTACGCTGCCCTTTTCTTTGAAGTATTTTCTCTCTTCTTACCATAAAATATTTTCGCACACATATCTGTTCCTTCTTGCCTGTTATCTGTGCTTCTCTCTCTCTGGTAAAAAGGAGCATCTCTTTTTTTGTATTTCATCATGCCTCTCTTTCTACAGTTTTTGTCACATTTTTATCTACACTTTTCTGCAGGCACTCCATTAGTTTCCTCTAAATAATTGCCTAGGAGACAGTTCATTTTCTAAGTAGATCAAAACATTGAGAACAGACCCACTAGAGTTTATTCTTCTTATTTACAAGTAAAGATAGGTTAAAAAAGCTGTTTTGAAAATGCAGAAATTTAAGAAGGATGTTTTAAGAGTTACCTGAAATTTATAAACTGAGGATGAATACAGAGTACTTTACTGAACTGACATTTACTTAATCAGTGTTTATATAGCATGTTAGAAGCTGTCAGAACACCTCCGTATCTCTCCATATCTTCATTAGGAAGCGCTTTTTTCCCAAAGACTGTTCATCCCATTGCCTACATTTGTTTTTCAGCTTGCTTGGGAACATGGAATACCCTTTTTTGAAACCAGTGCTAAAGATAATGTGAACATTGAGGATGCATTCTCACTCTTGACTCAGGAAATACTGGAAAAGGTAGGCTCCTTTTCTAAGTAGAAAGAAAATGGGACATTTTTCTTGACAGGTTGGGTAAACAAGGCTGTAAATACAGAAGAGGTTTAGCAAAGCATGCTAGTGCTGGTTTTGCATTATAGAGTTAATATTTTGGGGGGATCCTGTAGCTGTAGACATACAGAGGAGGAACGTGGGGGAGAAGAATTGCGGGAGAAGAGAACAACAGAAGAGGGAAGCAGGTAAAATACAGTTCAGAGAGAAGGTGAAAATTCAGGAAAACTGCATTTGTGGCTTTCCTTCCCACACTTTTCTTCAAGGGAGAGGTTAACAGCTCTAGAGTAGTTCCACTTCTGAGCCAGGAAGATTCCTTTTTCCTGTAGGTTTCTGCAGAATATGCATACTGTGAAGATGCTGCACGCTGATGGAATGAGCAGACCTTTCATGTTCAGCAATGAAATTTTTTATCCAAAGTTCATAGCTGTTTGTTTGGATGATTTACGCTACTGCTTTTGAAGTTACTGGGACCTAAAGATTTGAGTTAATTAGTGGTAGAATCAATATTGTAGCTGTCAGAGTCAGCATCTCTAGCTACCTCTAGTGTGTTGGCTTAAATGTCCTTACTCCTCAGAGTTGCAATACTTTTGTAGGACTGAATTATTGTTAATTAGCTCTGAAAATGTTTTGCATCGCAATTTATTTTTAGACAGTAGAATATTATTTTAGACATTAATGGATGTTCTTCATGCAATGCATTATCATTGCCATTCATCACCAATATTAGTTATACAAAACTAACCTTCCATTCCGAATACTCTTGAAGTCATAATAAAGATAAATGAGCAAAATTACGGACAAAGTCACAAGTTGCAGTGTTTTGATTAAGTAGCCACAGGGGGTGGTCAGAATAATAGCTCAGGGTTGGACTGCTTCTAAATCAAGGTCCTGTCGTATTATACAATAATACAAGTTGTAGTTGGTTATTTTGGGGGAGGAAAAAAAAAAGCTTTTGATTCCTTTAGCATGAAGATGAAGCTCAGCAACTCAACAGTCAAATATCATTTAGAACAGGACGATAATGCCAGGTCCCTGAATAGTTGGCAAAAAGTCTCAAATAAAGTAACTCTGATTTTCTTGTAAATGAAAAAGACATTGTCTACTGTAAATAGAGAATACGTTTGTTAGTATGAAGCATTAAAACTACAAAACAGTAACTATGATCATAACTGCTGCAAAGACAAATATGTGTGAAGCGAGCATTTCTGCATGGTGCATTTGGGTAAGATCTGAGAGAATTCTCTGCAGCGTGCAGAAATGATGTTTGGCTATTTCTCACATGAAGATTCTCTCCACTTATTTTACTTCAAGTGGAACTTTAGTTTTCCTATTCAGCTTCATGAAAATTCATGGGTTTTGTAGTGTGGACATGCAAACAAATTCAGGCCATGTTGAAAATGTTATATTACTGCACGGCTTTAATTAGAACTGCTTGAGAATACAGCGGTACACTCTGTGCATGTATGTGTGTTTGGAAAATATGTCCATGAGAACTTGTCAAGTTTGTCTGTAGTAACATTTCACCTTATCTAGAAATGTTTGCAATCCCTGATGGGGCATGACGTACCATTACTTTGGTGGATAATTTGCCATTTTCAGTGAAACACATTTGTTGATTTAAACAAGGCTCCTTTAGCCCAATTGGTTTTGCCACTGGCCTAATAAGAAAGAGTTCACAGTGAAAAAAAAAATCTACAATACAGTTTCATCATGGTTTTCAGGTTCGACAAAATAATTTGCTTGTTCACAAAACTGTGAAATCTGAATGTAGTACTTGAATTTTAACTTCCTCTAACTGATGAAATTTTGGAGAAGGGAAAATGTAGTAGGAAGTGTGACTAGTAGCTGTGAAAAATGACATGATAGATGCCAGTCTGAGATCGCTTCAGTCGTACATCCATTCTGTAGTGGTAAAATATGTACTTGCTGATTGTAAAAAGGAGATAACAGCTTTGCAGTGTTGTGGCCCAAGACACCTATGTCTGAGGTAGCAGGATATTGGGCCTCCCTTACTTCTGCAATAGGACCAGCTATCCCAGACTGGTCAGGTGCTTCAGTGGAAGTATGTCATTGCTTTACCAGTCCCAGAGAGGAAACTTGTTTTAAGGAACTCCCTAGAAAAGTCTATCATGGCCATGCTTTTGGGAAGTATATGGAGGTCATTCAGAAGTAAGATAGATAGGCAGGGCAGGCTGGGAGACAGTAAACCATTTTCAGATGCATTGCAGTAGGCTGTATTAATCTGAGGAAATCTAGGGATTTTTTATATACACTCTTTGTTCACTACGGGCATTTCATTATTAACTAAATCTACAGAAAACAGTCCTGTGGATGGGGAAGATCAATGTCCAGAGTTATAGAGCTCATACAGAAGTAATGAGCTTCTTGATTCTCTTGAAATTTAGAACAAGATGTGGTTCAGTGGAGGATTGGGAAAAACACACATTAAAATGTGTCAGACAAAAAAAAAGACAAGTTTGTATTGTTGTTATTTTGTGCTGCATTTTCCTATCTCTTCTTTTGTGGTTTTACTTGTAGTGAGCTTAAGGGAGAGAGACGACTTCTGTATCCCAGCGATTCAGATAACTGAAGTGCTGCTTGATCTTTCAGATATTTATCATCTCAGCCATTCTATGCTGGGTCTCAATCCTACAGCTCTAATTTACAGGGGTAGTAGTCTCATTACAACAAGCAGATGTTATTTGACAGCTTACATTGGTAACAGCTAAGGAGTCATGCCATATTTTTGAGAACTCACAATTTTCAAACCAACCAGATAATAATAACTGATTTGATTGTATTCGAAAGGCTGCAGTGGCAATTAATGGTAATGACACAGCTTATTCCAGAGGTTTGCTTAGACATGTTGACAAATAACACCAGTATTTTATTTATCCACAATTCTTATGAGTCTCAGATATGCCTAAACCTGTTCATTAATAGATGGTAGCTGTTCCTTAACAATGCTTCTGGTTGCCAGTGAACTATTTGTACTTGTGAGCCAGTCCTCAAAAAACAACCAAAACAAAAAAAAATACCACCCAGAATGCAGTTAGTATTTGCACTTTCGTGTTGTTTGGTTTCATGGCTGATGAGCAGTACTCTTCTCGACTAGCTTTTTAAAAAAAAATTTACAAGCCTTTGTATTTCTGTCTTTGTGGGTGTGGTGGTTGGTATTTTTCTAAACTAGGAGCAAAAGGAGGGAAACAGTATTCAACAAGAACAAAAAAAGACGTTTTTACCCCTTTCTGAAGACTGCTATAAAACTAACCAAGACTTATGTTCTGCCTACCTCCCAGAAGTCATTGACTCCTAAGATTGTTTTAATATAATATTAAACAAACACGTATCTGCTGAGCAGAAAACAGTCAAAATCCATTTAAGAACTTTCCCTGTGCTGTTGAGAGTAACATTTAACGTTTAATAGCTGGATGTCATTTGAGATGAACATTCAGAAGTAGCAGGTGTCAATTCTGTCCTTCCTTGACCTCTTTACCTTCCTCTCCTATGGCAAGAAGATTTTTGAGATTACAATGTGTGTCCAATTCCTTTGCTCCTAAAGTACCTTTGGAACTTGCTAGCTCGTTTTAAACAAATTTGACAGGTCAAACAAAAAGATAGTTGAGCTCCTGAGGAGTTCCTTGAAAATAAGGTGCTGGGTGGAGGAGAGGCAGAGTACTCTGCAGAAGGAAAGTCTCCAGCATGAGTTCATACAGTATTAGACAGAGATGACTACACAGAGAGACTGAAAAATGTTTCAACCAGCCACTCCAGCTGGAGCTTGGATTGCGGAGATCCAATTTAAGTCACTGCAAGACCAAAATCCGTAGGAAATCGGGTTTCATTATTGCCGAGGTTCATGGACTTGTTAGTTTGTCCAAAAGATCCCTGTGTCTCCAGCAGTGCACATATAGTGTTTCTTTATTATCCTCAGTCACACATGGAGCCCCAGGCTTTATTTGCCCTTTATTTATCTTGTACTGACCACAGAATATTAATTTCTTCATGAGGTTTTTCATAATGCTTGTAATGCTGTGTTTTAGATCTATTTTAGATTTTTATCTTCATAACCTGCTTAGTAACATTAGGTAGTACATTCAGCATTGCACACATGGGCACCAAGGTACAGAGATTAAAGCAAAGAGGGTAAATGGTACCAACTCTCTTAGTGCTGGTACATAACTTTAATACACTAACTTGTTTAATGAAGAAAAAAAAAAAAAGTAAGTCTGTTCCGGACATGGAATGAGCCAGATACTCTTTTGGAAACAGTACCATATAATTAGGTCATGTAAATCAAAACTTAATCATAACATTTGAGTATAGGGCATGAGATTCATCTTAGCGTGCAACCTTAGCCAGCTAAAATTTACATGACTGGTCTGATGTGGTTGTCTGGAATCACTCTATTCAATGAAAAGAGATGCATCTTTTTGGGATAAAATTGTGTTCTGAAGGTGCCTTTCTCTCTCCGTTGATTATAGAGGACTCCATATCTCAGCCTATGTGGTTTCATACGATTAAAGGTAAATAAATTAAACTCCAGGAGACCAAAGGAATGTTACGTAGTTGACTGACCTCTGGCATTTGCTGCTTCTGCAAGATTCTGACTTCGAAGCCGGACTGCTCTCTTAAATAGGGTTTTTGAGGTGCAACTATATTAATCCTTACAGAGACAATCTGTAGGGTTGAGGAACCTTAGGGTAAGAGCACAGCTGTCTTCTCAAGTTTGTGAAATAACTAGTGGCAGGACAACATTGTTAGAGTCTACGTGGTATTAACAGAAGAGGGAGATAGAGACCCACACTTTGTCAGTGGGTTAGATGTTTTAGACATTGTGGAATATTTGGGAGCAAGGACTTACTACCCATTTCTTGAGAGAGGTGTTCTGCAGCAGTTAGATCCTGCTGTGCCTGACCCCATATCCTCTCCTGCTCCTGTCTGTGTCCCCCCAGGGATTGCTTTCCCTGCTAATACATCCCTAGCTCTTGCTTGATACTGCTTGTGCCCTGTCCTGCCCGTTCCTGTTGCAAGAGGACTGTCTTGCATTTTGAACAAGTAATTTGAATTATAGAATACAGGGAAGATACACGTCAAGAAAATGGCAAGACTGATCTTAATAACTGAGCCCTCTCTGCTGGCAGTTCAGGCAGAGAGTCACGTGGTTCTCTGCCATGCTTTGCCAGTCTTTGTCAACTATCACTGTTAAATATAAATGAAATGATTGTGGTCATTAAGTATGATCATTTTGTCATTAGAGAGAATAAAAATCCCTGGCATTTCAAGTAAATAATAGTAACTTCAGTTACAGTCCCTTCTGCTTGTTTCTCTAAAGCCCATAGTTTTCCCACAGGCACTCCAGGTCTGCCTTTCATGAGGGCATTGAAATGTACAGGGTAAAATTCTTCCGAACCCATAGTGGACCACACCACCAAAATAACTAAACCAGTATCAAAATACCAAGAAGTGGTGCCGGAGTAGGTGAATCCAACTTGGTATGACACTGCTAATCTGAGCAGTTTTCCAGCAAGGAACGGGCAGCTCAAGATTTATAAGTGTACTCCATTAGAAGCCATTCAAAGAGCTTCCCTTATTTTTTTATGATATTTGCCTTTGTATACCAGCTTAGCTTTCTTTCCCTGATTTAAAAAAAAAAAAAAGACAAAAAACATGTGGCATCTCAGCCATCTCATCACAATTCCTGTGTCTAGAAGTTAGGTATCTATTGAACACTAGTGATACAAACTTGGCTTAGAGCTGGGGAGGAGAGACAGCCAGCTGTGGAGAGCAGTTCATCCTGTCTGATTTTCTCCACTGATTCAGCAGAGAGCTTAAAACCAGCTTAAACAGATACATGCCTGTTAGGTGAGAGATGTCTGCTGTGCTATTTAACAGGAAAAACTAGTATTTGATAGCAGAAGGTTTCAACGTCTTACTAAAATCACTGCAGGGTAGAGCAGCACCTGTGTCTCTGGCAGTATTTTCAAAACCCCACTTTGCCCAAGATGCTGAAGTGGAAATCTGAGTTTCTCGGTACCATTTTGGTTCTTCTCACCTTTCCACAGTTTTCTGCTGTTTGTTGGCTGGCTTGTTGGGGCGTGAGTTCCAACAGGCTGAGCTGAAATGTGAGCTGGAAGTGTTAGTGTTCAGGGAGCCCTGAAGAAGGAATGCTGCCCGCCTTGTTCTTGCAAGTGGGAGAGATTTGCATACCTCCCTGCTGTAATTTCAGGAGAGGAAGGTGCCCCCACCACTTCCAAGGCTGGGCTGAAGCTGACGAGCACTACGTGGGATCGCTTGATTGTTCCTTCAGCGCTTTATGCAGGACTCGTAGTGTCCCTTCAGGTTATGAATGTGCATTTTTTAAATGTGTGTATAGCACATTTGCTTAAATGAATCCCAGGCCCTTGTTTGCTTGATGAAGATCCTGTATGGAGTAGTCTTATCAAACTGAAGTGATTCTTAAAGTTCTCAACTTTTAAATGGCTTTTAAAACAAACTATGACCTCTTCTTTATTTGTGGAGAGGTGATTCTTGTCTTTCTGTCCTGGCTAATTTGTTGATGAACTACTATCAGATAATGATTTTACAGATTATGTGAACCATTTCATTGTCAAATATGTTTCACCATTCTTAATCACTTCTAGTACTGAGGATCCTTGCTAAGGATACCTGAACAGCTTACTCGCCACTAAAGTGCTATTAAGTAGTAAAATACTTGCAAGTAAGCATCTTCACTGTTTAAGGAACAGGCAAGTTTCTCCCCTTTAACTGAAAGCATGAAGTTAGATATAACCTGCAACACACTTAAATTACCTGTTTCTTCTAAAGTTAAGAAAATGAAACCTGAATTCTGAAATTGTTCAAACAGGGATTTTTCTAGAACTCTTTACTACTTAAACTGAATTTTTTTCTTCTGAAGAAAAAGTGGGAGTGAAACAAAACCTACTCAGTTTATGTCCACAATAATCAATGCTCAGTGTTATTTCTTGGTCTCAAGAGAGTGAATTTAAATTTCTTATTTTACCATTATCTTCCAAAGCTTCCCCCCTGCCCCCTGAATCTTATCTCTAAACCAGAGTCGTGTCTTGTTCCTTGAGATGACGAGGTTATGGTTGTGTACTTTGATTCTGCCTTGCTCCCTCTTTTAAAAAGGTTTTCGTACTTTACATGTACCGTCTATGCTTGAAGGCTGTCAAATACTGTCTCCACCTAGCACAAATCATAATGGCTAATGCCTGTACTCAAGCACCTTACACAACTGTGTGAAAAATTAAAACAAATCAGAAGTTATGAAGCTGCATGCTGGAATTTGTGTGAACTCTCAAGGGTAATAAAAATGTCTGTTGGCACTTGTGACTCCCAACAAAAAAACCAAGTAAAAGTGCACATGCTGTATTTCTTCATACATGATTTATATATGACTAATGACAAGTAATTCCTAAAATCAGTGAGTCACAGTCTTCCAATACCTTAGAGTCAGAACAGTAAGTGTTAATAATTTTATTGATGACAGCTTCAGCATCCATCCTGAGGTTTAGACACTACGATACCTTTGCTGACCTCTGCTCCTGCCTCTATTCATCACTTCTGATCCCTTCCCAGGTGTTTCGTCTTCTCCCCCAGCAGTGTGCACTGTGGAAGCCTCGCTGCATCTGTGCAGCCCCAGGGAGGAACAGGCTCAGCCGCTCTCTTTGTGGGGATGGCCCTGGCACAGGGCAGCCAGCATGCTGGAAGAGCTAAAACTATGGCTACAGAAAGCAAAAGGAAACAAATTTCATGTGTCTTTTCCAGAATTTTAGGTATCGTTAAATATTCTCAGCATAAGGCTTACTGTAACATGGGGGAACCTTTTATTTTCCCCTTGTTTTGATTCAGCTGAGTAATTTTAGGTGAACCTTTCTGGATGTAGTCAATGTTCAACTACGGTGTGACATTGTATGTGTAGGTTCTCAATTCTGAATCATGATTAGCATTGTACTACATGATGCCTTTTTTCCCCCTCTTCTTTCTCCTGTGCTTTGAATTTCGTGAATTCCACTTTAGATAGGTGTCTTCTCTGGAAGCTTCTCTTTATTGTCACAAATGGTTGTTTATGGCTTTTGGGTTTGGGCTGAGAGAGGAATGTGGTAAATCCAGTGGTTGTACTTACTTCTCTGCGTATCATTACATACTTGGTAAACCTGCCAAGAAGCAGGCAGGAGAATGGCAAGTAGAGAAGTTAGGACATTTTTTTTCCTAGGCATGTGACAATATTCTCTATGTCTTTGTGCATGAGTTCAGGGTTCAGTGCTCATAGTTTTAGAGTACAAGATTGCAACATGTACTGTATTGCACAACTGGGTTTGATTGTTTCTCTGGTCAGCACTAATTATCTAGTTGAGTTTATTGCTGAAAGGAAGAGTCCTGATTTTGCTGATTATTTTTTTTTTTTAAATGTGCTTTTGCAATCAGTACATAGATGTTTCACAAGGGTGGAGTGCTATTTTGATAGTTCATCTTGATAAAGACTGCGTTGTTTCCATTTGAGGGTATTCCTGGTTATTAAATAGAGGCAAGAAAATAGAGAATTTTAGTGAATTTTGCAAAACAAGTTAACATCCTTTATAACAATTAATAATCTGTGCCTTTTTTTAATGAGTACTATGCCAGGGGAGTTTTAGATTAGATATTAGGAGAAATTTCTTGACCAAAAGGGTTGTAAAGCATTGGAACAGAGTGCCCCAGGGAATTGGTTGAGTCCTCACCCCTGGAGGTATTTAAAAGACTTGTCGATGTGGTGCTTAGGGACATGGTTTAGTGGTGGACTTGGCAGTGCTAGGTTAACGGTTGGACTTGATGATCTTAAAGGTCTTTTCCCACCTAAACGATTCTATGATTCTATGATGTTCTATATTTCCCTATTCCTTTCAACTGGATTTTTGCACCCCTTGCTCCACACTTCAAAGATTAGTGTACTTAACTGCAAATTGAAAATTGGTGTAGTCAACAGAAGAACCTGTACATCTAGAACAATTCATGTGACTAAAGATTTACAGGATCAGTTCATATGGTTTGTAGTGTCTCCTCAAAAGACACTTTCTATCATCTGTCACCTTCAGAGTTAGGAGAGATGTTTGAGGCCAATGTAAATATAACAAGCTGGGACAGGCATGGGCATCAGTCTCCATCTAATTTATTAGGAAACTGCAATCTTTTAATTAAATATTCAAAGGAAAAATATATCCAGTGACCCCACCAAATCTTCTATATATTATAATATGTGACAATTCAGTCTTTTCAACTGTTGTGTCCTAGTTATCTTAATTGTTTGCTTTTGTTTGTTTTGCAGAAATCCTGTGTATTATATGACTTAGATGTTGTGGCTCTAAATGAAAGTAAGAAGAGAACCTGCTGTGCATTTTGAAATATCGTTTCTTATTCCATTTTCTCTTCAGAAAATATTAACTATTGCAAAGGAACATATAAGATTTTAAAAGTGAGCCTGTAATCCCAAAACACAGTATTTAGGCATCCTTTGTATTACACAAACTGTGTTGCCAAATGTTTTTGTATGTTTATATTATATTTTCATATTTTTAATGTGAAGTTAAAATCATTATCTGACTCTGGAATTATTAGATCCATCAGAGGATGACTGCATTTGCATACAAATGTTTGCAGAAATGAAATCTAAGTGTACTAATTTTCTCTTATTAAAAAAAAAATTTACCTTGACTTTTTTTTCTGTGTTATTTATACCATATTTGTAATGTAATGAACATTGACATCATCACACAGGCAACCTTCTCATATATGAAATCACTTATGCTATCCCCCAGATAACATCTCTTTAAGTAGCTGATACTTACTGCAGTCCCCTAAGATAATTTTCTGGGATTTTTTGGCTTTGTTTTTTTTATATGCATTTCAGAAACACATGTGTTACTTGAATACCCTTGAACAGGGAAGCTGCAAAGGTGAGGGCTGAGAGAAAAGAATAAGTCATATACAACATCAATATGTTGCTGAACCTTCCTTAGAAGGCAGAAAACATGGAACAACAGAATGCATTCAGTAATAATTATCTTGCTAATATAAACTTTTATTGTTCTATAAAATAATTCACGCGGGTGTTAGCAGCATACTTGCATTTTCAAATGTTCCTTTTGTCGTAAACGATCACAATATTAAAAGGGTATGCAGTGCTTGTTTGATATTGTGAGATATTTATGTTATTTTCTTAAAGTATAAATACATCAGGTATCTGATTCTGCTTGTTTAGATCTGTTTTGTACTGGTACGTAATGTCTTTAATTTCAGTGGAGGATATCAGATTTTATTTAAATTTAAATGAGGGCAGAGTAAGGATGCCAGGTGATTTTTCTTTAATCAAAAGGAAAGAGAACACAAATCAAACCGGCAGGACATGCACAAAGCAAACACAAGTAGGGAAATCTGAAGAATTGTGGTGATTATATTGTCTTTTTATTAATTTTTTTTTTTTGCTTGGAGGATGTGGTTCTTGTTGATTATTAAATTTAATTGTTTTATCACCATTTATGAATGAAGGATACTACTGTGCAAAATTGCATTGTGAGCTATCCGAGCACATCCAGAATAACTAATGCCACTGATGTCTTGTTCTGGAATGTCACTACCCTCCTGAAGTATGCCTGCTTCTTTTTTGGGGGCTGTTTGCAGATTGTCATGATATCAAATTATTATTATTAAATTTGGTATTGAGACAGTGAGCTCAACTGGAAAACGCTTTCTGAAGCAGATGGGACCTAATGTGCCTGAGCATACTGCCAGGGTACTGTGCCGCTAGGCCATTCAGTATGCTTGCAGGAGGGGTGCGAAAAGGTGGGAAGGGCTACGCGTTTAGAGCCGCTCCTGACTACCCGTCATGGCCAGCCACTTAAGCTTAAGGATAATCCCTGCCTTAGTTACAACCATAGCAGAGGAAGAAAATAGTGCTGGAAGGGATTTTGAGAGGCTGTCTAGGTCCTTATCTCAGCCTCAGATCAGCTGTCCCTGCTCTACTGCAGGAAGGTGTTCGGAGACCTGCACTGGTGGAGATTTCCCTGTCTCTCTGAGTGGCGTAGAGTCCTTACTTAACTGGTTTGGCAAGCAGGAAGTTTCCTAATACCTGACCTAACTGGTATGCATGGAAAGCAGGTTCTCCCTTTCTGCTTGATGTAGGTGAACACCTCTGCCTGCCCTCTCTCTTCGCTTTAGACCAGAGAACTCCTGACCCTTCTACCTTCCCTCGTGCTCTGGGTTTTCAGAAACCTTGGCCATTTTTGTCTCTCTCCTCTTGATATTTTTGAGTCGGTTCTCAACTATCTTGGAGTGTAGACCTGAAAACTGAGCAGACTATTCCAGTTTAAATAACGGCTTGATAGATAAAATGATTAATTTGCTTATTTATGATAGTCCTATTTATGCATTCCAGCATTAGCATAATGCAAGGTAGCCTAGCACTGCTCGTGATCTGTAGTCTCTTTTCTGAAGAACAGCTTTTTTTATCCTGGTACGTACTTGTGCAGTTGATTATTCCTTTGTATGTGTAGAACCTTCTGTTTCTCCTTATTCAGTGGTATTTCAGTTTCTCCAAGTCTGCCAAGATCCTTCTGAATTGTAATGCGTAGTTGGAGCCTCTTCCTGTAGATGCAGTCTCCAAATGTGAGTAAGTGCACTCTGTTTAGTCATCAAAGATGGTGGTGAAAGTACTGAATAGTTCTGAATCCAAGACAGATCTCAGTGAAATCCTGTTCAATGTATCCTTTCAGCTTGGGAGTACTAATTATTTCCAAATAATTTTGCACTCATTTTATATACTTGTCTAGACCATATTTTTTTTTCGGTTAAGAGCACATTATATGAAACGCTGTGATCCTCACTCTTTCTACCCTATCCACAGAGCCTGTTACCATCTGATAGAAGTAGACCAGACTGATGTGGTATTATTTGTTACTGACAAACCCATGCCATTACTTCTCGTATCTTTACTTCTAGATTCTTGCAAATGGTTGGATTGCCTGTTGAAATCTTTCTTTTTTTTTAGTAGAAATTCAGCTAACCAATTTGTAGAGCTTTCTCCTTCCACCCTTTGAGAGATATGCAATGCTTTTTGAGTTTTCTGGAACCTCACTCATTCTCTGTTGATTCTTGGACATAATCAGTAGCAGCTCTAATATTGCTTGAACTGTAAGAGAGTTTCATCAGATCCAGTCTATCCAAAAATCTTTAACTCATCTAAGTATTTTCCAGTCTATTTCTTAATTTTTCTAGCCTAATCTCTTAGACTTTTGTCAGTGGTGCTAGTAGTGGAGTCACATCTGCCGCCTTAAAGTGAAGACTGAGGTTAAAAAAGCCATTAAGGATACTGGCGTCTCAGCATCACCAGTCATTAGGTGATGATTAAATAGATTTCCCCCTCTATGGAATAACAGACCAATTTTTTTCCTTGGTCTTCTTCCTATGCATCTTTCCAACATCCTTGCTATCTTCTAAATCCAATTTTCTAACATTTTGGGACCTTACCTTTCTGGTTTTGTCCATACATAGTCTATACATTTATTCATAATTTAGTAATTTGACGTACTTCCTACTTTCTTCGAGATCATCGAAGATCCTAGAATTCAGCCAAGTAGTCTTATTTCACTTCCTCTCCTTCCTCTGTGTAGATCAAATTCTGCCGTTCTGCCTTCAACAGTGGATCTCCGACGAACTTGAAGCTGTCCTAAACTTGCAGAAGTTTAGCTACTAGTTCCCTGAGTTTAAGTCTCCATTTACTTCCTCCTCTTCTTCCTAACAATTAAAATAGATAAAAGAGGGTCAGATTGATGTGCAGTTTTAATTTCTTCTCTGTATAACTAATCAGAATTTCAAATACAGGAATTTCTTTATACATTTTTCCTTCTCGCAGTGTTTTCTACTACTTGTGGCTTAGGTATGATCCAGTCACTGGCCCACCTCAGGAAGATGCAGATATTTAGTATCCCATGCAGTGTTTGCAGGATGCCTCACCCCTGCTAGCTGATCCAGCATGCTTCACCTAACACTCCAGGTAGCATGAGTGCTCTCCTCTTTGCATCTTTTGCTCTCCTGGAGCAAAACAACTGCCTTTTTCTAAGCATGTCCATTGTGGACTACGTTCACAGGAGTGCGCCACTGGGGAAAAACCAGCACTCTCACTAGAAAGGACCAAAAAACCTCCCACCAAACTGGGACACTCTGCATTTGGAGGTGTTTTCTAGAAAACTAGAAAATAGGATGTAAGTTGAGAGCATTATCTTCATTTAGTTCTCTCCAAAGCTGGCTGGATGATAGTGTCGCACAAATTCCCACAGATGGAATTTTTAGAATAAATAAACGTTAAATAAGGGATTTGACTGGCGAAAGGAGGGCACCTCTTACAGTGAAATAGAAGATAAAAGGTGAATGTTCACGCCAGACCCTCAGATCTCTTTAGAATACCTTACATGAGCAAAGCTTGCCTCGATTTTGCCAGTAAGACAGGAATAGCATTCTCTTTCAAAACATGAGATGCACAGACATCAACTATATCAAATGCATTATTCTCTTTCCCCTTTCCCCCTCGCCTCAGAGAAAGGTATGTATTTAGGATCCAATTCTGAAATGATTGCTGCATCCCCTGTTTCCCATTAGACTTGTAAATATTTATTATGAAAATCAGGCCTTTGATATAAAGGCAAATCACATGTAGGAAGAAGGAATGCAAATTCATGGAGGTTTTTAAAGAAATACTACGATGGCTTCACATGAAACGTACTGTATAATGCTCGGAGTTTTACTTGGTGGGTGCGTACTACAGTGTAAAGCATACTACCAGATTCATACTAAAATCTTTTTGCTGTGAACACCTCCATTTCACATGTTAGCATAGATATGAATGGATAATGATCCAAAATGCTTTAAAAATCATTTTCTTGGTGATGGAATAAATACACACTAGAGAGTCTACAGCCTGATGCAAAAATGTGTTGTGAAATCAACATGAAAGTCAGTCAATTCAAAATGCATTTAACAATAATTTCAGGAATTATTCCGAGCCCCCCTGCCACTGTTTTTTATGGTGACAATGTGCTGTTGATACATAAAGACTGTCTCTGAATGCCGCCCAAAAGGCACATACACAAAAAGTAAGATGTTGTGTTAAGTGAGGCCCTGGTCCTGCAGTGGATCTGCTCGCAGGGATTGCTCTCGAGGTCTCAAGGCTTCGTTAGCATTTTGCACCCGTAGGAGACTCTGGTAAGAGACCACACTAAGGGACTAAGGCATTGCTAGACATCAGAGAAATTATTATATCTAAAGTGTTAATTATACATAAGGTGCAGTTCAAACAAGAAATCATCTAAGATTCATATGTGCTGGTGATTTGAATACTCTGTATGTAATATTAGAATATATTTCAAGGAAGTTGAGCTATAGTAGCGTTAGGACACATAACAAAGTCGCTCTAAGAGCTCCAGCGAGACATTTAAATACTATTAAGCTTTATGATGTCTCTTTGCCTGGAAATAAACTGAATGAAATTTAGATAGTATCTGGAAGTTACATTTTAAAAAAAAAGCATCTCGTTCCAGTAGGACGGGTAAGAGTGGGTTGGGTTTCCACTGGTTGGAGAGAACACAAACACAGTTACATGAAGACAGACTTAAAAGCCGTAGGACATCTAAAACCATCTGAAGAATGAAAAAAATCTTTAAAGAAAAATCAGCAGTAACTGTTTCTGTGTGAAAGATTCATTTCTTCCCAGACAGCAGAAGTGTGTGATGTCTGAGAGAAGCATACGCTGTGAGATGGTATCTATCCTGGAATTAATGGCACCCAAGATAATGTTTAAAAACAGTTCTTGACAGACTAGTGCTTCCAGTCCTGGTGAATCCCCGTCTGACCCGATCTGCTTTGCCTTATACACTGCACCCAATAACCTTGTCAAACCTGAATGAGTTAAAACCATGCTTTTGCTTTCCATATTTCAACAATAATGCTCTTGGCTATTGTATTACTTTGCACTTCAGTAGCTTAATTCACTTAAGTTGTTCAAAGCATTTGGTGAACTTCGTAAAAGGGAAGCTACTTCAGAAAAAATCCAGCGTCATGTTGTTAAAGTTAACTATTCGGGTAGGTAGGCCCTAACAGCAGCACGACTGAGTGTAGAGAATGGAGGTTTTCCACAGCGCTGGGAAATCCCAGTGCCCGACTGTGTAGCTAAAGCACGGCCCCACGTCGGATGCAGTTCAAACCAACCCAGATCCACTTGAAGCAAGATAACTTGGGTTTTCTGTAATCCTCTGTGCCGACTGGCTTCCACGGTCTTTGTTTCATCTTGGAGAGCATGGATAAAGTCCCAGTCTCTGTTTGCAGCAGAGCAGAACAAGAGCGTGTCTGTCTCAGCCCTCCTCGTGCTCGCGGTGCTGCTGGCACCAGCAGCTCCAAAGGCACGCGGTGGCGGCCGGCCCCGTCACCAGGCGCGTGAGGAAGGGCGAGCGGCGAGGAGAGCTCTTCCAGCAGCAGCCTTTCCCCGAGCTCTGCCATCCCCAGCAGCCTCAAAGGTAGCTCTCATACCGCGGAAGACGGAGCCTGGAGAGAGGTGTTAGCTGTGCACGTTTTCGGTCGTCGTACAAATCACTAAAGGGCACTTTCATGCTTCTGGTCAACAGTACATCCTTAAATGTAGCCACGTTTAGTGCAATAAAATAATCGGTTTTGACACAAAAGTGGACGAAATAAACTTAAGCACAGTACAACGCAACCACCCAGGAGCTAGTTTTTCTGCTTTAATTTCCCAGAGTTTCTGCAGTCTAGCAGTCTGGAGGTAAAAATGCATAAAAAATGGTAACGTTAAATATCTTCTGAAGATCATACAAGACTTCATCCCATAAGGCACTTTGAAAAGAGAACTAGTAGCCGATTTCAAATTTTCCCGTGGTCTGAAGACCCTCGAATACGCAAGGTATGTAATACTTGCATGTGCAGTAACAATGATAGAAATAAGGTTTTCCTCTAACTTCCGTGCATTACTCCAACTACTTTAAGTACCCATCCACGGTTCACAAGCGAAAGGTGAAATAAGAGATACCTCCTCAAAGTTGACACCGAATGGGATTTTTTTCAAACGCAGGGCGAATTTCACGGGCAAAGCTCCTACGCTAAACTAAACAGCGCGAAGGCGCGACGCAAGCCGCTTGCCTAAAACGGCTGCGGTAAACGCAGCGAGGCGTTTTATCCACCACCCCTTCTGCAGGGGGGCAGCGCGCCCAAACCCACCCCCTCCGAGGGGCGCCGCGCACCGGCACCCCGCGCCCCCCGCCTCTCGCCGCGCTGTGCCGGCCCGCTTCGCGGGGCGCGGGGGTTGCGGGGCGGACAGACGGACACCTGCGGGGCCGCCCGACGGCTCCCCCCGGCGGGGCCCTTGGCGGCGGCGGGGCTGCACGTCGGGAGAGCGGTCGGAGGGTGGAGTGAGAGGGACAGGCTTGGCGGCGGCGGCGGCGCTCCCCGCCGGGCGGGCGGGCGGGCGGGCGGCCCGGCACTTTCCTTTTCGGCGCGGGGAGGAGCGGCAGCTGCGCAGGCGTTGCTCGCACCCTGTTGATTACTCAGTGCTGGGATGGCGCTTCCTGGGCCAGGCGCGGCGGCGGCGGCGGGCGGCCCCAGCCGGTCCCGGGGGGCGGCGGGAGCAGCAGCAGCAGCAGCAGCAGCAGCAGCAGCAGCAGCAGCCGCCCGGCAGGCCTCCCCTTCTGCCTAGCCCGGCATGTCCCGCGGCGGCCGGCGCTGAGCGAGGCGGGCCCCCTCCCTCCGCTCCCCTCCCCGCTGGCCGCAGCCCCGCCGGCGCTGCCTGTCTGGCTCCCTCTCCCTCCCTCCTCTCCCCGGGCTGGGAAGATGGACCCCGGCCCGCCGCTGGGCTGCAGCCTCAAGGACGTGAAGTGGAGCGCGGTGGCCGTCCCCCTGGACCTGCTCGTCAGCACCTACCGGCTCCCCCAGATCGCCCGGCTGGACAGCGGTGCGTGGGGCGGCGGGCGGGCGGGCGGCGGGGCCGGGCGGGC
This sequence comes from Pelecanus crispus, assembly GCF_030463565.1. NCBI lineage: Eukaryota > Metazoa > Chordata > Aves > Pelecaniformes > Pelecanidae > Pelecanus > Pelecanus crispus. Next base: position 126,704,369 of record NC_134644.1, on the reverse strand, counting down.
TGCGGGCGGGCGGCGGGGGCCGCTGCCGGGGCGGGCTGTCAGACCCCCGGCTGCACCCCCTGCCCTCCCGCGGCTCCCCGCACTGCTCTCCCTGCGGTCCTCACACCCCCATCCGCCGTTACCGGCTGCCGCTGCGAGGCTTCGGCTTGCGGCGGAGTCCGTGCGTTGCTTTGCATCAAAATATCGGGGTAATAACAGCACCCCCCCCCCCGCCCCTTTAACCGTGTGTGTCCAGGGAAGCATGGTTGCTGTCAGCTGCCTGCCCCTGAGAAAGTCTCAAATTAAAACGCAGAAGGTCAGCCTTCGCCACTGGAGACCTCATACTGTGGGGAAGTGATGCTCCACCAAGGCCAAATGAGAATGGGTATTAAACAACCAAGTGGGCTAAATCCCAAATGCAGCACTTAGCTAGAAAAGCCACGGACCTGTAAAAAGGGAGTACCCTAAGGGAGCCTTTGCAGTCTCCAGATAACTTTTTTATTACTGTTCGCTTGGGTGCTCACCTGCAGTTTCCAAGTCTGCAGCTTTTTGTTTACTCCAGCAGATAAGAAATGAGGCTGACCGAATAGCTACCACGGCAGCATTTTACCTTCCCTAGATACGTGTCTTGGAAAGTAACGTGTCAGCACAGAGAACTGGGGAAATACGGGGAATTTTTTAAAAAGGCTCAGACAGCTGCTTTATAAGAGTGTGTATGCGCCTTGCGTGGTAGCTCCGTGAAAACTGTCCAACTCTCCCGTCTCTAAGGGAATGCAGAAGATTGCTCACAAATTGGGAAAAATTTCCAGGCTTTTTAATTTGTTAGCATATGAAACTACTTTGCACTTACACGAGAACAGTTCTCTTACAAAGTTTTGTATTGGTTTGGAAAGTTAAAAATGAGCGCAGGCATCGTCCTCTGTTACTCCCCGGTGTGCAGGTCAAGACGAGGATTGGTTTATGACTTAACTGCAGTTCCCGTAATCCAGCCAAGGGCTTTCTTGACTTTGTCCCTTGATTATGCAGTACTTTTCCTGTCCCTTGTAGTGCTTCTTCAGAGCTGGCACTCAGGAGCAGGTTAAAGAAAAGCTTCTTTGCCTTTTTAACTGCAGCTGGCTGTTTTTCATGCTGTCGAATGTATATTGTCCTGTGAGAATGGCAAAGCTGGTATGTTAAGGAGTTCCTCATGGTAATGCCTTCTGTCACTAGGAACAGCTAAGATGGCCTCCAGTCACTGCACTTAAGGCTGTCAATTTACTTGAGATTCCTGGCAGTGATTCAGGCTTTAACAGAACGTATGTATTGATGACTTACTAATTTCCCTCTCTGCATCTTATACGTCCCAATCTCCCTGCTCCTCTTGTCTTTCTTTATTGGAAGGGACCTGAAAGAGCTTTGCAGGTGGAGAAAGTTTATGGGTTTTGAAGCAAGTAATTCTTTTTTTCTGGGGAGGGGGCTTGTGTCAGACCTGGTGGTGGAAATATCCCATAATTGTCGGGGAGACAAAGACGATGTGGATTTTGCACAAAGGCTTTTTTGTCCCATGTGTCACACTTGAAGCATATGCCCAGGCAAGTGGATGTCAGCAGACCTGAGCTCTTTTGCCCATGTCCTGAAATGGCCAGACATGAGGCAGCTGTTGGTGTAGGTGTCCTGCAAGTAATGGTTCAAGCCCACACTAAAGCCTGGTAGGAGGTGGGCTCAGGTATAGCACTGTGCTAAGGGCTTTGGGTTGGGGCCGGTTGAGGTCTGGCCAGCTCAGCGTGCACGCAGAGGCTCTTGGGTCTGCTTTTACCTACTGCTATGGACATACCTTTTAACTTCTGGGACTACAGATGACAGACAAATCAATATTTTATAAAGAACACAGACGCCATGGGCTTGGTGGTATGAAGAGAACGCTTTTTCCCTTTCTAAAGGAGGTTCTCTTGCAGTGAGAGAAAGCAACCATGAATCTGCGCGTAGCCTCCAAAAGGAGGAAAGTTGGGAATGTGCAGTGTTTGAGGAAATGACTGGAGCACCTGCTGTCCTGGGATGGTTGCTCTGCATCCCTGTCCTTGTCTTGCAGAGCTAACAAGTGGAGCTCTGTCAGAGCATTTCTTGATGCAGTATTGGAGAAAATAAATGCAGAGTCCAATCCAAATGCGTGTCATCCAGTGCTCAGGAAGTTTAAGGCTACCTCTGTTAACAAAGTAGGGTCTTGTGCCAGTTTTATCAGGATGCAGCTCTTACCTCCTCCACACCGCTGTAGGTACAGCCTGCAGATACTCATCGATGGGTCAGGGTTCAGTTGCACAGAAATGGCCTTGTCTCTTCTTTAGGTGCTGAATTCCTCTCCAGAGCAGTGGAAGCTGCATGTGTTTCATGCTGTTGGATATCAAACCACCTGTAGATGTCTGTCTTCAGTCACCTTTTGATTTCATGGTTGGCTTCTGTCTGTAGCAGTGAGTTGTTTCTAGGCTGGTTGTTTCAGCCATCATGAGGTTTTGTGAAAGCCAGAATTTGTTTCTTCTGGAGGACCAGGACATAGCAGAGGATTGAAAAGCTGGAGATATATTTTCTTCAGAAGATGCCAGCCTGACTGTGTTGTTTCTACATTTCTTAATGGAGTTTAGCACTTGGTGGATAATGTTCTTAGATGATACCCACACAAGACCTCCAGTTTCTCACTGTTGCTTAACCTTCAGGCCTTTCAGTTTGAAGGGGGAGAATGGGTATGATGAATGCAGTTTTATTCTTCGAGTTTGGATGTGCAGCTCCTGGAAGAATGCCCTTAAGTAGTTTGATTTCTTGACAAGATGAAGTTGTGAAATATTTATGCACACTAAATTTGGTCCTCTGCTAAGAAGGGAGGGGTTTTCTTGATGGTCTGGGATAAAGGAGGAATGGGAGGAAGTAGTCTGTCGTTACATCAAGATATAGTTGGAAGTAGTTAGGCAACAGTGCCTACCTTATCCATCTAGAAATGATAAATATGTCAGCTTCTGTTTTTTCAGATGAAATTTTAAGACTGTTTAGTTGTGTTCCAGGCTATGCTTTTGGATGCTGTTAAGTCATAAGTCAAGTTTTGTTTGTTTTAGTCTGTTCATGAGTTTTAATACTTTGCTGGTGAATATTGTTATATTAATTGAACAACTAGACTGCAAAAAAAAAAAAAAAGAGCTGTCACTCTTGAGAGGAAGCAAATGTTTTTTCTGTTGGGTTTTTTTTCCCCAACATACATAATGGCTTAAATATTTCTGAAGGATAACTCAAATACAAAACTGCTAGAAGAGTGCTAAACACCATACCAAAGAAAATGAATGGACTTTATCTCATGCTGTGGAATTCACTGAGTGGGCTGTTTCAGATGAAAAGAAGCAAGACTCGAAGAGCAAGAGAGGAGTGAGCTTTATGTTGTGTTTTTCCTGTCCTCGCTCCCACACCATCCTGATCTGCCTTGTCACAGCTGAGTCCCACCCTGGTGACACCAAGAGGCTCATGGGTGGGTGCCGTGGGGAAAAGATTTCACTCTGGGAACCCGCAGCAGAAAGAGATCTTATCGGAGTGTGGTGGTTGCAACAGGGCAAAAGGTGAGCGTCACTGGGCTCTGAGAAAACACGGATGCGCGTGAGGCTTGGGTTGGCTGTCTTCAGGTCATCGCTAGAAAAGGCTAAAAGCAAAACTATGTATTTTGTTGCTAATGCCAAAATGACTTTGTGCGTGATTATCTCAAGGCTTTAAATTTCTGGTAATTATTTTTCTAAGGATAATTTTGGAGGGTAAAAGAGAAACGCTATCAAGGTTAAGATCTGGAAAATATTGCTTTGCATAGAGCTGACCTTCAGGCCAAGCTTTTCTTCATAAGCTCACTGCTCCCTTTGGGCTCCAAGAGTCTGTCATTCTTTTTCTCAGTGGGGCTCCCTTTCCCCTGGCCCCGTTACTGCGTTTCCACAAGTAAAGAGCAGCCTTTGCTAGTAGGTAGTTTTCACCCACTGGCTGGGTATGAACCGGAAGAGTTGACAGAAATTCACAGCTTGTGTACAAAGACTAAAGTTTCTGGGATTAAGAGGGCATGTGGTCCTCTGATTTTTTTTTTTTTTTTTTTTTTTCACATGGGACAAATTTATTTATACATGCTCTAAAAAAAAAGGTTATGTTATGGAAACTGGTGCTCTTGGGATCAAACATAGTGGCACTTGTCCTCAACTCACAGAGAAGTGATTCCCTACTGTGCATGGTGGGGAAACCACGCTGAACTTTCTGGAAGGGAGATCAGGGATCGCAATGAGCCACTGAGACTCCATCTATGCATTGTAAATGTGTGGTTGTTGTAAGATGAAATGACAGAATTAGTGGCTATAAAGAAAGAAAAAAATCTACAAAATAGGTAACAAATTTAAAGGGTGATTTCTTCTTTCTTACCCCTGAGTGAACTCTTCAGAATATCAGTAGTGGGTGAATAGTGAGTTCATGCTGCCAGTGCTCCCGGGGATGATAAGATTTTATTTTCTTATTTATTTATTTTATTTCAGGTTCTCTTTTTCTCTCCCATTTCAGAACTTTTCATGGTGACGTCCGTCTACCCCGGACACGGTCAGGGGACTATTGTTCCATGCAGCACATTACTGTAGGGCTTATTCTGGTTCCAAATATCTGGAAACCAAGCACCCTCGCAGCTTATCAAAGAACATCGTACTCAATAGAACAGCGTGGCCGTGTACATAATGAAAATTTTGTATTGCGTCACTCCACAAATGCGGGTTATCTGTGCAGCTGAACAATACTTTGAAACTACAAAGAGACTTATTCTTTTAAGGTCTGAATGCTGCTATCCGTGCTTTAATTGTCTTGAATGACCTCCTTCTTTCGAGAAGCTAGGGCAGGGTGTCTCAGTAGTCTGCTATTGAATAAATCTTTAAAAGGAATCATGTGGGGGTAGGGCAAAGCTTTCGAGGGGACCAGGAAAGATGTTTCAGATATGCCCAGACCCTGGGCAGTGGCTGTGATCTGATTTCCCACTCTAGGTGTGGCTGGCTGTGGTGTACTGTGGTGTGGCAGGTGACGGTTCTCGTGTATTGGGCAGACAGACAAGTGTCTCTGATCTGAAGGCAAAAATCCTCAAGATATACTGTATCCACATGGCTTGATTTCTTCCTTACGTGCTGAGCAGCTTTGAAACTCCCAACTGTTTACACTGTGTGTTCTGCCATTAAAGTATAATCTCAGGAGCATCTCCTCCTTGCTTGCTCTTCTTTCCTCCTTTACCTTGTGGTCTGCTGTTTCCATCAAGACAATAGAATGAAAAACCAATCTACAGGTTGCGACTAACCACTGCTCCTGGGTTGTTGTTTTTGTTGTTTTTTTTCCTTTTTCCCTGCTGGCAGAGGTGTGTTCCAGAAACATTTTACTGAAAAAGCTTTTAATTCATTTAAAATCTGCAGCTACCGAATGGTGCCTGTGAAGATTATAATGCCCTCCTGGAGACGGAGACCAGTAACTTGGCAACACCTATTCCCAGGAGTAGCACAGGCTTCCAATGAGAGATAAAGAGTTCAGCAGCATACCCATTTTACACCTAAAAATCCATGATTTCTTTGAGCTGCTTTCATGTTTGGCAATGATTTAATGTACAATAGTGTGTACTGCCTGTTCGCCTGTTCTTTAACCCGTATGCCATTTGCACTGCACTGAACCCTTGGTAGTGTGGTAGGGCTGCTAAGATGCAAAATAGTTGCCTTGCTTTTATTTCTTACATACTTAATAAATGTTCATATTCTTTTCTGCCACACAAGGTGTGAAACTTACAGCTCTTTGTTTCAGTTTCTAAACTTTTGACTCTGTTAGGTCTGAAGCCTTTGTGTACATACCTGGATAAACTCTTCCTGAATATTCTGTAGTTCAGGTATTGGAAGGTGAAACACCATTAGTCTTTTCTTTACTGGAATTCAAGTGCTGTAACTTTAAATCCGTGGATAAAGTCCTAGAGGAAGCTTAGCGCCTTGGCTTTTTTTTGCTTTTTTTTTTTCCCCCCTCCATTTAAATTACACGTAGCTTTCAGATAAGATATACATAAAATCAAAGGAATTAAGGTGTCTTGAACAGTTAGTAAAACCCTTAATCTTAAAACACATGTGGTGTGATGAATCATATGGTGGTGTTGCAAGATATGGTAGTAAGGAATGGTACAAGTCAGGCATAGCAAAGAAGGGGCTTATTGTTTTATGCTTTGTCTGTAAGTGCTGTTCTGGGACTAGGTGTTCCTGGCTTCGGTTATTACGTGAATTGGCACTCCCTGTAATAGCCCAGCACAGGCAACGCCAGGGAGTATGCCAAGACGAAGTGCTGGAGGGTATTGGACAACATGGTCTGGTGCTCCAGGATTCAATGGAAGTTGCAGGAAGAGCTACAGCGTGTTCCAGTCATTCCAGCGGTGGTTTGTCAGCAGCGAAGGGCATGGGTGTTGCTGTATTTCCTTTTGGCATTAGGAGTAACAAGTTGGTTGGATTAGGGAAGCTTAAGTCTCTCCCCTATAGGAAAATATTCATCATCTTAATGTGGATTGCATATGACTCAAAACCAACCTTCATAAAACCCAGTCAGCCAATATTTCAAGTCAGAAATTTTTGCTTTTGATGGTGCTTCCCTTTGGAACAAGTTGTATGTACCATTTGCGGTCTGTGATTTTCATACCATTTACACTATGAAAAGCTTGCGGAGCTGACTTCACTGCGTCTTCACCTGTAAGCCAAATCTGCTAATCTGAAGGCCTAGTGCAGAAATGTAAAACCGAGGTGCATAAGCAGATTGAAGAGTGCGCCGTTGCCGAGGACCGGGGCCACGTCTGCTTTGCAGTCTCTGTGGTGGTGTGCACGTCAGCATAAAACTGTTAATATCGCAGCTTTGCCAGAGCACCTGCACGCTTGGCTGAGGCATTGCATCAGCAAGAAGAGCTGTTCTGTCTTGGTATCTCCTGTACTGCTGCTGCATGGTGCATCGCCCTGTCAGGCTCATTGCTGCGTGCTGGGGGATTGAAATGTCTTCCTGGGGGTGGGGAGGGTTTGGAGTCCAGCCTCCTCATCCCGTAGGTTGCGTTGGTTTACAGTTTGTGCAAAGGAGTGATCAGAAACTTGGCCTTCAGAAAGAGGTCGGTGGAGTATCCGTCGGGGCGGGAGGTGACTGCATTTAGCTCATACAAGGCATTAACACCAACAGCTACTGGAGTGGCTGGCTGTAAGCGGGAGAAGCGGGCATATAGAGATGTTACGAAGGTTGCAGGTGCGGGGCAAGAATTGCCAAATCCTACAGACGTTCACGGACCAAGCCCGTTGCGCGGAGGGGGATGCTCCTGAGCCTGCAAAACATGCACCGAGTGTCTGGATCAAGCCGCGATGCAGACCTGAAGCGACCAGCGAGAGCTGCTGGAGCTGTGGGTTCAGGGGGCCTGGGGACCCCCGTGCCGGGGGCCACGGCATACGCACGCTCAGGCAAGAGCTGGTGTGCCCTCAGCAGTGGAGGGGATGGTGATTTTACCATGAAAAGTAGCAAATCTTCTTGTGGCAGGGAAGGTCACTCGGAGCTTCTGGGAGGCGCAAATCTTCAAGAAATGCAAAATTGTTTGAAAAGTGCCCTTTTTGTTTGCTGGCTTTTTATTTCCTGGTGTTATAACTGGCGCATGTTGTAATCACAGAGAACTCAGACTTGCGCACGTTTCCTTGGCCTGAGAGGGTGTCACTGGGCTCCTAAAGAGAACCAAGGATAGAGATTTAAATACAGTCTCAGAGGTTGGAAGGTGCCTGAGAGCTCAGCCTGATGAAGTTGATACTGGAATTGCCTCATGCCGGGGCTGAACCTTAGTGGCTCAAATGTAAGCATTGTGTAAAACATAACATGCTGCGGTCGTATTTGTGAAACGAGCAAGGGAAACCTTTCTGGCAAAGCGGTGGTGGTGAGGAAGCTGGGGTTTGTCCTTACAGAGCTGGGGGAGTGGGAAGAAAAGCTCAGTAAGGGACGAAGAGCCCCTCTCGGCAGGCCGGCGCCTGCCACGCGCTGCTCTGCTTGCTGTCTCCGCGCCTTCGTGGAAAGCGCGTACCTGGCGTGGGTGAGGATGTAGCTCGGTGGGCGGCAGGTTTCCAGGGAAAGGCCGGGGGGCTGCGGCCACTGGCCGGGGGAGCACTGGCCACTGGCTGGGGTGCAGTGGCAAGTGGCGTGCGATCTCCCGGGGCGAGGTGTTGGACGCGAAGCTGTGCGGGGACACGGTGCCCCTCTGCAAGAAGGATACGGGAAGTTGGAGAGAGTCTAGAGATTGACCATCCTAACCTGCTTATTCACTCTGTCCTGAAGGGAGAGAATGCGTACCCAGCACAGACCCAAGGGTACGAGCGGAGGAAGGGTCCCTGTGTGTCCCCTAAGCAGTCATTTCCAAATTGTGCCTGCTGGCCTCATCCGAGCATCCCACCCCCTCGTCGTGCTGCCGCGGCTGCTGCTGAGCGCTGAAGCGAGCTGGGCTGCCGGACTGAAACGGAGCACGCTCGCATTGCAGCTGGGTTTGTAAGAGTCATACATTCTAAATACTCAGTCACTAAATTGCTTCCAGGAACTATTTCAAAGTAATCCACAAATGCTCAGATACCCCCTCCCACGTGATTGTTTTTCTGTTTGCATCTTTGTTGTTGTTGTTCCAACTGGCAATTTTACTTATTTGCCCCACTAAAAGCAAGCACCGACTATTCTTGTTGCTTCCTGGCACCTCACCGTTTTGGAGATGAAAGAGGGAAGATTAGGGTGGGAAGATGAAGGAAACTTTTTATCTAAGAGGCTGAGAAAAAAGGCACATGTGCGCAGATCTTTTCTTCTTATCCAGCTTTCCTGTTGCGTCTTTCAGGGGCACGGCTGGATTCAAGGAGCCCTTGGCTCCAGTCTGTGTCATTCAGTCCATCCCCCAGTCTACTGTCCTGCACTTGTGGGCTTCCAGTAGGTGTTGCAAGTTATCTGCAGTCGTTTCCAAGGTTGCTGTTAAGGTAAAACACCCAGTACTCTCTAGCAGTGGCACAACGGAGCAGCGCAAGGAGCTGCTTCTGGTTTTCTGTTATCCTTTCTTGCCTTCAGATAGGATAGTCCTTCCTTTCACCTCTTCCAGCATTACAGGCATGTTGCTGTTGTGTTCTTGTCCTGTCCTCTGGCTTCTTACAGCCCCTGTGCAAACTCTGCTTCCCCATCCCTCCACACCCTATTCTTCTCCCTCAACTTGGAGGAAATGGGCATGTTTCTTGCACCAGGCAGCAGCATGATGTTTGGCTGTGCACGTACCAGGGGTGATAGCTGTGTATGTGCTGCCAGAGGCGAGAAAGCAAGCAGGGAAAGTTATTTCAGACGCTTCTAGAGACTTGAAAGTTTCTGGTCATTGAGACCAGAAATTGGAACTGCAACTCATTGCTGTTGGAGGGAGACAGGTGTTCTCGCTTCGCTGCAGAGAGGTGATTTATATCAGTGCAGATAACATGGGATCTCCCTCTGTGGAGTCTTACACTTTGCTGTTGACATGCTGTTTGGTTTAACTTCAGTAAAGGGAGTTTTGCTGGCAGGACTTGAATGTGAATTGGTAGGCTTTGCATGTAATGCTTCCTTTTGTCAGCGAGCACTGACTGCTTGCTTGACTTATGGAAAGTGAGTGGAGATGCTGTGTATTTGTAAGAATAATAGTAATCCTTGTCCATTTGTTACATGATGTGACTGGCTGGAAGGAGAACCTTATGTGTATATCCTTGTTAGAAGACTGGTTTCCAAAACATTAAATTATTCCTGATTCTTTCTTAACAGTTTTGTTCAGGCTCCTATTTATTAAAAGGTCAAAATGCACCTTTTCCTTATTGAAGGTGGCCATAACCGCACATATTGGGTAATATCTAAGATCTTATCTGAGCTGCATTTATGTAATTTCATTATGGTCAGACTTGTTTTCTGTCTTAGTCTCTCAATGTGAAGCTACATTATACTCATAGCAGGAAAATACAGAAAGCATCGGTGCGTATATGACTTGGAGATGATAGGGTTCCATATGAAAATACAAAACGTGATTAGTTACACATGCATGTTATTGCAGTCACCAAACCCAGGATGTGGCTGTAGACAAATAGCAAAGCTGCAACGCCACTGCAGCTGAGTGTAGGGCAAGCTGGAGGAAAAGATCATTTCTGTTGCATGTTTTATGGGTTGCGTTGTCAAATATCATTTGGGTTCCCATCAATATATAACAAAATATCTTAAGACCAAATGGCCTGTGGGCAAAGATAAAGGTGCCCTCAAGGGGAAAGTGAGGCATGATGGGCTTTTCTTCAATCTGTGTTCTGCATGCTGCTCACCAAAAGTAGAAGCTTTCCTCTTCACAGGAGAGGTTTTATTTTTTTTTTCTTTTTGTGTCTTCTTAAGGTGATAAAAATATTATCAAAGGGATGTTATTCACTTATCCCGTATGTTTTATTAACAACAAAGCCATTCTTTTTATACCTTACAGTTTAAGTGTAGATTTCTCTAAAACAATGAAATATATTTATATATGCATTATTATATATATGCATTGAGGTTTAGGACTGGTTTTGATCAGAAAAGAATTAGGTCCAGCTTTGATTGCATTCCTCTTGTTAGTATTCCCGTATTCCTCAGATACTCTTACTGTACCAGGATGTAACCAAACCAAACAGGTGCCTAATGACAGATGAACATCCAAAATTTCTGTGCGTGTATGCGGTCAGCCCGTGTTGGAAGAGGCATTACCCTCTTATTAGCGATATTTGAATTTTTCCAGGTTGAGCAGAAGGGGTAGGATGGAGATAGCTAAAATACAAAGGCAACAGCAGCCCCGACAAGCGGGGGCCATGTGTGCACAATCAATTAGTGCCTGCGCAGTCTCCGAGGGCACGGGGAGATGGGCCAGGCCACTGGGCAAGCAGCCAGGTGGCAACCCGACTTCAGAGCAGAGCTGAACTTTTGCTCGCTTCCAGCTGTTTTTATTCCATCCTTAACCCAGGCCTCAAAAAAAAAAAAATCAGACACAAATTAAAGTGTAATGATGAGTTCTTTCAAAGCCAAAGAAAACTGTGCTTGAGCAGCTCCTGCATTTGGGCTACTTTATTTTTCATTGGGAGCTTGTCCAGGATGCCCCAAGTTCAAACAGGGATCACTGCTGTGCAACACAAAGCAGCATAGTGTCTCTTCAGGAGTTGGGATATATAATGAGAGGACTGAGCATGTTTACTTGGATACTATTTTAAAATATCATCTAATTATAAATAACTGTCAATGAGAGGTCCCCAGTTTTCTCATGCTGTGCCCAGGAAAAGTCTGAATGAATAGGCTGCTTTTCTCTCTGCCAGGGCGATCTAGAATCAAATTCTGTGTCTTAAATCCGTGAGGTTGGTAGGGTTAAAATTTTCTTCATCGGCATCCTGAATCTGGGGAGCTTTAGCCAGACTTCTCTGACCAGACTCCCAACCATTGCACGTGGGGAGAGAAGACTTCTGCAGCAGTTAAGGCACGCAGCTGCCTTCAGTTTTATCAACTAAAGCAGCCGTTCTGTATCTGTGCTTGGAAATAAATAGGAAGCCAGTAAAAGCATGTAGTGCAATGCTAAATGCTGACCTCCCACCTCTTAAGTATTAAGCTTCTCCAAGTAGGCACCTGATGCTAAACAGGCACTTGGAAGTGTATCCTCCAGTGGACCTCACAATATTTATAGGCGCATCTGAGCAGGAGCTTTCTAGCATGAGGAATGCTTGCCTCTAATGAAAGAAAACCTTGGCTTTCTTAATGAAGTATTTAAAGGAGCCGATTTGGATAGCAGCAGGCTGCTCAGAAGTCTCATTACTGCTGTGTTTTTTCTTTCGCTCAGCGCTATCATTCTCTTTATCTGTACCTATCAGACTGCTTACGAAAGCTACTCTTTGGATTCCTCATTTCCAAACCTGGTGCCTTGATTGCAAAGGGCAAATAAATATTTTAAATCTTTTTTTTCCCCTGACTTTGGCCATGAGAATTCAAAATGGAAAATAAACTAAACATAAGACCAACACAAAAACTCCATTCTCTCCCTCTCTATGGTAACACTAAACTAGGCTGGAACCTCTCTTGCATGCAATGAAAAGTCATTTAGCTTTTTCCTTCTCAATATTTCTAACCTGTGATTAATTTTAAGTGTAGTTAAACTTGGCATTCTTTGCTCCTATTCTTAACGCTTCAGATTTGTGGTCTTAGGTGACTTCAAAACCAGAAAACTTTCTTCCATAAGAATCTCAGTTTTCAATTAATTCGGTGATTCCAAGATTTTTTTCAAAATTTTTTTTCCTTCAAATACAAGATACCGTGATAAATAGTTGGCACTATTCAACATGTGGCAGGGTATTGGAGTAATTTAAAGAATTGCTGAGACTTTCTAGGGTGGTTTGTAAGTAACCATGGTGATTGGCTGTTCTGTTGGATCAATCTCACAGCTAAATCTGTCGTGAGGGTACAGCAAATCTGCAGTTACATCTGATGATGCTCAGCATTAATAAGAAGAGTAATTATGATAGCAGCAGAAAGTTACTGTGTTTTGGAATGCAAATGTTAAGATGTTGTTGTACCGAGTGGGTTTTTTTTCCCCCTGTGTGGGGGTGGAGAGCAGTCTGTGTTGAAAGATGTGTTTTGGCTTGCTTGGCTTGAGTTCATAAAAAGTAAGGTTTCTCATTCCGGGATATTTGTTCTGAAGGCTTGAAACAAACACAAACAAAGCTCAATGAAATCTGTGTTGTTACTCTTCTTTTTTTTTTTTTCCCCCCCACTAGTTTTCTTATGAACACAAAGAAAGCAAGATGCTAAGGTTCAAACTGTGAGATTGCTAAAGTCAGCAGAGCATTTACCATCAGTGGCAGTGGCACCAGAATTCCACTTAGTGTTTATTTAAAATATTTGTGCTCGTCTTCCCTGCAGTAGGTCAAACAGTTTTTTTTGAAGACTCGCTGAAATGCTGTCTCTCTGTATTTGCAGCTAGAGAAAAGCTTGTCTTGGAACAAACTGGATTTTTCAGTGGATTAATCTGTCCCATAGCCTTGTAACAAGATTATGGTTTATGCTGATTTGTTGCAACAGTACTGGTATATCCAGTCATTCCAATAGCAAAATGCTAATTCTAAAGAAATAAATCTGTCTTCTTGCTGGCAGGCATAAAAAGAAGAGGGAGATGGGAGTCCCTGCTCTCTTGTTAGCTATTAGTGGGTGATAGCTTGAGTTCAGCATCAGTTGGATTGAAGCAATTTGATTGTATCAGGCTTTTGCAGAAGGATTGGAAATTGCAGAAATAAAGCCCTATCTCCTTTCTCTTGATTGTGAAATAGTTAATGGTCACCCGGAGCAAAGTTTGGTCACAGTACTGTGAGGCTGAAGGATTACATCAATGCACAAAGTACCGCAAGCAGTGATGTTAGGCAGCCTGAGGGTGATGCTGTCCTTGCCCCTTCCTCTCTAGGCAGGTAGGGTCGGTGAAGCAAACTGGATGGCCTGTTGTTCAGACATGACTGAAAATTGTTGCAGCATGGCCAACCGTAGCCAACAACAGTTGTGTTTCATCCAAGGAAAAAGGTGTGCAGTGGGGAGAAGGGCTTCATCTTGGACAAACTGTTTCTTGGGTAGATGCATCTTGCCCTGCTCTTCCTGAAGCTGCAAGAAGATTCAGTGTTTCTCCCTCCACCATCCAAGGCTGAGACAAGTGTAATTGCTGGTGACGGACCTTGCTGCAGACAAGCAGTTTCAGGCAGCTGAGTGTCTCAGTCTGGGCTGGACGGGGTTGGATGATTCTCCTGGGCATGTCCTACATGGTCTCTGCAGTGAACTACCAAAGAGGCAGTCTGAAGCTCTTGGTGAGAAACCTGAGCTGGCTTCGATGCCCAGGCTCTCCTGTGGCTCCAATAACAATATTAAAAAAAAAAAAAAGGCAAAGCACTTTTAAAATTCTTTTGTAATGTAAAAAGCAACTCTGAAGGCCAACTGGTTGAATCTTAATTTGAGAGACAGCACACAAGGTTTTAAACTAGTTTTGCCTGATCTTCCCTGCTTTAGTTGCGACTTTTTTCCTTTTCTTGCTTTTGGTAAAGGAAGGAAGAACATAAATCATCTTAAAATCAAAATGAGTATGAATCCTTATGCTGTCAGGGGAAGCCTTTCATCCACTGAAAGATGTGGAGGCTATGCAGTTGATGGAAGGTCAAGTCAATATTACTTTGTATTTCTTTGGAGAGTGGGGGGTTTGACTGCAGTTTGAATCATGACAGAAATACTGGCTGATCCACATAATAGGAACCAGCAGAAATGAATGTGCTGCAAGAATGGAACAATTAAATGGAAGCCCATATTTAAAACTACTTGGGAAATTGTTGGGGAAGGAAGAAGGGAAACTGAGAAGTGAGGTTGATTATCAACAGTCCTAGATATAACTGCAATTTTTATTCCAGATCTTTGTGTTGCAAGCTCAAAAGGTTATGTAGCTAGGGACAGCTTTCATCTTTTCCACTATGTTCAGACACGGACAGTCAGATGAGACCACTGTCAGGCTTTCCTAATGAATCTGCCCACTTTAAATTAAAAATTTAGTACACTACATTTTATAGCCCTGAGATGTTTAAATTTTAACGTGAGTTGGGTTTGTTTTGGTTGGGTTTTTTTCCCCATCTTGCTCCTAGAAACTACAATATTTGCTCCTAGAAATTACGTATTTACCCTTTCAACTCACTGGCAGTCTGTATTTAGACTTTGCATGATACACCCCATGCAAGTTGTTTTGCTTTTCTTTAAACAAGGAAGTTTGTCTGATCAGCTAGATAACTTTTTTTTTTTTGGTCAAACTTTTTTTGTGTCTGTATGGAATGACAAAGTGAGACTGATGATATGGAGAGACTTTCAAAGCAGGTTTTTCTTTGGTAGTAGCAGTGTTTTCTACAATTACATGCTCTTTTTACTTCTCTCCCCATAGGCATTTTATGCAAGAGTAACTCTTCCAAGAATCTATTCAGTCATAGTGACCAAAAACCCCATAAAATTTTCGATCCTGTAAATTCAGTGTTCATTAATGTTGCTACAATTGGGGTTCTTCATGTAACAACATATTTCTGGGGTTTTCTTTCCTTCCTTTGTTGAGGAACGCTACAAGGATGTGAACTTTTTTCCATACAAATTCCTGTTGCTACTTCAAACTGGAAAATTCAGATGTTGTTCTTCTCCTAATGAACTTTTTCCTCTGACCTACATCATAGACCAGCCCAAGTTTTATTTCTGTGGAAGGAATAGCACTGGCAGCCTGAGCAGCTCATTGAGATTTGACTCGGTAACCAAGTACAGTGCCAAAGCTTAAGGAAGCAAACCGCCCTAATTTAATATTTATTAGTCTTTGACATTCATTGAGGTATGTCTCCATAGATAAATACCCAACAGATAATCTGGAGTATGATGCAGCATCCAGAAAACAAAAGCTTTGACTTCCTCCCTCCACCCTCCCTCAGAGTTCAGATAGAAGTTATTTGTCATGAGGAGAGGTTGCATGACCTGCTAAACATCATAAAATAAAATAAAAGTAATTGTCCCAATTGGAATATTCAGACTCAGGAAGAACTTTGTGTTTCTTCCCCCAAAATGTAAATTCTGAACTCATCGTTATAAAAGAAGAAAGCTTTAAGTATTAGTGAAATGATCTGTAGGAGAAGGAGGCACCTCTTCCGCCAGCAAGATGTTGCTGTGGTAATACGACTGAGTGCTGGAGGTGAGGGATCGTGTGTTGATAGCGTTGTGGTAGATGGGAAGTCGGATGGAAGCTGTCCCGTGCACTGCTGCAGTTTCAGTCTGCCTGAAACAGCAAAACCACTCGACAACTTTAGATGAAGTCTGTGCTTTTAAGGGAAAAAGGGCATTTGCTCACTTGCTGCTTTCCTCCCCTTGATGACAGCTGCCGTCAGATGGTCATGTATGATGGCACTGAAGGTATTTGATTAGCAAATAGAATATAGTAGGTTTGTCTTCTACTGAGTTGTCACATATTCATTTCTTTTGTTTCTCCTCCATTGCATGTATTAAAATCAGAGAGGGTTACTTAGGAGCGCACTCTTGTCTCCTCAGTGAAAGAATTCATACTGCCCTTTGAATTCAGGCTCCAATAAAAATAGATGCTAAGCCTCAAAGATACTGGAAAATTGGAGTTTCCTTCCAGTTTTGCCCATGCTAACAGTTTGGGGTTTTTTTGTGTATGTTTTTCAAAGGCCTTGTACTCTTACTAACATAAAAGCAACATACTCAGGGCAGTGCTTCTTGAGCGCTAGTGATGCTTCCATGTGTCCCTGTGTCAAATGAGACCAAACTGAAGTTAACAGTGAAAAATCGTTGTGATGCAGCCTGACGTACACCTTGATCTTTTTTGGCTTACTTGTTTTGTATGGAACAAGGAGTTGCTGTCTGCTGTTTTTCTGTGGACGGTTACACCTTGTTTTTTGTTGTCTTGTATTTCAAGAGATCAGAAGCCCAACCAACCAGCTGGCTCAACAAGAACCAAAGTGTTGTGAGCTGTTTGAAGATTGTGTAAAGGATGATCCCACCAGTCAAAGGGAACACAGATTCCCAGATGAGAATGGCCCTGAGTTACGATTTTTTTTTTTTTGTTTTTTTTTTAAGGCAAAAGGATGCTGTGGTACCCAGCCTGGTTTTAAAACCTGGCGATACCACAAAGCCTATCTCGGAAAGGCTGTGGGTACCTGTGATGCTCACAGAACCTCATTGCCAAGGAGGCTGAAGTTAGTGCCCACCATGCCTGCAGTTAGTAGGTGCTCGCTGTGCACAGCTGGGTGTCTCTGATCTGTGCGTGGTCTCTTCAGGTATGTTGTCTCATCAGTGCTAGGCCCTGGGCTCCCCATTTTTAGGTGGGGAACCCTCAGCTTTTGTGCTGAGAGGAGGCCTTGGCTTCAGCTTTTTACCTGCTGTGAATCTTCCAATAAGTTGAAACTGAATTCATCTTAAGGTCTTAACTCTGTGGGAGCTATGTGACTAGCAGGTGTTTGCAGAAATACAAACTGGCCTTCCCAAAAACCAGACAGCTTTTATTAGTTGGCTGGTGTACAGTGTTGTAGATTCCTTCTTTTGGAGTGGAAAAGCAGCACTGGCATTTATATTTGTGCTAGCAGCATGACCTCCCTCTGACCTGAAACATCTCTTTGCACAGAGCCATGAAGTCCATAATACTGTCTTCTTTTTTTTTGTAACAATAGATTATAACTTCATTTCATACTGGCTGGGGCTGTGCTTTGTTTTTCATGATGCTGTAGAATAATTCTAAGGTGTATCTTAATGCATGGCTTGCCTGCTCCTCAGCCAGGCAAAGTCCAGTGAAGCTGCATGTCCAGTGAAGCAGATACCGTGTAAGTAAGGCTCCTCAGTGCGATGACAGCATGATAAATAAGTAAGAACCTTGCTGCTTTCTCTTTTCCAGCTTCTAATAATTCTGCTTTCTCTTAGCTTACAGTTGTTGCAAAGTAAACCTTGGTTGCTAGTCTTCCCTTGTAATGCTAGCCACATGCTGACAGTTCTTCGTAGTTATTTCAAACAACTACATGCTCACCTGACCAGACAGCCCCTTCTTTTTGCTGTTCCACAAATTAACTCTTCATTCCTAGCAAATGTTAGTGCAAGCTCGTGTAGGGATAAAGTTGAAGTTATTAATTTATGTGGTTTTGTAGGTACTTGGCTGAGCACCCACCGAAATGATTTTTAATATTGCTGAGATTTTCATATGTAATGATATGTTATGCGATTGTGGAACATGAGATGGAATAATTAAACTCACCACCTACTTAACTGAGCAAGGCAGGCTGGGTGATGCACTTAATTGTGCGGCATCTGTTACCTGCATGCAGATGGTGTTCAGGCTTAATGAAAACACACGGCCCAAGGTCTTGATGAATTTTCCCTGGGGTTTCGCAGGCATCTTCTTCGCCAGCTATTTCACAAAAGCCATCTTAAGTTTCTCATGAGCTTCTAGCTCTTTTCTGTAAGTCTTTTTGTTCCAGGAAGAATTTTGCAAATTCTGCATGCTTGAACTGATGTGCAAGGGACAGCACTAAGCTCACTTTACAGTCTTGTGTGGTGAATGAGATGAGAGGAATGTCTCCGTAACCATCTTCCTGGCAGGAGGAGATGGTATCTAGTTCATCTGGCCTGTGTAAATGGTATCTGTTACGTTGCTGGAACCTTGCATGCGGCTGCTTCTCTTTCTCCGAGTTGCTTGTTACCTACTATTTTAATGTCTCCAGACGCAAAGCTTATGCTTTAAGGCAGCAATGCAAACTCTTAGCCAAGATGACAAAGTGTGTGGCATTATAAAGCGTTTATATTCCTGTAGATCGCCACTTATTTTTAGAAGCATAGTTTCTGTGAGTGAATGAGTCATGTCGGTCTGCACATTTTGCAGTGACTTGAATGTTAGTTTCTCAATACTAGGAGGAGAACCTTAAAAGTGGGTTTGATCTTCTTTTTTTCTTTTTTTTTTTTTTTTCATTTGTTTCATTATTTTTCTTTAGTGGTTGGTGTTGAAAAGTCATTGCTGTCTTTGGCAAACCAGAATGCGTGGCACCTGCATAAATTTTCATTTATGGACCGTAACAGGCCGAGCTGTAATTGTTGATCCAGAAGGATGTAGGGGTGCTGAGACCCTTCAAAACTGGAGTGGTCTTCAGTTCTATTCCTGAGGCTTTACTCTGGGCATTTGGAAATTGTGAAATGTTAAACTAAATAAAACTGTGTGTCTTTAGAAAATAAGTGGTGGTGACAACCTGCAGGGAGGTCAGTGCTTATCTCAAAAAGAAATGAGCTTCCCTCTGCGCTGCAGTATTGCCATATACACACTCAATCCCTGTGCATAGCCGAGTACTTTTTTCTCATCTGGTTCTGAAAAGCTGCACGTGAGAACAGAAATTTGTCTCCAGACTTGTAGACTGAGGTATCCTACTCCCAGTCTTGCTACAGTTTTTAACTGTTGATTTGAGATTGGAGTGTTTACAACGACAGAGCCAAGATTTGGCAAATGTGGGTGATCCGGTTTTGGAACTGGAAAGAATTATTAATGTAATATTGGCATTTAATGTAGGTGGTGTTTAATAAGCATGGGAATCTTGATTAAGCAATTACTTTTTTTTTAACTGTATCAACATATGAACAATTTTCCTTTTGGGGTCAGTGTTCCCTCTGCAATTGCCCTTGAACAATAGTGGGCTTTGCAATATTTGTAGTTTTTAGGAGTTGTTTGAAAACGGATCATGCAGTTAAAAAATGGTAATACATCTTATTTACAACGAACATCTGAATAGCTGTTGCAGTGCTGCTTCGGTGGTGCATGATGAGGTATCCCAAGTATTGTTTGTAGTCAGAGTGCTTAGAGGAGGACAGCTTGTGCAGGAACACACCGGCTAACTTTTCAGTTCAGAGGTGTGAGGCTTTTATTGTCAGGCAAGGATGGGTGTTGATGCTGTATTTCGGGCTTAGGTGCTGTTAGCGAATCATGGGTTTCTTAGTCTCGGGCATTATTATGAATAAACTTGACTCATATTTTGGAAAGAGGTAGGCAACTTGGGGAAGGGTGGGGGAATTGCATGTGATAGTTCATTGCTTGTCTGACTTTTATTTGGGGGAAAAAAACAACGCAAGTATTCGCCTGTAGATTCTTTGTAGTGGTTTAATTATATTGCAGGCATGTGGGGTGGGGAGGAGAGGGTGAGAAGATATAGCTAATCCATATTTGATCATAAGAGACAAAACTGTTACTAAAGATGAGTGGCCTGTGTTCTCTGTTTTCTCATGGCGTCTGATTTTTGTGTAAGCAGCAGTGTAGGAGTATGTTGAATAGGTGAGAACCGAGTTGCATAGTTTGTGGATCTGAGGACTGCCGAGTTCTCTCCCACATAGTTAAAATGTGATTAATGAAAGGCTTGCGTAACTTGTGTTACTGAGACGGGGGAAAAAAATCAGATTGGATATGTGTGGCTGTTTTGCAAGGTATGGTTGGCTGGGAAAAGCATAAAGGGCTAAGTCTGGGCTGTGCTTGGGCTGGGAGCAGAGTCACGTAGCTGGGGTCAGAGGTGTCTCCTGCCTGAAAGGTCCTCCTCTCCAGGAGACAGTGAGCAAGTCTTACAGGGGGAGACAGAGGAAGATAGAAGAAAGAAGAGAATATCCATGGCCATGTTTTGTCCTCAGTCACCTTTGACTCTTCCTTGTATTCCCCCCCCCCCCCCCCCGCCCCCCCAGTAGCATGGAGGCCATCACTAGCCAGGTGTTTCTGCAAGTCCATTAATCCCTTTGGTGACAAGGAGCCTCTTCCTATAAAGAAAGCAACCTCAGGAATCCAGTTTGCCCACGGTTAGGAAAGATCAGGGTTTGGTATGGACAAGACCTGCCTGTTGTGAGGGAGCTGGAGGGACCGTGATCTCCCTGATGCATCCGCTCCACCTCCTCTCCTCGGCTCAAACTCCCGCGGCAAAGCACGAAATTCGTTTCCCATGTAATTGGTTGGAGCAAATAATTGATGCAACAAGAACTGTGGTTTCCAAGGTTCTGTTTAAAAAATACAGCTCCTTCCAGCTGCAGGCTTAATTACGTAGTCACTCTTGGGCCTGCTTTAGTAATCTCTTTTTACACTCACCTGTCCCATCCAGTTTTAGTGGAGTAACCAATTAAACAGATCGTGGCATGTGAGCCATGACTGGGAGCACCTTTTCATCATGGGTGTCTTTATTTTCCTGAGAATATCTTTCTCAGGCTCTTTGAGGATGACCCATACTGTAATTATTTCCCTGCAATGCTGGATGTAGAATCCAGCCTTCCTTTAGGTAATGTTCTGAAATTATAACTACAAATTTTAAGGCAGAGAAAAAGCATACTAGAGATGCTTTGTATTTTCTTCAAAATTTGTTTACCACTGTCAGTGAAACTAGTAAAATACTAGTTCTTCCCTTAGGTGTCATTGGTTTTATTTTGCTGTGGGATGGAATAATTACTTGTTGACATGGATTATAGAAAGCATGAGTGTAACTCTCTGAACTGAAACGTGAGTTTCAAGTAATATCTTATAGTATTATTATTGTGTTTTTCCCCAGAATTGTAACCCTTAGCTGCAGCAACCTGAAGATAACTTTTATATGTAGTAGGAGTTGCCTTGTGAGCAGAGAACAGGAGATGCTCAAGGTCAGATGATTTGGTAAAATTTAGTGGGTGCATGACTCCTCTAGCAAATGTACCTGAATTTCCTTCAAGATATGGATGGGACCAAAGAGTTCTCTGGTGCTGCGTGGCAGTTTTCCACTCTTCCCTAGACTTTCCAAGGTCCCTTCTCCCAGCAGACTGTGGGCAGAAGGGTGATGCTTCCCAGGGAGCAGGAACTGGTGTTAAGCAGCCTGTCTGCCTGGCTGGGCTGCCAAGGGATGTGGTCCAAGGAGCACTTGGAAACCGGTTCTTGAAATGTCCTGCTTACCTGGAAGCTACTTTCTCTGCTGTGGAAAAGAAGGAAACTTGGAAATGATACCTTCATAGGAACAAGAATAACTGGTACTAAGGAGTTCTGTGTACCTTTTGATTTTTTTGTTTTGTTTTGTTTTTTGGGTTTTTTTTTGTTTTGTTCCCCCTCTATGCCCTATCCACAGTTCTAAGTTAAAGCCCCAAATGTGCAAAACAGGAACTTTTTTTGAGGTTTAACAGGCTATGGGACAGCAGACCCAGGGAAGTCTATCTCTTGGACTCTGCAGGCAGGTTGGGAGGGGTCTCTCCCTTGTTTAGCCAAGCCCAAGTTTCTGGAGGAAACGAGCGGAATTCTGTGGCCGGAGACTGTCAGAGCAGATGGTCGTAATGGTCTCTTCTGATTTAAAATCTAACAATTCTCACACACACCAGTTGCTGCGTTTTGAATTGTGTAGGAGGGTGCTTTCTGATAGAATGGGAGCATGAAATCAGGCAGGAATGGGGTGTGTAGTAGCCATTGCCTGTGGTGGAAAAGATTGCCTGGTGCGGGCAAAAAAAGCTCAATGGGAAGTGTCTCGTCTCTGCAGAGATTGAACAGGTGAAATGCCTGCTGCCCCAGGCTGAGGAAAGTCTCATTCTCCTACCGACTTCAGAATATCAGAGGACAGCGAAGAGAAAGTGCAGTTTGTTGTAGTAGCTGAAGGCGATGGGTTTTGTCCAAACTTGATTCTAGGGCTAAACTACTTGCTTTATTTTTGGCTGTAACTGCAGAGGGCTGGTGGGTGAGAGGGGAAAATGAAATTTAAAGCTTCATTATTCTTGGCCTGCGTTTAGTGTCTGCTAAGTGTTCCTGAAAGTTCATGTGGCTGCTTTAAGGGCACCTTGAGAAAGGCTGTTTTCTGTGTGTTCAACCCAGAAGTGTACTGAGCAGGACTGCAGGTGTGTTAAGAGCAGCCTGCCATGATATGCCCTGCTCTGTGAAGCTTTGTTCGTGTATCACGCTTGGGATGTGTAGCTGGCACTTCGAGGAGCCTGTCTGATGTGGCTCTTGCAATTGCTGGAAAGCCAAGCAAAACGCTCTTGTCCTGATCAGGCGCTGCAGCTGGTGGAGGAGGGGAGGGTACTTGATGGAAATGCAGAGGACTTGGAAGGGACAGGGGAGGAAAGGAGAGCTGGATCTCTGGCTGTGTTTGGGATGGGTTTGGCAGACGCCACAGTACAACAGAGGGCATTGCAAAAATGAGCTGGACATTATCTGGGGAGGCTTCTGGTTGAATTTATCTTTGAGAGAGGACTTCAGTGTGTTAACATTTTTTTTTTTTTCTTTTCCCTCCTTAAGTGGCAGGATTAAGTTTACAGGCATAGGAATGGCTAATTAAGCAGTAACTTGCAAAGGGATAGAATGACAAAGCTGAAATCTTTGTGTCTGCACGTGTGATACCAAATTAATTCACAGTGATGAACAAGATTTGGCTTCAGGTGGCTGTAGGGTAGTGTGATGCTGATCTTTCAACATATGAAAACGTACTTATTTCCTTTCTATAAAAATTAAAAGACCTCTAAAGTGTCTGTATTAAGTAAGATAGGAAGACATAAATACAGATATGAAAAGCCTGTTTATGCAGAAAGCTGAAAAAGGAGCCCCAGAGTCACTGCTGAGTAATCTGGATTACATCTCTGTGGTATTGCATTCAGGCACTGAGTTGGTTTGGATTATGTTTGGTTTGCATTATGTTTGTTTTCTGTAAGGTAAAGTGTTTGCATTGCAAAATGAATACTGTTTAGCACTGAAACTTACTTAATTGGATTTTTAAATATCAAAATGTCTGAAAAAATAAACAGTAATAAGAATAAAATGCTTATTAGGAAGTTTTCCTAATTCTTCATTCAGTAAGTGTGATTTTTTTAAAAAAAAACCCCTACATCTGTTTTGCAGGAGAAACTGTAGAAGGCCTTCGAGAGAGCGATTACCTTCTGATTCATTCATGTCGGCAGTGGACAACAATTACAGCTCACAGTCTGGAGGAGGGTCACTACGTCATAGGGCCAAAGATAGAAATCCCTGTACATTATGCAGGTAAAGCTATTGTTCACCTGAAATACAAATTCAAAGAGAATGAATTGCCTACCACTTACACTGATCGCTTTATTTGACAGAGTGAAGCTGAGCCTCTGATGTTGGTGTCTGTGACTTAACTTTTTAATAATGTTACAGAGTGCAAGACATACCGACTCACTCCTAGGGCGGCTAGATGTATTTCATTGGGCAGCACATTGACAGAACATGTAGCTACATAGAAGAATCGGTTTCAATTTGAGTATAATGAATTGCCAGCGTTTCTCATCTGTGAACGTGGTGACAAAGGTGTGAAAGTTTGAAAATGCCTTGAAATGTTCACTCAAAGATGGAATGGGGTTTACACTTCATTGCATACTCAAGGTGGAGGGGATTTTTTTAGTATTTCCATGTTAAAAGCGAGGGACTCTTCGTAATAATACTGCAGTTTTACACTAACGCTCCTCGATAGTTCCTTGTCACTGTTTGCCTTTTTGGATGATGCAGTAATACTGTTGTTCCAAGTAGATATGATAAAACTAATCCTTATTTATTTTACGATTTCAAATTATTTTTACTTTCCTAAGAATTTATTTTTAATACTGTTTCCTGCTGCTTAATGCCCTTACTCACAAGCTGAGTAGAACAATACTGTATGAGTGGGAAATGCTTATCT
Organism: Pelecanus crispus; assembly: GCF_030463565.1. NCBI lineage: Eukaryota > Metazoa > Chordata > Aves > Pelecaniformes > Pelecanidae > Pelecanus > Pelecanus crispus. The sequence continues at coordinate 126,680,172 of NC_134644.1, read as the reverse complement.
TACCGCAGTAGATAGAAAAATTTTAAAAGCTGGAAAGCGTGAGCTGAAAGAGCCGTGGCTACAAAGCAAAGATGTGGCCTTAATGTTTTACTTGGTCTTCTGTGAAGCCAGTTGTCAACTGAGTAATCTACTTGGCTCTCTTACGGTCTCCTTTAAGATGTTGGTGCAGTAAGGGTATGCTGAGTTGTACAAGAGCTGACTGAAATGTCTTGTTTCAGTCACACCAGTGCTGCAACTTTCAGTGATGCACCTATTACACCAGTTGCCTTCTTATGTACTATTTCTTCTTGGAGTTCACTTCTGGAAGGTTAATTTTTTTAAGACATGTTTAAAAGCTTTGGTGTGATGGCATATAGTGTCATAATATATGTGGCTTTAAAAATCTCTGAATTCAAACTTTCTTAGTATAAAACAATTTCTAGTGTTTGTGCTTTGTAACATCGATTTTTTGGGGGTGTTTTTTTGTTTGTTTGTTTTGTTGGGGGGTATTTTTTATTGGTTTGTTTGGTTTTTTTTTAACACTTCCTGGCTGCATAAGCTTTGGTGCTGTGGCCAGATAAGCATTTAACTTCCTTCAGACTGAATGGTGCATTTTAAAACCCTCACTGTGATTCCTGGAAGAAGGAGAACAGAAAACAAACTGTTTATTGGCATGAAAGAAGGTTGGATCTTAAGGAGTTTACTAAAGCTTGGTTCTTAATTTTTACAGGAATTAACAAAGATCTGCTAGGTGGGGTTTCCTAACTCTTCACACTTCCATTCATTCATAGCTTAAATTTACATAGATACCAGCAAAATGAAAACCTGTCCCCTACGATATTGCAAAAGTATCAATGTGGTTTTCTTGCTGGCTTATGTTAATGCAGGAAAAGTGTGTTTAGTTGGCAGAACACGTTTTGCTGTCAAACAATCTCCAGAAAGTTCCCTGCCATAAACCCCTCATTAATGAGATGAAAATACAGGAAAGTTCAGAAACTGCCATGTAGTGAGGGCGCTTACTGGATATGTGATAGGTTCCAATGCTGCCAAAGGAACTTCACAAAAACGGTCAGTGCTAACTTGCAGTACCAGCGCATGTCTGATGGCACATCTTGCCTACAAGAAAGGAGAGATGTATCTAAGCTTGTGGAGGTTTAGTTAGCAAAGTATTGCAATCTGGTGCTTGAGTGGTAGCATCTAAATGCATTTAGAAACATCTTCCATACCCGAAAGACAAATTTATGCTGCTGTGGAGTACCATACCGAAATCTATAAGCTAACAGCGAGCACATTTTCAGCACTGCTTTGTGCAGTGCCTCACAGCATCACTGCTTTTGGGATCCAGAACCCTGCACTGAAGAGGTCAGGTTTAACGTAGCTGCCTAAGAAGACTTGCTGGGATGGGTGCTGGCCTGACACAGTTACGCTGCTAGCTCTGGAGCTAGCTGGGGCATCTGCTCCGCAGTGAGCTCTGGGGAAGGCTGGGAGGTGGGAGTGCTCCAGAATGATGACCTTTCTAAGGAGGACGTGCCGCTACCGAAAGGTAGTGCCGTCAGGTGGTGACTGCCGTGTGAGCTGGCTGGCACAGCCCCCTGTTTGCAGGCGAGAACTTCCCATCTCTGCAGAAAGCACAACTAGAACAGTTGGCAGAATGTTTATATGGGTCTCAGCCGTTAGTTTTTGGTTTTAGAGGACGCAATTTATGTCCTCATAGGCAAATGTTTGTAAACTGTAGTGCTGTATAAATTTTTTGATTATAGGACTGACTTTTTGCATGCTGTAACTTTAAAATTCTGTCAAGTAAGACATGTACTGTGAACACACAGCTGACATTACTGCTTATGCTGCCTACCAGAATGACCCTTAGAGATGGAACGTAAGAGTTCATTAAAATGACTTTCCAGGTTTGTTTTGGCTTTAGTGGAATAACTTTTTTTTAACCCCTAGCAAAATTTTAATGTAGCAAATTGCAGCATGATTTTTGGCTGCAATAGTTGAGCAGGAAGGGAAGTTGAAACTGATGTTATTCTCCTGAGATTATGGGTTTAAGTACCACAAAGTCTTCACTGACATATATAAATGCGAGTATAAAGTAAATCTTACTTTACTACTTGCTAAATCAGGTTTTGATATACTTGTTAAACCTAAATACAATAAATAATACAAAATGCTGTATTTTACATTTAAGTGAAATCTCATTAACAGAACCTGGGTTCTCCAGTCCCGCTGATGGTCCTTTCCCTACTGGGAAACTGCTATTCTGATTGTTTCTGTTGGGGATGGCTGACGTGGTTAATTTTTGCTGTTGCTGTCAAAGAACAGTCATATATGACGTCTGTTAGTCTAACCATTGCCTCCTGAATACCCTTTCCAGTCTGCTTCTCTTTATAAAAGCTAAAGTTAATGCAGCATCAAGATCAATTTTCATGTAATTAAAACCAAATGGCTAATGTGTTTCTGGCTCCTAAAACAGGAGAGGTCTTCATGGGCATATAGAATGGAGAACAGATCAAAATTTCTGTCCTGATAGTGCCCTGTCTTGGCGTGAGAGAGTGGACTTCACAAGAGTCCCAGGTAAACCATCACAACAGATGGACATTGTTTTGGTGTCCTTTGCTTTCCTCAGGTACACAATTCACACGTGATACTTACAGGAAGGTCTTACCAGCCTTCTGTCTGAGCTAGTTTTATATTATTCCTGGTACTATGATATCCTTAATACTGAATTTCTACTTTAAAACTGAGTGTGTATCATCCATACCCTCCGGAGGATGACAAATGTCACTGCTAGTTTTGGCTTAGGCAGCACTGTAATCTTTACTTTGATAAATGTCTCCCTTAGTTGCCTCTGGAAAATACCATTTTACGATCTGAATTTGGAAGATACAGGGCGTATTGGTATCTTGCAGAATTAGACTTCACTGTGCTTCTGCTCGTCAAGAGGAACGCTTCTCATTCCTCTGCAGAGGTACCTGTGTGGGAAGATGTGTCCCAGGGGTGCTGATGACCACATCTCAAACATATTCTGTGATATATGTTTAGGTTGGAAATTGGGAAAAATTTCTTTACGGAAAGGGTGGTCAAGAATTGGAACAGGCTACCCAGAGAGGTGGTGGAGTCCCCATCCCTGGAAGTGTTCAAAAAACGGGTAGATGTGGCACTTGGGGACATGGTTTAGTCTAGTCTACCCTTGATTGGTTTAGTGTGGACTTGGTAGTGTAGGTTAATGGTTGGACTGGATGATCTTAAAGGTCTTTTCCAACCTAAACGATTCTATGATTCTATAACTGAAAGGCGCTGAAGACGCTCTCTGGGGGTTTGAACACTGTGGCCCTCGGGTGTTGTCTGACCCTTCTTGTGTTACCTTCCAGGGCTACATAGCTCAAAACTATCAAAAACGTTTTTGAGGATTCATCAGCTCAAGCCACAGAGGTCTTCTGCTCTGACTCTGAATGGCCCAGGTTCAGGCTGTTGTAAATGCCTGTGCTACGTGGCCGCAGTTCCTTATGTGTGCAGATTACTGATTCGAAAGTTGATGGAGTTGGATGTGGTTGCTTAAAACCTGCTGTATGGGAAAAGCAGCGGAGAGGGCTGCGGAGTGGCCCACGTGTGCATACGTACCCCCACCTGCACAGCGTAGTCTTTTCTTTCAAAGGCCATGCTAGTGTTAGTGAGTGTATGCAATGAAAGAAAAAGTACTATGGGATGGGTTGGCAGCATCTAGGTTATTTTGCCCCAAATACTCACTCCCACATTTAATCAAGTCATAACAGGACCTTTACTGTTGTTTTTTTAGGGCTTTATCTCTGTTGTTGCAACTGATGGTTCATTTGCTCTCCTGTCCATTTGAGGTTTTTTTTACCTTCTGAGAGCAAAGCTGTTCCCTCGAGATGATGTTTAAAAAAAAATAAAAATCCAAACCCCTACCTCTTCTTCTTCTTTCAGCTTCTACTCAGCTTTGCCCAGGGTTTGGAGGGAATAAGTCTTGTGTCGCTGCTGCCACCTGTGTGATCACAGGAGGCAACTAATGAAGAAAATACTTTCTAAGGTCTTCATAAAAGTAACACCCTATTCCAGGGTGTGCCACACTGTAACACATCCGGGGTGTTGGAAATACTCTTCTGTGAACTCACACCTCCCCACCACATAGTGAAGGTGTGCAGTTGTTAATACAGAGTAATTGCTGGTGCCATGTCTGCTTGCTTACCTAAGTATGCTGATAGCTTTCTTAATGTCTTTTAAATCAGGAAACATAAAAACCTTGTCATGTGAACCTTCCCCAGATGGGGTGCTGGGTGGGAATGAGTCAGAAGTCCCTTCTCTGGTGTTAGAACTGGTGCACAGCGAACGTCCTACTGAAACCTGTTTCTACTGGTTTGATTTGTTAATCATGGAGCAGTGCCTGACGGGCCTGTTCCTCATTGCGTCCTGCTAGCATGGAGGAATACGCTCTCTGCAGGTCTTCTCAAGAATGAACTTGCCTTTGCAGGGGTAGAGCAGGAGAGCTCCCTGATGTTTTGCAACGTGCAGCTGCAGAAGTTTCTCTCTCATCTCCAAAGGCATGCCTGCGTCCAAGACACAATTTTGCAGTCCCAGTAGGCCTACTGCTGCCCACTCGGGGTTAGTCAGACCTCGGACACTGAGGGAGGAGAGCGCTGAAATATGGTGTGAGTTAGGCATTTACTAGTTGTCTTGAGATGGTGACAGCAGCTGCTGTTGCTCAGTACCCACCCCGAACCTGATGCATCCAAGATCTGGAAGAGCTTGGATTTTTCCTTTGGTGATACTGAGCACTCTTAGATGTTTATAGTATGTTGGGTCTTCTGTAAGTTTGCTGTACAGCTCTGTTCATGGCCCTGGAGAGAAGAGCAAACATCCTTTGCTTGATGGCTTTATGGTATCTGCTGCCAACTGGTGTTACTTTGGGGACAGAGGGGGTGCTTCCTTGTCCTAGATTCAGTTTAGATTCTTCACTCCCTCAAGTGCAATTTAATGCCTTCTGCTGGTCAAGGAAGGTGGTGTTGGACAAAAAGCCCTTTGTCCGGGCCTTTGCCTCCCTGGGAGCAGCAGGTGCTGTCAGGGAGAGCTGCACCTGTTCTTTTGTGTAAGTGGAGCCGTACAGCTCTGATGGGCTAATTTTTATGTTCAAAGAGGTGGGTGAGATCTAAGACAGGGAGGGACACTGCTCCAGAGTAGGGAACTTACTTAGGTGAGCCCTTTCCAGCCAACAGGTACACCACTCCACGGTACGAAATGCATTTTGCATTTTAATTTCTGTTTTGCTTTGAACTTGTCCTGGCACCCAACTGTCACAGAGTTCTTCTGGGGCTTTCGTGCTGTACAACTGAATGTAACTTCTAGAGAACAGGGCCCGAATGCACTGCTTCTGAGAGAGGCAGGCTGCCATGTGTCTATGGGCTGGTGAATGATTAAAGAATGTATGTCCTCAGAAGAAAACCAAGAAAAAAACCAACCCACACTTTTAACCCCCCGGTACCCAAGTTTTGTTTTGTTTTTTTCTTGAAAAAGGTTGTATCATCTGAAAAGCCATCAGAGAGGTGTGAAAGCTTTTCTTCGCAGGTACTGCTAATAAAAGCATGGCCACCAGCATGTAGCCTTCATGCTTTTAAAAGAGAAATATGACTTCTGTAGCTCTGAATACTTGACTGTGTGAAGTTTCCTGAGAGTTGCAACACTTTTCTCCGCATAGAGAAATAGAAGAAAGTCTATTCAGTATTCATTTAGAAGTCTGATTGTAGAGTAGTGCCTGGGTATTGTAGAGTGAGAGGGGACTCATTTTCATGAGCAGTGCGTGCCTCTTCAGCTATAAGTCTGAGATCAGTAATGTCTGAAACACTTGGAATGATGCTATATGGGCAATTACATGCTCTTCTGTCAGGGAAAAGATTATGCCTTAGAATATATTTATCTACTTTTTTTTTAGTTTAATTGCTATCTCCTTTTTCCCCACCAAACACTTGAGTTTTTCTGTTCTAGGCAATCACAGCTTTGTAGTCTGGAAACTGTCTTCATATTCCTGGATTTTTCAAACCTGTCACCTTGAAATAGTGGATGAACTGTTCTTCCATACATGAGGAGATATCTATATTCTTGATTTTTCTTTTTTCTTTCTCTCCCCCCGCCCCCCCCCCCCCGAGAGTTACCTTCAACAAATTTGGTTGCTCTCAGACTTCCCCATGGTCCATTCTGTTTGTTAGTTCACTTTTCTGTGCCTATTTAAATTTTGGCAAATGCTTCTCCATTGATCTACAGTGCAATATCAAATCACAGGATCAAAATGCAGGCACTGAAATTGCTGGTACTTGCTTTCTAGTATCGTGCACCGGCAGCTGCCCAGAATTCAAGCTATGGATCAGGAATACCTTTTCCGTGTGGGGAGATGGTTCAAATTTAGCTTCTAGTGAATCAGCGCTGTGCAATTCTTCTGAGAATCTTTCACTCTCAACTTCTTCTCTCTGGAGCCAGCCAGACTTTTTTGCAGTGTCTAGTTTCCTTAAAGTTATCATCCTCATAAATTAAAATCAGCAGACTGTGAGACTGCTTCTCTCTTTGTATATATATACAACCCTACGTCTATGAGAGATTTCTGTAGTCACCTACAAAATTTGTAGAATTTGCTTGACATTCAGTTTGGTGGCTGCGATATATCAAAGTTTGTATTCAGCCTTCTGATGAAACCCCATTCAACTCTGGTTTAGTTCCCATCCACCTTCCAGTTTTGCTGCCTGGCCCATGTGAAATGTCTGAAACTGCTGTGGAGTCTGCAGCTCCCAAAGGCTGCTGTTCTTTGATGTAATGAGAACAGTAGGTTTAGTTCACAAGGTAGTATTATTCCAGGTAATGGAGAAAGATTCTGATTATGTCCCAGAAGTTCATGGAAAGAAAATGCAGGTATTTTCTCTTTTGCTTTCCAACCTGGTGTCCTGGTTTCGGCTGGGATAGAGTTAATTTTCTTCCTAGTAGCAGGCAGTTTGTACTATAAAATTTGTTTGGTTTCATGGGATTTGCTTGGTGCCTTAAAGGAAACAAAAGCTTGTGATGATAGTGATATTTTTCAATACAATCTCAGGTACTAGGCTGAAAGAGGCATATACTTTTAGATACAGCTCTCTTGCTCTCCTCTACTTTGACTTCAGCACTGGTATAATCTTACCCTTGTTTAAAAAAACCAAGATTTGCCTCAGCATTGAACTTTCTGTGTTTTGTTTGTGAGAAGGGAAACGGGGTAGGAGGAGAGAGAGAAAACTTGCAGCTTTTTCAACTGACGATTCGAAGTATCACGTATTCTCAGACTTCCACAGTTCTTGGCTGTTACTCTAAGTCTGCAAACTTGCAACTTGCTGAAATTCAGCTGTGACCTTATAAGCATTCACGGTAAGGTGGGTTTTTTTGTTTTGTTTGCTCATTTCGGATCTCTGTGGGCAGCAAAGAAGCTGATCGGAGCTGCATCAATTAGGAAAGAACTCTAGAGGCTTGTACAAAAGAAATTAACTGGGGAGGATGACTTTTTGAAAGATTGCAGTTGACGGAAGGGTAGAATAGCAGCCAGGAAACTGGTTCCCAGAAGACTGGGAGATGGGCTAAATCACATAGGATTTGCTTGGCATTGCTTGAATTACTTTGCCTTAGCTCTTGGCCGGTACAGTGGAGCACTGGCTCATTTGCATGATGCTAGAAAGACTTAAGTGCTTGGGAGAAGAGTCTTAAAAGCTGCCTAACTTAACCACTGGGAAGCTGAGAGGAAAAGGCTGATCCCCACTAGGAATTTGAGGTGTATTTAGGGCTGCACTTGAGGTTCCGGTCCAATCCCATGTTTCCGACCACTTGAGGCTGCCCTAAGTACTAGCTACAAGGAAATTGGGAATGTGACTCCTGAGTTCCCAAGAGGAAGCTGTTCTCTTTCATGAGGTATAACTTAAGGATTTAAAAGGGAGGAGATGTATGAACACTACAGCCTACCCAGTTGGTAAGTTCCTGCCAGCGAGGCTGGGGTAGGGATGAGCTGCCTGTTTCTAGGCACCAAAAAAGGCATGAATTAAGTGTGAAGCTGCTTCACCCTTTCCTACCCTGAAGTAGATATTCAGGCACATAGAAAACCATGCAGTTAAAACACTTCAAGGGTAGTTATAAGCTCAAAGACGGTCTGTTAGCCTGTAGTCTGTAATTGCAAGTCTGGAACTTCACACCTGTTTCCCTAAAGTAGGAATTTTACAGATCTAATGCCACTTATCTGGCCTCGAAGTTGACCCTTGATGGGAGAAGGGAATAAAGAGAAGACAGTTATAAAGGCCATGGTCACTGTTTAATCAGTAAAAAAAATATGCTTTCCCTTCTGTGCAAACCTTGAGGAAGAATTTTTAAAAAATCTGTTTGAGCTGAAAAGTGGTATGTTTTGAGTTGATAGTTCATATGGATAATGATGCCTGTTGTTAATCTCTTACTTAACTCTGGTGCATGAAGTTAGGGATTGTGTTTTCGTAGGAACAGAGTAGCAGGTGCAGAAGAAAGCAAGCACGTGTCGCTGCTATGAAATCTTTACAAAGAATGATGCAGTCACCAATGCAGCTATCCCATGACTCTAACACTTACCTGGATCGTAGTACATGCTAGTAGCAGATAAAGACTTTTGTGGAGAAGTACAGTCCTTAATACTCAGGAGATTTGGGTATGGTTTACTGCATACTTCTTTTGGTTTTTTTTTTTTTTAACTTCATTTGGCTGTCTGTTCTGCATTTGGTTTTACTTTGTCTCAAGTTTGTCCCCTCTTTTTCCTTTACTAATATTCTGACTTATTACGTGGTCTAAATCTGCATGAGAATTTGGGAGGGAAGACATTTCCATGAGCTTCTATGATTAGTCTAAGAAATCTCTTTTAGACTGCCTGTCCTTTCTGCTTCTTGGGGCTGGAGGGGGAACTGTTACAACTAAGCTAACATGGCAAACAAGCAAGGCAAAAATTATGAATGTCTTTCCCTTCTGTAAATACAGAACCCAGCTGGCAGGAATGTAGAGCAGGGGTTTTGATAGGTCATGTGTGTTTGGGGAGGGAGCTGCAGAGAAATCTGTCGCACAGGATGACATCATCTTGTGAATTTTTGGATGCCCAAACAGACTTTGTTTTTTTCCCTGGAGCCAGTGTTTGCTGTTCAAAACAACTGATAGGAAGTGCGGTAGGAATTCTTCGGTCAGCATCCTCCCCATGGAAACCAGCACACTTCACGTCTGGGAACGAGAGCTGGTCACGTCAGTGCTTCCTATTAAAGCAACTGACATCACGGATGTCTTAAGCTTTGACTGAACTACTGTACCAATTGGTGCCAATAGGAAAATAAAACCATGCTATTTAAGCCATGTATAACTCTGTTTATATGGAGAATGTAATTTGTGTGTTTAATTTAGCCTGTGATCCAAGACAGTAATTCTGCTGTGTCAGGGAAAGGCACTTCTGTGCGCTTTGAAACTTTGAGGAGTGGAAAAACTGTCTTTTTTCTCTGTCGTGAGCTGTTGTAGCTGTTGTGCAGAGATTTTCTGTTCGCAGTTGGCAGAGATTAACTTGGGGGGGGGACGGACTATTAACACTAATAGCAAAGGTGACCATTGTTAACTGGGTAGGAGAAACATGGGTATTTAACTTCTCATTCTGAAGGACCTAAACTGAAGCCTGTACGTACTTCCCTCACAGCTTTATGTACAGACGTGAAGCTGCATTTCTTCCGCTCATTCCCTTTACTGCAGGTGAGACTCCTCTTCTTCTGAACCAGAGTGCGCAGTTTGATCCCAGAGGCGGGCAGAGCAGGGGCAAAGAAGGAAGTACAGTGTACATGTGTATACTGCACGGGGGCTTTCATGAGTGTCCTCAAACTAGGAATGCCTGGCTGGTGAGCCAGCTGTCACAAAATCTACAACACTGACAGATGCTACTGTCATCTTGGATGGTTGATAGCCTATGTGGTGCAAGAAAGACCTTTTAAATCTAAATGCTAAGGAGGTTACGTTTTTTCGGGGGAGTCACCTTCACAGTGTTCTCTTTAAATAATTTGTCACCGGTTCAACCTTTTCCAGTTCATCTCACATGAATTCTGTATTGCAGTAGACTGGGAATAGCCAGCCAAGGCTGGCTGGCTGGCTGCATTTGGATGGTTGAAATAATTCAAGCCGGCTGCGTCTGTTCCTTGTTGCCTTGTTTCATGGTGCTCACCTGATCCCTCTTTTAGTGTGTGTGTGGACCCGCTCATCATGTGAAAGGTCCCGTTTTTGTCACGATGGCTGCACACGTGCATGAAAAAAGAAGAGGGGACATGTGATTAGGATGCACAATCACATCTGAAGGTTTCTGAAGGACTTCATCAAAATGATGGGAAGTGCATTTCTTGTCTTCTGGTTTGGGTTTTGGAGTTTTGTTTGTTTCTTTTGGGTTTTTTGGGTTTGGTTGGTTGGTTTTTTGTTTTTTGTTTGGTTTTTTACCATTAATAACCTTTTGAAAGTAGGCAAGTGTGAGATGTGTATCTATGGAGGAGAGTGTTCAGCCTGAAGTACTGATTGGGGAAAGCTGTCTCTGATAAAATGCTGCACGGGCCTCTGCGTTTCCAAACTCAAAAAATAAAGGCTGTGCAGGTCAAGTGGGACTCGTGTGAAGCTTGACGGGAAAAGTGAAACCTTGGTGAGACGGATGGACAGGGTGGCTTGCATGATCCAGTTCTTTAGCTACTGTATCCCTGCTAATTTAATTACTAGGGTTCAAAGTGGGGAGGGGGAGGGAGGGATTAAGACTTTTGCTACATAAATGGCATCGCCAAAAAAAAGCAGAAAACCAAAGTAGTGCTGTGTTTAAGATTCGTGGGTCTGAGTTGAGAGATTCTTACGAGTGTGACTTGGAAACCCAGAACCAGCTGCTGGGAAGGATGCGTCCCTCAGAGTCAGTATAGGGGAGAGGCTACAGCGTATCCTGCGGTGTGGGATGAGAAATACTCACAGTAGGAATGAGAGTTCCAGTGTGATAGTAAATCAGCTTTAGCCTGTTCTAGATGTTGTTGGGATGCTGGATGGGGAAATGGTCATTACTTGCAACTGTTCATGGTATAAGTTTTTTCCTGTGAAGTGCTTTCGGATCCTCCAGGAGGACAGTTGCTATAGAAACATAACGTGAATTTAGACAAACTTTCTAACTAAAATTAATGAAGAACCTGAGTTTGACTTCAGACTGGTAGTTTCTTAAAACAGTATGTAAATAGAAGAGAGACTGACATTTATAAGATGATCTAGTATGCGTATGTTCCAATCTGAAAAACTGCTTTATCCAATTCTAAAAAAGAGGCTGAGAGGTGCACTTGAAATCCTAAGGGGTTGGGGTTTTTTGGTTGGTTGGTTGTTTTCCTTTTTGTCAATTTGATTCCTGCTGACTGACCACTATCCCACTGCAGGAAGCCTGTGGATGCCTATGGGTTACCTGTGTTTGCCTACTGGTGTGGTAGTACCCACACTGCTAAAGATGGACAGCATGGACCCAGAGGTCTGCAAGAGCTGTTCCAGATAGACGGTTGGGAGCAGATGTGCTTGGGCTGCCTTTCCAAGCTGAGAGCACAGTGGACAGACTTCCCAATGGCAGACAAGCTTGGCTGATCTTGTCGGCTTATCCTCCTGTAGTCATCCTGCTGGGTGTGGGAATGAGCAGGGGAAATGTTACGGCAGTAGTAGGGAGGGAGAGGAATGAGGGGGAGATGGTGGTGGAGGGGGGAAGCAGAAGACAATAGCAGCAGCAGCCTGGGTGGCGGTGGAGGGCAGGAGCAGGAAGAGGTGGTGGGACTGGAGCTCCCCTACGGGAGGCTGGGAAACGTCGCCTTGCAAGGATGAGGCGCTCTGCCAATCCTGCTTTGGGATCAGGGCACTCATTTCTAACCGGTAACTCACTCTGAGCACCCAGTGGTTGTCAGTACTCTGATGCTTAGGAAAATTTCTGGTCCCATTTTAACAAAAAGTTGCTTCGCTAATCTGCATTTCTGGTTAAAACTCATGACTAGAATTAGTCTGTCTAGAAGAAAGAGACATATGGCAAGCAAATGGCCCTTTTTAATGAGCCTCCCACTCAGCAGTTGGCTGCTCATCCAGTTTGTGTGTGGCACAGTCTTAGAGCCGCATCTTATTGCCAGAAAAAAAAAAAAAAAATCCTGCAACCTTTTGGTGGGTTTTCTTTAAGGGAGAGGGAGAACAGATCATAATGTAAGTATTAGAGAACGACAAAGCCTCACGTTAGCTTCTTCAACAATTTGTTACCAAAACTATAAGAAAATGTTCCAGAACCTAGTTTAGAAAGCTGTAAAGCACCAAGTTCTTTACCTCTTAATGGTGGTTGGGTACCATATGTACCTTTTTACAGCATGTGGGGTTTTCTAATGATAAATAAAATAAGTAACATAATGCCTGACTTCTGAAAGTCACAGTAGTCTAAAAGGCTGCAGTAAGTGATTGCAGCTGGTCTATAAAACCCTATTAAAATTAATTTCATTAAATACTTGATGGAAAATACTGTATTTGGTAGCCAGTAGTAGGTCTGGAGGATTGATGGGACCATTGTTCCTAAACTGTAGGTGCCACCAGTATGGGAGCATAAGATTTATGATGACCAGTCTCTGCTGTTAGTAACAGCTGTGTGACTGGTCTAAGAGAAATCCATTGCTGAGGTGTAGCTGTGCAAGGAGTCATGCAAGTAAAAACATACTTACTTATTTACGCCCAACTTCCTCATTCAGCCTTATGACTTCAGATGAACTTGTAGCAAGGTCAGGCTGTCCTTCAACACTTAACCTTGCCTGCTGAAAAAAATTCTGGGCTATGGCAGTGACTTTTAATGTTGTATCTGACGCTGATGTTTGTTCTCGTATTGGAGTTAGTTTGCGTATAGCAGATGGAGAATACCTTGCTCTCCTCCATCCTGCTACTGACCCCCAGTGAAGCTCTGCCTCATCTGATGTGCAGTAGTGCCACTTTTCCTTCTCGCTGTGATTTCCAACACTTCTCCCTGCCGCTCAGTGATTGCTCTGAAAGTCCAAAGTACTTTGCCACCCCCTGCGTGCAGTTGGGACTACGCAGCCCACAACTAAAGAGAGAGGGCTGCTTGTACAGACTTGGGCTTTGAGCACTGCCACTACACGGTGGTTTAGTTGGATCCTTTGTCACTGTAAGAAAGAGGCTGGTTAAGTTTTTCTACAAGAGAAGAAGAGATGCAGTTCAAACCTGTTTCAGCGGGACTGCCTGCAATAAGAGTGGGAGGCACCAGAATTCACTGGGGTGGTTGCAGCAGCAGAGTGCACCTAAGCCTTCACCTGGTACTATTTACTCTAATTGCCATGAATAAAATTCTTGTTGCTCTTTCAGAAGAGGACGGGAAGCTATTAGCAGCAATGATTGTGTGCATCCAGCTCTTTTGATAAGATACGAACTAGTAATTGCAACTTAAAATAACTTCTCCCAGTCCATGCTGTTAGCTGCGCAGTTGTTATCTAAGCAGCCTGGAAACAGAGCTGTGCCACCAGCCTCAGACGCAACCAGGTCTAGTGTCTTACAAACTGGTTCGAAATCTGGAGACGAGCTTCTCAGCTGGCCAACACAGTCTGGGTGGTTTTTTTGTAGACTTAATCTGCAGTCTCACAGGCTTTCTTCCAACTGTGTGTGTCTAGCAGCAACTCTTGCGAAGTTCTCCCTCCCCAGACCTTGTCTGGACGCACGCCAGTTGAGCGTGTACGTACGAACCTTTTCTATGTCAAATTGCTGGTGACCAATTACAGTACAATATGGAAGGGAGGAGGGGGAAGGCATCTGACTCTCTGTATTAGCCAAGTTATATTATCATAGCAAGGCGTGAGTAAGAGCCATTATATATATATTTTTTATATATATTTACATATATATAAACAAATGGCAGCTCTCACTTTGATTTTATTTCAAGGTATCTGTATGCCAGAAAGCAGACTACTTCCAGATACCTTCTCTTTGCGTGCAAGCAGTAAAAATCATTCAGTGTGAGTGGGCTGAACTTTTTTTGGGGAAAAATGTAAATATATTTTAAGGAATTTATGCTGTGATGGGCAAGTAACTAAAAAAGCAATGAAGCAAAATTTTCTACCTAATTTTACCAATGTGGCTGAGCTAAACTGTGTTCTTTGCTGTTGGGATGCATGTAGGGGGATTTTTTAATTACTTATTATTTTTAAAAAATCTAGTTTTTCCATTGTAAAGTGTAAAGGGAGTGTACACTTACATAGCATGGCAAATTAAATAAGATCGATCAGGAGCTGGTAGGTCCTGTGGACTGCACAGTAAGTAGTAGAAAGTTTTCACAGTGACTGATCCTTTCCTGGGAATAAACTGGTAAGGTAGCTAGTTTATTTCCATTGTCTTAAATTCATCTGAAAAAGGGTAGGGTAAATTTAATGCAACCCAAAAGTAGGCTTTTGAATTTTCCGTATCTCTGGTTACTCAAAAAATAGCGAAAAGGATTCTCTTTCATGCACAGTTTTCAACAAAACTATGGTGCTTCAGGCACTTAGGCTAAATGAAATACTGAAATACATGAATGTCACAGATTTTAAGAACATAGAATAAAGTTAACTAGCGTGCTTGTGGGAGATGAGGAAAGAAAGGAAGAAGTCTGGGCTGCTGTGAAATTCCTGTATGACAAATTGCCACAGCTTGTGTACATCTGAGTGGGTGTGCAAGGAAGTTGGGTGTTTCCATTAGAAAGTTTCTGCAGAAGAAGGTTGCAGCCGATCCTGTCCATTTTGAAAAAGCTCTAAAGGGAGCGGGGAAGGGGATTGAGTCCTAGAATTAGAAACCTCGTAAGTGTTTAAGGCCTATGAAAATCAAATTTCTCTTCCTCAAGTTCTGAAAACAAAACCACTATATGAATACTTCCGAGAGGATTGATCTACCCAAATCAATAGCACAAAGTATCTGCTGCCTTGTTTTTTCACAAGGCTACTTTTTCAGCATAAAAACATTTTCAGCTTTAAACGCCTGTTGTGCTCATAAGCTGCTATGATGGATAGGAGCTGTACTGCCTATAAATAGAGACCCTCACTTTGAAGCGCTTATATCATAGGAACCATATGTGTGCT
Organism: Pelecanus crispus; assembly: GCF_030463565.1. Taxonomy (NCBI): domain Eukaryota; kingdom Metazoa; phylum Chordata; class Aves; order Pelecaniformes; family Pelecanidae; genus Pelecanus; species Pelecanus crispus. The sequence continues at coordinate 126,665,062 of NC_134644.1, read as the reverse complement.
TTACGTGCGTATTTCTAATGTTTGCTGTTGTGTGTGGTGATGATGGTATTGATTGTTTTTCATAGTTCAACTTACTGGTCCAGTCACAATGATCTTTAGATGCATTTATAAATTAAAGTAGAGGAGAAAATAAGGCTGGAGCTTATTGAGAAAATACTGCCTGGGGCATTGCCTTGAGCAACAGTAAGTCTAGCTCTTCCCAATCTGAATCAAAAGTTTCAACTGTTGCATTTTGAAAGGCAGCACTTGAGTAATGCTTGATCATTTTCATAGTTTAGTTGGATCAGTTTAAAACAAACTCTCTTTTTAAAGGCTGATTTAGTTGCTAATAAAGCTGAAAACCTCGTGTGGGTAGCTATTTGGAAAACTAAAATGCAGGACCTGGTTGGTTAGCATTTGCCCTAGGCTTCAGTATCATTGACTTCAAAAGAAATCAACAATAGAAATGACTTGGGCTGGTTTTGGCAGATGAGGCTTTCTGTTTCTTGCTTTCCTTAGTTGGAGGGATGATCTTGGGAACAGAGACAGAATACTTTGATTAGCATTGCTATAAATGTTAGTCTCCTGTCCAGGAATTCTCTGTACTAAACAAATAAACAAAAAAAGCTGTTTTAAAAAATATGTGAGGAACCATTAAAATGAATACAAACACACCCTCTTACCTATGTCCTCAAACAGTTTCTCTGAAACAGATTTAAAAATAACCTTGTGTGTTTGATTTCTTATATTTGTGGTCTGTTCGTGGTATGCCACCACAACTCCATATTGTTGCATGCTAGAGCATGTCGTATCATGGCTTCTTGGGCCAGATGAGTTTCACAAGTCAATTATGCTTAAAATTAACAAATGCTGTAACTCAGAAATTTGTCTTGAATGATCGATCGGTTTTGTAGTTCTGGGGCTTGGTAACCCTCATCAGGTAATTCTTCACCAAGTATAGTCTTTGTTTGAAGAGCTCATCAGTTGTTCATCTTGGTAGCTCCTCACTAGAGGAGAAAATTCTCCTTTCCCTGCTGTGGGAGGTGAGTGGTTATGGCACATGGGTGATGTCAGAACTTCTGGGTAACGTTTGGAGTAAGTGAAAAAAGAAACAGCATCAGGGAGTGACTTGAAGCTCTTCTTAACTGGCCTCTCAGGTCAGAGAAAAACTCTATACTCTTTCTGTTATAAGTAATTTTGCAGAAGTACATAACATTTCTTGAGTTGAGCCATGGATATTCCCCCCCGCCCCCCAAGAGAGTAATAAAAGTCCCGCTAATTTCAATGGTAGCAGAGCTAGATTACTAATAAGGGCTCTTAAGAAGAGCCTACTTCTGAGTATTTGAAAATACTTGTATTGTCTGGTGTTCTGCTGATACTGCCATCGCTCCAAAAGTGAGAAATACAAGGAAGCAATGTGGGTGACTTCTAGTTATTTGAACGCAATGTCCTGCATCTAGGGGCTCACTTCCATGAGAGGAGGCGGAGGCTACAGATGGCAAGTTTTTCAAATCTTACTCGGAAACAACTAAGATTCAAAAGCATGTTGTCTTAAACTTTGAAGCTGAACCTGCAGGCTATAAAAGAATGTCCATCTATATCCATATAGAAATAAATTATAGCAAAATCAGTTTAGTGCCTGAGGGTGGATGGAGCTAATGCAGATGGGATGCTTATATTTGTTTAGCTGATACCATATGAAATGTAGTTCAGATGTAATAGCAACAACAACAAAAATGGGATTCCATGTTAAATGTAGTTTGGTTGTAATAGCAGCAACAACAAAAATGTGTACTTCCAAACTCAGAGCATGTAAGTACAATTATTAATTTTAAATGCATTGAATTAGTCACTCCCAAACACCCACAGCAGTGGATTTGTGGGTGTTGCATTTTGGAGCATCAAATCTAGGTTCCTTACTCTTAGCTGCTACGTCTCAGAAAACATCGTAGGAGTGAAGAACAGTATAAAAGTGGTGTCCCCTGAATAGAGCAGGTGCAAGACCATATACAAAGGACTTGTATTATTTAATAAGAGCACCTCTTTTTGTAAGAGTTGGGCTGCAGACTGTTTGAACCATATCCAATCAAATATTTGGAATCAGATGCACTCGACTGTTTCTCCTCTCTTCCCTTCCAGCGGATACAATTGCACATATTAAAACTAGCTGATAAAGATTAATTCTGTAGAATAACTTTTTAGTTTAAAAAAAAAAAAAAAAGGAAAGAAAGAAACCACACCCAAACTGTTGCCTTCCGTAAGTAGTCAAATCTACTTGTTTTCACGGCTATGTAAAGTTATAGAATTTTTCATCGTGAACGGAATGTATACGCTGCAGAAGTCAGTAACACGGTAAGTATAAAATCCCACAGTACTGTTTCCATGGGTGTCTTTCAGTCTGGTGGTAGATGTTTTAGTGGAGTTTTTGGTTTTATCTTTTCAATTTCTTTTACAAACATTTCTACATGGGAGTTATCACTTATGATTTGTGGAGACCTAATAACTACAATGTTTGACTATTCCAGAACATCCGACTAATAGAGATGACAAAATTTTGTCTGCAAACAGTTACAGATGCAAGAGTTCAGACCAACATGGAAATCAAACTTTGGGTGTCGACACCAGTATTCTTTTAAATAGTGTAAACAGCCAGACAGATTATTCTTAGCAATGATTTACAAACCCACCAGAGATTTGATTGCATCCAGATTATAATGCAGCATTTCCCTCTGAGCTGCAAAGTCAGAGTTATTTTGTCAGTAGAGGTTGTTAGGTTGCCACTATTATTTTTTTGGCTGTCACTTTGAGCCTGTGTGTGGTATCACCTTAATGTTTTTGACTGCTCAAAAATCTCATGTGAACTAACACAAAATTAAAGTAAACATGCGAAGAACAGCTAAGAGATTGCTAAACTTGTATAGAGATTTGGTAAATTCTCCCAAAAGAAACAAAGAAAGCATGTCTTCTGTGCTTGGCAAATCCCTTTATTGGAATTTTTCCCCCTTATGCTATCAGACTGATTTATCTATTTATTTATTTATTTACTTCTTTTTGCAGATGTATTGGCTTCAGGCATTGGCGACTGACCCGAGTTATATTTGTGGAGTTGATGTCTGTATTGTATTGATTGTGCTATTCCTAAATATAGCAAAGTCACTTTTAGCCTGTTCTCTCCCTCTTGTTTTGCAGTTGTTCAGAGATGCACATTCATCTGTGAGCTACTAAGCACCACTATCATGCAAGTTCAGTACCTTAGTGTTTAGGTTTTGTACTTTAGTGTTTAGATTTTGAGTAGTAGTTTAAAAAATATGCTGTAACTGACTAGCAGAAATTTTTACTGATTTTTTTAATAACTGTTGAATGAGAGAGTAGATTTTAGGCTTTTTTAAAAAAATAAACACTCCCCTCTTTCGTTATGCAATTAGCAAGACCTACATATTATTTTGCAAAAGTCATTGTTACTTTTTTTAAAAGTTACTGGTCTTAAAGGCTGCTTTGTGTTAGAATAAATCTTGCTCGGGTCCAAAATGTTGGCAACAGGTTTTGTATGGTTTGTGCAATTCTGTAAAGCTTTCCAGGAAGAGACTACTTCTTCTTGTAGTCTTGCAGGATAAGACAGTGTGGCCATTCTGGTTGTTCTTTGTGAAACAAGTTGCTTTCCTGACTATGAACATGCTATTGGAGGTTTTGTTCTGGATGCGTCTCAACCATTAGATCAGGCCAGGAGAAAAAAGGAGAACTTCCCATGTGAAGCAGGAAGGTGGACGAGACTGAAGTTCCCCAGACTGGACACATAGCAAGAGAGAGTGATAACCCATGTCTCGTTAAGCTGCTCCTCTGAGATGAAAGACTGTGTATTTTTGTACGCCAGATGGTGCAGGCTGAGATGATGGAAAATGAGAAGGAATTCCTGACTCTGGGCTAAACTATTCATGTGGGCTTGTGCTAGAGAGACCCTGAATTAAGGATAGTAACTAAACTAGCCTGATCCTGAACAGACACCAGCTTTAAAAGTACTTAGTATCTGGCTAGAGAGGAGTATTTGTGAGAACGGTTGTAATTTGGCACTGAGTTGCAATGTATTCATGAACACAGATGCAAAACTAGAAGAGCATCATGTAGTTGCAATGGAAAATGTCTGTCCAACCACTAACATCTCAAAAGCAGCAGCAGCAGCAGCAGCTTTTGGTTACATAGTGCTGGAGTCTGAATCTGCGTTCCGGTCGTGTGCCCCAGCTGTGCCTCAGCTCCGCGGTTGTCCCGTGGGCTGGAGCATCGGCTCCGCAGAGGTGCCCCGCTGCTGGCACGTGGCCGAGTGGGACGCCGCTGCCGCCGAGCAAAGTGAGGCACCTGCTACCAACCCCTTGCATGCTATTTCTGTTTGGTAAACAGAATGTAAAGCACTAGAGGAAGTAGTAAAGACAATAATTTGTAAGCTGAAATTCATGATGTAATCAGGACGCTTACAAGAGGGGATTTTGTAACCATCTTTCCCGCTTTATTAGTATTATCTTGTATTGCAAAACTCTTCCTATTACCGGATCTGTTTGTAGGTGTGTTTATTCTTAGAGGCTGGGACTTTTCTTTCATGCACAAATTAAACTGTTGATGTCTGGTGTATTTACGTTACACCCATTTTGCCACTTTTGAGTTCTTCAAAGGTTGCAGTTTAACATTCTTCACTAACCATATAGTAGTAGGGCTGATTTGAGTCTGATTTATATGACCTTTATCTTTCAAAAGAACAGCCAACCTGGATAGTCCACTTCCTCTAAAAATGCTTAATTCCATACCCTTTTCGAGTCCTTTCTTCATCCTGCTGAAGCTAACTGGTAAAAATCCTTTAATTTTGTCTGGATGTTGACTGCTTGCACATAAATGTGGATTTGACAAAGCAGTTAGTTGCAGCCTGCTTTGTGTCTAACAAATTGACAAAGGTTTTAAGCAGGACTGAAATCTAGCTAACAAAGGCTTAAATCATACAGCTAAAGGTTATGAATGCAAATTTGTCAAGTCTTGCAGCCATAATATCTAAATGGTCCTTTAAAAAAATCGGTTGCTGATTTGTTGCCAAGATTTTCTCCGGGAGTTTTTTGTTTCTGTTTCTTTAGCAGAGGTGGGAAAGGTGCTTGGGCTGGATTTTTTTTTCCTCATCTTGGAAGCTAATACACCCAGAAGTACAAAAGTGTTATTCCAGCAACTTGTCTTCAAAAATGTAGCATTTAAAAAAATTCTAACCTTGTGCTGCAGAACATTATAGACACGTGGAAAAAATGGCTATGTAAGTTCAGAAACCTCTTACTTGAATTAAACTGCAACTGGTCTTAAGCTGTGTTTAGTGGCTACTTCCAAATTAAAATTATACTTGCACAAGCTGGGCAGAACATGGAGCTATGAAACAATTTTTTTATTACGTGCCTAGTTTATGCTTGTTGATAATGATTGCAAGAAACATGCTTGCACGTGTTTGTGTGTATACGCGCACAGTGATACCTGCGATCAATCAGCAGACTACAGCTCACTTTCGTCTAATTCTTTTTAAAGAAAAGTATCTGTATGACATGTTTGATTTCAAACTTGGTTTAACTAGTTCGAGAGTTTGACAATCCTTTATTCAGCTTTGTAGAGCAGCTATAATATCTTAAGCACCATTCAGATACATAGGCAAATAGTCCTTGCGTTGGGAAACGTTCATCCTACTAAAGGCAAGCAACAGAGGAGAGTGGAAGGGGAGGTGGCAGCAGAGTATATACATTTAGGGCTCTCTTTAGAGCTGCATGGATCTTACTCAAATATCTGTATGATTTTTTTTTTTTTTTTTTTTTTTTTAACGCTGGCAAACTCTTTCGCAAGTGAGTGATGCTTCCTGCCTCCTTTTCTTGGTAGGGAGCCTGCGTGTTCTGCCAGAAAGCAGCTGTCACTTGACACAATCTGTTCTGTGCTCCAGCGTAGGCTGGCTGCTCAAAGGGGAGCTCTGTTGATTCTTACACATTAGGAGATTAGAGAGTGACTTCAACCTCCCTTGGTTATTAGGGCTTAAAGACCAGCTGCAGAGTGAAATATTTGGAGCCTGTTTCACTAGCTTTCTGCAGTGAAGTGGGTCAGGGTTATGTGTTGGAGGGAGGGGTATGCTACTCTGACATCTACAGATGCTTTAGGTATATTGAGATAGGTGTAGAGAGGGGGGAATTGGGGGGGTGGAATTTTTTTAAGACTTCATTAAGTGGGATTTTTTGGTTGGTTTGTTTCTTTGCAGGGGCTGAAAGGTAAGCTCCATGTTTTAAAAATTGATATGCATATATGTATTATATACGTGTATATGCACGTGCGTATATAAAAACATACACACACATATACACAGACACACACCCCCGAGAGAGAGAGAGATGAAACTATGATTGCTAATTACTGACACCTCTTTTAGTGACTCTTAGCTAGTCAGTGTTGTGTGATACTGCTGCTGAAGGACAATTTGTTGTTACAGAGGACAGAAAAATAACAGGGTAGTAATACCAAGCTTCCTTAAAAGTAACACGTGAAGGAAAAAAACATTTCTGCAGAACAATTAAGCCTGTTTGGAAGGTAATGAGCACCAGAATCACATGCCAATGCCTAGTTGCAAGGAGTTTCCGAGTTACAAGAGACACTTGTATGTGAGCTTAATTCTCTAAAATAAGACTTAATTAATAAATGGCAGTACAGTGAATTTTGCCATCTACTGAGTCGTCTGATTCCTGTCTGAAATGTTTCCTCAGGACAACTTTGAGACATCCAGTAGTGCTTACTGTATGTAATTATTTTACTTAATGCTCTATTCCAGTGATAACTCTACAGACAGTCTGATATCAAAGTAACACCTTTTCGCGTATATTAATTAAATTTAACTGAAAGGCAGTGTAGCTGAAGGATATAGGAAGAACTGGTTACCCTTCGGCATTTTCTCTGTTCCTAAAGCTGAATAAAGACAGATTATTCTGTGTAATCTTAAGGCATCTTTTGCAGTGTATATAGTCTTAAATTTAGGAGAATTTGTGATAAAGGCATCTATTTTATGCTTAACATTTATGTTTCCATGCAGAGAGAGCAGAGTTTAAGCCTACTAGTTAAACTACAGTGATTTGAGAAGGTAATGTGAAAAAAATCAAACTTTAGTGTATATTTAGGGTTCTCCAGTGATCGTATAGGAAAGGCGATTGTATAATATTTGATCCATTTATTCTATTAGAAAAGCTATTATAGACAATGTGTGAATGACTCCCATCTTGAAAAAAGATGGAAAATCTATCAAAGAATGCAAATGGTTCAACAAAAAACAAGTTGTCTGTTTAATTATAGCCTCATGTTTAAACGACAAACTGTGGCACCTTCTTGGTTTCTTAAAGAAGTGGTCTTCATCTCTTCAAGTTGAAGTTTGTCACAACAATTCAGAAAATTCGTGAGTTCCACAGACATTGTCCGTGAACATTTCAGCTGTTCAACTTTGTTAGAGATCATGAGATCAGATCTTTCTCGCCTCTCTCCCACCCCCTTCCCTCTCTTCTGTCTGTAAAGACTGTTCTGTTTGTATAGTTTCTTGGAACAAAATCCACTGACAGCAGTCTGTGCAGTAGATTTATTAAGCAAATACAGTAGCTCCTTCTGTAGCTTCCTTTCCTGTATCATGCCTGTGACCCTTGGAGTTTTGCCAAGATAATGTCATTCTTATGCATGATAGTTGGATACATTAATTATGTTTATGTGGAACTGAGCATCTTGGACTTTGTTCATTCATTGCTACTCTTCACAAATCTTGCCGAGTTAACTAGTTCCTAGAGATGTTGGTTGCAAAGCAGAAGGCTTTTAAGTTACGGCCTGTGAGACCACCTACTAGTTGGGTATTTGGAGAACTAGCAGGGTGGTGACACTGTGCTGCTCCTTGTTTCCAACTTTTACCTAACAGTTGAAAGTTAAAAATCGGGACTACCCCAGAGGCTGTCTCAGTACAGCAAACTCATTATGTTGCTGGACAGACTTGTGAAGTTGGAGACAGTCGTCATACCTTCAGTGGAGTGGTTGGACCACTTACCTGCTGTTGGAGCTGTACAGGGTTCCCCTTTTACCCTTCTCTTACCTTTGACCCATCTGAATATTTTTTTCAGTGGAGATCCTGATAGTTCTATGGCCAGTGTAAGCCTAATAACAAAAAAACCTTGGTTTTCACAATTGCATTAAATGTAGTTGATGGACCATTAAAAGCCATTACTGCAGAGGGAACAAACTTGGGAATCTTCCTTTTCCCTCAAAACTCTCTTACGTACTGAAGTGTGCATACTCTTAACATATCTTCTGTAAGCCCCTGCAGGAAAATATAAGGCAATTGGTAGAAAAAGAAATGCAAAGCAGAAATTAAGGGTCACACCTCACTGATTAAACGTAATTGAAACCAGTACTTTAAGTAGTATGATTATCATCAATGCATCCTCAAGCCAATTAAAAGACATAGGTGTGGTGCTTCCCACCCTGTTCTGCTGTTGTAGATGTGAGCTGCTTGGTGCTGGACAGTCCTGAAAATCTTCCCTGAAGGTGTCCATTGGGTACATTTTCGCTTAAGTGCTGTATTGAAGTAAGAAAAATGAAAATGCAGTTGAAATAGTGATAGAGATGGAGCAAACCTGGCAATACTGAATGTTGACACCTTTTATGTGATGGTGAGAATAGGAAGCATGGCAGAGTAGGAGGACAGAACCGGGTTTTGGTTACTAAATATGTTGATTGCTGTCAGTTCTCTGCTAGTTGATTCTTCCCTAGTGGGCTAGTAGGACATACAAGATCTGCTCTTCTTTAGCTTATTTTATGTATAAGAACTGTAGCTGCTGTGCAGGCTGAAGCATGCTTACATCGTGAAAAGGACTACGCTGGTCCCACTTAGATGACGCAATTTCTGGTTATGAGGATTCTTGTTTGCATGTTGGCTCAGTAGTTATGCTTGGCTGATTGAGATGACACTGTACCGAATTAAAGCACATTAATTTGCATATTACTTCCGGACTAATCAAGAATAGCTATAACTACCAAGTACTTGATTTTGTAATGTCATTACTCTGAAGCATAAACTTCTGTAGCATGTGTGTTACCTTTTACTTAACAAGAATGGAGAAGGGTCCATTTTCTAGCTCAGTTTTTCTGGAAACTTGATTTGAATGGAGTTTTTGCTTAAGGTGGTATTTGGGGCTAATGACAAATCAGAGTCTGTGGTGGATGTTGATTGCTACCAGTAAGAGGAGTTGTTGGGGGCCTGCCAAAACATTGTTATCTAGCTTTTTTCAGGTGTGTTTTTGTTTGTGAATTCTCTTATTTTACTAAATGCTTCCTAAGGGCTTTCCTGGAGATCCAGATGTTGTCTGTAATCTTATAAATGAGTTTAGAAACACACTTAATTAAAATTTGTATAAGGACCTAAGGTTTATAGATAATTATGACTGTCCTGCTGCGAATGAGAAAGATGCCTGACAATTTTGCATGGGTGAATAAATGTAAGTAGTCTTGTTAAAGCATGCAAAAGAAGCTTAAACTCACTGCTTCTCCTCTGTCTGAATTGAAACTAGAAGCCCATGGCTTATATGTGATGTATCAGTTCACGTTCTGAGGCTGGAAATCCGGCACAGATGAGCCAAACTGAGGAATACACCCCACAGCGTGTATTAACAGGAAAACTAGCTTTTGGTGGGTGGCTGCTACTTCCTTGGAAGAGGAGAAGCGTTTTTGACCTTCTGTGGTCAACAGCAGAGACTGCAGCCCTAGGCACAGGGCTGAGACTTCCAGATGGTGACCGGTTACTAATACTTGGCCTAATTGTAGATGGGCACAGAGTTCAGGATGAAAATATTACTGGAGTGAATCTTGCCTAGTAGCAGTGGTGGAGACCCTACTCAGAACTACAGCTGCCGACTGCCTCTTCCAAAGGCTGGTATGGGGGGTGAGAAGCCAGCGTGGTCCTGCGTGGAGGGTGCTCTCATCTTTGGGAAGTGAAGGGATTGCTTGGGAGAAGATGGGGGCCTATGCTTTTAAAACTTGGGTGCATAAACCTGGGCCACTCTCCTGCTGAGACCATTGGAGAACTACATCCTCCAATTGCGCCTATGGAAAATAGAGGTTGGTAATGCTTTCTGGTTAAAGTAAGCCTTTTGTAGAAGAATCACTTTGGTCTTTTTATGAACTATAGGGTAGTTGTCCTTTGCTGGTCACAGGGAGGCTGACACAAAATCCTGTGGTGCCTGTGTCCAAAGTGAGACAGTCGGTGGGGGTTGGTTATCCTGGAAGTCTCAGTGGACTACAGAGCTGTTACTGTGATGTCGTGCGGTCACTCAAAAACCCAGACTTAATGGCCCGGGTGACTCCTTCCAGTCCCACGTTTCTGTGGATGCTACATCTAGCTGGTGCCAAAACACTAGAGGATGTTAGAGGTACCAGAGGGCAGAAGGTCTTTAGGTAGCGCTCTGAGCAGTTTCTGACCTTTCCCTGTAAATCAAATAACTATCACCTTTTTGGGTAGCAGTCTGAGCCCTGACTTTAAGCCTTAGCTAAAGATTTAAAACCTGGATACCCTGGAATGGCTTAATTCTCTTTTCTCTGTGGAAAAAGTGAGCAAGAAGGAAGAATGCAGGCAGAGAGGGACACTAGCTGTAGTGTTTGTAGGTACGTTTTTTCTCTGCAACAACAAGTTATATAGGGAGACATAATATTTTCACTAGACCAGCTGGAATTTCATAAGATGTAGTTGGAAAATGCAGGCAGACTTTTGGGCACACAGTCCTTAGGGAGGAACAGCTATTTTTGCACTGCACGGGAGGCATGAGACACATGGAGTCCTTGGCAGGAGGGAAAAATGGAGGACATGAGTATTGAAGTAGGAGGGCAAAACGCAGTTTGACGTACAGCAGAAAATGGAGAGGTTTGCAGCACGTCGCCTCTGATCTCAGCCTTACGGGGTGAGACTTCACACTTTGTTTTCGGCGTGACTGGGCGTTGTCGTTGCTCGGTGGATAGCAGTGTGGAAAGAACCCAGTTTAGTGCTCCGTGGGGACCACGCTGGTTTTGGAGTGGTGCATCCAGCTGAGACCTCTTCTGATTGTTGGTGCTTCCACACCTGGGAAATCTGTCTTCTGTGGGAAGGAGCCAGTGAGGAGAGGAGGCTTTCTTGTTATACGGGGAGGAGAAAAAGCCATGTTAGAGACCTTCTTACAGAGTAGCCAGCAGTGCTCACCTGAGCACAAGCCATCTCCACTTCAGTCCCTGGTCTAGCAGACTGGAAAGCTGGACCTCTTGTGTTGCAGGTGAGCCTGCTGACTGCCTAATTTTTGTGGCATGGAAGAGAGGTGCAGCCTGTAGTCCCAAATCTAAGAAATCAACCATGACAAAGGATGTTGTAGCATCTGAAATCCAGTGGTTATAGTAGAAAAATCCAGTGACAGTTACTTAGAAATCATCATTATTTTTTGGTTTATGCAGTTAAAATAGAGATTTTTTTTTTTAATGGTTTCTAATAGTATTTAGAAAACCAAAACAAAACACAAAACCACTAATGTATCTCTGTGCTGTAATATGTTGCTGTCTAACTGCATGTGCCTTCCTAACCTCTAACCTCAACCAGTTCTCCTTTAGAAGACTGAAGATGCTTGTTTACTGTGTAATTTTGCACTTACCTGATTGAGAACGGATTAAAGGGGACTTCTGTAAGTCCTTCTCAAAAGCATTCGTTTACTAGCTACCAATAGAAGAAGGGTTCAGAGAGTGAGCTAGGTGCATGATCTTACAGTGCATGTGTTCACCGTCTGTGATTAGTCTGGATTAAAGAGGCCACACATGTAAGAATTTAATTTAGGCACTTTAACCATGTGAAAAGACCCTATTGGTGTTTTCTAATAGGTCTGAACTCAAAGCTATTGTAAGAAAATTTTGCTTCTCTGAATCCTAGCACTGTTTTACTTCTGATGTAATTCAGATCCTAAAAATTATAGTCACTATAAGCATCGGGTAGGAGGCAGTAAAGGCAAATATGATATACTAGACATGTAGTAGAAGATCAGTGTGTAAAGATGCCTTACACACATATAGAGTTGTTTAATATGTCTATATAGTGAAAATTACAGCATTGTATCTATGTAAGAAAGCAAGTGATTGACCTTTTCTAGATTTCTTTCATTAGTCTTTATTGGGAGTAGTAGGTTTTAAGCTTTGGCAGCCTCCTGAAAAATCAGATGCGCCAAGAGGTTCTTAAAGATGCTTGTTGTTGTTGATGGTTAGGGGGCAGAGGGAGCTAATCACTCGATTTAAAAGAATATTGGCTGGTCATCTAGAAATATTTCTAGAACTCAGAACACTTTCATATGCTGTTACCAGATGAGACTGTTGCTGAAATTTTGATAGGCTTTATCTGGTATACTTAGTAAAATAATGTTGCTTCCATAAAAGACTTTGAAATTTTGGCTAAAGTTAGGTCACTTTCATCCTACAACTGAGAACGGGAGCATACCAGGCAAACTGGAAGAATTATGTTTATAGTACAAAACAGTGTTTAGTAAAACGTGGAAAAAATATATTTGAAGGAAAGGGTAAACTACGTTCATTGACAGAAAATGCAGCAATTCATGTCTGTTGGTCTCATGTAACACAGTAGCATCTTTCATTATGAATGAGGATGGATTTAATGGTATTTACTACAGTTTAAAAGTACTTCCCTCCCCTGTCAGATTTGAATGTTGTTATAAAATGCTGTATTTGGAGGTATTCAATAAAATCTGCCTTAATTAGCGATTCAGAAATCAGCCAGGCAGAACTGTTTCTTAAACGATGTCCCTTTCTAGAATCCAGAGGACTAGCACTAAGTAACTGCTAATACTTGAAAGCAGCTTTCAAGATTCAAGCTGTTTTAAGGATGGCTTCTGCACTCAGTGTACAAAGTACTGGAGTTGGCTCACTTAAACTCGTTCGTGCTACTCTGGTTTATGGCTTTTAAAAGAGAAATCCAGGGATTTTTATTTCCTTCTGGAAAGAAGGCTCTAGCCTGGCATATAGCAGCTTGAAGAACTTGTACAGATATATGAGGCAAGGAAAATATTAATCATTACTTGGGAAGCATCACTGAGATGTCACATTTTGTAGTTCTTCATTTTATGGCTCATTTCTGCCTTTTATGGTATTACTTCACTGTTTATTTCTGTAAACTCTTACGTATTCTTAATGCTTCTTCTGAATTCTTTCCTTAGGAGGGGAAAAAAAAATATGTTTGCCTGACACCTTTCAGAAGGAGGATATTCAACAGAAGCCTCTTTGTTTTCTTTGTTTCTTGGACTAATTTACTTTGAGGAATTCAAAGCTCATGTCAGAACTTTTAAGCATATCTTAGGAAGTGACAAGTAAAGACATAAATATAGTTGCTTCAACCAACAGATTGTTTCATTCACTACCAGTCTGTGTGTCCAACAGCATTTAGAAAAAATAGGAATCTTTTTTTATTAAAATTAGGACTTCTACAGTTGTTACATAGTGTTTGTTCATCTCTGTTCATTAGGAACTATTGGAACTTAAGACACTTGCACTTAATATGCATAATATCGCTCCTACCCATTACTTCACATATTTAAAATGCTGCTTTTGACTCTTCCCCAACTTACTACCCACCTTGGACTGCCCTCACTGCTCTTGCACATCATCATCCCATTTGGAAAACTATTGTAGTGATATTTGATAGAAACATCATGTATTCTATCAAATGTTCTAACTCAGTACAGTTTTGGAGTGCGTATTATTTACAAGCATTTCTAAAACACGGAGAGTATATGTGTGGTGAAAACAGTTGGCTTTATATGTAAGGAACAGAAGCTGTCTAAACTCAGGAATGTTTTAGAGGGTTGTAGCCGGAGTGCTCCCTTGCTGGGTTTTTATAGTCTGTTTCTGTATTGCTACAAAGACAGAAATCTCTGTGTGCAACTGAACATTTTGCTTGTTTATCTTAGTGATCATTGCAGGTGCTTCTTTTTCCTAATTGTGGTCCAGTTCTCTAAGGTGTTCTACCCCACTGAAAGAATAGGGCAAATAAAGAACATGTTTCTTTTCCTGTTCCATGTGACACTTGAGTTTATGTTTTTAAAATACTGTATTTGCCATCAGTAGCTCTTTCCCTGTTCTTTGATTGTTTCTTTTTTTTCTTCATGATAGGTTTTCTTTTTCCTGAAGAAATGGCAAAGATATTGTCCATGCCGAGTTGGTATGTTGGTGGGTGGTTGGGGGTAACCAAAATGAAAGCATTCCCTTTCACCCATAGAGAGAACTGAGGTTCAAGCAAGTAGTATTTATGGTCTGCATCTACCACACTGTTACACTTTTATTTATTTATTAAGAAAGTGGCCTTCTGATATGTGTGAAAATCAACCATCCAAGCTACTGATGGTTGCAGTTTGAAAATTGTTGACAGCTGAAAGGGAATCCACTTTAGAATGAGAGCATGAAAAAAGGTTAAAAGGCAGGCGTCAAGCACGTTGCTGGCAACAGACATCAGAGACCTTATTTTCCGCTGGATATTTAGATACGGAAAACAAATGTAGTAATAGTTTACTTCTGTTTATAAATCTGAATATGAGTCGACAGTGTCATGATGCCTCAAGGAAAGGGGAGGGGTGAAGTGTCTGAGGTGAAACTTTCAGTTTGTAGGATGATACGGTTCTGCTCTCTCAGCTGTTGGTAAGGCATCAGCTAAGCAGCATGTTCACATTCGACAGTGAACTTCAAGACAAATGCAGACAACTGGAAATCCAGATTACAGAAGCAAGAATAATCAAGATCTAGAAAACACAAGCTCTGGAGAAAACGGTTCTCGCAAGAGAGATTTAAATGAATTATTCCAAGTATCCCAAAAAACTTCTCCAAATGTGAGGTTGCTATATATTGGCATGAATTGCCTAGACAGTTTGAGAAATCTCTCATGTTGGAAGTTTTTAACAACAGGTCAGATACTTGCCAGAATTGGTTTAGAGACAATAAGTTCCGCACTGGAAGCAAGAGAAGGGAGGGAAGAGGGAAGCTTTGGATGTCTGCTTTCATTTTCTGTGAATTAAGAACTGAGATTGTATAAAGCTGCATTCATATCCATTCCTTCTCATCTGTGTGGTTTTTAGTATTTTTATTAATGAATTAAAGGGCTGGGAAACAGAAGGTCAGACATAAGTAGTAAATGAAACCAAATTACATATTGATCTACATTAAAACAGTATTTATTTCAGTACAGACAGATATAAAAATTATGTATGTAGGAGAAAAGAAATACAAGTTAAATTTACAGGATAGTGGGACATTATTTTAAGAAGCACTATTTCTGAAAAGGACTTGGTTATCCACTGTGATATTTTTGTCTCATTTCTGTGGTAAACGGGCCTAATGTAATCAGTGGGTATATAAAACAGAGGTGTATACAAATCTCCTTCTTGCTTTGGGACTGATGTGGCTGCAGCTGGGATACAACTTATGGCTGGTTTTCACAGTGAAAGAGATACTGGGAGAAAAGCATAGTTCCTAGAAGAGGCATAAATGTGATAGGCTGGAAAATAATATTGCTTGCAAACTGGGGGTTTGGAAGGGAAGTTAATTTTATTCAGCTGTAGTCTCCAAGAGCTTTCCCTTATCAAAGTGGTGAAAATAAGCTATGTAATGTTAAAGCCGAAAGAGCCTGCCAGGCCAAGTCACAGCAGAATCGGAATTGAAAGTAAACAAAATGCTAGTAATGAGCATGAGGAAAAATACGAATTTGGAGGTAGAACTTCCTTCCCTGGAAACATTTGAATCAAGTATGACAAAGGAATTTTTTTCTCCCCTTTGGAAAAAGCAAAAACCTGTAAGCCTTAACCCAAAAGAAATAATCATTGCAGTCCTCTGGCTTGTGCTATCAAAAAGGTAAGACTTAGATGATTACATTGGCTCCTTCTGGCTTCATAATTTATTTTGCAAAATGGTGGGGGGTTAAATGGGAGATTAGCAGCTCTCATGGGAGTGGAAGGAGGGTTTTCCCATGACTGGCATTTTGTAATCTCTCTCTGAAAGTGTCTTTGTGCCTGTTCTTTTTAGGTCATTATTATTTCCATCCATTTTGATGTCAGAGGAACATCTTTTAGCTTTTTTTCTTCTCATAGCAGGGAGGGGACTGTTCAGTTACCATCAGGGGAATTCCTCTCAACTCTTGATTTTAATTTTTTTTTTACTTCAGTAATTGTTTCATTTGTTGTTTTGTCTAACACTGCAGCTTCTGGAGTCACATAATTACTGATGCAAGTTTCTTTCATTCTTAGTAAAGAAAAGCTAGAAAATACTATACAAATGTATTCTGAAAACTGCAAAATCTGAGGAAAAAGTGGAACCAAACAGTCGGTGGTGTGGATATTTTTCATGTTAAATATATCATTAATTTATTTTGGGGTAGAGGAGGTTTGGCTTACATTTCCAGTATTTGTTAACCCTTTATAGATAGAATTATGAAACTATACATACTTCATGTTGAGGGAAATGGCAGCAATGTACTATATAAAGGGAAGTAGGTGATGTCAGAGAAGGAAGATTGCTGACTTCAAAATTATCTTGCTGACAAGCTTATTTAGCCGTGAAGGGCTCGCTGTAAATTTTAGTGTATCTGGAATTAGTAACAAACAGCAAAAAGTCACTGGAATAGTTGGGGGCTGTAGCACATGGTATATGAAGAAAGCTGGAGGAAGTTAGGCTTGTTCAGCCTGGAGAAGAGAAACGTGGGGGGACAGTCTTCCACCAGCCAGAGGGGGTTTTGTAGAGAAGAGAAGTCAGACTCTTCTCAGAGGTGCACAATGAAAGGGCAATGTACACAGTGTCCAATAGGGAACATTCCACTTGGATGCAAGGAAAAGCTTTGTCACCACAATTGTGGTTAAAACCTGGAAGGAATTGCCTAGAGGTGCCGTGGAATCTCCATCCTTGGACACCTTCAAACCTTGATGGAATGGGGTGCTGGGATCCACCTTTCAGATTAGTCCAGCTTTGAGCAGGAGATTAGACTTTATGACCTCCAGAGGTCCCTCCAAATTAAATTGTATGATTCGTTAAGGACATTACAGATTTGTCTTGTAAGGGTAGAAATCCCTTCCCTTTACTTCCTGCTTATTACTAAAAGCTTAATCCGTAGTACTGAAACCTTAGCTTAAAATGGACAATTTTATTCTGACATGTATCTCGTTTTATGAGATGCTGTTAAGAGTTGGGCAGCAAGATGAGGAAAGGAATGGACCTGTCTTTATCGCCTGCAGTACACTGGTGAGATTTCTTTTCTTTGCCTTGGAGAGGAAGCTCTATGGGATACTACAGGGTGTATTGGTAAGGGTTATAGCCATCTAGTTTCTCATGTTTCTCTGGCTCCCTACCTTCTGAATTATAGTATGAAATTTGGACCTGATGTTCCGAATCACTTTTTTTCTCCCTTTCTGCTAGGAGCTGGGGATGTGTGTGGGAGTTTTTTTTTCCCCTTCCCTCTTCTTCCTTGTATCCCTCCAAAATAGTTCTTTCTAAACTTTACAAATACCGCTAGGAGAAAATTTGGCATATGCACGTAATTTAACTGTTCACTTATTCCTAATCGATGAGAATATGCCTTCAAAAATACTAACAATATTCTCATTTTGCAGTTTGTTGTAAGGTTTATTTTGTATCTAATTTGTGATTAATTGGCTACAGCATATGGTAACACTGTTTTGAAATAAGAAGCCTCGATTTTTTTCATTTTTCTTGATTTAAAGGAATTTTTGTGCTTAGCTGTTGGTGTTTTCTGGACACTTCCATTAATGTTTGAGCCTAGTAAGGGCAGGTCTTGAGTTCATAGCTGAGGTTCACTTAACAGATGGCCTTCCTTGGCTAACTTGCTGGTTCTCCTCCCCCTCTCTTCCCTTCTCTTGAGAGAGGAGGTCTCAGTGCTCATGGCTGTTAACTTGTGAAAACTGGATCTTACTGGTTTAAGCTCTTATGCATCCAAGTTGGGAATATTCATGCTCATCTGAGCAGTTGTCCTGATGCACACAGTTTTCTTCCTTCTTCAACCTCATTGTTTTTCTTCCTTCCAGGAGATTTTCCCCACCCCTCCAAGTTGCCTCTTAGGCTAGTCAAACATCCACGCAGTTTTTCAAGAGGTGACCAGGCAGGAGTAGAAACCAAGCTCTGCATTTTAGGATTTTTTTTTTTTTTTTTTTAAAGAATAAAAAAACCTTTTGCCTATTTTTCATATCATCTCCCCAAAATGAGCTGTGCGCTCAGACTTTCTTGCCATCAGATGTAGCAACCTGGATATACTTGAGCCACATTGTTTGCTTTTCCATATATGCAGTTCCAGATTTCCCTTAAACCAGGGCATAAGTTAGTTCCTTGGAAGCTCTTCTTTGTGATCTGGTGGATTGGGGCTTCAGGCAGGGTTGGAAGGAGAGGGCTTAGTGGCTCTCTGGGATAGATGCCAAATAGCTTCCTCTGAATCTTCACCTCTTTTTTTCCCCCCATTCCTTGGGGTACAATAGATACACTGGTACTATGCTAACTAGGGTAGAGTTTCCTTTTTTGTAGCTAAAGGGCCATGATTTCTAAGCTTCACAGTTTTAATTTTCTGTTAATTTAGTTCCTTGCTAGATATAACCATTAATATCACCAATCTTTTTTTTTTTTTCCTTTTTTTTTTCTTTTTTTCTTTCCCTTTTCCATCTTCCACAATTTCTTTGTGGCAGTGCTGGTAATGACACTTGCTAAAAATTGCTTCTAAAAGATAAAATAAAATCCCTCGCAGTGCAGAATTTCCCACAAGAGTGGATCCTGAAGTCTTGACCCATGTCTCATAGCTCAGCATAGGCATCCTTAAAAGGTGGGTTAGTCATACATTCTCCTCAGGGGCGAGTGCATGAAGTGCTGATAGTGTGCTCAGGCACATTCGGGTTCAGAAACCTAAAGCTGGCAAGTACCACTTTAACAACAAACTTCTTACATGAAACCTTAGCATTCTGGAGGAGTCCGCAGGACGTGCTTGCTTTAGCATGCTTGAACAACTCTTTGCTGTGTCACACCTGCTTCTCACACCAACGTCCAGCTTTGCAGCAAATGGCAAAAATCTGACATCCTGAACTTTCTTATTGAGCAATAAATTCCATCCTGTTTAATGAAGTATGAACAGAGATCTCCTGCTGATCATGGTTTTCTTTGCTTGAAATTAAGGGGGTTTTTCTGTTTATTGTACAATACTTGAAAGCAGTGTTATTTTAGTGAGCCAACAATCTATCTGCTTTATCCTTTCCCAGCCTGAAGTGCTCTGAACTATTTAATATCAACCGAACCGTTTTATGAAAAGTGCTATCTCAAAACAAATTCAAATATAGCTTTACCCAGGAAAGCCATGGAAACCCATTTATTTTTCTGTTCTTCAGCTGGAAACAAATGTTCTGTTCTCATACCATGTGGAACTGGAATAGATTCAGGTCAGGCAATGCATATTCATTCCTTGAGGCTCCTTGACAGTTTTAACTACAGTCACTTCCCTCTCCAGCCCACTCCTTTCACTTCTAACTATGAGAATGGGAATTCCTTTGTCTTTTGGGAATTGCACTTGCATTTCTCTGAGCCTTGATGGATAAAAATCTGTTAAAGCTTTGTCTAAGTGGAACACATTTAGTATGTGAATTGTATTCTTGGGTGTTGTGATATAAAAATATCAGCATTCACCAAAAATGGCCTTTGGTGGGAAATATTTTGTTCTGGGTTATTGTGGGCACTTTTATACTTCTTTCTGTATTACTAAATTTGTTATGGGAAATATTAATCCATGTGGGTCATGGTAGATCAGCAAGCCTTCCTTGGCTGTGATCTAAAATGTCACTGATAAAGCCTAAAACCTTTTCCTTAGACAAATGCAGCTCTCCACTAGTCTGCAGTGGAGTCATGTGCAAGCAGACACTCAGTGCCTTCCTCTCCGACCTTCGCCAAACATCTGATTGGAAATCTGCTCAGTATGTTAGCAACTGTCTCTTTTCCTGGAAAGCCAAGAAATACCCATAGGGTGTGTTTGTATAAACCACCAGGCGTGGAAAATATTCAATAAAAGTTTTTACCAGCCCTTAGTCGGGATGTGGCATTACACCCAAAGAAGACTAAAATCAATTATTCATTTCAAAATTGTCCTTCTCTCGCCTGTGTACGATTTGAGGGTTCAAGTGGCAGTGTAAGAGTTGAGAAGGCTGTATTGTACTGAACAAAATGAGGGCTGTTCTCCAAAACCCTGTTCCCTGCTACACAGGGTCCATCTATACTGAAGGAAAAAGAATAAGTAACAACAGATTAGTTGTGCAGGGAACCACAAAACACATTGCCTATATAGAAGATTTAGGCCTCTTCTCAACATTGAATTCATCTGCTGCTGAAAAGGTCTCCCTTCCCCCGCAGCGTTGTATGAACCAACACCTTATTTTTTTTTCCCTTTATAATGTCTGCTACAGAGGTTTAATGTGCTGGAGGTGGTTGGATATTTTTCTTGTTAAAATCCATGTTTTTAATAGTTAGCAGGTCAGAAAACTGGCTAAATAAAAAGGAGGAGGATTTACCAGAGTCTGAGCCAGCCATTTATAAGTAAATCTCTTGGGGTCTCTAATCGCTGGCAAATCTAGCCATCACTTTGATTTGAAGGGAGATTAAGGATTACAACTATTTTATAAATCTATTTTTAACTTCAGTGCCATTATACGAAAGTGAAGGATTCGGTGCTACTTTTTCACCCTTTCTTACCTCCTGCAGCAATCTGGAATGATGTAGCTGGATAGGCTGGAAAACGTTAAGTGTTTCTACTCTGTCCATACCCAGTGCATGAAAAAGCTGTCAGTGGCGTGGCCAGTAATGCGTTGGTACAGAAGTAGAAATTTTGGTATCACAAAGTGGGGCCGTGGAAAGAAAGGGTTTGCCTGGTAAATTTTTAATCCATACAAATCGTGGATGGGTGTTTTCAATTTTCATGGCTCTTTGCCTTAAAACCAGTGTGAGTACTTGTGCCCTGATTCCCACCGAGGGGAGAGTGGCCTCCGCGGGATGCTGCGAGTCCTTGACACGTCACTCCTGGCTTGCCCTTGTATCCGGTAGGAAAACATCCCTTGCTGCGGTTTGCCATCATCCTCCTAGGCACAGGGATTTCAAGTGACAGTAGACGTTGCCAGGGTGAGTCTATGTAGGAAGAATTAAGTGTTTGGATACAAGGTGATGGACCTGCCTTCTACTGTATGTGTGCTTTGGCTTTTCCAACGCTCTGGGTAGCCTGTTCCTGGCAGTGAGTAACTTGGCAGGAACTCTGTGAAACTCTCACAGAAAAGCCCTGTGGGAGCACAAGCAGCACCCTCTAATTCCCCAGTGCATTACACCTTTTCCTCCATTCCCCTCTTTGTCATCCACACCAGTTGCTCAAACTGGTTTGCTCTGCCAGGTAAATTTAATTCGGTCACAAAGCAAAGTTGGGGGAGGGGGGACGGGCGACTCCCTTTTCTCGGAAACCTTCACAATTTGGTGCTTTTTAAATATTAGAAATAAAATCCTGAAACGGTGTGTAAACGTTAATGAAACTTAGCAGGGCTAAAAGCGTTGAGGTTTGCCCACAAATGCCATCTGGATATCTGTCAGCACAACGTTTGTTCTTCGTATTATTCCTTCAACCTGCTGTAAACAATTTCAATGGCTTCTGGATTTCCCCTTGATAAACAAATCAATCTTCAGTGCCGATCCTCCCTCCGATTCTCTGTGTCAGTTCTGATGCCAAATGAAAACAAAACTCCCTTCTGTGTAATAGCTTAACTGCGTCTGCTCCTGTGGGACTAGTCCCGACAGGGAAGGGAACGCAGCCCCAACCCTCCCTCTGCCACCAGCCTTGGGCAGAGTTTCTTGTCAAGTCAGAAGAGTGCAGAAAGTCACGGCGGAGACCTCAGCCTTCAAACCTGTCTCCAGTGCGTCAGCCCTGGCACCCCGGGCAAGGAGAAAAAGCAGGGCGGAGGATGAATTGCAGCTTGCCCCGTCCACTGCTTTGTATGAAGCCTTTGAACCCTTGCCCTACGGGGAGCCAGGGTGCCCCTGCAAGGCAGGGGGCTCCTAACAATGCACCCCTTGTGCTGGCTGGCTTCTCCGAGCGCTGCAGCATCGAGGGTTATCCTGTAAATTGTCTGGTGAGAAGGAACCCCCTTCTGGTGTAAGAATGATTTCCTACTCATGGTGATGGATGAAGCTGAAATAAAGCCGTTTAATTTTTAGAAAACTGCCGACCCTGAAAGGATTGAGCTGCTACTTTAATTACTGTAATGAGTGAACACTACTTAGAAATCATTAAAAGAACATATACGCAGCTCCAGATCCTGCTGTCTGATGTGTATTGATGAAACTTTTCTTGAACCAGAGGGATGCAGGTTAATTTTTTTCCGCTAAATTGACGGCAGCGTGGGCAAGACATTTTGCTGTTGCTTTGTATTGCGTTTCCGTCACCAGGAAATTTGTAGTCAAATAGAGGCTATTAGTATAAGTGTGGGTGAATGTTGTGAGTGAACATTCATAATGATCTCTTCATAGTGGTTTGAAATTAGAGTTGGCAGAATTCATTTTCAGCTATACCATTTTTCCTTGGGAGTGCTGACCTGTTGAAACTATTGCAGGACCACGTTGAGTTCAATCTGAAGGGTTTTTCTGGTTTTAGGGTTTGATTTTGTTTTGTTTTTTGGTTTTGTTTTTTAATTGAAAGGCTTCTCAGAACAATGGAAACAGAAAAGAAAATTGTACCATACAATAACTGGTGATTTAAAACTTCAGCATATAACGTAAGATGTGTATGTTCATGCATTTCCTGCCCTGCTGGATTTGAAGTAGTGGCTTGAAATTTTCTTTCCATGTTCATGGTTCCCTGGCCATAAGGGTATATAATCAGCTGCTCTGCCCCAAGGTTTATATTTGGAGCAGGTTTGTGGTTGGGGTGGTTTTTTTTTTGTATATACAGTTCTGACTGCAGCATAAAGATTGGTTTTTGGGGGGTTTTTTTGGTAGCTGTGATATGAGAGACTAGATTCAAATTGCTAGCTCAAATGAAACAAAAGAGGGATAGCGTGAACTCAGGTTCCTCACCAAGATGTAGGGTTGTCCAGCCCTAGTTGGTGGCACTGAGTGAGCATGCATGCAGGCATCCCTTCTGTGGGCAGCAAAGCACTGGGAGAGTATCTCAGAGTACTTTTGCTGCAGAAAAGAAAGAAAGAACTCTAAAACTCCAGATATGTATGAGGGGCGGAAAAGTTTAACCAAGTTTCTGAATACAGAACTATTCTGTACATACACTCAGCGAAATAAAGTTTCCATAGGAACTTGAAGATCCTTTGGAGAGAGACTGCTGAAAAAAATGGGCAAGCAAATTGCTAGCATAAGGTAAAATGCAGATGGAATATGCAGGCTAACAACTTCGTAAAGTAACACTTACAGCAAGCATTTTTTGGGTTAAATCCCTACTCATGCAGTTCTCCTTAGTATAGATGTTCAGCTGATAGGAGCTGGAGCGCTGTGCACTGCCCAGATCCTCATGGTGGGTAGGTTTCTAAAGCTGACCATGCTTCACGTTGCATGGTGACAGGTGATGAAGATGGCAGATGAGCTGATCCAGCAGGCGCGTTGTTGTAATTTCTTTGCCTTCACGTTGCACGCATGCAGTCTTTCTACATGGTTTCTCAAGGAGACAGCCAAAACTAGTGAGATAGCGCTACAGTGTCAGAGGAATTGTTTAATGAGGAATGAGACCCTAACTAATTGCGGACCTGAAGGAAGAAACTGAAGAAAATTTAAGATGTATTTTGGGGGGAAAGAAATTGTGATTATTTGTGCATTGACCTATTGCCCTCACCTGTAAAGAAAGAATTGTCATATTCTAACATTTTTACTATGTAGAGGTTGAACTCTTCTATAAGGCTCAGTCAGACGACCTAACACTTGCTCTTTTTCCCTCACTTCTTTCCATCAATGCTGCTTCAGTTCGGCCATGGAGGTGGAATAAGATTTCATAAGGGAAACGAAAATCTCATTTTCAGACAGGTGTTGGATATCAAAAGCAGAAACATGTTAGAAAGCTTGATCTGATGAGCTATACATATGGTTTAATTTTTCAGTAGAAAGTGTAAGTAAATTGTCTGGAGTTCCTGAAGTAGCACATAGTGCTTCATGCTATAATCTTGCATGAAAATCTGAAGTACGTGGTTTTGGTATTTCTGGTATATGTAAGCTGCTCATATTGTAGTTTTTCTGTTGTGAAGGATTGCTACCTGGCTCAATTTATTGACTAATTAACCTTCCTTTTTTTGCTGATTGTTAGAGTGGTGTATTATATGGTCATAGATAAACTCATCCTCTATTATTACTCTGGGGAGAAGATGTTTTAACTTTCATTTCTCTCAATATCAATACTAACTCTAAAGCTTTTTTTTTTTTTTTTTTTTTTTTGGATGGTAGAAGAAAATAGAAAATGAGCAGCATAGATTTCTTTACTGTACATTTCATACATTTACTATGAAATTTGGGTCATGGTGATTCCCGGCTATACTGCTTCCTAGAGGAGAATCACAGAAGACATTTTTAACATACTATTTTGCTTGCTTTTCCTTTCTTCAGAGGGAAATGATTCTCAGCGAGGGAGAGGGGGAGCAGGAGGGAGCTGGCACGCACGACGTTTGCCAGGCAAGAAGTAAGTGAAATATAAAGGGCCATGCTAAACCTTCAGCTCTGCGTGAAGATGTGTGCAGGCTTCACAGATCGGCTGCCTGCCTTTCCTCCTAGAAATCCTGGAAGTGAGGCACTTAGGGTCAGCCCGCACAGCACCGCGGATGTGCAAGACCACAGCGTGTCCTGGCTTGCCCGCTTCACAATAGCGGGGAAGCAACAGCAGCCAGCGTGTGATAGCAACCAAGGTCTGCGTGCCGGGAGTCCCTGAAGACATCCTGCGCCGCTGAGGATGAAACCCGGGGCTGCCGTGCCTGCCGTGCTGCTCTCAGGCGTGCCGCTTCGCGGAAGCAGATGTGTGTGATAGCGTGCATGACGCTCGTGTGCCTTCATTCTGCTGAGATACACCGCTCCTCTACTGTGGAAAATGAAAAATAGCCACCTTTTTATCGCGTTGCAGACGTTTGTCGCTTCGTGGTGTTTGGCTATCATAGTGCTCGTTTAATGTGAATCAGATGGAAAGTGTGCAGAGCGGTCTTCTGACTCCTGTCCAAGGAAAACCTTGGGTCAGCTGGCATGCCGCTTTCTGAGGGCTGGCTCAGCTGAGTCTTCCTGGAGCTGGCAACTGAGCTGCCTGGTGAGCCGTGAGGAGCCTGTAGCAGGCAGGGGTGCCATGCCAGGCTATGGTGAAGGGTAACCTGTAGGTAAGACATTAAGTAACTTTTATAGGCATTTAGGCTCTCAGCCACCTGGGCAGTTCAGACTGAAGACTGGCTGGGGAAGCCTGCATGTTGTGCTCAAAGAAAGCAGAATGATTGCAGGGAAGAAAGGTGAGGACCCTGGAATTGCCCACGTTGACATCCATCAGTCAGAGAGCCCCCAGCAGATAAAATGACACAGATTGTAAACCAGGTTGTGTCTGGCTCGGCTTAGCTGGTCGAACTCTTTCCAGTGATTTAACTAAACATGTTTTATACTAATTTAGTTAAGCAGGCATTGTGTGTGTGTAGATAAGCCTATTAGCTGGGGTGCCGTACAGCCAGAGTAAGCCATGCCTGTGGCTACTTTCTATGAACCCAGCACGTACTGTTGGCCAAGTTTACTGGTGGTAAAGACCGTCCCTCTCAACAGCAGGGTTTGGGCGGGAGGGATGCTCAGTCCCCTCAAGGCAACTCGGCATGGTAGAAGGAGGTGACAGCTAAAGGTGAGAGAGAAGCGTTGGGGTGCCACCTTGGAGCAGGTGACCCTTCTCCAAGTGATCTTCTGCAGCGTGGTAATGACTGCGCCAGTCTGTCTGTGGAGGCTCGGTGTGTGCGAGGACACCTGTGAGGATGGTTTTGCTCTTGCTGGGTGTGTAGTAGTGCAGCTGAAAAAGGAAGGAAAGGACTTTTTTAGGAAATTACTTCAAGAGGCGCAATTCATCTCATTTCAAAGGCAGGGTTTCTTAGCTGTGTCTTTGCCTTTTTGCTCCCTGTGTTCAGAAATCTCAACTGAAAGAGTCATTTTCCTGAAAGGAACATTAAGCTGTTGGGAAAACTTTTTCAATACTTTGTCATAACTCTAGCAAAAACTGATCTTTTGATGGTTTTTGGTTTTGAGTTGCTTTTAGCTTGGGTTGTCCCGGTTTTTCTGGTCTCTAAGCATCATCTGTGTCTCTTTCTAAGTATCTACAGTAACCAATTCTAAGTGCCTGAAACCCTAACATCCTTTTGTTCCATCCATGGTATCTTCACAACCTTAAATCTGTGTGCTAATACAAACTACCCAGTATTGATTTAGTTTCATTAGTCAAGGAATAACTTTTTTTTGGAACCAACAACATTAATAGTATTTCTCTTAATCCCAGAGATGGATTTAAGATCACCTTGTTTTAAAACTAAAGTTCTTTTGCAGAAATTTAAAGCACAGAATTTCTCTGGAGCATTTGCAGCTGCTAATGTCAGCTTGTGTACTTAGAAATCAGTATGTAATGACATATCTCATGATAATCTAGCAGCTGGGGAAGTCCGTGTGCATTCAAAGACAAATAGGCGGCCAGCCACTCTGGTAATTACCACTTCACAGCCCGTTCTGTGAAAGGGTACAAAATGGAATTGGTGCAGAAATGGCTTTCAACTGGAGATGCCCCAAACCAGTATTAGCAAGAAGGTTTCACTAGAAACTCATGTAGGATAAAATATTCAACAGCATTTCAGAAAGCATTAGCAAGGCATAGTACAACTCTTTAAATCATGAATTATCATTTACATGGAGCAAACAAAATCCCCTAAGTGGTCTTCTGAAAACACTTTTGAAATTAAACCACCCCATATGCAGTCTGTAGCACTTGCTTTCTGTCGAGCTGTTTTAGGCTAGGCTGCCCCCACTAGCTGGTTTCATTTGGCTCTCAGCAAGCCGGCACACATCTTACAAGAGGGAAGAACTGGCTGGGCATTCTCTTTCTTTATACCATTTGGTTTCAGCTATGATCATTTAAACTGCCAGAGAGGGGTTTAGGTGGTACCCACCTTATTTAAGGTAATGAAACAGAATGCGTGTGATGGAATGCATGCAAGAGAACTGAGGCAGATGCGTTTCTTGCTTAGATCTGAATTTTAGATGGTTGCCTTTGAGAGTTGCAATGAAAATTAAATTAAGTGGCAGTGCTGAAGCAGTGTGCTCTCACCTACCATCTCTATTCACCCACCTTTTCAGCTCACCTCCTCTTTTCCTTTTTTTATTTTTTCTTTCTTTTTTTGGGAGGACACTTTAGCACATGCTGTGAACATATGCCAAAATGCTCATTCTTAAAAGCTGCCTTCATTCATCTTGAGCTGTTATCGAGAGCTTTGTCTGCTTTGTAGATAAATTGCACAACACTGAATCAATGTCCTCTTGTACTGGAAACCAGACAAACGATTCTGACAGGAACTCTGTCGCATTCATACGGACTGAGTGAAGAGATGGCTTACCTCATGCATAACATGGGTATCAAAACACCTTCTGCTTCTCAGCTGAGGCAATGATATAAACATGGCTGCTGATCCTAAACCAAAAAAATTAAAAATGTTTGCTTGCTGCAAGTTACTTTGCATCCTTGATAGATATTCCAATGTTCTGGATGACAATTTTTGGAGCATAAGCTACTACATGTATTTCATTGAGGTGATTTTCAGATCAGGTATTATTTTGGCTCTACACTTGTTTTAAATCATCTTTAATATAGTTTTAGCTGTAGCATAAATGTACTTAATACTGAATACTCTCCTTGACAGGAGACATTAGCTGAATAAGCCAGATATATTGTGTAATTAAGGAGTTTCTTTGGAAATTGGCTTCATTTCAGTTTCAAATATGTTGTCTGATTTGTTCCAGAAGTAAAGTGAACTTGTTTTTCAGAACTTGCTTGTGATTGCTGGTGGTCAGAGCTATAATAAATTGAATTCCTTCCTAATTTAAACACTTTGTAAATATGTAAGCTAAGCTACAGTATGTGCTGGGCATTGACAATACAAAGCGATAGTACCTTTCCTACGAAAATTGTCTTTTTAAGCACATAGAAGAACAACCCCTCTTTTCCATTGCTGGTACACAAATGTTGGGAACTATTGGAGCAACAGCTTCTCCAGTAATTTGAGTGCAATACTTCAGTACGTTTAAGTTGAGAGAGAGAGAGGAGGGGGAGGAAAAAGACTAAGAGAATCTGCTAGAGATTGTAAACCACATGTATATTCAGCAAGTAAACGAGATATGTGCACAGACGGTCTTTCAGGCTACCAAGCCCAAGCTCTGAAGTCTCTCTACACATTGATAAAACTGTCTAACTCTGAATGAAATACTTTTATTCTGTCTTATGTAAAGCCCTGTAAGCTACTAAGAACTGACTGAGCTGCTGACTCAGTCATTGTTCCTGGTTTTTACAACTCCTCCCATTCAGTTAATTAAAAAACCTGTTCCTGAACAGGAAACAAAAGCACTTTTTATACGGAATTGATCTATGTACATTTTCAAGATTTCTGCTCCGTGAATGCACTTTTTCTTTAGCTGTGTTAATTGCAGCCCAAGTGCCTGCCAGAGGCGGTACTGTCGACATGACTGTCCTTCTTGGGTGGAATATTTCACTACACACCGTCCTACACTCGTGCCGGGGCCCGTTGAGCATGGGACGGGGTCAGAACCTGAAAGGCACAAAAGGCTGCTCAGCGAGCAAGAAAGCAATGAATGGCACTAAAGTCAGGCCACAGAAATGGGGATACTCACGTGGGAGTAGCAGGAGGAAAAAGATCTGTCAGCAAAAAAGCAGAAAGCATAAAGGGTGGTGGGTTTGCGATTGAAGAAAGTTTCTTTGCACTGTGGCAGAAACACTAAGAGCTTGAGTTTTGGTGAGTGTTGACTTTGAAGCTTTTGCAAAATAAATAAAAGCTGTTAGTAAGGAAAAGTTAATGATTAAGCTCAGTTGCTGCTGTTACTTTAGCAAAAGTTTCAACTTGCCAAGAAATAGAAGCATGTGTATGAAGTTGTTTGGAAAAGCCACTTTCATTCTGTCAAATTTTTTTTTCAAGAGATGGCTACCAAATCCAAAAAGTTGTGTCTGGTATAAATCCACAAGTCATTTGTGGTTAGAACATCTGAAATCCATGTTATGACCAAAAATATGCTTCTGCACATCTTAGCTTCCTCCCTATAATTGCAATTCTCTCAATTTTTTTGATCAACAAAGTGAAGTAATGCAATTCAGAGCTGGCCTGACACAGAGCTTGGGACCTGGTAGTTTCTAAATTGCAAAAGTTTGCTTTCTTCATTGCAATCAAATTTTGGTCCCCTAAAATGGTTAGCCCTCTTTCCAAACTCAGCTGTTCCTCTAAGAATGAAGCCTCTTTGATCTGTCAGTGTAAGATTCTCTGTTGCCAGTGGTGGACTGGATTTCTTTTTTGGATGCTGTCTGGTTTTTCTCTTAACCTCAAATAAATATAATCATTTACTTGCATCCACAGGTAATGAGGAGATATATTGAACTACTCTCTGCAAGTACAGTCTGTGTTTAAAATACTTTTTATCAGTGCAAAAATCCTCTTCACCTTTTTGAACAAATTTTGACACCGAAAGTAAAAGAATCAGTTCAACTAGAGGTGCACTGAACTCGGGTCCCAAAATATTGCAGCCCTCAGAAAATACTCTAGTTTCTTCCACTGACACTTCAGTTGCACAAGAAACTGAAGTACACTATTTAGCAACCAAAATGAGGAGAGTGAAAGGGAGGAAAGGTTTCTTCCCATGTGGATTTTCTGTGAGGAGGCATCCTCTGAAGGGAAGGATGGAGTTGGGTTTCTCTACTTGTTCGGTACTTGGAGTCATGCAGATGATGAAAAACTGCACCGTTGCTGGTGGGGGCATGAGCCCAAACGGAACAAATTTGTGTTACTGTGTTTTCTTCAAACTAACGGTCACAAATTTTGATTAAAAAATGGGATTTTGCTCTTTCTGCCTTAAAGAGCAAATCTTACACATTCATAATTTCTACTGAAATCAGTGTTAATGAGGTCAGGGAATCCATGGTGTAAAGGCAGAATTTTTTGATGCAGCTGTGATATAAAATCCCAGCATGCTTGGCTCACCTTTAACAGGTATGCTAATATGGTCTGTTTGAGCCTGCTTGAAACTAGTAATATTAATTTCAAATATTAACCAGTTTATTCTGTTACTCTCATCTCAACTTTCTTCTGTGCTTTAATTAATGTTCAACCATTGTAGACAGCCCTGTTCTTTTAATGTATGTATGTCTTGGGATGAATGTATACTGATGTTTTGGGAGGAGATCGCCTAGTTAAGAATAGATCCAAAGCCAGATTAAGTCTGTGCTGTGTCTTAATTTTAAATGTATGTGATGTCTTTCACTAAAATAGGAAAATCTACTTGGCAGAACGACGTAAGATGCTGTTAAGGGACTTGTCTGCCATCCAGTGCAAGGTTTGATGTTCGGTTTGTGTTGATGTATCTAAGCTGGGTCTCCATTCCTTAGGATTGATTTTTAGCCCTGAATCAGTGTTAACATATAAATGAAAGCAATGTATGTGCTTAGTAAGACAAGTGATTCAAAATATAATAAGAACTGTAATCAGGTACTTTTTCACCTTCAGGTCTACCTCATTTTTTTTTTCCCAGCTGTTCATAGAGAGGGCAGCAGTTTTTGCTAGAGGCTTCTGTTAAGTGAGGGATAAGTTGGCTTTACCTTCTTATCAAATCTTCCTCTCCTGGTGGCAGGCAGTTCCAGCAGACATTCTCATAAGGATCCTGGATGCCTCTGTAGTAGGTCAGAGCCATAAGCTTTCAGTGATTCCTACCATTTTCATAACTGAAGTCTAAGTGGGCCTCCACTGTGGTACCAAGGCAACAGCGCTAGTAGTCGCATAAGAAAAGCTTTTGTCATCGGGCAGCTGCTGTTAAACATAGTCATCTCAACGCTGTTTCCTGCAAGCTCTGGGTTGGTTTAGTTGGGCTTTCTGTAAATTTTCTTTCTTGGTGCCTTTTTGTGCTGCAATCTGGATAAGCTCTGATATTCACCAGGAGAGCATGCCATCCTCATTTGTGTGGCTTCACACTCTTACTGTTCAACAGGAAACTAGCAACAGCTTTTATTAATAGTAATTAGGAAAGTCAGACAGTGCAGTACTCATCAGAGTCCTCTGCATGGTCACTTTAGCGTGTGAACTAACACGCTGCCTATGGAATGTTCTTGGTGTCTGTTGGCAGCACGTAGGAAAGGAATAAATGATGTTAATTACAAGTTAGATCAATGATAACCCAGTGAGTAAGTTAAATCTAGTTAACTTACCGTCCAGACACTTAAACATGTGACCCTGTAAAATGGAACATTTCATTGTGGTAATCTTGTATTTATGATGATAATAACTTAGGAAACAAAGGTTAGAGGTTAGGCTTGTTTTCCCTGTCTGTCTTTTTACATCATCTGTAACGTAAAATTCCCTTTCATGCAATATCTCTTAGTTAAAACTGCTTTAAGCTATCATCAGTCACCATTTGAACTGATTTTTCTTTGTTATGTTGCCAACAGAATTGAATTTTTTTTTTTTGTTACGCTACTCATAAAAGTAAGATAAGACAAAAGAGAATGCTAGGCTGTACCATCCCCTTTGCTCCGCCAGCACAGGATTAGAGGTTTTGATTAGCAAGCACTGCGTTGCTGTGTGGGAAACTTGGTTGGATTCCCTTCCTTGATCTCTCCAACGGCGTGTATGCATACACACAGGTGATGTGTCAGCGCGCTGATGCTCTGCTTCGACATGTCTCACCAGGTTGTGATGCCTGACTCATTCTCTCTTGGTTGAATGGGTATTTGTACCGCAGACACAACACAGGGAGGAATAAAGGCGTTTAAGGCTTCAAAATCTTCATAATACTTCCGAGAAGTAAAGCTATTCATTCTGAAGGGCTCCTTCCCCATGAAATGTTGCACAATCTCTGCTAACTGAATGTGCCATTGTGCCTTGTCCTCTGCTTTGCAGTGCCATAAGTTTAGTTCCAGTACACTCGATGAATTCTAATTGTATTATGTTTACTTAAATATGTCTCTAGTTCATGTTTCATCTGTTTTTTAATACATTCCCAAAATTTCCAGAAGATTGGGTACAGCTGGGGATATGGGAGGTCCTCTTCTTTCCCCCCCCCCCCCCCCTCCTCAAGAAAAAGTACTGACAGGCAGCTCTTAAAAAACCAGAAGCAGTATTTCAAAGTCTGTGTAATAGCTATTTCATGGCGATTATATAATGTAAGAATCAATCGTAGCTTTTCTACTTTGTGGCCCACTCATTATCCTTTGGTAGCTGTGTACCTAAGACTCCTGTTGTGTATTTTCCTGCTGTATTCTCCACTCTTTCATAGTTTCCTGTATGCTTTCAGCAGGCTACAATATGAAAATAAATGAAGAAATTCTTACGAATAACTCAGAAACTAACTTCCCTCTCTGCCCCCCCAACTTTTTTTTTTTTTTTTTTTTTAAGGGATAGCTCACAGAAGCTATCAGCATAGCAGATAAGGATGAACACAGGTTGTCTTGCTCTTTCTTTGACTGAAGGGATGAACTTACCATAGCATTGCATCCATCTTAGTTTGCTGCCATGTCCCGACCTGAGGTGGTCAGTAGCTCCCTCAGTGGGGAACCCAGAGGTGATGGAGCTGGCGATTAGCTTTCCTGTCCTCCCTCTGGGCAGCAGGGCTGTGAGCCTGTCTGCAACCAGTTCATCTGCGGACTACTGTCTGCTCCCGTTGTTGAAAACACCGTTCTGTAATTCCATTTGTGCTCGCAGTTTCTCTCTGCGATGAGTCTTTGCCCCCTGCGCTGTCCCCTCTGCAGAGGGAACCGGCAGCTCTGCTGCTGCAGAGGACCAGGGCACGCAGGCACTCTTCTCTCCTCTGGAGAGCTGAGAACAAACGCGAAGTTTCAACAAGCTGGAAGATGACAAAAGTGAAGCAAAGCATTAATTTCCCACTCGTTACTTCTACATGTCTGCCAAACCTTTTAACATTCACTTAGTGATAGGTCCCTGAAAGAGCTGCAGTATTAACTTTACACCTCGGTTCCGGTTAGTCACGTAATAGCTGTATCAGAGGTTGCGATGGATTCTTTTTTGTTCTCCCTTTTTTCTCAGGTCTGGACACCTACAGCTACTGCCGTGACAACACTTCCTGCAACAACAAAATGCCCTGTGTAGGTTCTATGCAAAGACATTTTGGCAAAGGTCAAACCGGGAAAAAAAAAAGATTTAAAAAAATATGTAGGCTGGAGTGGCAGAAGTGTTAGGATTATGTCTTAATCTATTATTTTACAGTCTGGTTTGCTATGCTCATTCTTGACTGGCTGCCTTGTCTGTGGCTTAGGTAGGGACTAAATAGCTCTACTGTATGATCTAGTTGATGGGGTGACAAGTGAGGACATAAATTGAGATTTCCTTCCGTCATCCCCCACTGAGACAAATTTAATTCCGCATCAGGCGTTGAAGGCGTTGTCAGCTGAAGACTGTGCAGGTCCATCTAAAACCCAGGCATGCTGAAGTGTACTTTCCAATGCATGTAACTTCATTTTCCCTAATATCTAGCAAGCCACCTTTCTGTGCCCTTCTTTATTATGTCTAATTTATGTTTTAGGTGTATGCTCCTCAACTCTGCTCAGTTATATTAAGGGTCATCTTCCTGGGGAGGAAAACAAAGTTATTTCCCATCAGCTTGATGTATGGGAATGCTGAAAAATGTCGACAGAGCTTGCCTTTTTCCAAAATGGTGGTATTCTGGCAGGTAGAGAGCCTTTTCTTTTTGAGTCAGCTCCGCTGTTCTTTGAAATACTGAAATGCAGTCAGCACTCAACAAGTAATATGAAACATAAACCTCTGCAGTACTTTTGCTACCCTGCTGTGCCGTCTGCACATTCTTGAGAAGCGCTGGGCTTTGCATGCAGTCTCACATAGAGATGTGAGACTTACTAAATAATCAAAGCTGCTGAAAGACAATACAACTCCTGCCTCCTTGGAGAAACATTTAATAGCTAACGCAATTGAGCAGATGTTTCAGTGACCTTCCATGTTTCCTGCTGATGACATGTAGCTACTTTTCTTTTTTTTCTCCCCCCGCCGAATTTCTTTTTTCAGATTTTCTTTTTGGTATATGAGCATATACATGCTCTCATCCTTTTATATCCATGAAAACTTGACTGTTTGTTCAGTCTGTAAACCCTTGACGTAGATAAGGACTCCCTTGGTCTAGGCACAGTACAGACAGTACAAAATGAGTGTTTCTGTCTTGGTAACATTCTGAACTGTTGGAAATGGCCGGACTATTTGGAGGTGAGGGGTAACTTGCTGCAAAAACCAGGGGATCTTATGTTACAGAAATAACCTGTATGAGGTGGGTTGGAGTTGTGAACGTATGTAAGTCTGCAAGAGCCGAAGCAGCAGAAGCAACCCGTAGGCTGGGACAGAAAGGGCTGGTTAATGCCTCTGCTTGCTGATGTTGCAGGGCCAACTTCTGGCAAGAAGGAAGATGGACTGATCTTCCTGCTCCTACAGGGTTTTAATGAATGCCCTCATAAACTGAAGGATAAGCCCTGGTTTAGGTCTTTCCCTGCCTTTTTATCTTTCCGGACTCATTTCCAGCAGTAGTGGATTTACCGTCTTTGCTGCAAGTACCTTCACAGGGAAATAAGAATTCATAATCTGCAGAGCTAATATATACTAGAATGAAACTGTTCCAATACTGTGCCTGCCAGAGGCCAGAGTGAAAGATAAAGAGATATAAAGCTTGCAGTAGTCGTTCGTTACTCCCTTGCATTTGGCTGCAAAGGAGTAACGACACCTGCTCGGTGGACCGTGTAGGTATTACAAATCTTTGATCTTTCTGAACCTGCCCTGATATACTAGAGAAACATTGCATTATTCTTTTTGTGCTAGTAAGAGAGAGATGGGGGTACCTCTATAAAAGCATAGTTTCAGCTTTAGATTTTCTTTAACATTTTTGTTAAATTCCTAATGAACACACAGTTAAATTGTGCTGTGATTTGTTTAAGCTTGCTGTCAGTTTTGCAAAGTCTCACGATGAAATCTTGCCTCTTGCAAAGTGTAATAAAATTCTACTTTAACTTGCAGTCAAGCCAGGCTTATGTCCATTTGACTTGTATTTCAGCCGTGCTGTCTTTTTTATGGCAGCTTGAGTAGAGACCAGGGAGAGACATAATAAGAAATTGTCTCCTTCCTCCCCATTAGTTAGTTACTTGACATCTGGCTCAAATGTGTGTTGCAGGCCCCTCTTCAGCCCTTCTTTCTCTCCTTCCAATAAAAAAGTCTGCCTTTTTCAATGAGGAAATAAATTTCAAAAAACTGTCTATAGAAAATCTCAAGTTATAAACCATCTTTTCCAAAGAAGAGGCATTTTAACATCCAGCCCTGACAGCTTCCATGCACAGCATACTTCTTGATTTCGTAACAGGGGGAGATTAATGTTGCCCTTCTATTATATGCTTTGGGATCTGCATGTACTCCTCTGTAGTCAACCTCCTCGTGAACTGCTGCTTATTAGCTGTGGAGGCACAGACGGCTTTGTGTTTCCATGGCTCAGCTGAAGGAAGGGGACGATGGCACGGAGCGTGACGTAGACGGTACTGAGCATCTCTTTGTACCAAAGCAAAGCTCCAGCTGATTTTTCTTTTTTTCAGAAACACGTGTAAGTCTACAATAGATAGCAGACCCTGCCTCCCAGTTGCACAGAGCCTAAAGCATTTGTTCCGTGCTGAGGAATTGGGGACTTATTTGTGGAAGTTTGGATTGCAATGGGTAACTGGCCCTTTCTTGCCACCCGACTATCTATTGTTAAATACATGACAGTCATAGTAAAATAATATTATTACGCTTCCACACAGAGTAACTAGAGAACCTAGAATTAAAGACCACTGTCTCATTCAAAGTGCTGGATGAATATTGTTCATATAATTTATTATTATTCTTCAATACGTTGTTTTCCTTCCTTGTTCATGTGAATTCATGACTTGTTACTATGCCCAATGCAGTTCGCGCTCAGAAGTGAGAGTTCTCAATTTCTGTCTGAACTAGCAAAATTTTATCAGTGTCTGAGTTTCAAAAAATTATGTAGCTTCCACGCAGTATTGTATTCAACTCTCTTCTGTATGTAAGGGGGCGAGTGTTAAATCAGAAGTAACCCCACCGGATTTTGGATTTGGATCTGTCTGAGGTGACTCAAACTTGCTGTGGTTTCGGGTTTTTTTCTTCAAGGAACTTAAAGTATGAAATGCCATTATAAATTGTAATCACAGCTTGCCTCGAACAGTAACCACAGCTGGGAATTCTGCAAATCAGACCCTTGGATCCCAAATTGGGCAATCAATTAGGGTTGCATCCAGGTGGCTGTGTCAGTAGTTGAAGAGGACAGCAATGCTCCCTGAGGAGCAATTCAGAAGTAAGCAGGAGAGCGCAACAGCCTCGGGTCAGCCCATGGGGAACAAACACTGTGTGATGACTTCTGTAAAATTTGAGAACATCTCGCCCTTAGTGACTCTGTGAAATACGGTCATTGCCTCTGCGCTCTGGAGTGCTAGTTTTTCTGTGCTCTCAGGTGCTCCCTGGTGCAACTCTCAATCCCTGCTGCTGCCATGCATGATGTCCTGGCATGTCCCGACCCCACGTAGGAGGAGGTCTGACTTCACTCGGTTCCCCCGCCCACCTGAATTTCCTTTGCAGGAAAGCAGGGTACCTGCAGGGGAAAGGACCTGCGGAGCTGGGGAACGCATCTTCCTCTTGGTTTGGTTGTGGCTGACAGGGAAATCCTGAAACTTAAGTGATCCTTAAATGATCTGTATGGCAGACTGGGGATTCAAAAGCACAGTTCTCCTCTTTTCGTCTCTGTCTGCACCTTGGGCTTCAGTCACAACATGCTTTCCAGCTTCGGCTAACCGAGCACCTCCCTGCTTATTCTCCAGATTCCCTGAGCCCAGAGGCGCCGGCTGCCTGGCTCCTCTATTGCTTTGCACCGAAGGGGGCTCGGAGCAGACAGGTTGAGGAATTCAGCTTCAGGATGCTGGCACATTTCTGTTGAGCGCGTGATGTGTTTTTACAAATGCTTGTCCGCTGTCAGGTTTCCTATGGCTACCCATAGTGTCTGCCAGATGTAGCTTTGTCACTCCTAAAAGTTCTACTTTTAATCCTGGAGGCGGTAGAAGAAGAGGTTGCCAGAATTTTTCAAGATAGAGGGTATGTCTACACTGAAAGTGTTAGATACCTTCAGTAAGCAATTAAACAGATTTACAGGGAAGAAAACTTCTGGAGCTACCAAGCCCAAAGATGAGTTCCTCCTCGAGGTGTGGAGGAGACTCTGAGGGGTATTGCTAATTGTGCTTGAAGTCCTCCTTACAGAGGTGTCGTTGACTCCTAAGGCAGAACCCTGCACGAGGCAGACCTTTGGTCTGACCTGGAGAAGCCGTTCCCGTAGTCAGCTACATTGCCGTAATATACTACAGGAATGGCTTCAGCAGGGCAGACCAAAGGTCCTGCTGCTTCTACCCCGGTGTTGGTCTTTGACGCACTTGAATTGTCTTGGCTGAACTTCAAATAATAGTGTGTCCTGAAGCAGACACAGAGT
Organism: Pelecanus crispus; assembly: GCF_030463565.1. NCBI lineage: Eukaryota > Metazoa > Chordata > Aves > Pelecaniformes > Pelecanidae > Pelecanus > Pelecanus crispus. The sequence goes on along the minus strand of NC_134644.1, from coordinate 126,627,226 downwards.
TAGGAAAGCTCCAAGGCAACTGGTACTTGAGGTGCGGTGAAGTTTATTAAACAGTTGCAAAACACAGTCTCGTGGTGGGAAGTACCAGCATCTTTAGTTACCCTGCTGATAATACTTCAAAATTACTGTGGTCGCTTTAGAAAGACAAAACATATGCAAGGCAATAAAAGGAAGTCTTCTGTCTTGTAAGTTGATATTTAGGCTTACAACCACAGTACTCGAGCATACTGATTAAAAGAGTGTGTCTCTGTCAGTGGGGTGCTGGGGTTGGGTGGAGGAGCTGAGCCTCTTGGTCTCGCACCTCTCTTGGTGTGCGTGTGTGTGTGTGTACACGTGTGTGCGCACACCTGGCAGGGTGGTGGGATGGGTCTTTCTCGTGGGGCATCAAGACTTGCTGAGCTTGCATTCGTTTCCTCCTTTGCTGCTAGGTGCCCTGAAATAGTTTAGTGTGGGTGTCACAAAAGTCTCAAGTCTGATGGGATGCATAGGGGCGGCAGGGTGTTGCGCACAAAAATGCTGAAGGAGTGAGAAAATATTTCGGTAGGTGGCTGACATTCTGATGTATTGGAATTTAATGAAGTTGAGCACTGTTTGGGAACAATAATCCAGTGCGTTGCTGATTTTAAAATACGATTTACAGGAGATGCACTAACCATTGATTTTACTTGGCCTTTTACTCGTTTTCTTGAGTTGTTTCTTGCATCAAGTCTTGCTGTGCTATTCTCTTGCTGAGATCAGCCTTTAACTTAGTAGTAGTTAATGTTTCTAAATTTGGGAAGATCGCTCCACTGATTTTAGGTTTAAGTCATGCAAGCAGCAAATGTGTCCATCTAAGCTTTCATTATTGCTGTATTTATAAAAGAAAGCTTTTAAACTTTGTGTTCGTAGTGCGCAGAGGTGATTGATGTGCCTGGCTGTCCCTGGCAGGTCTGCCTAGGGCGGCTGCCTCCGTGTTAGTTCTTGCCTTTTACAAGACTTAGAAAATAACCAAGGTTTTCATGCTGGGGCGAGGTAAAGTCAGCAAGAAACACTTCTTTCTAATGCTCTTCTGAAGGCGACCACCTTCAAAAGGGTTTTAAATGTGTATGGTTTAATTTCTTACGTTAGCTAACGTTTTCAAAGGGCTTAGTATATGATTAAGTCAAGTTAGGTGCTGTTCCACTTTTAGGGAAGCCTAGGGGCAAAAGGGTTTTAGCCTAGCATTTTTTAAGAGCTGTTTGATGATACTAAAACAAAAAACAAACCCCCTGTGTTTATTGTTTTGGGGTTTTATAGTAATGGGTGTGTTTTCTTTCTGTAAAGCTTTTAATATTAAGGGCCAAAAAAATGCTATCTGTCCAGATACTGTTACACCGAATTAAGTACACAAACACAAATGCCTCCATAGTTACTTACTATTTCTAGAGAGCATGTGATAAAAGGATCTTTTTTTAATTTAACTTCGGCTCCCACACGTTCTTTTCGTTCCGACCTGGTGAAACTGGGTGTCTTTCACAGCAGGTTCAGGAGACTCTCTGCAATCTTTCATCTTCTTGTTTGGCTGCTAATAATGGGAAAAATTGACCGAGCAAAATGGTGAAGAAGTTGAGCCAGGAGTTGCCACAGTGACAGTTGTCCAATATAAATATCTTACAACTCTTCTGTTTATCATCTGTTTTCAGGGCAGTTTAAGCTGCTGGAACAAGACCGAGATATTAAGGAGCCAGTGCAGTATTTTAACAGTGTGGAGGAGGTGGCTAAAGCATTTCCTGAACGAGTTTACGTCATGGAGGAAATAACATTCAACGTTAAGGTAGTCCCTGAATAAATATTTATCCCTGTCTAAATGATTAACTTTTACAACCTTTATATACATGGCAAGCGAGCAACGGCGCTGTGTGGGAAGTGTGATTTTTGAGACAAACGAGCCTTTAGTGTTCTGCATTCAGTGATGATGCTCTTTGGGATCATTTTTGCAGTCTTAAATCAACATGTCCTCTAAGGGCTCTCCTGTCCTATGGCACTTTGGGGAGCAGTCCTGATGATCCATTCAATAATTCATCTAATTAGGATGCTTCTGCCAGATTTTAAACAAATGTTGTTTGTTGCCCCCTTTCCCCTCCCCCTCCATTAGTCTGAATTTTATTCTCTGCTAAGCAGCAGCTGCTCAAATCCCTGTCCAGAAAGCCTTATTCTCAGAGAGCACGCAGGGTGAAATGATGGGGTTGCTTGTCGCAAAATTACTGCAGCTAAATAGCATTGTGAATAAAACAACAAAAAAAAAAAAACCAAACAAGAGACACACTTGTTCTCTGTGTGTGTTTGCATGTTCATGCCTCTTGGGCTCATCAAAGGGTCAGCAATCCCTGAGTGTAAGAGGGCTTGCTATCGCCAAACACACTGCAGCGCAGTGGCATGACACAACAAAGACAGACCTTGTTCTTCCTTGTCCTGCCTATATGTGTGACACTGCACAAGGTAGGTCGGCTCTGCCAACAGAGCAGAGTGGTCTTCGGGCTCGTCTGGTTTGCTTCAGTGGATAGACCGCCTAAGACTGGTTGAAGAGCGTCCTAGAGCTGCGATGCAATGATGCATTATCCACATTATTTACTCTATGGGGCAAACTGGTCGATACTACTGGTGCAAAACCAGTGTAGTGTTTTCTGGTCCCATGTGTAACGATGTGGGGTTTTTATAACAATCTTTTAATGGCTTTTTCTCCTCCTTGCACTGCTGGAGTTGCGGGATACCAGCTAGTCTGCAGTTTTTATAGGCATGAAACAAGATTGCTGAAGACTGCTGTAAGTGCGAGAGCTTATCACTTAATTTAGCAACACAGGCTCATGCCTTTCAAGACAGTAGGTTGTTTTCATTTATGCTCTCCATTAAACTGAACCCATAAAACAGAGCCTTTCATGAACTGAAGGCTACATGAGAAAGTTGGAACGCTTTTGTATGTTTAGGATGTAGTTGGGCAAATCAAGGCAACAAGAAAATTTCATTTCTACCTGGGAAAACCAGGCTTACCTTGGGACTGCTAGCTTCATCCAGTGCTGTGCCATGCCATGATTTCTCAGTGGATCAGTGACCAAACTGACAGAGTGGCACAGTAAAATGTGCAGCTTTGATTTCATAGGGAGAAAAGTATTCGTCCACAGGCTTGTTTAAATATAAAATGTTGTGTCTTGAGTTTAACATGAGTGTTCTTAAAACTCTTTGTCATATTTAGGAAACTGAGAAGTAAGTGTAGCTTACTGTTAGATATCATATCCATTTTTAAAAGATATTATTGTGATACTCCTTAATGTAAATAACAGTAATAATAAACCAGGTTTAACCTAGTTACACAGTTATCTTGGCAGTATTTCTCTTGGCAGTTTTTCCAGTTTCACAGAAGTCTATTCCAAGGTTATCATCTTCCAAAAAATAAATGAACTTAACAGGATTTATTAAAGTGTTTAATAACCCTTTACATGCAAGAGAATTATGTAAGCAAAAATTTTAATATAGGGGAGATCCTGTTAAACTGATTAGAGCAAAGGGAGGAATACAAAGTACGGTTGATTTCTGTCCAAGGCAGTGTGCCCATTTAAATTCAGAAGAGAGTATCAGAAGGTAGGTAATCTGATATTAAAAAAAAAAAGCCTAAAATATCTGATGAAGCATTTAAGATCATAGAATCTTAGTACACAAAGAATAGTTTTCCATAGACCACAGCGTGCAAAATGAAGATGAGGAGGAACTCTGAAGTCTGGGAATTCTTTCTTATTCCAAACACCCATGCCTTTCATGGACAATTTTTGAAGAAAGAGCCCGTAGAGTTACACCCGACAGTCACTGTGTACTTTTTGTCTGTGCTTGTTAAGGTCTGCCTGCATGTGCCAGTATGTCACAGTTATGGTTCGACTCGGTGCGAACCTTGCTCCTCCGTGTAAATCCTTTGCTGCACCGGCAGGATTTTGCGGCTAGCGCTGCCATTCAAAGAACGGCCTTCTGGCCGCGACGAGCCGTGGCATCTTCTCCAAGCAGGGGTTTGCTTTATTTTTACATTGTGTATTAGTTGTTAAAGGGCAAAATGAGCCACCTTATCCCGGGGGAGGCAGGGGAGGTGGGTCTCCCTTCCTTCCTTCCCCAGGGCTTTGCAGCCAGGCAGGCTTTCTGGGCAGTGCGCTGAGGGAGGGGGTTTGGGACCTGGCAGCTATTTGGAGGAGGGCTGTAGCACATGCCACCAAGCAGAGCCGGGAGTGGAAGGCGGAGTCACTTTTCATAGAACAGCAAACCAAAATTTTAGATTAAACCAAACTTTTGTAATTGCTAGAACTACTTCTGGTAATCTTTGGATGTACGTACGTATCAGTACTGTGCCTGGATACCCAGTGGGTCGCCTCAGGTACCTGGTGGCTAGCAGCATCTACAGGCACAGCAATTTAGAGTGTTCTGAGGATAAGCTTATTTCACTCAGTGGGTATTTAATCTGTTCCTAATTGAAAGTTAGAGGTATTCTGTCTTTTCTTCACCGACCAGATATGTGATAACCTTTGTTGTATTAATATTCAGTGCATAATTGCAGAGAATTTTGTTTATGTAACAGCATTACATTACAAAGATGAAGATTTTTTAGTTCTCTATGCTAGGAAGAAAAACACTAAGAAAGTTGAGCTACCCCAGGGTCCTGGCTTTTGCTGAAGCAACAGCAAGAGATTTCTGCAGTCAGCTGCGCTGGTGCCATACAGGTGGCAGTCAGTAAAAATACCCAGGAAGCTATTTGCATTAAGATTTAAAAACAAAACCAGGAACAAAAACCCCACATCATACCAAGGGCAATTCACAAGAAGTTGTCTTAAAAAGCAACAATGTTGTCTGATAGATTAGGCATTGGACAAGCCATGAATTCCTGCACTCTAAAAACCAGCCCACTTAGTGTTGCAGGACCCTTCAGATCTTCCAGGATACCATTTTTGTCCTGAAGATATCACTCGGTCTCCCTGGAGATGCTGTGAAGCTGTTTGCAGAGCCTTTCCAGGATGGAGAAGTGGGTTAGTTAATTAGCCCTATAATGATTCTTTTCTTTCTTATCAAAGACATTGTTTGGCTGGTGTGAACTTTTGATACCCGATTTGTTTAATTTTTTTTACATAATCCTCTTTCCACAGTGGTTTAACTGTGTTGGCCCGTACAGTGTGCATTTTGGCAGAAATAAATCTATAGTGAAGACTTGCCTCTTTTTTCTTTCTCTTTTCTTTCTCTTTTCTTTCTCTTTTCTTTCTCTTTTCTTTCTCTTTTCTTTCTCTTTTCTTTCTCTTTTCTTTCTCTTTTCTTTCTCTTTTCTTTCTCTTTTCTTTCTCTTTTCTTTCTCTTTTCTTTCTCTTTTCTTTCTCTTTTCTTTCTCTTTTCTTTCTCTTTTCTTTCTCTTTTCTTTCTCTTTTCTTTCTCTTTTCTTTCTCTTTTCTTTCTCTTTTCTTTCTCTTTTCTTTCTTTTTTTTGACAAATGTTAATGCAGTACAGTGAAGCAAAACTGATCTCCTGATTTGGCTGCAGTTCTATTAGCTCTGATAAACTTGCCCTGAGTTTCCATAAAGCACATATATAAAAAGTTGTAACCTACACTGGCCTTTTTAAACGCTGCAATAGCGACTTTCTTGAAATCGGTTCGTGTGTAGGTTTTAGCTCCAAATTTGCAGGCAATTCATCGTACTTCACCTTGAGAATTGGTGCTTCAGTCCCCTCGTTGCCTTGTGGCTCGACGCCAGCCCTGTGATGCTGCAAACCTGGGCTCCAGGAAGGTGGGGGTTCTGCTCTTCCCGCTCCGTCCCCGGCGCGCGCGGGCTGTGGCACCTCCGTGCCGCGCGCTGGCGGTGCGCTGCTGCGGCTGCCTCTTCCCTGCAGCGCCTGGTGCACGGCTTGAGCGAGGGAGACGCAGACCTGCTGCTTCGTGCCCGCATGGATGCGCCTGCTAGAGGGTTTCTGCTCTGAAAGGAGCCCGGATAGTGAGCGCCGTTGCCTCGCAGTGGTTTCGTGAGCTGGTCTTCCTGACGTCCCACCTGAAAAGACGCTTCGTGTTAGAGCTCTGCAGTATTACCTGTCACGTTTTGGGTCATTTTTGGAACACTTAGATTTATTTGAGACATCCTTCAACAGCACTAAAGCCGGCTTTTAATGTAGCTGTCGGGACAAAGTCCCTCTCAGCTGAGGGGGAAATGCACGTATGCTAATGTGAAGAGTTGTACTTGCTGATTCTCTGTCTTGGGAGACAGACGTTTATGAAGGAAAAATGGGGTACTGTCTTGCTAAATTTAGTCAACTTCCTTGAAAAAGTTTGCTTATTTTTTCTGCTAATAGCTCTTCTGAAGACTCTTTGTTTTATATTATAAAAAATCTTTATATTGTAAAAAATCTTAATATATATAGTACATATTACATACATTTTTTTATATATATATGTAGTGCTATGGTTCGTCCTTTGGCTTTAATAGTAAAATACATATGCATAGAATCATAGAATCGTTTAGGTTGGAAAAGACCTTTAAGATCATCCAGTCCAACCATTAACCTACACTACCAAGTCTACTCTAAGCCAATCAAGGGTAGACTAGACTAAACCATGTCCCGAAGACTAAACCATGTCCCCGTGCAGTAACTAGGTATCAGAGACCTCGCAGTTAGAAAGAGCTCTACCAAAAAAAAATCCTAACTGTGTATTTTTAAAGTGAATGCAATGCTTGCATTACTCTAATAAAATCTAGCAGGTATAGCAAGCAATATAAAGCCACAAATCATTTTTTATAAGGAGTTCATATGTGTCCAAGTGATTAAAGACTTCTACTTCAAACTATAACAGATTAGAACAATTGGAGTCCAGCATAGGATATTGACTCAGGTGTTATTGAAATCTATTTTTCTGACTTAACCATTCCTTAAGCAAAAGAAACAATATACTTGAGCTTTCCCAGAAGAACGTGTTTCCTAAATAATCATTCATCACTTTCCTGATGCCTGTCTTCTGCGGTAGATATAATTGGCTTCTGAATGTTATTGAATTATGGGAGTCTTAAAATTTAAAACATTATAGTGGCTTAACCCACTGCTGTTCTGCAGTGTGTTTGATAAGGTGTCTGTAAGCCAGTAAACTTTCTGGTCAGCATCCTGGCATCAGCAGTGAACAGTTAGGATGGATCAACATCTGGCAGTAGGAAGGTGGGGGGCAAGTACAGCATGGAGTAGGTTCTGGTTTTGTGGGTCCTCTGCATTAGGAGTTGTTCAGTTTGAACATCTGCTAGTGATTTCTAGATGGCTCTGGAGTACAGCGTGGCAAGCGCTGCCTCTTCCACAGAGCTGGGAGCGCTGATTATTCTCACCTATTACCAGAAAGTGAAAACTGGCTGGGAAGGGCAAAAGAGGGGTGAGGGGGAAGTAAAACTGCAGGAGTCATTGTTATAATGCGTAAAACGTTATTGTTACAATGCATAAAGCATTGTTGTTATAATCTGTAAAACAGAGAGAGCAACCGTGAAGATAAAATGCGTTTGGGGAAGGAGTTATTTCAGGATGCTCCCAAGGCTAGTAGTTCAGTAACTGGAGGAGTCTTTGTGTTTATTAGGTAATGACAGCAACGGGAGGTATGGTGGTTACTGCTGCAAGTTGCTGCACTGGAATTGTCCAGGGAAGAATTCCTGAAGATGTGAGCAGGGGGCACACACAAAAAAAAAAAAAACAAAAAAACCAAACCCATGAGGGCACAGTCCCACTACAGAGATGTTTGAGATGTTCTACCTTCCTTCCCCCCATTCCTTCAGCTGGTCTCAGCCTCCTACCAGTTGCAAGGTTTTCACTCCTGAAGGTTGAAAACCGAACCTGGCAGAAGTCCCGAAGGAGGCAAGAGCATTGCTCGGGCGTGGGCAAAGCAGGAGCGAGCAAGTGAGCTGGAAGCATGGGGCAGAGCGGAGCCGCACTGGGACCGGAGCTGGCCCTCCTGGGTATGTGACGCAGCTGAATGAAGGCTTCTTTCTGCCTTCTGTGTAGCGTTACCCATTTTCCAGAACTGTGAGAAGATTCTAACCTTTTGCCACAAAATAATACAGTTATTTCTGCATCAGTCTGTGTTCTGGACTACCTTAACTCTGCTGCTCTGAGATAGTGCGCTGCTGTCTTCTCTCTGTCATAGAGCAGTGATATGCTGCGTCACATGCACGGCCTGGGACATGCCACTAGCGGGTCCAAGTGTCTAAAATAGCGCAGGGCTCTGCTACACCCCGCCAGTGACTGCGTAGCAGGAAGCGGAGGGTGCACGGGACATGATCTCAGCAGGGGTGTGAAGGAGCGTAGGGGGGGTTGAAGGTGCAAATCCTGCTGGGTCAGCGCTGGAAGCTTAGAGGGTAGAGGGAGCCGAGTCTGGTATGGTGTTACCCATTCTGCCTTTTAGGAATAATTTATGATACACAGTTTCCCACAGATCATGTTGTCTTTAAGCGTACTATTTGGCGTAAATCAAATCTGTTCTGAGGAGCTGCTGTGCCTGACTGATTCCTGGGCTGATGGGGACCCTGTGAAGTTCACCAAAGGCAGGTGCAAAGCCCAGCATCTGGGACGCCGTAAGCCCTGCAACAAGCTGACGGGCTAGAAAGTGGCTCTGTGGAAAAAGTCTGAGGGGTACCTGCTAGACAGCAGTGCTGGTGTGGCAAAGGTGGCCAACAGCATATTGGGCTGTATAAGCAAGAGTGTAGTCAGCAAGTTGAGGATGGTGATTATTCTCCATCATTCAGCACTTGTGATGCTGCAGCTGGAGTATTGCTTCCAGTTTTGGAAACAGCTTTTTTCCAATAAGCCACTAATACAAGGAAGATGTTGATGTGGGAGCAAATCCAGTATACCAAGATGGTCAGGGGGCTGTAGCAAATGACGTATTGTGAGAGGCGCGGAGAACTGGGTTTGTTCAGCCTTGAGAGGGCTGAGGGGAGATCTCTCTGCTGTGCATAGCTACCTTATGGGAGGGTATAAAGAAGACAGACAGACTCATCTGAGGCGCCCAGTGGGAGCACAAGAGACAACGCACAAGTTGGAACATGAGAATTCTGCTCCAATACAAGAAAAAAAAAAATTAACATGAGCATGGTTGAACACAGAAAGAGATTGCCCAGAGAAAATGTAGATTCTCCATCTTTGGAGAAACTAAAAATGTAACCAGACATGGCCCTTAGCAGCCTGTCATAACTACACCTGCTTTGAGGAGCAGGTTGGGCTAGATGACTCTGGGGGTCCTGCCCACCCTGGAGGAGTCTGCAAGTCTTACCTGATGTCCTGTGCTAAAGTCCATGGCCCTTTGTTTGATTTTCATAGGTCATTGCTACAAGGACAAAGTAAAGATTATTTAGCTACGTAATCCGAGAAACAAAAACTTAGAGATATCTGCATGAGTTTCTAGATTATTTTAAAGTGATTGGTATGCATGGTATGATAGATATTGAGAGAGAGAGATATGATATATATGATATGTATGGTATATATTTGTTGCTAATGTCCTTGAACACATATTTACCCACCATGTACGCTTTATAGTATTAATTAGCATGTGGTAATGAATGAATTGACGTAATGCAAGAAGAGAGGAGTTAGCTTTCTTGACTTTCAGAATTTAAATTTTTAAATTATACTTAGTCTGCTGAGGCGTAGCAGCAGCCTTGACATCACCATAGTAGGGTTTAGTGGATAGGGATGAAGTTGTGCAGTCTTAGACTTTTCATTCCACTTTTTCTTTTTTTTTATTACAATTTTGGACAGCAGCTGATACCTTACATTTTTATTCAGAAGGAAGAGTGCAGAACAGTATTTTTCTCAAGAGTGCCAAACTAGAACCATGGCATGATTTTTATTTTGTTCCAGCACAGTAAAATTCAGCCTTATTTCACCTGTTTTTATCCTGTGACTATGTTAAAAAAAAATGAAGTAATGTTTTCCATATTTTTGATTGAGAATGATTTTGTATTTAAACATGGCTGTTGAATTTAAAAATCCATTTGCTATTTGGCTGGTTGAAATGGGTGCCATTAATAAGCAGCTGCTTTGTGAGACCTTCGTTGTGAAGCTCGGCCAGTTAGTTACATCTGTGGTTTCACATCTGACCCACCGTTTCCTTCTACAGTGGCTTGTTTGTTTGTGAATCGCCAGGGAACTGCGAGTTGGCCAAGCAGGAGCTTCCACAGCCATAGGTTGTGACACCGTAGGTTGTGGCACCTCCCTCGCTCCGGCCGGTGTCCCGCAGGAAGCGAGAAAAAGCTGTAACCGCACTGTCTCAAGTTAAAATTTCTGACGGTGTAGCCCACGTTGTCCAAAGAAGCCATTTGTGGGGACCTGTCGATGCTAGAAACCAATATTCTTACAGAACGTGCCCTTTCAAAAAGGGAAAGGGGAGACCGAGTGGTACAAGCAGAGAGGCCAGCGTATCCTCAGCTCTTACCAGCTCCACCAAAGGCAGGGCTATGTGGCCAGCCGCAGCTCTGTGGTGGTTTTGAGGAGAAACCAGCAACGAGCATCACGCTGGTGTTATCAGCAAAAAACCCAAGTGCTTTCCTTTCGCGTCGTGGCGTTTCAAAATGTTGTCTGGCCAGTGGTGTGAACTGTGAATGAGTATTACGTACCATAAAACCTAGTAGTTTCCTGGATTAGACCAATTAGTGTTTGTTTAGATAATTCAGGGCTTGAACGACTTCCTCTCCGGAAGCCCCAAGACTGAAGTGCTTAGCAGCACACCACAGCTGAGCTGCCTGTGCCTTTGCTCTGAAAGGCTTGCAGAAGATAATCACAACTTTACAAATACAGGCGAATTGCAGATCACGTCTTACAAGAGGAAGCGTTACTCACAGCACTTCTCAGTTATTAACTGGTTGGAATTACAGCCTTGATTTCATGCAATGGCTATTCTGTGATGTTACCTGAATTTGAAGCCCGGAATTTGAACTTCACCCAGCTCCATGAAGGGGTTGCAGAGGTGAGGAAGGGATATACTATTTTAGCGTATGTATTCATTTGCAATTTTTTTAGTGTGTTCCATATTTCCAAATAAAATGGTCTGTAACAGGCCAGTAGCATTTATTTGATGCATCTTCCTTTATGAGTGGGTGTCTGCTGCTGCTGAGGAAGAGCTGGATGGGTTCTGTTAGGTCCCTGAAAAGGGCTTTTCACATCAATCCACTCAAATACGAAGCAGAGCAATCTTGTCTATAAAGAGTTATTCCAGTCTTAAGGAAATAACTTTAGGAACAAATGAGCCTTGGACATCTGTTTTGCTTTTTTTCTTTCCAGTACAATTTCCATACTAGAAAAGCACACACATGGCTGTGCATATGTTGTTTAATCTCTTAATTGCAATTATGATCAAAAAATGAGGAAGGAAGTCTATGACTAGGAGAGCAAGGCAGAGGGGGAGTTAGGCATATGGGATAGACCGATATTCTTGACTTCTCCTTCAGGGAATAGATGTCATCTGTCATTCCCCCTAGCCTGGAAGAGATTATATCAAAGGGATATGCTTCATCCATAATGATGAGATCACCTTTTCTGCTCCTCGGGGAGCTGAAGGTGGTGAAAGAAGTTTGCTTCCCTCAAAAGCCTGGCAAATAAGTTCTAGCAAACAGCAAAAACAAGGGGGCGGGAAAAAGATACCCAAGGGAATCCAGACATGTTCTGTCATAGCTGTATGACACAAGTGGCTATGTGAATTCCTGGGATATGTGGATTTGTCCTTTCTTTAAAAATTGGTTATGTTTGTTCTTATGCCTTCTTCGGCAGTTTCAGATGGCTGTTTCCCCTCACGTAAGATGCAGGAAATGCAGAACAATTAAAAAAGGTTACTTGGCCGAGCTTCAGCTTCACCTTGCATTTGACTACTCAGCTGTTCAAATAAAGCTAGTTTAATTTCTCCCAATATATAGTCTTGTAAGTTCAGTCTCAATAGATCTGATATGATTTGAAGTATTATCTTCAGTGGGGGAAACCCAAATTTTCTATTCTTGTTTTGCAGGTGGCTTCAGGTGAATGCAATGAAGACACTGAGGTTTACAACATTACCCTTAGTACTGGGGATGAGCTCACTTTAATGGGGCAAGCAGAAATCCTTTATGCAAAATCTTCTAAGGAGAAGTCACGACTCAACACCATCTTCAAAAAAATTGGGAAACTTAATTCAATTAGTAAGCTAGGCAGAGGCAAAATGCCCTGCCTCATCTGCATGAACCACAGGACCAACGAAAGCATCAGTCTCCCTTTCCAGTGTAAGGGCAAGTTTAGCACCCGCAGCCCCTTGGAGGTGCAGATGCAAGAAGGTGAGCACACAATTCGCAATATAGTAGAAAAAACCAGGCTGCCCGTTAACGTGACTGTGCCAAGTCCTACACCGAGAAACCCTTATGACCTGCATTTTATCCGTGAAGGGCACAGGTACAAATTTGTCAACATTCAAACCAAGACTGTGGTGGTTTGTTGCGTGCTTCGTGGCAACAAAATTATTCCCATGCATTTTCCCTTGCACTTGACCCTTCCGAAATTTACTTTACCTGACAGTCTGGTGAAGGGGGAGCTGTGGCACGAATCCCTCATCCAGCACTGGTTTAATATCTGCCAAGAACAGTTTGACATAGATGAGTATTCCCGTGCCGTGCGAGATGTGAAAACTGACTGGAACGAAGACTGCAAGAGCCCAAAGAAGAGCCGATGCACGGGGCACAGCCACGTGCCGAACTCCCTCAGCTACGCACGGGACGAACTTACGCAGTCCTTCCACCGGCTTTCGGTGTGCGTCTATGGAAACAACTTGCATGGGAATAGTGAAGTGAACCTTCACGGCTGCAGGGACTTGTGTAACGAGTGGGCCCTGTTCTCTCACGACGCCCTTCAGTACCAGGAGTCTGGTGACAGTAGCAGCGATTACCTTTTTCCTGAAGTTAGCGAAGAATCGATGTTTCTGCCTACAAAAACAGAACTTCCGTATGAAGAGCTGTGGTTGGACCAAGGGTCTGGAAAGGCTGGTGACCAGCCTCTCACTCGCTCGCTAAGTGAGAAGAACAAATGTGACAACTACAGAGGGTCTTTCCGATCAAAGTGTGGTACTGCATCTCTTCCTGTGCCTGCGACTGTCGGAGCGACCACAAAGTCTTCAGATGTTTCCCTACCTCCACCTCCAGTGCCTCCCAAATCAGAAGCAGTAAGTCAGGATTATTTATGTTGGTTTGTTTCTTTTTTTAGCCGGTGAAGAGTTTGCTTGGGGATTTTTTTTAGGGAAGACTTGGGGGAGGGGGGGCGGGGCACATGGAGGGCAAGGAAATGGTGAGACTTTGCGAGATGTGCAACTTCACCTAGTTTCCTACTATAAGGAAGTGTAAGTCATGTCCTAAAAATCACCGGAGTATATTTGATATAACTGATGTAGTAGCTTAATCCTGATACTTTCAGGTGATATTTATTGGGCTTTTTTGCTCCCATAAACAAGGTCTAAGAATTGCTAGGTCACTTCCTTCCCTGGCTTTCCACATCATCACTCCACTTGGCCTCCATGTTTTCTCGTATTTTCTGTGGCTGGAGCGTGCAGGGCATGACCCCACTTGGAACTGCCTCGGATCACCTTAGTGTGCGCGTCTTCAATTAACAGGCCCTAATAATGAGGACAGCTAGAATTTTTATGGATTTGAAGTGCTTGTTAATGAGGGATTAGCCTCTCTGTTACAAGTCTATGGTAGATTTTGAAGATTGACCTCAAGGAAACTTTATCAAACTAGACCTGAACTAATCGCTCTGTACTGCTTATTAAAGAAAACTTGTTTAAATAGGATCTCTGCAGAGTTGATAAATAAGCCTTCTAAGGGACTCAGTTTTAAACAGAGCGTGTTTCCTGTCCTAGGGTTTCTAATGAAAATTCATGGGAGAAATCACTTCTCCAAACCTGAAATGTCATGGAGACTTCAGAGGCAAAATCACAAGTATGTTTATCAACAGGCGCTTATGTGGACTGGGTGGAAAATCCAACCATTACATGGTCTCTTGACATAGTCCTAAACATGAAGGAAAGAGGAAAACTTCCCCCAGGAAAAAGTGTTTAGGAATCTTTAGCAAAATTGAAGTGATACATACTTAGGTCACATGAATCTTGACAGATATTATAATTTAACAAACTAGTTTTGCAGGGGTTTTCCTGGAATTTAAAGAAAATACTGTTCCATTTGCAAGTCCATATTTTCAAGAGCATGGCTGCACAATAAGCTGAGACTAATCTAAGACCAAACTGCAGCAAACCATGATGATCCCATCTCTTTCCTATTCCCATCTTACAGTCCAGCAGCGTTGGCCGTAGCCGTTCCATCATGAGCCAGGTCACAATCTGGTTCAAGCTAAGTTGTATTTATTTGTACTGGGTTAGCCTGCAGTGGATTGCTGTGGGGATCCCCCCGGCCAGGCCGTGCAGGTGCTGGGGAGGTGCGGCGAGGAGAGGGGAGGAGAACACCAGCGCGGGCACGAAATGCACGACTGCACCTCTTTGACCGTGCCGCCAAAACTTGCCCAAAAAGCAGCCTCAGCAGCTTCAGCAAAGACAGGAGAGTCAAGATATTATATCTTCTTAGCAAAGGGTGTTCATGTGTAATGCCTAAGTGCAGGAACCCAAGAGCACTTCCTTGCCTCTGAGGCCAGGTACACACTGACACTTTGTCCAGACTATTTTGGATGAGGGCCCAGCAGCACCGTACGGGGATGAAGTTCCCTGGCAGCCTACGCTGATGTAAGCCAGCGTGGGGCTGGTCCCACCCTCTTCCTCCTCCTCCTCCTCCTGGTTTCCCAGCCACGTGGTCCTGGCTCCTCTTTTGCGCTGGCTCTGGCACTCCTGCGCCTGGGCAGGCAGCCAGGTCTGGGTCTGGAAAATGATTCGCTTCCTGCTGATTTCTGTGAGCTGAACTGCTCCGGCGCGGGGTCAGAGGAGCGCCGGGGAGCGGGTGGGAGGGCGAGGGAGCGGTGGGGGAGGAAGGCTGCTGCCGCAGTGGACTGAGGGCAGCCCTGTGCCCGAGGCGTGGGTGATGGGATGCTGGGAGAGCTGTGGAGCACCTGCACAGCATCCGTGCGGACCCTCACGCGTAGGGAGACCTCGTGGCATAGTGACTCCCTTCTAGGGGCAGCGGGGTGGCCTTTGGGATACCTACGTATGCTGCCTTTTAAGGTCACTTTGAAAAGTGTGCGATTTTGTCATGTGTGTCTTACGTTACTGAGGGTAATGTGTGAGTGCTGTCAGCAGTTCCAGTATTGCTTTCTAGCCGTGCAGGAGAACTAATTTCTGCTAAAGAAATTTGCTTGCATTTAGAGGTGGGCAGAGGGTGTAACCCCATAAGAAATAAAACAAAATAAAAAAGACTGCATCTCCGTAGATGATAATAATTTAGCCTCGGTTTTGTGGCTTCCTGGAACAGCTTTGGAATGAGTATCAGTGATCTACCGAATTCATCAGTGGGCTGGGGCCGAGGAGATGTTTGCATGGTTTCCACGTAGGGTATTTATAGAATAAGTAGATCTCAGGAGCTGCTGATGAACATGCGGTTTAGTCATCACTCCCTCTGGAATGATATTCCATAGCGTTTCTGTGTAAAGGTTGGCTGGCAATTGTATTTTTGCATGCACTAAATTTAAAATGTGTGTGCAGGAGCTGTTTGTAGGAGAGAGAAAAGGACACTCGGGTGCTTCAGAAGCTGTTCTTGTTGTCTTCTCACCGGCAGGATGAAACGTTCTGATATATAATGCTTATTTTCTAAGTACCTTTCAGAAAATCAAAGCAGCATGAAGGCAGAAGGGGAGGAGGGACATGACCTTTGAATTAAGGCCTGTGAATTAGAAATTGCTTCAGTCCCCAAATGCTAATTTGCATAAAATCAGAGGCCGTTTGATTTAAATCCCAATTGATTTAAAGCACGTCCCCGATGGAGCGTGCCAGCAGTTCTGGCTCCCGTCGGCAAGGAGCATTGAACCGCTTTGCATTACGCTCGTGGTCGTGCCAGCGAAGGGGTGGGTTTTATCCAGGCGGCCTTGGAAGCGGTCACTGTGATGGGCATCTGCGATGCCCAGATTCAGGAGTGACACCCCAGGGCCCAGGGGGTGCTGGCGGGGCTTGGGCTGGCACCAAGGAAAAGGAGCAGAGGTCTTAAAATCCACCTCACGCCATCGGAAAGGGATCGCCATCCCCCAGTCACAGGAAGGAGTGCTGGAGCATAGGAGGGCTCAGACGTTCAGTGCAAAATGCACTTTATCCGTATCTGGCAGCCGCGTGGCATCTAGCACTTCTGGGAGAAAGAGTATTTCCTTGTAACAGCAGCAGCCATCGCAGCCGTCGTGTCGCACCGTGGCTCTTCCCCTCCTCTCCTGAATGTATTTCGTCGCCGTTCGCTTGGACCTAGGTGAGGGTAGCTCTTCTCTGAAGTTTCCCCTTGCTCTTGTCAGTTCAATCTGCAAAAATCTCTCCTTTTTATTCTCCTGCTAGGTTTCCTGAGGGCTGTGTCTGGCAGCTGTAATCGCGGTCTTGTGACAGGGACCAACTGGGACTGCAAACCGCTATTATTTATGGCCTTGTTCTGATCTGCAATCTAGGTCAGCAAGGGAGCTTGGCGTAGTTTGTTATGCCAGCACCTCTGAATGCCGGCAGTCTTCCCAGGAAAGAATCCCTTTAACCCCTTGACCGTCTGCTGTGCTCCAAGAGTTCCCCTGAATGGTCTCTCTAACCCAATGGGTATATATTCAATAGCACGCAGTATTAACTTTGCCTAGTCTGACTTGGGAAAAAAAAAAAAAATTAAGTCCTTAGGCATCCTTGGGGCACAGCACTAAAATGGTTGAAAAGTTTTATGCCTGAATTCAGTAACAAACATGAATAAAATTGATTTTTTTTTTTTCTTGAAAGAGCAAATAAGAACCCTTAGAGCAAGATTTATTTCAGTGTTTTATGCTGTTGGGCATTTCCTGTAATTTTGACTTGTTTTGAATTAGGGAAAAAAATGTGCTGCAATGTCCTAGTCCCCAATTTTCCATTTCACAAAAGTACCAAATGGGTTGTTGCATTTTGAAAGCACTGAAGTGGATTGCAAAAGGTTCCACATTTATTTTGTTTTTAAATAAATTAAATCACTTTAATTGCTAATTATGTGTTGCAGAACTGCTAAGATAACTTCTAGTTCTGCAGTGTCGTTAAATTTAAAAATAAACTATAACTTTCGAACACAAAGAGAATTTCCCTTTTCTGGTGCATCTAAGACTGTTTCAGACAAGGAGAACATAGAGGTCTCCTCCTGCCCAGGGGGAGGTGGTGAGTCCCTAAAAATCTTGCCTTGCAGCCTAATTCTCAGTAGCCTTGCTCACCTCTAGCCGTACTTCATAAAGTTCCTCTCCCGCATATGTACTGATGAGATTAAGGTCTTAATTCCATCGTTTTTTTTCTATGGGGATGGATCCTGATATTTTGCTCCTACCTAGGCAGACCAAACTAAATTTCAGATCAGCAGTGCCACTGTCATGTGTTTTAAGCTGCAAAGTTGGCTGGCTGCAAGAAGTAGACCTGTTGGCTGGGTGCATTATTTGAAAAGGCTCTTCTGCCCACATCTTTCAACTTACACGTTTCGTAGTTAGCCTTATCCTGGACTGCTTTGGCAGCTACAGAAGGACTGAAGCTCCAGGTTTGAGTCCCAGCATCTGGTAAATACAAGATACATGTACTGTTCCTGGGGGAGGAAGGCTGGGAATTATCTTAGAGCTGGATGGCTGAGTATCACTGGTGAAGTAAGTCAGGAAATATCAAAGTCTGTTGAGATCTTTTCATTACGTAAGGTTGGTTTAATGCATCTAAACAAACAACATCAATGAAGTTTAAGCCTAATTAATTGCTTCTTACAAAATGTAAAATATCTGGAACAGTCTGTCTGACTCTGTACGTTACTGGAAGGGTCTTTTACATTATTTCATTGCTGCTACTTTTTAAATGTGTGGATATCAAACTACTGAAAAGCACCCTAAAAAAGATTGCTAGTAGTTCTACTGGTAGCAAGCCGTTCTTTTGGACTTCTTTGACAGCCACATACTGTTGCAAATGTATATGCTTAGCATCATTTTTCTCTTCTCCTCCCTTTTTAATTATTTCCTTTCACAGAATAAGGCAGAACCAGATGTGTTTCATCTGGTTGAGAGTGCTGTTGCTCAGATTTTCTCACTGCTTACTTAACACGTTCTTTTTTTGTACAGGTAAAAGAGGAATGCAGGCTCCTGAATGCTCCCCCTGTCCCACCACGGAGTTCAAAGCCGTCCTCCACCAGTCCTTCCATCCCTCCTCGTACAGTCAAACCGGCACGACAGCAGACCCGCTCTCCTAGCCCTACTCTGTCCTACTACTCTTCAGGACTGCACAACATGTATGTATTTGGGCTGTGAGAGCCCCATGCTAGCAATTCTTGAGAAAGTTACATTTAGCAGTATTCTTTTCGGAGGTGCTTGTTTATAAAGGCATGGTACGGTGTCAGTTGCTGACTTTTTGTGAAATGGGCTAACTTGTCAAGTTATTTTTAAAGATTCTAGAGGAAGCAAAGCTCCAGTAGAAACTATGTTTTACTAGATAGGACATGATATTTTATGTTAAATACCTGCAGATATTGCTATAGGTAATCTCACTGTAAGGTAGCAGAGGCTGTCTAAATGGAAAATCCCATACAGTTCTGTGTAATTCTTGAAAGGCTTGAATCTACAAACCAGAACACCTCAAAGCTAGTTTTTGGGTGGGATTTCAGTGCTACATGCATGCGGTGAAGCCACCTCTGATAAGCAGGGGCACAGAAGGGGTGGTAGTAATCCAGAAATGTGTTGTGCCAACTATATGGGAACCTACTGGGTGGGTGTGATGGAGAACAGAGAGGCCAGCAGACACCACTGAGTGCAAAGTGAGTTACATCGGAATGGGGGCAGACGGCTTCCAGATCAAACCCACTTCAGCACAAACCTAGCCCACAAACTGGAAAATCCACTCAGGCTAGTCGACAGTTGACAGTAGGTTTTGAATTATGTGGCTGCCTACCTTTTCCTAGCAATGCAATGTTCTTCCTTTGGCTTTAGAAAGTGTATACACATTTTGAAGTCTCACCTCCTTTTTGACTTGAATGTCTTGTTGACATTATTTTTGGTATCTATTCAATGATAAGATACTACCTGTCTGGATATTACAAATTGATCTGAAATGCCACTGAAATAATTTCAGCCTAGATGCAATTGGTATAACAACTTAAGCTGGAATTGCCTTTCTAAGCCATACTGCACATTTCCAGCTTAGTGTTGTGTATCTGGCAATGATCACTCTAGTTCAAGGCTGCTCATTTGTTTTTATGAAAGCCTGTTGGGTAGTTCTGTCAAGGTCTACTCCACAGGAAGCACAAGACCTCCCAGCATTTGAGGCCCACCAAATGCTGCTTTCTCTCTTTGTAGCTAAGAATACATCTGCCTCCCAAGAAACCAGGAAAACAGTGAGAAGTGAAGTTTCTCAGGAATGCAGGTGGTATTATTTGCCTCAAACTTCACAACGTTTGCATGAAATTCATTTCCAGCTTTGGTCCAGACCAGATATCTCCATCTTGGTAGAACTGACCTAGTGCTGCAGAGGACGCTGCTAGAAAATTGGCAATGTGTGAAGTAACCAGATTGCTGGTGAAGTTGCTTTTCAAGTCTTGCCATTTTTATCAATTATCTTACTTTCTGGATCATGAAGGGTTGCAGCCAATATTTTAAACACAAACAAAACCAATATGATTTGTCCTTATCTGCCTATAAAAATGCCTGATGTCCAACTTCAGCTGTATTTGAGGTTTCTCTTGCATCCTTTGGCACTGAGTCCTAGTGAGTTAATTTTGGTGGAGGGTGAATAAGGAAGCACTTTGAAAATGTTAATTTATTAGTTTTCAGTAAGTCCGTTAATCTTTTAAATCATTAAATGTTCCTATTTCTTATATTATATTAGAGAACAGAAACAGGATCAATCAATTTAATTCCTCTGTATGGTTAGTTGTTTACGACACCTCACTGACTGTCTTTCTGATTTGAACAGCCCGATGGCTAGATTTGTGAAAAATGCTTTGCACTGTGTATGTTACAGCAGTTGGCCTTTAAACAGCCAGAAGGACCAGTTGACTGTGTATCCTGTTGAGGAGAAAAAAAAAAAAATCTGCTATTGCAAACATCCAGCTGCTTTAATTTACAGACTTGTATTCGTGACATAAACAGGAAAAAAAAGTTTGAAGGGCGTAGAGTGGAGAGCAAAGGATGGTTAGACAGAGGGAAACTGCATCTCTTGGGGCTGAGTTTTATAACTAATTTTCCAGTTATATATATTAGAGTTGCTTTTACGCATCTGCACTTTGCGTTTGAGCTGGGCAAGTCCAGGTTGGTTTCCTCTCTGAGTCACTGTAAGTGCACAGGGAACTATTTTTTGTGTCGATCCATTCAAAACTATGCTGGTTTTTTTGAAAGCTGCTGCCTTCCTCAAGCAGTTTTCACTGAGCTGTCACAGAATGACTGCCTAGTTTCTTTCTTGAGTAGTTAGTTTCCAGAAGAGAGAGGTGAGTAATTAAAACAATTATTTCAGCTGTTGGTTTCCCTCTGTTTTGTTAGGTAAGGATTGTATAAATCTGCTGATTGTTTTCCCAGTGTTCTGGCTTAATTGGCCAGAACTCTGGAGATCAACTAATCCTTCAGACTTTCTAAAATAAAGTGGCATAAAAGCAGCAAACATTTGCTTTTGATAACAGGTTGCATGCTTTTGTTGGCATCCCTGGTGCAGTTTTTGCACTGGTGACCAGTGGGGAAGGATCCTGTGCACATGCAAGTGCCATAACAAATGAAAATGTTGGCTCCAAAAGGGCTTTTGGTCATCTCTTGATGTCAGTCAAGCTTGGGTCTAGTGCAATGGTGACCTGCCTCTGTTATGAGCTTTTGCATACCATGACATATCTGTGATATATAAATATAAAATACAGGATTAGAACATCTTCTAGTATATGTGAGGCTGTTCCTTTTCCATGGTGCTGTCCCTCAGGAATTCAGCAGTGGAAAAACTGAGTGTTCAGGAGATGACACAGAACTGAATTGAGACATCTACTTTTTACAAGCTTGAAAAAACCAAGATGTGAGGCTTTTGGGTATATCAGCATCTTGTCAGGCTTGTAGAAGGAGTAAAAGAACCATCAATGCATTATTTGAACGTGTTGTTGATTCAAATCTGAAAAGTTCTGCTGGAGGAAAGATTGTTTCCTTGTGACAGCCACCTTCTGACTCTGTCAGATGATTTATGAATTTATTCAAATGCCACTTTTTTTTGTACTAACGACATCCTTTCTGCTTTGTTCCTTAAGCAGTGTCACAGAGACCGACAACACCACCCCAACTGAGAGCACACCTGTTTCCTGCTACCCTTGTAACATGATGAAAACCGAATCCAAAGAGCCTGAGAGCACGATGCCTTTGGGAAGCCCCTCAACTGAAGCTCTGCCTTCGAGGTTATCTTGGCCAAACCATTTTTCAGGAACTGCTGAAGGCCTGAATAGGAGTGATTTCCTGCTTGATCCAAGCAGGAGCTACAGTTACCCCAGACAGAAGACTCCAGGTACGCCAAAGAGAAACTGTCCAGCACCTTTGACTTTTGAGTTTGATGGGTGTGAGCTCCCAGCGGGGTACTCCCCGCTGACCCCAGCAGAGTTCACAAACACCATCTCTAGCTGCCCAAAGTCGGCAAGTTACTCTCTAGACTGCACTGATGAGAAAACTCTGGGAGACAGCAACACAAAGCAGAGCCATTCATGTCCTGCCTTACCTCCTCGGGCACCGAAGTCAAGCGAAGAGAAGACAGTTACAGACATGTGTCCCTTGCCACTGAAAATAGATGGTGCCGAGGAGGAGTCAAAAACTGGTTCTCCAGACCTCTTGGAAGATCAGTATCTTGTTAAAAAGGGCATGCAGGATACATTCTCTGTGTCTTATCCCTTCTCATCTCCCCTCCACCTCCAGTTAGCACCAAGATCTTGTGGGGATGGCTCTCCCTGGCAGCCACCCACGGACCTTTCTGGACTCTCGATAGAGGAAGTGTCTAAATCCCTGAGGTTTATTGGTCTGTCAGAAGATGTCATATCGTTTTTTGTTACAGAGAAGATCGATGGCAATTTACTGGTTCAGCTTACAGAAGAAATCCTGTCAGAAGACTTCAAGCTAAGCAAATTGCAGGTTAAGAAAATACTACAGTTCATTAACGGCTGGCGGCCCAAGATGTGATGCTGACGTTATTAGTGAAACTGTACGAGATGTGCTCGATGCACTTCAGCTAATACATCACTTCCTGTTTTTTGCACTAAAAGCCCTTCCTGTAAATAGTAGTAGAAAAATTCTTACTATGCAGATAAACGTTTTTGAGTGGTGAACGGATTTTTTTTTTTTTTTATGTCAATAATAAAGGTAGAGAATCTGCAGAGGCGTGCCTTGTGCATCCCTGAACATTCAACAGCTGCTAAAAACTGGACACTAAGGGAACTTTTACTCCATAGTCTGTTAAGACTTAGTCGTATTTATTACTGAACAATTTGATGCTGAAAGACACACACCGATCCAGTTTACAGTTTTGTGTTAACTGCAAAAAAAAATGTATTTCTTACGGGATTATTTCTGTTCAAATAATGTTTGGCAACATGCTGTGACCTTCCGTTTCTGTTAACAAAAAGCATGTTCAGATATACAAAAACATCGTTTCGACACTACATCTGAAAATGTTAAGAATTGCTGTGAAGTGCCACTAATACACTATTCTTGCAGCATATTTTTATTAACAGTATCTTCCTGACTACCTGTAACGTGGATACATTTTCCATGTTACTTTGAGCAAAAAGAGTTAAATGTTTCTAAAACAAGAGTCTTGCTTAGCTCATTGCCCAGAGGGGAGGGAGAAGGGGGATTTTCCTACTGAGCCTCTCTGCCCTGGCCAATTAAAAGTTTATGACCTGTAGATTTCAAAAGTTGCTTTTGTAGTCTGATGGATGGAGTAAGTAGCATGACTTCTAGTCGTGCAGCTTTCTCATGGGAAAGGCAGTTCAGTGCACAGACTCTTCTCTCAGCAGATCCTGCCTGCCGCATTGGCCTGCTAGCACAGCCCTTGCAATAGCCTTGCTCTGGCGAAAGGCAACCTCTTAGATTTCCTCTGCTGCTGTTACAATCATCTGAAAATGCGCTCGATGTGCTATCCTATTCCCGCGGTCGGATCTGTGTGGGAAGGTGATAGTACTCCTGTAGGATGCCTTTGGAATAAAGCATTAGCGAGGTGGGTACAGAAACAGCACATGGCACGCTGGTAAGAAGGGGCCGAGTGAGGGCTTGGGCCGTGCCTTGGGAAATGCTTGTGATGTTTAAGTTCACCTGTCTTGTTTGCAGTAGGCTAGGAGGATGTGGGTGTCAAAGTGGGAGGGACTGTAGCATTGTAAGATGTGCTAATTCGGTTGCCCAGCTGCAAAAGCTCACTGCAATAGATGTCCCAGGGAAGCTGCAATCAAAAGGGAGCACGGAGATGGGAAGGGGATATTAGGCTGCCCCTGGAGACCTTTCAAATTTAACTGCTCAGAAGGCTAGAAATAGGATTAACTTTTGATAGTCCCTTGCTGATTTCCTGCGCTTGGCAGAGCTCTCCAAAAAGTGTCTAAATAACCTCAGGTTCCTCTGCTTTTGTAGTACTGAATGCAAGGATTTGCAGAGGTCCTCAGGAAACAGTCTGTGGTGTCCATCCTCAGCAGCTGTGTGTGCCCAGGATCCTCAGGTGGTCAGAGCCAGGGATGCTGGAGCAGCTTCACCTTCACCTGCAGCTGAGCAGAGGCCTGGCCAGGGTGACACCATCACCTGCCTTTCTTACCTTTTTGAAGTACAAAAAAAAAAAAAATCTCTTTTTTCCATTGGGAGGCATGTAGTGGAAGCATCAAGAGGAAATACAGAGGAGGTACAAAAATGAGAGGCTGCTTTTGCCTGTTTTCTCAGCCATCTTGACTCATTAAAAATAATTTATTTGCAAATGGAGTTTTCTGTTGCCTGGGCAAATTTCATGTCATGTCTCCATGCCGAAGCCAAGATGCATCATTTGTCTTGCAGTAATGCAAACCACCAGTTCCCAACCAGAGAGCAAAACCCAATTGATGTGGGTACTAGAAAGCAGTGAGCCAAAAAAAAAAAATCCCAATAGAAAAACCCCAAGAGTTCATAATTGTACTCTTTTTCTTAATGTATTGACTTTTAGCAACAGATCAATAGCTTTCTCTGGATGCATTTTAATTAGCGTCCTGAAACATTTTAGCTGTAAGTAAGACTGAATCAAATTCAAGTACTGTTCAGATGTGCATGCTTGTTGGTAGGCATGTGGAAGTTGAAGTAAATTGCATTTTAACCCTCACTATGTCAAATGAGCATTCAAGTTTGAAAGGGACGAATTTTAAATGTCAGGTACTTCTCTTTGTTTTGCTTGGCTTGTTAATTCCAGGTAAAAAAAAGTAAAATCAATCTCTCCTCTCTCTCTCTCAAAGAGGAGATGGCAGTTTTGTCTTGGTAATACTAACATTAAATATTTGAAATGCCCTCAGGATATTAACATCCCTGAGAAAATAGCGTTGTCTGACTATGGATGGATACTGTTATCTCTGCTTACCTGCTTGGAATGGTTTTTCTTGCAAGCAGCCTGGTGGGATTTGCATTCGTGAGTGTGCTGCATTAACATTACGTATGCATAGACCAAAATACAACTGGCCTGTTGAAAGGCCCAGAAATGTGCAATGATTTCAGAAGCAGATCCTGTGTGCAAAATACAGCTAAAACCTCTAATTGCAAACTTGCTATTGATGTCCTTCCAGTTGTCTTGTTCTGGCTTGGCACCGCTTACTTATTTTTATGCATAATATGTTAGTATTTGACCTTTTCTTTTGCCCTGAGCAGCTCATCACCTTAATTTTCCAAGCCTTATTTAGCAATTTAGGTGTTCCTAACCTTTGTGTTGTGTGAATTATACGACTGCAACATCAAGCCACCTGCTGTGATGCCCAAGCTGGACTGAAGCATCTGCTCTGGTGAAATCAGGAGAGGGATGAGCAAACCGGGCAGCTGCAATATGGTGGCTCAGCCTCTCCACCACTGTGTAGGTAGCCAGGCTATGGCAGCACTGATGTCCGTGGGATCTAATTTATTTGCTTTCCTCTTGAGCTTTGTTGCCTTGGTGTTAGAGGGTCAGGACTGTCTTTGGTGCTGTAGAAGGCAGCACAGGGCAGACCAATGTGAACGCGTCGGTCTCACAAAAAGTCCCTGGCAATAAAGGGATGGTGGCACCTTTGACATGGGGCAGGAGCAGAGGAGTCCTTCAGGCCTGAGCAGAGAACCACGTGGTCTCTTTAGAAGGATGGGGTGTAAAGCCTGGAGACTTAAATCTGTAAAAGGTTACAAAATGCTGCACAGATTATTGTACTTCAAGATGGAGGGTGACTTTAATGTTCCCACTGTGATTAGGAAGTGTCTGAAAGCCCTGGGGAATATCCCTGTGATACGAACTTTTTACCAGCTGATGTGAACAGGAGGAGACAGCACTCAGTATTTAATAGGACTTGCAAACCGTCCCAGCAAAAGGAGCAGAGCCGGGGCATGGGCGCTGTCGCGGGAGTCCCTTGCTGCTGAACTGTTGATGTGGGCTCTTGCCTGGTTTGGTGCAACCCAACCAGCCTGCGCAACGAGTGATCCCAGGTAACTCCCAAGCACGGCTCGGAGGTTAGCAATGGGGGAAACCAGACTGGTTTTGGAGAGCGATGGGGTTCAACCGTGTTGATGTGACCTGTGCTGGTTGTCCTTGCGGGCTGAGAGCAGGCTCTGGCCCATTTTGTTTACCAACAGAGACGTAGCCATTGAGTTCAAACAATATGTGTCATGCCAGAGTGGACCTAAAATGTTTTACTTTTTGGAGGCACTCTGCTAAAATAGGCCAACCCTAACCTTGGACTTCTTTCCTCAGATTAAATAAATATAGGGCCTCTGGTGTTTGTTTAGTTATCAGTGTCTGAAGTTGTGTGTTATCCTCAGAGTTTTTGTTTGCCTGGGGGGTTTTGGTAGCAAAAAATCTGGTGTGTCATTCTGTATGGAACTGTCTCTTTGTCCTGCACCAGGAAACACATCCTTTCTATGCAACAGTTGTGTAGCGGTGCAAGGACTGATGCTGCCTTCAGCAGCAAAAGCTGGATTCCGGCATGGGGGCTTTTCTGGAGGTCAACACAGAATTGTTTAAGGGAGAGATGGGGAGGAAACCTGAGGGGGGAATGCTGGTTTCCTTTAAACGCTCATTGTGCCTAGGATTAAGATTCTTTGTATTGCTGGCTGGCTAACCAAAGCTGTATTGAAATCAACTCAAAGTGCGTATTTGCATTCTTATTCTTGCTGTATTGTAAAAATTGCCTACAGCTAGAAACTTAGAGACAGAAGACATTTGGTCCATCCAAAATTAGAAGGAAAATGTATTCTGAAGTGTTCTTTGCAGCTAGAAGCAAGGGTTTGAAGTAACTGTATGTTACACAGGGTTTTTTCCAATACAACAGTTTTACTTGCCACTTTAATTGACTTTATTCCACAACAACAGCTTCAAGAGAAACAGCATAAATAACAATGCTGTCTCAAGAACCACTGTGTTTCAGATCTGTCTATAAATACGTGAAGCGTTTTCTCCTATGTTTTCTTCTTGAATCAACTCCTTGATTGTCTCCCCATTAAATAATGCAGGTCAGCAAAGTCCTGCCTGTGGGCCAGGCAGGGGGTACGCCACGCTACTTAAAAGTCAAACACCAGCCCTATGTGAAAGGACAAGGGCTTAGCCCAGCTCTCCTGGCTCCTCTTTTTGATGGTCTGAAATTGCAGCGTTGCCATGTATGAGCTAGAAGGTACGAATGAAATCATAATCAAAGTGAGGGATCATCCATTTTATTCATGGTATTAGTGACGGCAGGGCAGTAGGGAAATGCAGGCCCCTTGTTGAGACCTAGCAATAAATGACTCTTCATTTGTTATGTCTTAAACTCCTAATAGTCCAGGAGTTGTTCAGACTTTACCATTTCTGTGCGTAATAACCAAATTTTCAGCGTGAAAATCTGCAGAGTGATCCTCTTGACTTGGACAATCTTCTGAATTATATTAAAGATATCTGTTAGTTCTTAGCTCTTTAGATTCACTTTGGGTAGGTCAAAAAAGTAACACTTGGGGGGGGGGGAAAGTGAAAGCCCCAAAACTTCGGCTTAGTACGTTTCTGTTATAAAACGAAGCATGTTTTTTTTGTGGAATTCTGTGCTGTTTTGGGCTTTTGTGTAAGAGGCTGAAGGCAGATTATTATTTAAACCAGGTGCAAATAAATATCCCTGTAATGTATATGAACAAATTTAAACCACGTATTGTAAGTATATGAACTGTATATTAAAGACACTATTTTCATGATATTTCAAACGTGTACAGAATTTGTTGTACTAAATTGGTGGGGTTGCACATATTATATAAAATGGTTGGTTTTTTATTTAGTAATTTCACTGACTTGTCCTCTTGCTCATCTCAGTATAATTTGGAAGTAAGCATTTCTCAAATAGTGAATTCACAGAGTAAGATTGGGGTAGTTGAGAGGAGCAGTCAGGCTTTTGCATTTAACCTCTCAAGACACATTACTTCTCCCTGTCTTGTAATTTCACTTGATCCCCTTCAGCAAGATCATCAAGCTGTGTGTTCCACAAAGAATTTGTTGCCAGACAGCTTTCCTGTCTCCAGCAGACATTCACCTAAAACATTATTTTTCCGAGCCCTCAGTCTATTATCTTTGTTTTAGAGAAATGTATTCAATTATAATTTGGATATGCTTTCAAGCGCAAGACCATGCGCAAGTATTTCTGCTTTGCAAAAAGTCTCTGAAGCATTTATTGCGTGGGGAGAAAATTAAGAGACAAAACAACGTTGTGCTCTAGGTTGCCTGTTCATGTTTCCTCCAATACTGGCAACAGAGGGAAATGTCAGCTCTACAGCCATCCACATGTCATGCAGATAAGTTGCTGTTGTGCCAAATTCCCCTTGGGCTGAAGCTTCGTTCACTGATACTAGGCCAAAACAAAGTTTACTCCAGCACAACAGTAGTTCTGGAGCTTTTATGGAGGAACTCATATGTTTATGAGAAATAAAGCAGGGCAGAATCTGCCACAGTGGTTGCCATTGGATTTGAGACAGATGGGGTTTACTTGCCTCCAACCCTGACATCTGGGAGAGGGGAGAAGCGTGTCTGGAGGCAGGATGTGCATTGGGAGGGGGGGATGTGGAACAGAGAGAATTGCTTTCACAAGTTAAGAAAAATCTCATTCACTATGAGCAAGGCTGTCTAGGGCATATCTCTGCTCCGCTCTCCAGAGGGAGGAAAGGAAAATACTTAGTTTTTTGAATGCTGCAGTTGTTTGGCTCCAGGCTGGGCGAAAGGGTCTATGGGAAAGCATTTGATGCAGGAAGGGGAAGGGAAGGGCTATAGCCCGTCGAACTGTGACCATCTCCCTATGAGGAAAGTGCTGTTCTAAGGCAGGAATTTTCTGTTTATGTGTATTATACTAGCCATTGATCCTGACATAAATCTCCTGTCTGACTCTAGTCGCCATAGCTACCTGTAAATGTGAATAAGGAATACAGGCAGGGGAGGGACCTGAAAACACAGCTCTCATCTCTTTGGGAAGTGCAAGCTTAACACTCGTAGACGTGCCGCTCCTCTTGGTATGATACGTTCACTAATTAGACGTTCCCTCGGTCTGTTAGGCTTGTATGTACCCTGTTCTCCCTCTTGCTGGGGCTACTGTCCTTGAGTCGAGGAGCTATGGGATTCAGGATTTTGAGAGAGCTTGACGTCCTGTCTCATGATGCTGGTGACTAATCACTGAAGTCCTTAGTCGCTGTAGACTGTGCTAGCTCAGGTCATCACTAGCTTGGGGCACTTTACACCACGCTCCGTTGCCCAGGTATAAACATGCTTTATGTCACCATATGCACACGTCATACGCAACCGCTTTCTCCTGTGCAGAGTGACCAAAAGCTGCAAACCTGGCCAAAGCTCTTGTGTTCTCCCTTTGTTCCATGCTGTGAGCAGATAATGGGATTTGCCATTGCAGAATGAGCAGAAAATCTGGGCTGCTTGGGCAGTTGCCCTCTGTGATTTTGCCCAGGCCCTCAGTGCTGCTGGACCATCTCCCTAGCAGCCTTGCTGCCATGGCAGTATGATTTTTAGGGGTTCCCTTGGCACCCCTTGCTGATCACTGCCTCTGCCTCTATGGGCGGCTGTTGGAATGGCAGCTCTGGTGGCTGCACAAAAACTCAAGATTAATTATATTCTCTATATCGATTTTTCTTTCTTCTCTTGCCCATGGTTGTCACGCTCAGTGAAGATCAATTTTTGTTGAAAGTATTTATATTTTTATTTGGTTGCCTGGATCCAGCATTTCTCCTTTCCCAGGATAAAGCATTGCTATACATTTTCACTCTGCATGATGAAGAGTTGATGTGAAGAGTGGCTCTGAGAAGGAGATGTCTTCTCCCTGTTCTCACCATCAGATTCCAAAGGTGGAAAGCTCAGGATGGGTAACCAGGCCACCACAAAGTGAGCATAGAAATATGATCCAAATCTTTTATTTATTGCTCAATGAGACCTCAAGATTCCCTTGACTCCTGGGCGGGACAAAAGGAATCTGGTGCCAAACACGCTTGGTTTAAATGAAAACCATTCCTCAACAGGGAGTCTGGGGTAGGAGGAAGGAGAATAAAAGGAAAGAAAATGGGGAGGAAGGAGACAACTTATTTAAGGTGCCAAGTCTAAGGAGCTGGCAATGAAGCAGAGGGATGTGTCCTCTTGCTTTGTGTGGCGGTGGCTGCTGTAGTCCTTGTACGTGCCACACAGTGTCAGACTGACACACAGCCTCCAAAAGATGAAACCAACTGTAGGGGTTGCAGATAGTGATAGATGGGCTCAGGGATCTCATTAGGACTCTCTGCCAAACCCATAAAAGCTCTGCCACAAGAAGGAGCTGTTTTAATTGCGCTGCTGCTATTCTGTTATACAGTATCAACAGTTATTCTTAATGAATATGGGGGTCAGTGAAGCAGGTCTCCAGGGCTGGGTTTCCAGTGGGTTAGTGCAAACAGAAAGCAGGAGGAAGCACTAATGGGTCGATGCTGTAAGAACTGGCATAAGGTCTGGCAAAGCCCTGAAGAACTGCATATATCTTGGCTAATCTTCTTTATTTAACTGCAGCTCTGCAAGTGGGAGAAATGTATGACAGCTAGAAACTATCCTAAATGCTAGTCCTAGATAGCCTTTGATCCTGAAGAATGAAGCACAGGCCATCCTGGTAACTAGCCCTCCAGTTTCCTCCTGAAGACAATGGGTATTTTTATACTTCAAAAAGACTGGAAAATCATACTAGATTAGTATTTCATAGAACCATAGAGTGGTTTGGATCAGAAGGCACCTTTAAAGATCATCTAGTCCAACCGCCCCTGTGATGGGCAGGGACATCTTCCACTGGATCAGGTTGCTCAAAGCCCCATCCAACCTGACCTTGAACACTTCCAATGATGGGGCCTCCACAAATTCTCTGGGCAACCTGTGCCAGTGTTGCACCACCCTCATCATAGAAAATGTCTTCCTTATGTCCAACCTAAATCTACCCTCTTTCAGTTTAAAACCATCGCCCCTTGTCCTGTCACTACATGCCTTGGTAAAAAGCCTCTCTCCATCTTTCTTATCAGCCCCCTTTATATATTGAAAGGATGCAAGAAGGTCTTCCCAGAGCCTTCTCTTCTCCAGGCTGAACAACCCCACCTCTCTCAGCCTTTCTTCATCGAGAGATGTTCCAGCCCTCGGATCATTTTCATGGCCCTGAAATTTCTCCTTTTACTAACATATCAATGAAACTGCAGTAGGGATGGGAGCAGCCCTCTGTCTACATATGTCCCACATAGGTCTGTGTAACCTCTTACATTACTATTGATTTCTCAAATGTTTTTGGCTTCTCCTTCCTGTAATGAAAGACAGTGATAGTTAAACCCTTTTCTCTTACCTATCTGGTAAGCTTTCCAATAACCCTTCCTTCCTGACTTTTAAAAAAAAGAATGTAAGGGCACATATTGTTTCTTCTTTTGACTCTTCTCTGCTGCAGCTGGTTTACTGAAAAAAGAAACTGTCATTTCACAGGGTCTGCAATGTTCATTTTTTGCTTTATAGAATTCCATCTGAGCTTCTTGTGCAATGCTAAAAACTAAGACTTGGAAACTGAGCTTCCAGCAGGAGGAGTGCAGCAGGCCAAGGATAAAAAGCCCACTAATTAAAAAAGCAAAAAACAGTACAAATCCAGGTTTCCCAGCTTCACCTACAAACCTATCCCAGCATAGCCTTTCATGTTGCCACCCTCCTCTGCTACCTTTTGGCCTCCACAGACTGACTGGGTGCCTCTTGCCATGAGTGATGGGGTGGTTGCAGGGGGTGGGCGGCTGCCTCTGGTCCCACACACAAAGTCCTGCTAGGTATGTCCAGGCAAAACAGCCCATCCTTTTCCTGCCCTGCTCCTGCTGTCAGTACCCCTGTTGCTCCAAGAGCTTTAACCTCTGAGCTTCCATTGCAGATAAACTTGGTTTTGGCTTCCACCGTGCCTGCAAACCCTGAAGGAATCACGTAGAGTGATACCCACTTATAAAAGCATGTAACTAGTGGTTATAAAATACCCCACTTCTGTTGAGCAGTGAGAACTGTTTCGAGGACCACAAAGCTTTCAGTTGATGGAGTTTCTTTCATTCTTCTCCCCTGGTTCTTCACGTATAAAATGAACCCATCCCTAAGCCCAGTGTATGGCATGATATTTCTGCTCCTACTGCCCTGAAAGTGCTTTGGTTATTTCCCCACTTTGGGGATTACTGAGGCACCTTCAGCTGCTGTCTAGTTGTACAGAGTTCAGTTCCCTAAGAATGTATAAAGTCACTTATATTTGATAACTAGCAGCTGGAATTTGATTTTTGTAGCTTATCCAAATGGCTTGTGTTCATATTTCCTTAACCCAGTGTTTTTACAAGAAAATTGAAATACCTACCTAAAGTAAAACTACACAGATGATCCATGAAAGTTGGTGTAATCTTATTCCTACCGATGGCTTTAAACAGCAAAATCAGAGAAGGGCAAAGCGCAAGTAAAAGGAGTTATATTTAGGCTGCAGGTTCTTACTTTTGAGCTTGAAATCTCAGGACTGATCATGAACCTGCCTGGAGTGATGAATTTCCATATACAAGACGCAGCTTTGAAATATTTTTCAAAGTCTTATGTTTGAACGGTGGAAAACCAGAGATGAGAAGGCAGTTTCTAAAGGAGAGAGGAGAGGCCTCTCTGTCACACTGCGCCTTTCATCTCCAAACACAAAGGACCGACATACAGAACAAGAGCCAGCGTAAGCCGAGCCGCAGCAGCTCAGCCCAAGGTTGCAGCCTGGTATTGCCTCCCTCGCAGCAGCCCTGAGCAAAGAGCATGGCAAGGGAATGGGAACAGGACACACCGGGATATTGCTTGGGACTGCTTTCCCTGTCTCCAATGATTTACATCTCGGAGGCTTTCAGAGACAGAAGAGGTATTTTGTATTTAAAAGTCACTGTCTTCACTAATGAGTTTCAAAGTTTCATGCTAAAATGCAAATTTTCACCTACAACTTATGCTGGATTTTATTCAGAAGTGCTCAGCAAAAATCAAGATTTTAGGAACAGATGCATTTAAAGACCCCAGCGCCACCACTAAAACAGTATCAGCACGTTGTCTTTGTAACACATACGTGACTCTGCCTCTGGTATTTCTGTTCTTGCATGCTTTTCCGAGGTGTCACAACTTTCTGTTGGTACTCACAGAGCCTGAGATTCATGCACTAACCTGTGGAACACTTTGAATTAGGGGATGCTTGTTTCTGACTGGGTAAAAAAAACCCAACCTTCCCTCAAGGGATGCAGTTTGCACCCACTCATTCATGGGGGTCTAAAGGAAATGTGCCCAAATACCAAGGAACAACGTGAATGTTGTCTTGGACCCCAAACCTCAGCATTTCTCAAGTTCTGTGTGAAACCAACCTTACTGCATGGGTTTCCACATTTATTTCTCAGACAAAATTTGCCCTGAAATGAAATAGGATTTTTAGAAGCCAGAGGGGATTCCAGCCAAGAAACTAAGATAATGTTCATCAGCAAAATTTGACCCAAGGCCTCTTACACCTGTGTTATATATCAGAAAAATTCTTCCCAGAGAGCCATTCCCCACAACAGCTACTGCTTATTGTTCTGCATTTTGCCATAAGCCAAGTTCATAAATGCATTTTTAATTGATGTAATGGAAGACTTGGAATTTTTTGGGAAAAAAAGGATTATAGTTCCTTCAATTATGCTGAAATATCTCAGATAATTTTAAATAGGTGTCTTCTAGAAGGCTTTGCTATTTCTTCATTTTTAATACTTACCATAAGCTGTTTCAGATGGGAGCTCTTTAAAAGTCAGAGCATCAATAAAAGGTTGTTAAAAGCAGGCTAGCCTCTGGTTAGCTCTGGTTTTTGCTAAAGCTGTGTTACATTACTGAATGCAGGTGTGTGTATGCACCTGTGTGTTGGTGGATATGCATGTAACTAACAAAAAATGCATGAATAAAAAATCATCTGCTACTTGTCTGCTGCTTACTGTACAGCTTAAGTGCTTCTGCAATACCAAAAACACGAGTTTTTCCAGCATGTGAGAACAAGCAAGTGAACTTGCCTGACAGACAGGAAGCAAAATCTGTTCGTGAAGACAGACTGACAGTTCAAGTGCAGGGAAATGGGAAAAGGGTAATCCAGGCTCCCTTTTAAGTTTGCTTAATAATAAGGTTTTCTTCTCTTCTGAGAAAATCAAAGATTACGTTCACACAGGTAAGGGGCTTTTTTAATTTGATTGTTTTAGCTGGGCTTCTTTATGCAATTTTCCATTTGATTTAATTCTATTTAGTATGATAAATGCTGCTTAATCTGAAAATCTTCTTTTTTTCATTTTCATGTATGAAAAACAGAGATGAAAGATTAGCTTCTAGTGACCTGCATCAAAATATAATTTGGCTGGAAATGAAATGAATTTGGATTTAGCTGTATCTCCCGGATAGTTTTGCTGCAACAACAAATCTTCATAAAGTTAAGCTGCCTCTGCTCAAGGAGTGGAAGAGGTGTGTTCAGCTGAGCTGTGAGAAGCTCCTGCGGTCTCTGCCCTGCCTGTGTGTGTGTCTGACTGGAGTCAATGCCATCAGATCCTCAAAATGTAAAGGAATTGAGGATTTTAAAGTAAGATTACTGCAGCAGCTTTTCATGGTTTAATTATTTTATATTGGAGGCTGCTGAATGATGCGTTCGGTGAGCTGATTGCTTTTCAGAGAGCATTAAAAGATTTAGTTGCTCCCTGTTTCAAACATTTGGAAATTTTCGCGCTGGGATTGAAGGAACCTGTGGAGCAAATCGTGTCTCTCCCCGAGCGCTGGCGGCTCGCTTCCTTGGTAGCTTGGGCTGTGTGGAAGGAATTGTGACAAAATGTAATTATTTTGGATTTAAGCTTTGTTGTAACTTGGTCTGTGTTTTGTCTCCCAGCTGTATAAAACGCAATATGGTGGGTTTTCTTAATCGGTAAGTATTAGTGGCAAGTATTAACGGAGCATTTTCCCCCTGCTCTGCTGGTGGCATCGGTCTTGCTGGGTGCCCGCTGCCGGGGCCGGTGGGGAGGCATCGCCCCTCAGTGCAGAGCAGGGGTCTCGGGGTGGACGTCTCTTCAAATCCGGGCGTCCTCATCTACCTCAGGGCATTAGCTGCAGCGCAGGGTAATGCAGGCACTGAAATAGCAATGCAGGCAACTTACGTGCCATCGCCTGCTCCCTTCCTCGCTGCACCCTTGTGCGACCGTAGCTGCTGGAGTTGCCGTCCATCCTCCTCCTCAGTGGGGAAATATCCAAATACCGCGTGTCCCAAGAGCAAAGGGTTCTGCTTACAATATTGCAAAGATAACATGAAAGGTATTTACAGAAAAACTAATTTTTTTTTTGATAGTGCACAGGAGGAATAAGCGGTCATAAAAATCTCCTTGCGTCAAGGTACCTTTGACTGACACCCCCTCCCCAAGTCGCTGCCAGCTGGCCCTGCAGCTGGGCATGGCCGCGGAGGAGGCTGTCTGTCAGGCTTGAGGGGAGCTTGGTATCGAATAGGAGGGACTGGCGTTTACTGAACAGTTAAAAAATTCTTGTCAGCACAACTTCAAGTGCTATTAATTCTATTGTCATTTTCCCCTGTACCAATTACAAAAAAACCCTCAGTGACTTTTCCCTGAGGATCTACTTAGACCCCATTTTTTTTAGAGCCAGAAATAGAATCATAGAATCATAGAATCATCGTTTAGGTTGGAAAAGACCTTTAAGATCATCCAGTCCAACCATTAACCTACACTACCAAGTCTACTCTAAGCCAGTCAAGGGTAGACTACACTAAACCATGTCCCAAAGTGCCACATCTACCCATTTTTTGAACACTTCCAGGGATGGGGACTCCACCACCTCTCTGGGCAGCCTGTTCCAATGCTTGACTACCCTTTCCGTGAAGAAATTTTTCCTAATTTCCAACCTAAACCTCCCCTGGCGCAGCTTAAGCCCATTTCCTCTCATCTTATCGCTAACTACATGGGAGAAGAGCTCAACACCCACCTCACTCCAACCTCCTTTCAGGGAGCTGTAGAGAGTGATAAGGTCTCCCCTCAGCCTCCTCTTCTCTAGGCTAAACAACCCCAGTTCCCTCAGCCGCTCCTCATAAGGCCTGTTCTCCAGACCCTTCACCAGCCTTGTTGCCCTTCTCTGGACACGCTCCAGCACCTCAATAGGGCTCACCAATGGCTGCTGCCGCCTGCTGCTCCCCGCGCCTGGCGGGGACGCCTGCCGCGCCGCTTGTGGAGCTGACAACATCCACCTCCACCTATCTCCGTCTCCTCTTTGCCAAATTTCCTCCCGTTACCTGGCCCCGGACCCCGCCCTGTGACAGCTGAACATCCCCCGAGCCGTCTGCCTGCTCCTCCATGAGCCGCCCTCGTGCGCGGCGGTGGTGGCTGCGCAGCTCAGCGCTCAGCTGGGCATGGCCGAGGCGGGCGGCGGGAGAGCTCTGCCTCACCGCCATGGCTGAGGCAGGCTCAGCAGGACGCAGAGGCCTGTCGGGAGCCTCCAGAGCCACGCCGAGGCACTCCGAGCTGGAATTGCATTAGTTTCTGATTTATTTTTTTGTTCAAGTCCTCTTACTTTTATTTCCTTGTTCAAGTCCTCTTACTTGGGAGACACAACCATGCCCTGGGGGTGGCTCGTGTTGTTCACGCACAGATCTTGGAGATAGTTTATATCAATTGCGCTCTCCTCTCCCCAAAGTGTTTTCTCATGGTCCTTCTGGAGCGTCAGCTGTCTCACCAGCACTTCCCTACAGGGCCGGTAAACTAACAAAAGATCGGTAGGTTCGTAAAGTAGAAGTTAAGGTGGTGTTTCCCCACATTCTGCCTTAAAGTTTAGGTTTCTGAGATGACTGCTTTTTCTCCCCTTGTGGGGTTTGCAAGGCCTGTCTGATCAGTGTTTAGAAGAAGCCCGAGTGTCTGACAAGCCTTTTGAAAACAAAGGAAAAACCGAGTTGTCCTCTCTCTTTCCTTCAAATGTAGCCCTAACGCCAGAGCACATTCTTCGATAGGATGTCTCCTGCTCCTCACCATATAGATATGGCACCCACTCATATTGCGGGGCAAGGAAGAAATGAAATTCCCAGCACTCTAAAGCCATACAATGCACTTTTAGTTCTTTTGAATTCTAATCTTGGAACTTCATTCAATCCTCTTTTAGTGTGGATTTCACTCGCTAAGCCATAATAAAATGGATACATCTAATAATTTCTTTGAATTTGATTCCACTTGCTCTTTCTCTTTCCTAAGCAGCTTTTTGTGTCATGAAAACAATGGTCCAGTATGTATTTAATAGTTCATCTGTTTAACAGTTAATCTCATGATATTTTTCTGCATCTGGAGGAAAATACCCAGGACAATAATGCTGGCTAATAATGTCAAACTGATGAGCAAAAAAATAGCGCCCACATTCTCAGTTGATGATGTGGCAAAGATCAAGAAATTCTGCAAAGCTCAAACTGAAGTAAGTTATAAATTGCACTAATACTGGCTAATGGATAATGAGATTCCATGCTAGTGTTGGTAATGTGCAATGTAAGTGTTTGCTGTTTCTTAAATAGGATATCTTTGACCATTTAAGCAAGTCTTTAGCACCAAACATTCATGGCCATGAGTATATTAAAAAAGCCATTTTGTGTATGCTACTGCAGGGTAATGAGAAAGTTCTCAACAATGGGACACGCATTAAAGGAGACATCAATATCTTATTATTAGGTAAGAGCATGTAGAGTTAATAGTGCATTGATAAGTTATTTTATTATCCCCCCTCCTCATCGTGCCAGTATAGTTCTGTTATGCAATATTAGCAAGAAAATAAAAGCCAACCCAGTACAAAGACTCATTTTGTCTTATACAAGAATGTTTGTTAGTGTCTTAGGATCAATTTATTTTATCCTTGGGCACATTTTTACAATTATTTCTGTTTTGTCCCAGACTTCCCTATTTACTTGACATCTGTTCTATGTTTCTAACTAGTGCTGGCATGATGCGCAATTGAGTCTAATCCTGCACTGTTCATTCAGGCGAGACACCCACTGATTTCACGAATGGGCTTCAGTTTATCGCTCAAGTTGATGGAACTATTCTACTTCTGTCACTTGTAGGCACAGTGGCTGTTCAGTTGTAACTTCATTCCTAAATACTTTGTTTTCAGTACCCATAATTAAGTTACATTAGCCTGACAATGCTAACCTACTACATAACATCTCCTGGCAGAGGTGTCAGCTTCCTTGCATAAATCAAGCTCGCTATTTCTCTACAGAGCTTCAATCAAATATTTGATAACTTGCTTTAAAAATAGATTAACCTAAAATAATAATCCTTTTCAAACCTTCCTGTTTGAGTATGTCTTTTCTCTCCTGAAGAGGGCAACTTGCACACTTACCTATTGGCAGTACTGAAATAACGCTTCATCCACACCGCACTACTATGGCATTTTAACCACGTCAGTACAGGTGGGATCTGTTATCCAACATCCCCTTGTCAAAAGCACTTGCCCAGCACCTGAATTACCTCGCTGTGTATCCAAATATAGCACATGTGGAGCCACAAAAATTCAAAGCAGTTGTATAATGGCACTCAATGACATGCTAATGGATCTGCTGCGCCTTGCAATCCAAAGGACTGTGTATTAAAGCTTTAATAAAGCTGAAAGTTGGTCCCTTAATAAAATACAAAGCTAAGTTGGACATAGGCATACTTCTTTGAAATTTGGAATGAGATCTTAAATTAAAAAAAAGAAAAAAGTTTTTATGTTGGGAAGGTTCTGAAGCAAGAACTCTAACAAAGAAAGTATATTTTGAGCATTTCTATCTGATTTATTGAAACATTAGGATTTCTGAGGATGTCTTTAGTACCTACCTGTGTTACAGTAGTGTCTGGAGGGGTGTTAGGTATGTAATAATAGCCTAGTAATATAAACTTTTCCTTAAGAAAACAGTTGTGGTTCCTATATAGATATATATACACTCCTCACCTTAGCAATGCCAGCTTCTCTTTCTTTTCTTTCCAGTTTGAGACTGAAATGAACAATTGCAATCCATCTCATACACCAGTGCCATTGATGTAACCTTACAACTAGCTAAAGCAATTTAGAAGCTAATCAGTGGTGCAAGATTTCCAAGTTTGCTAAGTCTTGGGAGCATTCTGGAGGGGAAATGCTGGAAAAAACAAACTAAAATTCTATAATGCGGAGGACTTCTTACCAGAGCCCTTCAACTTTGGGAACTTTAAGTCTCAAGTGCCTGTCTCTGTTAATGCTTTGTATTCTTTCAATTGCCTGAACCTGTGCTTTTGGAGATGCTGGTGGAGCATGGCAGGCTCCTGTACCTGGAGTAACAAGTGGTGCTGATCTGATTTGCTCATGATTTTCTCCTGTTAAACTGAAGTTGAACATTACACCCTTATGACATTTATATGGAAGCTGTGTTTTTGAATAACGTATGAAATAAAAGGCTGCAAGCTTAGAAAAAAATGTACTAATGATGTCTCAAGGTACTTACAAGGTTTAAGTGAATGTTTTAAACTTTGGAACTTTTGATCCTTGTTACTTGAAAAGAGGAAAAACTTTGACACTTCTCAATATCCACATCAATATACTCACAACATACTTGCAACATTGTCAGAGGCATTTTCTTCCTTTTACAGGGAAGGAGCTTAGAAAGCACTGCATAAAAAATACTTATGACAAAGATCAAATGTTAACTTAAAAAAGCTGGCTGTAACTGCCTTTCAGCTGCCTGGCGAACTGTGGTTTTTGAGACCACAGCCCCGGGCTCCCCTGGAGTTAGCAATAGCAGGGTTAGCAGCCCCTGACCCATCAGTGGGGAATCCTGGCTCTCCTGCTCCCACCACCTTCATCCAGCTATTGAGGTCTGTCTGCCAACAGCGATGAAGCCGACGGCTGTTGGACTTTGGGGGCCAAGGGGGAAGAAGTGTCTTGGTGACAATTGTGGCTGTGGCGGAGCGGCACTGCCAGAGGTCCTGGGTTTGCTCCCACCGAGTGCCGTGTCCCTGCTTGCGGCTGCTGGACTAAACGGCACCGTCAGGGCAGCAAAACATCAGACCAACAAACAGGTACTGGTGAGTTGCCTTTTCTCCATCTGATTTGACAGCAATTTACTCTGTGCTCTTACTTAAGCTTCCTAATAGTCCTGATTTAACTGTCTTTCCAACAAATTGAGGAAACTGACTTCCCATTTCCCAGGAGTATTTGGGCAATTAATTGTAAAAATACTTTGTAAGTGCAAGAACATTTATCTCATTCAAGTTCATTCCTGCCAGAGCTTGAAAGTACTAAGATTCAAGTTCACGGGAGCGATTAGCCCCTGACATCATCAGCAAATATTTAATGACTATCCCTAACGCCCAGCGCAGAGGTCTGGGCCTGCATCCTGCAGCCCCTGGCTCCGAAGGGGGTGACCATGATGCTCCTCCTGTCCTCATTTCTTTTGCACATCCATGGAGAAGAGTCAGGGCTCCGGCTGCTGGGACCCACAACATTTCCCCTTCCGTAAAAGTTTTGTACTGCACACCTGTGTATTTGCATGGGGTTGCCGTGTTGTTAAACGTAACTGAAGCTTGAGGTTTAATGACAAATAAGCCCTGCTGCAGCTGGGAAACCACCTTTGGTGAGAGTAATCCTGCTAATGTGTGGCTCCATCTGAGATAATCCAGACCCTTAGGAGTGCATGGCTACGTCTTACACCATGACTCTTGGGAGGGATGTGTGAAAAATATTCTGACTTCACCAGTAGCTACTTAAATTTCAAATACTTTCAGCACCCCTTGTGACAAAAGCCAGAAGTGGTGGGGAAGGAGAGGATGTTTGCTGCACTCCTGTTTAATAAACTAAGGGAAGTCACGCACTCACAGGTACTGTACAAGTTATTCAGCACAAATTAATCATTCATATATATGCTGAATAAAATGGTAGTAAAGAAAGGTCAGGATTTCTCTACTCCTTATTAGGCTATTTAATTTTTTCAGTGCTCTAAAACCAGTGTGCAAAAAGCTTTGGCCCTACAGCTGAAAGATGGCAAAGTGCTCTGCTTTCTCCTTTAAGAGGTGATCTTTGTATTGCAAAATATTCCCTAAACCACTTCCACCATCAGCAGGGGGTTGCCACGAAGGCAGTAGACAGCAGCTGTAACTGCTGATTAAGAAACTGATGCTCAGCCTTGCATTTCCAAAGATATCAAACTTTCCGTCTTTTGAGCTCTAAAACCCTCCTGTTGTGCAATGGGCCCCGCGCGCCCGGCTGCACGCTGCGTGCCCGTGTGCGCATCAGCAAGCACCCATGTACCCGATCTCCTGCACGCCGTCCCGTGGGTGTTTTTGGTAACAAAGCCTTGAAATGGTCTTGATGCCACCTAATAAGAAATGGGAAAGTGGCTTATAGCTGAAGAATATTTGTGGAATGGGGAAAAAAATCATTTTTAGCCCACCCAGTCCTAGTCCACCAGATCATTGAGATGCTGTGGGAAACAAGTGAGGAAACAAATATGCAAGTGAGCCCAACCACAGCAAATCTGAGAGTGATCTGACACACCTGTGAAGCGGTTTGTGCAATATGGGTATAAATCAAGGCAAGTGGAAGCCAAGATAACTTGTTCTTAGGAAAGCAAGTGGCACCACCTAATGCACTCAGGCGTGATTATGGCGTAAATGAAAGGATTTCCATGACTTTGCTAGCACAAAGGGTGGAGTGGCTTGCTCATTTGAAGCCCAGGGGGAAAAAGGTAAATAAACCTCTGGGGGAAAAAAAAGAGTAAATAAACCTCTATTCCTATTCCTTCTTCCCCCACATTTCATTTCAGCAATACCTTTGGGGTTGGTGGGACCACATTCAAAATGGATGCATCTGTGGCTATTTGTATTTCTCAGAAATTCAAATTTGTTCCAAAGCTCAAGATTCACTCTTGGGGGGGGAAGGTAGTTGCCAGCCAGTGCTCTGCAGGTCTTTCATGGACAGGCATGTAGCCAGCGGGTACATTCGATGTCACCCAAATTGCTATGCACATTCCCACGGTGTGACTGCATGGGGACCTGGCCAGGAAAACCAAAGTGGGGCAGAACATGGCGACAAGGCAGCCTCGCTTGTCCTGGCAAGGGGGATTGGGTGCGGGATGGGGACTTCCCTCCCAAGGGAGGAGGACAAATATTTATATTGGTCTTCAGTGGCTCTGTGAAACAGAGCATTGGTCTCCCTCTGTTCCTCCAACAAATCCTCCAAGGCAAGAATGACTCTTATTTATTGCCCCCAGCAGCAGCCTGTGCAGGGAAGAGCTCTCCATAGGGTCAGTGGAGCTGGCACCACAGGGTACAACCACTGGCTTTGTGCCTGGCAGAGGTCATGGAAGGGGTTACGCTTCCAAGTTTTTCTTCAGTCTTCCAGCGACCAAGTATGTTTTGTGTGATCCTTGTGCCAGTGCAGCCACTGCATCGCCCTGGCTGCAGCATACCCTGCTTATGAAAAGCAGAGCAAACTGGTGGGTTGCTGAGCGGGAGGAATTGTTCAGGCTTCGTGTTGCAAAGAAGCATCTGTCTGCCTGGGAGACATGGCCTGTAGACTACCATGCAGTGGCCCATAGTGGGTATTCACTATCTCAATTTAATTTTCCTTTTTTTTCCTTAGAGGTTTTTTCCCCTTAAGGAAATGCATATTTTCTTATCCCAGCAGCTTTTCTTTTTCCATTCCTCCCAATCACACACATTAATGTTTAAGCATGATCCTGCAGTTGTCCTGAGTGCCTGCAGAGGTTGTTCCTTAACCAGGTGAGATGATAAATACTTTCATTTTCTGTTTCTCTCCTTACCTTCAGCTTACCCTGACAAATATTTTCCAGTGACGAAGGCATGACAGCAGCAGCGAGAATGAAGCCTGACTCTTCTAAGTGGCAACAGAGACTCCTACCACAGTTACTAAACTAAAGTTTATTAAACAACTTAATAACTACCAAACTAATAGCTTACTTAACAAACTAAACTGAAGTTGCAATGTTATTTTATGTAATTCATAACGCTCTGTTCTGAACAAGCAAACATCATTTACACAAGTGAAAGCTGCCTCCAAACCCAAGTGTTCACAACATGATGAGAAGTATGAAAAAAAAAAAAAAGCAATCACAGATGAAGAGGGAGACGTGCTGCTGACAAGATTTGATCTGGCTTTTTGTAGCATAGACTGCATGGATCCAGATGGTGTTAAAAAAAAAAAAATAAAGGGCAAATGCACATACACAGAGCTCTAGCAGAACAAGATGGCTGGTTCTAGTTACGTATTAGTAACTGCTAGAGAAATGCTATCATTAGGAAGTCAATCAAAATGTTCCATCCAATTGTTTAGAGATAAGATTCAAATCTGATAAAGAGCATACAATCTTTTTTTTCCCATGAGTATTACACTGGAAGAGCAATCATGTTTATGTATTGTATGATTAAGCATTGCAACCTGGGGAAACAATAAGGTTTGATTTTGTTCCTTTTAGGTTCCAGACACTCAAGCTAAACTTCCTTGACGCTATTTTGTTTTCACAGTAGGTGAAGTCAAAGGCAGAGATCAAGCATGGACCATTTCATCTCAACTGGAAGGAGTTTAGGAACTTGTGAGCAAATGAAGATGAAAACTGGAATGGAAACCTGTCTGCAAGCTTTACGATACCATTTATAGTGTACATGTTGTACATAATGAACTTTGACTGGGGGCAGGGGGGAGAAAAAAAGCATTCCATGAAAAAATAGAAAAGGTGGCAACAGTGATGGTTTTGAAGAAGTTTAATACAAAGGAGAATGATCCATATGCACTCCAGAAAATCATTAATTTGGGATTAGGAGGAGTGATCAGTCTGAATTGCTGTGGTGGTTTGGGTTGTTTTTTTTTTTTTCCTCCAGCTCATTCTCTTGATGCTCAGAAAGGAGAGCAGCCACGTGGAATCTGTCTGCTGCAAAAAATTCATAATCTTCTTGCACAAAATGAATTATTAAAACTTGACTTTAGGCCTGTCTTTTGTAATAAACTAGAATATATGAAAGAAGTGGGAAAATGAGATCACCATATATTTAATTTCTTCATAATTTCATAGCACAATGTGAGCAAAATAGAGATATTTTGCCATTACTGGATCAAATACTACAAAAGTCTCTAAGCAACAACTCTAGGTTTAAGAAACAGTGATTGATTGCATGACTGTTCAGAAAATGCAATTTATTTGGTGGTTATCTTCTCCTTTTGAGACGTGAATCACTGTACTACCGGCACTTGAAGACAGCTTGAAAATGCAGTCTAAGTAGACAGGAGAATTAAGATCCCATTTATGAGAATCAAAGGTACTTTAACTCACACGTGGCATGTGTGCCTTAGCAAAAGTCCCCGAGTTCTAATAACAATGGAAAAGGAGAGCTGTGAAAAAAAAAAAAAAAAAATATGGAGAAATACCACTTCTCTGTTCTGATCTGCACCTAAAAAAACCTGAC
The DNA here is from genome assembly GCF_030463565.1 of Pelecanus crispus. Lineage (NCBI taxonomy): Eukaryota > Metazoa > Chordata > Aves > Pelecaniformes > Pelecanidae > Pelecanus > Pelecanus crispus. The sequence continues at coordinate 126,582,958 of NC_134644.1, read as the reverse complement.
AACTCGTGACTCCTGCCCTGCACCCTGGAACTGTTCCTGCCTGGCATGGGTGGTATGAGACACCTGACATGCTTAGCTGAAATAAGAGAGCTAGTGTCTAGGATCAGTCCCTTTTCTGCATTTAGACAATGCAGTGCCAGCCAGGCTATTAGACATTATGATTCAGCTATTTGCTACTTGTGCAAAAGCTAGACTGAGCAAGCTGATCCGTGTGATGCAAATATCAATGAAATTGGTCTACTTTGCCTATATCAGGAATATGAGGCTGTGTATACTGTTTAGCATAGATATTAGGTGGCATGCCTAAAAAGATTTTCTGCAGTGCTGAGATTCTTGAAGACAGACCGGGAAGTAGCTAGACCAACAACCTACCTTTTTTTTTTTACGCCAAACCTGAGCCACTGACTTGAATGTTGGGGTTGTTTTTTATTTTATTTTTAAGCCCATGCTGTGACTCCTGATAGACTCAGCAGTGGGGAATGAGTCATGCACACAGCTTAAATACAGTGTGCACATACTCTGCTGGCTCCAGCTGTACAGCTAGTCTGGAGCCTGGAAGAGGAGGCGCAGAGAAGACAACATTCACTTAAGCCTGGGTCTTTGCTGGTGGGGCAACTGGGTACCAGCAGAGACCCACACTCGAATGAAGGACGGGAGCAGGGCAGTTGACCTGAGGAGTCAACATCCACCGCTGAAGCCCTTGTTCTGCATATTGTGGGAACGCAATAATAGCCTTTCTACAGTAGTCCTGATCTGCAGAGAATGGACTGTGCCTGACCTGCATGGCTCCAGGGATGTAGGCAGAGCAAATCCCTGTTGCAAACTATAACCTGAATTACCGCAATGTGAGCAGGACAGGAAAGAGAAGTGGAACTTTGTGCAGATTTTACACTGGTGGGTTTTACTATCATTAGCATCTCGGTGACTTCATACGGAGAAGCTTACATTAAAGATTTTTAGTAAAAATTTCTGTGAACACCCAGTAAACACCCAGTCTTTCTGTGAAGGGCTGCCACCTCATGTATGGTGCTCTGACTGACCAATGCAGTACCTGATCTGCTATGAACATCCATATTATCTGTAAATGTGTCAAATGTATGTCTCCAAAATTAAGCTGTTTCATTAAAAATAATAGATGCAGTCCTAATAACCATGTAGGAAAAGTCTTTGTAAAGCAGGGAAGATTCACCTGGGCTGGTGAATCTTTGCTGCTGCTTTCACAAGAGGTGACCATTACTGAGGCATTGCAACTTCAACCAGCTAAATTGGAAATCCAAGTAAAGCATCTATTCTTAAAGAAGAAAACTCCAGTTGAAATGCTTCATTTCCTAAACCGCATATGTATTTTTAATCTCTCGCATTCTTTCTTCACAGAAAAAGACCATCACTGTAAGACAGTTGTGGCACACCTTTTGTAAGAAAAATGCATTTGTTCAGGAACTTGAGCTAGTAGTATAAATTTTGTGGTATACAATAAAGTGCAATATTGAATCTGATGTTGGACTTCCTGAGTAATTTTTCTGCATTGAAAATTGAATAAAAAAGTGTTTTCCTCTTGAGTATTTTTAGATCAGTTAATGACATGAATAAAACCTCAGTTGCTTTTGGCTCTGTGGAACCTGCACACCACTGAAAAGTGAGTTGTTCTTATGCACTGACTGGGAGATTCAGTTTTGAAGTGTGCGCCTCTCTGATTCCTGATTGAAATGAGTAAGCAGAAGCTAAGGTTTTTTTCCCCATGGAAGTTTACCATTTCAGGATATACCCTATGGAATTTGTGTCTTGTACAATGTATTGTAATATATTGCTCTATGTATTAAGCTTTCTTCTAGTGAAAGCACAAAAGAGTTTACAGTTCAGGTAGTATTTATGCCATTTCATGTAATCTGTAACATATAAATGATGTCTGCAGTCACAAATCTATGAAATGCTCACTGTTTATAATGTTAAGTATTTTAGCCAGGGTCGAATTTATGAACAGTCTCATTTGTGTCTTCTTAACTCCATGTAAATCTATGTGCATATCTTAACTGAAGGCACATTTGGAGGATTATTTGCATGAAAACTGCTGATGAAGACATGTCAAAATAGGAAAGTTATTTTAAGACAGCTATAGTAGGATATCTTCCTATCCAGGATGTTTGTTAGCTCTGACAAATCTTTGTTAATTTTGTCTGGCTGTTTTCATGAATCTTTGGGTTCCAACAAAAGCTAATAAAACCAGCTATGAATACTTTAAATATAACTACATTTCAGAGAATATTAATCAGAGGAAGACTACATACGTAATGTCGGTACAGAGCCATTCACATTTATTGCTTTGTGCCATGCAGTAGCATTCAGAGGAAGACTAGTTCCCTCATCAAATTTCCATACATTTGAACTGCTCTTGCACAGAGTTAGGGTAAATTGCATGACGAATGTTATGATCCTCAACATCCATTCCAGGGAATCAAAGTAGCTGCTGACCTTTAAACGTGAACATATTCACATACCAGTCTACCAACCATCTGGTGTAACCTAACATTTCTATTACTGGCACTCCTGTCTCTTGCAGCTCCCCTCCAAAACACTGCAAATGTGATGATCTATGCCCACGGTGACTGCCATCTTCCTCTGCAAAGTGTCCTCAGGGAAGTACACTTTGCTTCCTCTGGCCCTTCTCCTATTCCCATACCTCCTCTGTTCTCCAAATCCCACTGAATTGTAGCCCTCCTTATCAAGGGTGTTAAGGGAGATGTCAAATCCAAGAGACCCAGGATCCCTCCTCCCCAGATGATGTACCCAGTCAGAATGGTCCCAGGTGATGTCTTCATCCCAGTCCCAGGGATGCAGCTGCTGCTCTTCCTGCTTGCAAGTCTGGCCTGTAGCAAGGTTGATTGTGTATCAAAGAGACAGACAGACACACACACAGAGGTCCCTAATGTGGGTGGCTGCACACACACAGAGCAGTGCAGGTAGCAGCACCCACCTATAATGCTACCTAAACTCACACAAGTGCAGACAGCCCTGTCCTCTTCCTCCCCTCCAGCTGATCAGAATGGAGGTTCTCTGATGAAAACGTGTGCCCTCCTTCTCCACATCCATAAGGACACCCACATTCACAGACCCCTTGAATGTTAGCGCGGCCTCTAAACTTGTTGAGCATCCATGCCTGGACCTGGGGCCCCTTAACTCATATGCAGGTCACCTCCTACTTGCCAAAGAGAGCAATGTGATGCTTGCTGGTGAAGCAGATGCATACATTCACACATTCATCACATAAGCACTCCCACAATCACAGACCCCTTGAATATTAGCACGGGCTCTCAGCCTGCCTAATATCCATGCCTGGACCCTGGGCTCCCTTGTCCCAACCACTGGCTCAGACCGAGTCCTCCAGATGTGGAAATGTTTCCTCCAACTCACCAACTAGTCCAGCTTGAAGTTTGCTGGTGAATTATACATACTGAGCTGACAGCCTTCTTGGGTGGCCCCTTCTTAACAGCTGTCTTCCTTCTCAGTTCATGTACATGGGCTTCCAGCTTAAAGGCAGGTTCACCATGCCACTACCTTATGTCCTCCCCAGGACATGACTGGGGCAAGAGAGGACTGATTTCTTGGAATTCCCCTGACAGCCAAGGTGCTGGCCCACAGGGAAGAGGAGGTACAGAGATTTTCTTCAAAATTTTGGAGCCAAGAAGACACTCCACAGTTGGTGTACCCATATCCAGGCAATATATTGCTGCCAAGCTGTTAGAATATGATGCTGGGGCACTTTGAATTGCCTTCCTCTGCATGGCCCATGTGCACAGAACGTCCTCTGGATCTTTGGAAACCTCATCATTGTCTAGAGCACTATAGATGACTTCCAGCACCACTAATTCTCTCAGGTACTGGATGCCTTCATCTGTGGTAGTCCACTTTCCTGGGGAGTTCACAAGATCTTCCTTGAATGGGTATCTTGCCCTCACACTTGAAAGGAGCCATCTCCAGACACTTCAAATTGCTGCCTCTTTTCCAATTCCTCTCTCAATTCCCTGGTTTCTAGCAAGGGATCACAGCTATTGGGCTTCCTTACCTTCCAGCTGCTGACTGTTGGCCCCATTATCCCAGTGTCAGAGCAGCCAGGCAGCAATCTGCTCACCTGGCTGGCGGCTGTAATCTTTCCATATGTCTCAAAGTTCTGATGAGGTCAGGGACCAGGTAGTTTCTGTTTCCTGTTTGAATTCTCTCGCTCCTTCCTCCAATTCCTGTGTTGAAGGACCAGCTTCTGGATCAGACCTTTGCTCTTCTTCCTCCCCCCTTACAAATCCATGATATGGACCCGCTGGTCTCCTTGTCCAATGTTTCCTTTTCACTACTGGGGTGATTATTGTAGTTGCTGTTGTTTGGGTCCCTATCTCAACCATGGTGTCCTCAGATGCAGTTTGGGTCCCTGCCTCAACCACAGTCCTCTGAGAGTACTGAACTGTGGCTCGATAGGCACAGGCCAGGCTCCAGTACAGTGCTAGAAGCTGCTGGTTTTCACTGGGGTAGGCAAGGCACCCTTCTATCTGGTGGCACGTCCGTTTGCCAGGGTTGCTTGCCTGTTCAGGTGTAAAGTCCCAGGTTATGGGAGGTGATAACCATCCTAGGAATCTGCCCAAACCCTTCCACACACCCTGCCACCCAGGGAGCGGCCGCCTCAAGGCACATTTCAGTATTGCCTCACCCAAAAGTTGTCTTCTCTTATACCAGGATGAGACCAGATTCCACAAAACCCATAATATGCCAACAGTATTAACCAGTATTATTAAAGAGCTCATATAAGTGTGAGCAAGGACCTCGGGAGCTTGCATAATAAAACCTTCCATATCAATCCCATGTAGGGAGAGGGAGACGTATTCCTTGATCTTCTCCACAAGCTAGCTCCCCAGCACAAGGCCACTAATGCCAGGGCAAAGCACATAGCTATTGTTTGTGCTAGTATGTTCCCAATCTCAGCAAAATAAAGAGATAAGCAGCGCAGCGAACAAACTCCATGACCCACACAGGAGATTGCCACTAAATAACTAATATAGCTATATCATGCTTAATACAAAACTGCCGTTGTCTTGTGCCCCATGTTGGGTGCCAAAAAGGACTGTGGTGGGTTGACCTTGGCTGGATGCCAGGTGCCACCAAGCTGCTCTATCACTCCCCTCCTCAGCAGGACAGGGAGAGGGAGGAGAAAATGAGATGGAAAAAAACCCCCGTGGATCAAGATAAAGGCAGTTTAATAAAAGCAAAGGCCACATGCAGAAGCAAAAGGAAAACAAAAATTTTTATTCTCTACTTCCCATCAGCAGGTGATGTCCAGCCACTTCCCAAGAAGCAGGGCTTCAGTATGCGTAGCAGTTGCTCCAGAAGACAAACATTATAAATAATGAATGCCCCCCCATTCCTCCTCCTTTCTCTTAGCTTTTATTACTGAGCATGACATCATATGGTATGGCATATCCCTTTGGTCAGCTTGGGTCAGCTGTCCTGGCTATGTCCCCTCGCAAGATCTTGCCTACTCGTGAGGGGGCAATGTTGGAGAAACAGCCTTGGTGCTGGTTATCAACACCTTTCTAGCTACAAATACAAAGCACAGCACTATGAGGGCTGTTATGTGGAAAATTAACTCCATCTCAGCCAGACCCAATACACACATGCAGAGGATTAAATTCACTAAAGAAATACAAACACACCCAGGTCTTGCCAGTTGCCAGCACTTAGACCTCTTATACACCCACATACAACTCAGTCCTTCCAGTTACTGCCACCCAGACCCACAGCCCGAGTGCCCGTGGCCTCTTCTCCAGTTGCTGGCACTTGGACCTTTCACCACACATACAACACACACACACCAGTCCTTCCAGTCACTGGGGTTTAGACCTACAAGCCCTACGGCCCACAGTCCCTCCAGTTACTGGCTCACAGTCTCTTGCATGCCAGCCCCTCCATGTGCTAGTACCTAGAGCCACAAGCCCTAAGACCTGTGGTCTCCTCTGGTCATTGGCACACAGATCTCTTTTGCAGGCCAATCTCTCCAGTTGCTGGCACCATTTTCCCATAGTGGTTCCTCTCTGATCCACCAGGATCCTTCCCCATTTCTTTGGGTCCTTTCGCCCTTCCCCTAAACATCCCATAGCCATTTTTACATAAGTCCACAAGCTTCTTCTGATAGCTCATATCCCAAGCAGCCTCAAGTATCCTATAATACGCATGATAAACATGTTTCCCCCTTCCTATCAGTTAAAAATTGTTGTTCACGTTGACATTCTTGAAGGCTCTGCCTGAGTAGTTCCTTTAATGGACCATCAATCAGTGGCTGAAGCATTCTGGGTGCTCATTATTGTCTCTGTTGTGACTTCCTCAATAATGTTTGTGTCTGTGTGGTTAATTTATCACTTTCCTCATTACTTGCTATTTCTTTTATAGTGAGTAGATCACAACCAAGTAACTTAATGAACCAGATGCTCCCATGCTCCGCATACCCTCACACTACTGACTGACAGCTGTTGCAGGACTCAGAACCACTGGGTACCCCATGATTACAGGGTCCAGTTCCCTTTTATTATAGACATCTGTATCATGATAAGACAGCAAACCAGGACTTCACAGTGTTGATTGAAAGTCGAGTTGCAGTTTTACATGTTTTCTTCATGTTCAGGTAGACTTAAAGGACAGGGCAGACATGTCACGCAATGTACTTCCATCTTTCTCCATCGCGTGGCGATACACAATACTGTCAGACACTTTACTGACTTTAGCACAGTATTTTATCCAGATGACTAATTATTTTCCAGACTTTACAAAGCTTTATCATGATGGTTGAGATAAAAGTAACAGAAAGAACAATGACGTAGTTGTGGTTTTCCAGTGATGTTCATCTTGTGTCTTTGATGCTTGTTTGCATTATTTTCAGAAAGATGTTATATTCTAAATGGGGGGAAAAAAAAAAAACAAAACCAAACCCACATCTCAAAAGCATGTAGAGAAGGGAAATGCGTGTATCATGTAAGAGTGTTACTTACAAAGAAACTAAAATAATTTATTGGAAGGTCGTAAAGTAACAGTGTCAAGTACCTGGCATTGTACATAGGTACTGTACCTCAACAGGACATCACATAAAGAATATTAGGACAAAATTAAAAATGGAAGTCTGATCTCTGGAAGGCCATTCCTCTTCAGTTTGCTTACAAAATTTTTCCTGTGCCTTGTGAATCCCTCTAAGCTATGTCATTCTTATGATTTCCAAGACTAAATCTCTGTTTAAACTAAGAGTCCAGATGCCTGGGACTTTATGAAACTTCCTATCAAAACCTACCCAAATGTGTCTGTTCACTACATGTCCTTTCTGATCCAGTAATTCAGATAGTTTTAACCTGCTGACTTCTTTTAATTCTCCTTAAGTCACGATTTCCATGGCAACTTCGCTTCTTGCATAAAAAATGGCCATTGAATAGGGAAACTGATTTTTAGATTTGCTTTTTGTTTTGACATTTTGGGTTGGGTTTTTTAGCACCATGGTGTTTTAAGGTGAGATCTTTAGCAGAAAATGCAGTAATAGATGACATACAAGTCCACTAAGTGGAAGACACAGTTTAGTTACAAATTGAAAATGAGCCCCTTTGTTCGCACTCTCCCACTCAATGGAGGCTGCCACCAAGGCAGTCAGTGGTGGGGGTGGAGGAGGAGAACAGGTTTTGAATCAAGTGGCTTTTTGGTGTTTGATAAATTAGTAGCACTTAATGGAGCTCTTTAATTCCCAAGCTGGATTCTTCAGACTTTAAAAATGTGATGTCCTCCAATTTACTTTTACTGGATTTGTTTATTTTTAGTAAATATATATATCTCATTGTTGAAAAAAGGCAAAAGGCAAAATACTTACTTCTAGAGTCGTGCTCTCACCATTTGCTGTTCTTTGGCTGTATTTCTTTTTAAGGCACACTGCGGTTGTGGTAGTGACAATAAGCATTACAGCAAATACAGATATGGTTGAAGAAACTGCTATTATAGTATTTTCTTGAGTTGAGCCTTTCCTTTCACACTTTTCTCCCATGTACCACCAGTCGTCACCTGCTGGACATCTAGAAAGTAAAAGAACAAACATATGGTATCACCTAAAGATTAAAGGCATGAAAAGGGCTACCTAAAACAAATGGCATCTCTGATGCACTGTTTCTATATCCCAAAGCATAATGAAGTTATCTTAAGACAACTTTAAAATAGAAGTCCATTTTGAGTGGCCTACTGTCCTTACATATCTGGATGCGCTTCTTCCAGCTTCCTGCTGTTTTACAGGTCATGTCTTCATCGAGAGCCTTTGCCAGAAAGCCCAAGCGCTATCTTGATCCTTTTGACTGCATAACGCTTGGCCGCAGCTGATCTATAGAGCTCCTGCTACAGAATGGCCGTCTTTTGCTACGGATAGAGATGCCCTCTGGATCACTCAGTTCACTTATCTGCTTCCTTTTCCTTGAAGTTTACAGCACTTCTGTTGATAGAAAACTCACTTTCTGCTACATGAAACAGCTACCTGTCACTAGGACCACTGTCATGTAGCATTTGCTTCCGCTATTACTAGTTACCCTCACATTCTGATGCAGTTCTGCCTTTTGTCATGCTCAGCTATTACACAAAGCCCTTCTATCTTCTTCACTCAGTCAATTTAAAAAAGCCTTTATAGGAAGGAGTTGAATAAGCTCCTGGGGCAAGTGGTCCAGAAGCTTTACACTGCTATTTTTAGCCAATCAAGCCACATTTACTGCCCTCCATAAACTTCTACCACCTCTTTCCTCACGTGTTCTTTGCTTTTTTAATTCTAAGCTCACCTTATGTAGCAATTAGAACCTGTGAGATAAATAGGGTGGAGACCACAGGCCAAACTCGCATGGCATCTCTGCCCAGCTAGCAGCTGAACCAAAGCTTAGGCGCAGGAATTCCCCAGTTCTAGGACTGAGCCGGCCGAAGATGTTCCCACCACATTCCCCTTTCCCTGCTCAGTACTTCTCCACTAGCAGATGTGGTACATTCTGATCAGACCTTCTCATTGCCAGAAGGGGCTTATTTTCAAATTTAAAGAATGCCCTCCCCCAAGAAGGTAGTAAGAAAAGAAATTAATATCCTAGCAGTCATCTGGATTTAGGATTAAAAACAACCTCCAGGCCTTGATTCCTTTATCTTATCCACCCTCACGATCAGCTCAGAAACATTTTATAGTGACCATATGAGGGTCCCAGTGATCTCACTGAAAAAAAAAAACGTGTGCAGTACTGTTCAGTGCACACCTGCCCTATCTTTCTAACCCTGGTTGTTCCTAATATTATTGTTTTTCTAGTTTCTGTCTAAGCCATTTATTCAGACCTATACATTCAACCCTGAAAATGCATCCTTTTGCAGTGCGCTGCAAGGATACTGGCTGTTGGGGGACTTCATGTGATCCGGCTTAAACAGACTTAAACAGATTTATGTATCACATCCTCCTTCGTTTCCCAGTAGAAAATCTGACTGCTGGTCACACACTTCTCTAGGACGGAAAGTAGGTCACATAGGCACTAGAGCTTCAAATAGTCCAGAGATGTCAGAGAATAAAAGTTTTCTTTCCATAATTTCGAAATCAGGCATAATATTCAGCATAACTTTTTTTTTTTTTTTGTCTTCTTGGAACAGCTTCTTGACATTTACTCATGTTTATGACCTGCTTCTGATTGGTTGCACAAGAATTGTTTTTTAAAAGGTTTCTAAATGGGGAGATATAACACTTAATGAGTCATCCTGACTTTTGTTGCTCTCGGCCTTCAGACGTTTGCCTCACAGCACTCCCCCAGTCTACCTGCCCTGGCACAGCATCACATAAGGTTACTATCTTCAGCCCTAGAGCTTGTTTGAGACTTGGAACAGTGCTGATCAGCCAGGTGGGTTACATAAATGTAGCCACAGAGAATTAAATAAAAGCTCATATTAATTTTTTTGCAGGATAAACAATCTTTTTAGTCCTCAGCCTTCATCTCTGGTTTCAAAGGCAAGCAACTACACTTTGGTAATTCATGGTCATAATTTACAGTACATAAGATATCTGAATCAAATTCTAAAATCATGTATATGCTGCTTCCTGCCTTCGAAGTATTAAACATCTTTTCTACTGATATAAAAGCTATTTTGTTTCACCTGCATTTATATTTAATTAGAAATTTTGCTACAGGGGCTTCTAAGGAGATGCACAGTCCATTTTATAATATTGGACTAACACACCTGAAAACGATAAATACATTTAAAATATAGTTTACAGGGAAATCAAGCAGAGTACTTCAAAATGGTCAAACGCTGAGGTTAGGAGCTTTGTTCCCCCAACTGGTCATAACTTTAGTCTCGCAATAGCGGTTGGAAATATTTGCCTTAATCAGCTATAGTCTGTCTTTCCTTTCATTAGAAACAAAGTTGTATTCTACTAGAAACTTTCATTACTCATCCTAAAATTGCATTTGAGAGTGAATGAAGCCAGTTACCTGCACGACGGTTCTTTATCTACAATAACGCAGACACCACCATTTTCACAAGGGTTGTCTGGGCAGAAATTGGGACCCCCTATCTCTGGCTTTTCAGTGACAGAGGCTGTTGTGATGGGTGTTGTGGTGGCAGTAGGCCTTGTGGTAGGCTGGGTGGTGGCAGTGACGTTAGAGGCAGGTTTGATGGTGTTAGCACTGGATGTATTCATAACAAAGGTGGGCGAAACACTTGGCTGATTAGGTAGTAGATGTGATATATCTGCACGATAAAAACACAAGAAATAACGTCTTTACTTCATGTTATTTTTTCTCTTAACCTAATGATAAGTTCTAACAGTAAAGAGCAAAGAGCCTGTCTACAGGTATAATGGATCAATAGTCTTTTTTACCTTTCAGGAGCATGATGTATTTTGGAAGTGTCCTCTAGATTTTTCCAGAAACAGACAATTTTATTTGAAGTACTCTATTCAAAATAATTTGCCTGGGATTAGCATCACTTTATACACCTTCACATGAGATAAAGGAATTATACAGTGCATGTGCCTGTCCACAAATTCATCCAACCATATGATTTGGTTTTAGATACATGCATAGTTCCAAAACTGCTCATTTGCAAAGTACATGATGTGTATTTATATCTACAGCACTAGTGACTTAGTAAGTATGTGACACTCCGTGCTTACTGTATCGTAAAGAATATCAGCTATGTTTACATACCTTCCATTGTTAAAAGAATATAAATACCGTCGTCTTTAATAAAGTTGCGGCTTCTAAGTCTCTGATGAGTTAAGAATGTACCCGTTCCACCTCCTGGACCTCTCATGAATGTAGTTCCATTAGGAAAAGATGCTATGGATCCCACTTTATCTGGCCTATCCCAAAAATAAGTTGATGAGGAAGCTGGAAAGAAAAAAAAGACTACTGAATGCGAGTGTGGGACCACTCTGGATTTCTTTCTCAATAGGGTCCCTTCCTTCTCAGATAATCTCTGCTGCAAAGTAATACTGAGGCCTCTCTCAACAACCACGACAGACTGCATCCTACTTTGCCTGCTTCTGCTTAGCTGCTCACGGATATCATGAATATGGAGAAGACAATAAATTACCTGAAACTCAAGGAGTAGGAGCAATGCTGAACCTGCCTACCATATTTGCAGATTTTTTTGCCTGAGAGTCCACACTGATGAGATGTACGAGACAATGGATATCTTCAACGGCTTGGTTTAGACTAAGGTATTGCGAAAAGAGCCTGCTGGAGATTAGGTTATTGGAGACTAGTTGAAAACCTGTTATATTTGCTTTTTAGTTCTTTTAAAGTGTAGTGGGCAAGAAGATGAGTAGCACATGAATCATCTGTAAAATGAATTAATTCAGTGCTTCTCAAAAAAGAGCATCTCTTGATGTGGCTGTAGGGCAGAGGGTACTTGAACCACCTGAGTGGTCACAGGCCACTGATGTCCCCTCCATCAAACCCTGTTCTAAATCTCAAAGCTGAGCCTGATTGTCTATGAAAGTATCTCACAGAGGGAGAAGAAACTGCCTGCTCCAACACCTCTGCTGGTTAGAGAAATAATAGGAGTTACAAGGCTTCTCTTGGGAATTTGGGGCTATTAGCAATGTATGAATAAACAAGGGAGAAGGAGCAGAGTGCAAACAGACTGCATGTCCACAGGGTCAGGAAAGGCTGAGCACTGTGGCCATAACAGCAGAGAGCATGGGGAAAATGTCAATCAACTATGGAAGACATGGTGTGATGCGTCTTTCACTTACAGGGGAGGACATTTAGTCTTTCTAGATTACCTGCATTGTTTTCATGTAGAGACAGTGTCACAGAAAAATGAATGTAAATCATAAAATTTTTAAAATAATACTGTGAATTAGGCATTTTTGTGTCTTCCTTCCTTGACTAATGTTACGGTCTGAAAGCCCAGGAAACTAACTCAGTGGTGGAGGTGGTTTCTTTTGGCAAAACTCTTAAATCGATGCAGGAAGTATTTTGGGTTAAATCCAATCTTTATCCAATGATGAATATGGGGGTTTTCTTTAATATCTCTCTTTATAGAGATTCCTACCATTTCTCAGAGTTACATCTTTACCTCAACTGCCTCCTTTTCAAGTTATTGTGGACAATTGCTCCCTGTCTTCTCATACCTTGAACGAGTACAGATTATGTAATATGAATCAGTACTCTGTCCACCTGAAGATTTTTGCTGACATCTCTGTACCTTTTACAAGGAGGGAGGGGATTTGTTTGATAGGTGCACTTTTATCTGGTGTGAACTGTGTGTATTGTTAACTCAGTTTTTTTGTTTTTTTTTTCCAAGCCTTCTGGTAAACTTCCATTCTCATTAAGGAAGATATAAATGCATCTTCACAGAGCATATGAAAGAAATTTGAGGAGTGGATCATGCACCTATTTCTTATGCAAATCAACTTTGAAATCTAGGGTCCCAGCTTAACCTACTTGTATGTTCAATTTTTTCTTGTCTGTGGATCAATTATATTGTTACTGCAAACAAATGAAACATCCCAGAAGCTAAAATAACTGCACTAATTTACACAAAGAGAAAATTTGATTCCTTATTGTCTAGCTGTGTTTTAAACATACTGAATAGCACATCTGATTTTAACTAACCTGATAATTTCAGAGGGTCAGTTGTTATACTTATTTGGTTCGACATCCGTTGACGAATATCAGGATGCTGGTCAAGCAGAATCATGGTACCTTGTTGCCATGCACAGGGCCATTGCAACTGATCATCATTTGCTCCAGAAATCAAGTACAAGTGCATTGCTAAACTAAATGGGTTATCAGTGGTACCATTTACGTACAAGCCGACCTGAAAAGCATATCCTTTACTAGAGTAAAAAGGTGGGCTGTATATTTTTCCTGCTTCCCCTGCTGGACTTGTGTTAAGGAGATGTGTGAAATTTCTGATATGCCAGACATGGTGGGGACACTGAGTTTCTGACAAATTGATGTCATCAATAGAGAGGCCTCCGTTTGACAAGCCACTTCCTCTCACGCCTTGAAACACAACCCGGAATTTACTTGTGACATTCAAAGAAACATGATGGAGCTGCCAGTAAGTCGCAGGTGAACCTGAAAAACAAGGGTAGGGATTTCTGAGTAAGCAGTACAGTCAAACACTGCACAAGTCTACAGACCCTATACCAACACTATGTAAGAAATTCGCAGTTCCACCGGCACTGACGTGATGGAATATTTCTCCTGTAGATGTTATGTTTTCAGTGCAAGATCATATTTTCTCAATTCAGTTTTTCAACAAATTTAGTATGCATAGCAGCTCTTTAATTTGAGTGACAACAGTGTTAATGGTTTTTAAGACTGCTTTTTCTTTTATATTTTTAAAGAACATTGCATTAAATTAGTATAAGTGTTGTGATAATTAAATGAACAAAGATGGCTGTCACCTGTATTATTAAAAAAAAAAAAAAAACTCAGAGCAAAGTATATTCAAAAACCTGAATAACAACATCTCAACAGAAAATGCTACAGAGGATTCTGGGAGCTTAGAACTACAAGATCTGTTCATTCAGTTGGTTTTGTGTATTTAAATAGCTTGTCAGAAGTTCATCTGTGCAGAAGCATTATTCACCCATCAAATGATTAATGGTACTAAGTTCAAATTAAAGCTAGTCATTTGCAAAACCCACTTCATGTGATAAAACCTCACTGTGAGTCTGATGCTGCATCCAAAAGTGCCTGCACTAGCAAATTCCACTTGACTCCCAAGAGCAGAGTACGCAAAAGCAAAGACCTCTGCACAGGGGCCTTGTAGGGCAAGTGAAAGCAGGGCACCCTTTGTTAACAGTATGCACAGCAAAACAGTTTCTTTTGCTGTCTGGTTTATGTTCATCCTCATGGAAGACCAGACTTTCAGCTGCATTTGCGGAATAGGCAGTGCCAATCCCAGGTACAGAACTCAGGCTTCACTTTCCTAACAATTCTAAACATAACACAATGGATCTCAGATACGAGTCTTAATTTCTTACCATTTTTCATTACCATTATAATTAGGAGGAAAAAAATAAACCCAGAAACAAGAACAAAAGCACCCCATTATTTTCCATTAAATTGCCTTCTGTGTTAACTAAAGTTTTTTTGAACTGCCCAGATTATATGCAAGACTGGGCTTTCTGACTCATGTTCAATGAGCAGGCCAGCTACTGTGCTGTAAAATATTCCACTCCCACAGCCTGCCCTGCTCCTGGCTGAAGGCAGTCACAGCAGCCACAAACCATCACAAAGGGTTCAGGGCTTATCCCTCAGCCTCTTGAGTGTGGTGGTTCAGTGCAAACCTACCAGCTGCTCAGCCAAGGTGTTAGATCATGGCTGGAAAGGGCTGTAGTGTCGGTGCTTCTTCCAGTCTGTTGACTCTGTGTTGGTGAGGGTAACTTCTCACATGAGAGAAGTGAGACAGCTTGGGGGAGAAATGATCTTAAACCGTTCCTGAAAGTTTTACCAGAAATTGTCAAAGTAGGGTGCCCATTTGGACACGCAGATCAGATCAGAATCTTAAAAGGAAATTACGGACTTGAGAAAGAGGGAATGGGAGATGGGACCTAATATACATGAAAGAATATTTGTGAAGAAGGTTAAAGTGTGGAGAAATTAATCTTGGCTTCAAAGCAGGGTTCGAAAGGGCTTGGAAGGCTCAGACTAATCTGAAATTTACCACTGCCTTAGCAGCCCTGACACTTATATTCACTTATATGATTCCTGATGGCACACAGGGATGACCACAAGACCTTAATTTTCTTCAAACTACAACTCAAATCATGATCTGCTCCCCATATACTTCACAAGTAATTTCAAACCTTGTTTAAAAAGTAAGTTAAATTTTATTTATCTTTTTTAAACTGGTATGTTAGATACGTCAGGGCACTTATACTTTCCATTTCTTTATTATTACTTTCTTATTCAATGTAATTTACTCTAATGACCATCTTCATCTGTTGCTATTGATACCAGCAATTCTAAAACAGTTAAAATGACTGTTCATGGAATTTTAGCTATTTTGGTGAGAAAAATATCTTGATAACGCAAGAGTTTGTCATTTGTGGTAATTGATTATATTATAGGAAAACGGCTGACTGAGGATCCATCAAGTATAATTTCACCAGCAGAGAATCAATTACACAGTTAGACAAGAAGCCAAAGAATAACGCTAGAAGATAAGTCACTTTGCTACAATATTTTCCTCCAGTACTTTGAAAAGGATATTGAGTATAGATTGAACCAGAACGTAATTTTATTCCATACCTTTTATCTCTTCAATGAGTCTCAAAATACCATTTGGATGGGCTGAAGTATACTCCCTGACCCAGACATACAGACGGTCGCTTTCATGACCACTGTTATAGAAATAGAATTGTAAGCACTGAAAGCCCTTTTTGGGATACAGAATTCGGCTCTCCAGCAAAGCTGTGCTTCCCTCTGCTTCAGCACTGGTGTTGAAATGCATGAAGTAGCCAGAATCTGTCAAAAGTCAATGAGAAATGAATGGTAGAGGAGAGAGAAAACAAAATTTTCCTGCAGTACTGGTATTCTTAGCACTGTATTGTAATAACTCTAGAAGACATGGTTAAGTCAGAGTAAGGTAGATCCTGTACAAATCCTCAGATGAGGACTGTTACCTGGTCACATTCTCCAGAGGCAGAACCACTCTCCTTGCAACTTTTTCCTCATTTGGCTGTCTCTAGCAATTTGTACTCAAAAGCATGGGCTTTTACTCTTTACCCACCGCCAGTAATTCACAGTTGACTCTCTCTGGAGGACTTGTTTAAGCTCCTGAAGTCATGAAGTTTGCTCTGACAGGTTCAGAAACAACTGGCTATATTCTCAATTAATTCAAATTGATGAACAATTGTTCACCTGAGCCCTGATAATATACATAATTTCTAAATCCCAATCCTTTCCAAAGACTTACTGAGCAATTATTCAGAAAAGCAGCAGTCTTTCTGGTGTGTCTGTACCATAGGTTAGAACATTTTATATAGTTGTCATGTCAGGATGTGACACTAAGACTAGAAAACAGATCAGAAGGAGTAAGAACAGTCAACCTTCTCAAATAAGCAGAAAATAGAATGTGTCACATGATGTCCCCAAGTATGCAGATTTATGTTGCTTAGTTAAAAAATAAACTGTAATTTGTCAACAGATAAACAGAGAACAAGGCCAATATCAAAGTCAACTCGCATGCCTTTGCAGAAAATACTTCCCAGAGAGATAAGAACAGTCTTTCCTCATACCTTTGCATTCTCCCATATTAGTGTGATCAGTATTTGGCCCAGTGGGAACCCGAGACAAACGCTGCCAATCACTGTTATCATCTGAACTTTGAATCATGCCACATATATTTTCAAGTTCAAAACTGCACGTGTCCATGAAACTTAGGGAGGAGGCTATAACATTAAAAAAAACCAAAAAGTTGTGAATGTCTGTTACACAACATACATTTTAATTCTCAATCTCCACAGCCAAGAGCAGAGAAAGACTAAGAAATGCAAACACAATCAGTGGCTTCAAATACCATCAACATTCATAGGTACAATCTTCAGGAACTCAAAGCATTTGGCGATTAACACTGCAATTAATAAGATGTCGTTCGGGACCACTCTGGGCACTTAGCAAGCACAGGAGGGTGCCAGCTAATTATCACATCACATCTTTTATTTATGTAGAAGGAACACTAATACCAGCCCCAAC
Source organism: Pelecanus crispus (assembly GCF_030463565.1). Taxonomy (NCBI): domain Eukaryota; kingdom Metazoa; phylum Chordata; class Aves; order Pelecaniformes; family Pelecanidae; genus Pelecanus; species Pelecanus crispus. The sequence continues at coordinate 126,565,730 of NC_134644.1, read as the reverse complement.
CCACCTCACAGCCAAAAGGACTGAGGACTTCCCATTCATTCCTCTCCTTTCTCTCAGCCAGTTGACACATGACCACAGATTTTGATAAAGGTTCACTAATTTATCAGTGCTTATTTTGAAATACAATAGAGCAGAAGTTATTTCACTGCAATGGGCAAACCTTGATTTTCAAAATGCTGAATTGAAAAAAAACATTTGGCAAAGGTGCAGTTAGGACCAGAGGATATCTCATCTCATAGAAATTTTTAAGATGACTTGCATGTAACAAGTGAAAAATTAAGTGAAGGAAGACTGTGCAGTTGAATAGGAAAGGGAAACACTGTATGAAATGTTTTCTCTGTCTAAAGCAAACCCTGGATGGGTGAGGGAAGACACAGTCCAGGTTTATCGCTATTCTTAGATTTGTTTCTCATTGTACCATGTCTGAGCTCTGTGTAACACCAGCCATGATTTGGAAACAACTAAGTTAATAAAATGCTTCATGATTTCTGCTTTTCAAGCTATGCATAAAATATTGTGGCAGGTTTAAAGGTTTCATTGCACCACAAAAAGGGCCTTGAGTATCGCAGAAATCAACTTCAATGGCACACCAAATGCTTCACTTAAGTTGTAGTTCAGGGAAGCACTTAAGTATGAACTGCTGCCAAATCAGTTGTACCGCTGAGATATTTTGTACTGTCCTCGTACAAAAAGCTAACAGTCCTCTAGAGGTTGCAAAGCTATCAGAAATGTTGTGTGACTGATACCTTTTAAGATACAGTATTTGTATTATGTTGTAAAAATCAAGAAAAGATTTTCACAGTGTTGTTATATATTGACTGCTGGAGAAATTAAAAAAAACCAACCAAACAAAAAAAACCAAACAGCTAGGGTGTCAGCAAGAAGGTAAGTAAAAATGGAGAATTATTAGATGAAGGAACCTTTGAAATCAAAATACAAAACAAAATATGAATGCAGTTTGCCCAAACAGGAAAGCAATAGCCTAACTACCCTAATTAGAAAGCACTGACTGGCATGGAGTGGTGACCTGAACCACAGGAAGAGAGAAAAGCAAGACCCAATAGCTTACAACATATTTCTTAGATTAATTCATGAAATAGGGGAAGGGGGCACTGCTTGAGGCAGGTTTTGAACTCCATCTGCGCCAAAACCGGATACTTTCTTGGTATGTAGTGAAAGGCTAGACTTGGAAGAAAATACACGGGAGATGAGTGCTGAGTCCTAACTTCCAGTGGCTGAGGGAAACCTCATGGTCAGTTCTGTTAAGTAATGTGCTAGAAGGGGAAAGAAGACCAAAATCTACTGTTACCATATGGCCTGAAAGACAGTCCTGAAGAAGAGATCAGAACAGCAGTCGGGATTTCTTATGCTATGGGTTGGGTTTTTTTCAATTTAAGAACCATGTTTCCCATTTTTAATGCAATTTCCTAACCACACGGGCCTTTAGCAGAAATCCAGTTTAAACTTTTCCTTAAATCATGGTCAGCAACTTTGATTCCTCTGGGAGGATATCTGCCACTGAAACTATGTTTCGCGTTCTCAGTCTTCCCTTTAACTTGAAAGGATCAGTCTAGCAGCTGGGTGGGCGAGGGCTGGGACCTGTGAAGCACCTGTCCTCCCTGGCAGAGGGGCTACTTTGGCAAATGTTGGGTCATCTGAAGATCACTTATGGCTCTGCAAATATCGTGCACACTATACGAAGCCAAGGGACAGACTGCAGAGCAGGGCAGATCCTGATTGCACTGAGGGTGGTGGCAGTTTTGTCACTAATTTCAACATGACTGAGGCTTATTTCACTTGGGGAAGGTGCCTATGGGTTAAGAATAAGGTTAAAATGTCGTGAAGTATTTATGTAACGCATGAGAATGATGGAAAATATATAAGATTAATGGAGAGGAAGGACCCCATCCACTGTTAAAGACATCCTTAGCTGTAAGCACCTCTATAAGACCTAATTGACTGTGTGCCAAGTGCTGGAAGCTAAGGCTGCATGTAAGTGTGTGTTCAGTTTAGACCTACATGATCAGAAATATTTTCATCAGAATTGTATGCTTGTTTTCATAAAAACAGTTTGATAATTATTTAAGGCATCTGTAGAATGAAGCTTAAAATATAATTGTAAACCAGTACTCACTACTCGGGGTACTGAGGCAGTGAAGTAAAAGTTTTCATCTGAGTACCAGGGCATATTTGATACAGTCACAATTACAGAATTATATTCCAGTTTGGTAAAAGAATTATCTATATTTGTCTGTTTGTTACTTTCACTCAACTTTCTAAAATAAAACCTACATGAACAAAATAACTCTTTTGACCACTTTTGTAAGAAACTGAGTTTGAAACTAAAAATGAAAAATTTAAAAGCTTGCATTTTCTCCATAACAGCATCTGTACCCTATTTGCATGAATACACACCCTGTCTCACAGATTGCATGAGAGTGGAGTAGGTATGATAGCCACAGCAAAGATACTCATTTCTGTACAGTGTCTGAGCAACAGCTGCGGAATAATGGGGGAAAAAACAAAAAGCTTTGTGCAGAAGCACACATTTTAAACAGCCACCCAAGGGATGAACAAAAATCAGCAGCTGAGTGAAGCTGTTTTTTAACTAAAGGTCAGATAAAATTGCACAGAAAACTCTGCTGCACAGCAGTGTTTCTGCAGGAGGGCTGTTATTTCTAGCTGTACCATTATTTCTGGTATTTTTAACACAATTCACTTCTCCAAATATGTTAGCATCTCTTTCACTTGTGCCTGGATGAGTCCAGCATGTATGTACCACCCTCATTTCTTTCAAATGCCAGAAGCAAAAAATTTAAAAGAAATGGAGAAACTTACAGCAATTGTACAGCCGGTTCAGTTTCTGGAGATCATAATCACTGAAATCCATTCGCTGTCCTATTACATCCATGAAGTCTGGTATTTTAGTGATGATGGTGGGTTCCGTTCCATTCCTGAATGCATTTTGGCTATAGTGCATCACAGAAGTATAGTCATAGGGAACATTCAGGGAGTCTGATGTTTTATCATCATATTTTTCAAAATTATGATCTTTACCTAAATGGGAAAAATAAAAGGAAAGATTGTTTGTTGCCCAAGAGGACCAAGTTTTGATGTACAGACTTAAAGTGACAGAGAATCCATCAGATCCCCAAGTATTTTTTTTGTAGTGGTTTCCTTGTATTTACTCTGTAAAACTGCTTTATTTCTAGACTAGAGTTATTTACTTTCCTCTTTCAGGCATTGGAACATAACATGATGACTTTTGTTAGATGAAGGAAAGCTTTTTGCTACCAGAAATCTTTTCCCCGTGAAACTACCCATAAACTTTGATGGGCTTGTGATACCCAAAAGCGGAGTTACTGTCTCAGTACTCAAATTAATGCAGTTTGCAACTACAAAGCCTCCCTGTTTCTAATCTGTATTCTCTGATGTTTAATTGCTGGTCATTTTAGCTCACAATAAACAAGTTAGAGCTGTCATCAGATAAGCTTCAAGAATTTAACTTTACAGATATTTTCTGGAGTATGAGCAAAAAACAGTTACTAACTACCTAACAGAAGGTAAAGTTTTAAATGTTTTAAATTAGTCAAAATATACTAACTATATTTTGGTCAGCGTAAAAAAGCTGCAGCAGTTTCAAATGGCTAACAATAGCACAACTTGTCATTAAAGGGTCAGCAAAATATAATGGAAATCAAATAACAGAGTCTAAGTAATTTTCTGTAATATATACGTGCACATGCACCTGACTATTGATCATGACTAAATAAGAATGTATTAGATTTAATCATTATCTGTTTTTTCAGTCTTCTGTGTGTACCTGTGTTAGGAAAGCATCAAGTCTGTGTGTATAACTTTGGTTTTGAACTGCCTGAAAGTCACAGGGGATGATGGCAAGCTGAAGAGGTGGAGACGGAGCAGAGTCCCAAGGAACCCTGTGGTGGGTGTCAGGCTTGTGCCAAATATGCCAACACTTACATTCACAAGCTGCATGGCCAAAGTAACCGCTGGTGTGGTGCGGACCCTGAAAGGCATCTCTCCTTTCCGCACACCCTCTCCGCACACTCCGCTGTTCCAGCTCTGCTGCCCGCGCCAGGTCTAGCGGCCGGGGGAAAAGAGGGCGACCGGTGTTTGCACTGGAGATTTTCTACAGGCTTTGGTTGCACAGGGTTTTTCAGAGCGTGATTTTTTTTTCAGTTACTTTTAGGTTTTTTAAGGGCTCCCAGAGTAACAGTGCTTTTAGTCTATTCATTTAAACAAACTAAATTATCCTCTTCTATTGCTCTGCTGTACAACATGTAGCATAACAGGACTCAGATCTCTAGTTAGGGCTCTGGGAACTGCCGTGGCACAAGGAATAACCACATCAACAACAAACAAGGCTTTCTGTCCCAAATAGACATCACTTGATATTTAATTTATTGATACGCTGACTTTGGAAACTAAGTCCAGGTGAGAGAATAGCGTGGCCACCAAAGGATGGCTGGAAGGGACATTCCACAGCTAAGCCCCCTAACACCAGAGTCTGAAAGGAAAAGCCAGGGAGTGACTGACCAGGCCGAATCCTGTCCCAGACGATGGACACATAGTCATCCCGGTCAGACCGTGACTGCTCATGCCAGAATCCCAGGGCGTGCAGGAACTCGTGTTGGATTGTCCCAATCCTGTCACACTTTTCTCCAATGGAGAGCTGCTGCAACCCCACTTGCTGGTTTCCCACTGAGGACCAGCAGCTAGCATTGAAATAAGATGAGAGAGGGCTCGTGAGATACATACCATCCCCATGCCACACGAACTCCAGAACCAGTCTGCTCAACAGGTATATTTTTATCTTGAAGTTACATTTTGCTACGGAGAGCACTTTTTCATTGATCTGTTCCTTACTGGATCTTTTCCTCTCACGTTTAGCTCTGTTTTGATGAACAAGCAGGTCGCCCGCTCTGGCTCTATTGTTTTTAATGGGTTTTCTTTAGCAGAAAAAAGTTGAGCTATTTGTGACAGATGAAAACTGATGAGGATTTCATTGGTAGTCTGGTAAACATCGAAGACTATGGATGCATGATTTAGAGCAATTAAGCTTCTGCAATTAACAATTTTTAGCTGGACCAGAGTAAGTGACTGTGAGTGCACTTGGAGCCTGTCCCTGTCGTAAGGAAAAGCAGGTTCATGCACGTTCTCGCCTCTGCCATTGCAGCTGCTTCTCTCTTTGTTGTTTTGGCCTTTTGCTTTGTGAGGGTCTGTGGGTACCAGGCAAGGTACGCTTCTGCATGGCTGTGTTTACCTTCTGAAAGGTTGGCGGATTTGACAGTGCTTTTCATAAGCTCTTTTCTTTCCAGCTATTTGTGAGCTGCTGCACTAAAGGACTTGCTGCTGACACACGCTCACAAGGAAGAGCAAAACCGCAGCTGTGCTGGAAGTTTTTATTAAAGAATAAAAAAATTCAGTGAGCTATCTGCACAAGCCAATAAAATGGCACCCCATGCCCACAAACTAGCAAGCACAGAGAGTTACATTTAAATTGATATTTTATGCAGCAAATAAATCAACACTTACCCAATGAAGTCCATAAAATTAATCGGGCGCAAAATATGCCATAGGATTTGCAGTCCTCTCACCCCAGATATTTAAAAACACAAGCACACCATGCGCTTTCGAACCCTGTAACTTATTAGTGCAACATATTCCCCAGCATTTCTCTTTCCACAAAGCAGCACAGGACTTGGCTATTGATTATTCATTAAAATCACAGCATGAGACCTGAGAAGGAGCACATGTGGCATCCATGGTTTCACAGGCTTCCCTTGAACAAGGCCTCATATCGATTATGCAGTTTTTTCTGGTTGTGCAGAAATCTAAGAAGTCCATCACAGTTCTGGGTCCATCTCATACCAAAGCAGCTGCCTCCGGCTTCACAGCTGCTGCGCAGAGCACAACAGGCTGCAGACACCTCCAGGACACTTGGCAAAATTAGCACCCAAAAGCCAAGGGATGCAACTTCCCCTTGTCTTCAATCTGCCAAATGCCTACGACACCATCATTTTGCAGCCACAGAGAGAGTAAATGCTTGGTCTGTGCCATGCAGCACTGAGAATAAAACTAGGTAAGTGGCACAGGGCATTCCAAAGCAATGGGCACCTGGAACACCATGGCAGCTGTGTCTTTAGGAGGGAAGAAAATGGGGGGAAAGTCCCAGCTTCTCCAAGTGTGTGAGACCTGTATTTCCCCCAGTTCAATGCTTTCTGCATTGGTAGTTGCTCTGTCAGAGGCTAGAGGAACAGGGAAGTACCTGCTCTGACTAATCCCATCAGCCTTCTTTTTAGAAGATGGGCTGTAAGTAGTTACATGCCACCAGTAGTGATGATACCATCTAGAAATCTGATTCTCTAACAGCCAGAACTTATTTCAGGCACATTTTTATACTAATGTCCTGCTAGTAAATAAATTCCCATAGCATCACAGATCACCAGTATCAACACACAGATGCTTTGACTAATCAGCACCAAGCTGGCTAGCCAGGGATCTGTATCAATCCACTCCTGCATGGGTTCCCTTTGCTGCGTACCACAGTGGCAAAGAGCTGAGATGACCTCCCAGGGGAGTTCCATGAAAACCTGATTTCCCATGTGGAAGTGCTGGAGACAGGGTTGATCACCCCTGGTCTGCTAACGATTTGACTCTGCCACACCATGCTAGTTTTCCTGCTGAGTAAGTCCTGCTCTTCCTGAGAAGAGTAGGGAGAAATAGCACATCCATTGCAGGTTCCCAGACTGTTCTGTGAGCTTTGCAGGCACCTGCCACATCTGATGTTGTTGCATTTCTGTAATTCACAAGCATCCCTCATGTATTTTGCTTAGCACACAGGCTGGAGTCAAGAAAAGGTCTTTAAATAGATCCACAGTCTAACTTCTGCTGCTAACACCCCTGAAGAGAGGGTGAGGTGAAAGGCTGTGTGCTAGAAAACCTTATACGTACCTCTACTCAGTGTTACAAATACATGCCTGTTAACATAATGCAGGCAGTAGCCAAGGCTTGGCGAATGGTCGATAAAGGATGTGGACAGGCAGAGGGCTCTTTGCACAGGGTTTGATGACACTGTGTATATATGTCAGAGACTACCAATGTATTTTTCCAAAGGGCAGTCAACACAACAAAATGGCACCTGGCTTCTTTTGTGGACGACTTCATCTGAATTCAAAAGGATCATCCAGATGAAGACTTTATGGCTTACAACAAATCCTTTTGACACAAAGATCCCCCACCTTCCTCTGTCTGTTTCATAGATGCAAACCAAGATCAGAAAAGCAAAGATGATTTATCAACTTTTTCTTGGTGCGATAAAACTTTATGAATCCAGCTAGTGCTGCCAGGAACTTTGTGCTCCTGTCTGCACTGTACCCTCTGGAATAAGGGCTTTAGTCTGCAGTTAGATGAGTCCTAGTTGATTAAAAAAAAAAAAAAATAGCAATGGCAGAGTGGAAATTGGTTGGTCTATCCACCTTTCACCTTGTCCTCTTATATTAGAAGAGAGGAATGGAGTGAAACGAAAGGCAGTTAATGCAGGGTCAGTCCTGATAATTTCTTTGTACAGCCCCAAGCTAGCTCACTGAAACTGGACAGCCTTTTTCCAGAGACCACATCATTTAGCTCCAATCTTTCAAAAAGTGCTGCTGAGTGTTAATTGTTTTATGGATGTGTCAGCTGAGATGACAGAAACATCTCAGGGCAAGCAACACACCAGGCAGTGAGGGCAAGATACGTTATCCAACTAGAGTGACTCGTCTTCTTCGTCACCAAGACTCATCTATTTTTAATAGACATATAAATGAAACATTGTGCAGAGGCCTCTTACTTGCCATAGGCTAAATAGTGTGGGGTTTTTTCAGGTACAATTATTAGTAAATGCAATGCATACTTTATGTGATGAAGGACTAAAAAATTTAGCTACATGAGTTTTACATTTGGCCTAAAACACCGAAGAGTCATTAGCACAGGAATATGCATTCTCCCTAAGTCTCCACTTATACATCTTTTAGGGTTGAGTTTCGATGTCATGTGCATAGCATGAAGAATAGAAAATACAAAGAGCCAGAGACTGAAGAAATTTTGAAACCATTATCTGCTACCTTAGAATTATCTGCTATCTCAGAACAAGCCAAAGGGAAAGGGAAACATTTCTATTATCAGAAAATCTTTCCCATTTATGAATGCATTCTCATATCAGGAAATGATTTGCTGAAAGTAAATTTCCTCACCAGGCTTTCAAGCTTTCCCTGATCTTCTTTTCTAACAGAGAAATGGTTCAGCATAGAGTGGAGAATATATTTGTTCTTGTTGCACTGTTTTGACAGAGACTGTCTAAGAAAGGGAAGCAGCTGGGGCAATTTTGACTTCTTTACTGGAGTCTTATTTTGCAAAAGCTAAGGTGGAATAGCATAACTATTCATCAAAAGAGGTAAATAAAGTGAAACCTCTGTAAAATACCTCAGTGCTGTGCAGCATTTAAAAATATCACTGTTATATCTGAATGCTGGTGTGACATTGTTCAAATGCAATTCCATTTGTTATAGTCAAACAAATTCATTGTCCCACAGTTAGAACTACCATATTTCCACTGGCTTTTTTTTTTTCCTAAAAACTAAGGTATACTAAGAATGACCATTTGAAAATGATACTCCATATATCCAAAGACCAGTCAAGAAAATAATTGCCTTGTTTCTGATATCTTTTACCATGCCCAGAAAACTACCTCTTAAAGGACTTCACTACCTCTTATATTTAAAAATAAATATCAGCAAGAAATAGTTCATTACTTCCAAGGTAATACCTGTTTCGAAAACTACTACAATTTCCAGTTAAAAAAAGACTGGAAAAATAGACATAACAGAAATACAAAATTATAATCAGATATATGAGTTTTAGAGCAAATACAAGCCATGCAAATAGCCAGTAGCCAAACAAGATGAGAGTTATTTTACATTACTCCTCTTACCCACTTCCTTTGAAGACAGATATGTAATTCTTCTCCCCTTCCCAAGGTTTGAAGTCAATACAGGTTTTTAGTCGATATCGTTCAAATGCCTGGAGGATGAGTCCCTTAGCATTCATTTCTGCAAAGCAAACAGTGTTCTTGTCAATACTGAGCCAATAGGTTTGTACTATTATCTGTATGGAGCAAGTCCTAAGGGTGGGTCTTGCTCCAGCAATCTTTGATTAAAATAAGCATGATTTTTGCTGGATTAAGACCTGGGTAGGGACCTAAAGACCATAAATTAGACTGTTGTGACATTATATCTTCCTCTTGTTTTGTTTCGGTGTAATTTTTCTTTGGTACCTATGTATAAAATATGACATGATGGGTATATAATGCATGATGCATGGTGCGTGGTTCTTAATTTTGTAAATTCATTCATTTACTTTGCTGAGATTTATGTGAGCAAGTATTAAATAAACAGGGAATGAAGACATCAGATTTCACCCAGTGCAGACTGCAGGCTACAGATCTCTAACAGAATTTCTCCAGCACTTGAACTGCTAACATTACATCTGGGTTATCTCCTCTAAGCAACTTCTGTGGCTTCAACCCAGTTTAGATCCGAATCTAAACTGGGGGTGGGTGATTTTTTTTTTCCTGTCATGTAGCAGAAACCTGACCCCATGGTGTGTAGTGAGGGCACAATCTCTCCATGTGGTATACAGTAAGAACTCAAACTCCATCTCACCACTTGCCTCTGCCGTGCAGAGCCACAGCCGGGTGGATTCAAAGGGATGGAGACAAGCTACGATATGTCCCTGGCCCCACAGCAGGGGACTTGGCGAGGTGCCATTGCAAACTGCATTGCCTGCCAGCATGCCAATTTGCCATCGGTGCTGTGGATGATGTAAATGGCCAGGTAAGCTTTCTTGCTTTAAAAAGATCTTCAGTGTCCTGTTTTTTCTTTTGCTCAGTAGTTTCATGTCTTAGACATATGCTTTTAAACCCAAAACAGTCTGTTCGGTCATAGCAATGACAGGATAGGAAGCATCCAAGAAAGGAGGTGAGACCCAGCACCAACACCAAGATGATATACCCTGCTTGTGCATACCCAGGCCCCATCCTGCTGTGGGAAATGGCCTGCGCAAGACTTACAAGAGGAAAGGATGCCACAGTATCTTTAGCAATCCGTATTTAACATTTCAATCAACATGACATACAGATATTGTCAAGGGCATATACTGCACCTAGGCTATCATCAAGGACGTAGGGAATAACGTGGGGCCACCGATAGTTGTCACCAATGATGGAGTTTCGTTCCTGCATCTGAGAAAGAAAATAAGTTAGCAGTCCTCAGTGAAAATTGATTTAGGATCAGGGACTATAATAGTGCTAAAGCAAAGCATGTTTCCTACAAGTCCATATAAGACATATAAGAAATCAAAGAGCTCAAAAACTTTGGAAGATCACTCAGAAGTCTAAGGCTTGGGTCTGAAATCCCTTCACTCCCTTCTACCAGTGTCTCCAACTTCTGCAGCATTTTCTCTGGACAAATTACCTGAGAATTTGATGCAACTGTGAGGAGAGCTTTGGCTCCTGTGGGAAGCATTAAGATGTAAAGTCCTCAAAACTGTACAGAGATTAACAATTGTGTAATTTTTTGTAATGCAAGGGTTTGTTCCTGTGCCCTTAGCAAGTGCTGTCTTTGCTTCCACTGATATGCTCAGGCCACAGGAGTTCACCAAAAGGGAGAGTAAAGCACTGTTGACTTTCAGGGGTACAAAACACTTTTGAGGTTTCTACTAGGTCTCTTGAGGATGTAACTTGCTATCTAATTTTTTTTTTTTTTAATGAATTAGATAGGGATACTGGAGAGGTGCTTTAAAATGTGGCATTACAAGTCTAATTTTCCATTGGTTTTAGTGAATCTACTTACATGACAAAGGTTTTGCAGCACTGATCTGTAAATTTAATTGGCTCATAAAGAATATTGTGCAGATAAATTAAGAATCTTTTATATAAACCTGTCTGGATGATGATCAGTGCTGCTGAATCAGTATTAAACGTCCAAATATAAAAAGCACAGTAAAGGAAACAAGAAGCTAATAATACTGATCTAATGGCTAAACCGACCTTATTCTGGATAATGTTTCTGCAAATGCTCCTGACTCCTTCATTGTCTATGACATTTTGTAGAAATCCATCCCCCAAAATTTTCAGTTTATTGTTACATAAACAGCACTTATTGTTAGTAGGAGCATGATGCATCAATCATTTCCATGCCAGCAATACTTTGCATAAGTCAATGACACATTTCTGGTTTTATATTTTACATTTGAACTCACCCCGTCAAGTTTGATGTCTCCCTCAAAAAGGTCTAGTCCTAAAGCTAAAGGGAAGAGGAGATAAACATTCAGTTATTGTATTGATCTGTGGCTACCATAATGAAAATCACAAAAAAAAAAAAACCTTAAAAGATAAACTGAATTTTAAAAAACCTTCATTGATGTCAAAGATGTCTTGATCAATTCCTCCATCTACATCTATTTCTGAAAAATAAAAAGACAAGTGAGGTAGGACATTAGCTCTTGCTGTTATCTTTATGAAGTGTGAAAATTAATGCAATAACAATAACAGTAATTATAAATCTGTGTCTGCCCTAGTGATGTTTATGAGCAGCTGTTTTTGTTGACTGCCTCCTGTGCATACAAATAGATCTCTAAACAGAACTCACCAGTTGTCTCCGGAGCAGGCTGGGGAGGAGGAAGAAAAGAGATATTATTAGAAAGGCACATAATGAAATGCAGCTCGCGTTACTCTCTCAACAGTATTAGAGATGTGCTTTAAGCTCAAGTGACAGCACTTAGCGCATGGCTTTGTATTGGATTGACTGGGCCCTCATTTGACTGGAGATGCTTATTTGCTTATGTGTCGGCTTTGTGTCCTCCCTGCTTCAGGTTGCCCAACAAGTCAGTCACCCAGTACAGCTTCTGTGAAGTTTTCACAACCATTTTTCTCTCACCACTCAGGCAGTGCTGAATGGTCTTTCACAAATGGGAAGAGCCAATTATTTCTATGAAATCAAGTATTGCATCTAGTCAGGCACTGTACAGAACCTATGGAAGCTATGCTTAACCTTCCCTTGTAAAGTTGAAGATGGGGGGAATGAGCAGTCCGGCATCACGCAGCAAGTCTTTGAAGGACAGGACACAGAGTCCAGGTCACCTCAGCCCCAGTTTGGTGTCTTAGCTGGGCTCCATCTACCTCAGCAATACCAACTCAAAGGCTGTTTCTGCAATGTGTAAAATCCCAGTCCATATTGGAGCAAGACCATAATGAGATATACATAGTACACTTTTCCTTGCCATAACACGCCCATAGAATATAATCCATATTCTTTTATTGGAATAGGGTAGGTTTTTCTGTTTCTCATCAGGAGCCTTGTATTTGTATACTTGACAAGAAGTTCACAAACTGAAGGTAAAAAACACCCTTAAATTCTAAGCTCTGACAATATAGGTAACAGATGCAGCAAATGGTAAGATATAACAGCAATTCTGCAAAGCAGAGTGGGATTTTTACCTTTATTTCTACTATAGTCCCCCTCCTGACTGATTTCTTTCTCCATATAAATCATTTGTTATCTTTTGTACATGCAGTTTTGCATGTATGACTTATTTTTTCCAGTGTGATAAGCATCTGCAACCTCTATTAGAAGTAATGAACAGTACAAGATCAGAATGTTGAAAAATGGCAAAAATCAAGTTCATGCAGTCCACAAGAATATTAATTTTGGTAATTTCTACCATCTGTATGACAGATAAGAAAATAGTATGGCCAGAATATTCAAGAGAGTTTCAAAACCACATGTTCTTCTAGACCTGACTTTTGGCACGTAATGATGGGAACAATTTTTAAGGCAAATGTAACTGTGGGCCCTAAAACTGATGGGATTCATATAAAAACTCTAACCAAATGCAGAAAAAAAAATAACTGCAGTGAAATTTCTTCATTTGGAAAATGTTCAGAAAGAAAGCTTTGAAATTGTCAGAATGTCCTATTTTAGCTTTTCAATGAAAGATTCATTTTCAATCTGAAATGACTGTCTTGTGAAAACTTCAGCAAATGGCACAAAAAAAGTACTGTAAATACAAAAGCCTGAAACCTCAAATTATCATTTTGATTCACCTGATATAAAATTAATTCAAACTGTTGCTTCACAGTTTTTGTCAGATTTTGATCATTTATTTTGATTGTCGAGGAGGGGAAAAGCATTTTTTGCCTAACCAAGTAGAGGCTATAATTTATAGGTTTAAGAGATATAGTGCCTAATTGGTATGAGCTGGCATAATCAAATGCTTTATATATAAAGTTATATAAACAGGCAAAGTTTTTAATCAACTACTTCTTCTGCTTCTTAATTTTCTTAATGAAAACTACCACCCACCTATGTCCTTTCCCAGTCTAAAGGCAGGATTTTGACCTTGAAGTGTCGGTTACAAAACCCATTGAGTAGAATCTGTTTCCTGACCTGACTTCTCCTTAAACAGCCCTGTTTCAGTACTTCACAGTTTTAGGTTGTTTCAAAATTTGGTAGATTTTAAGATACCAAACTCCTAAAAACCCAGTGTCATTGTGGAAAAGTGACCAAGTCCATTGAAAAACTGTTTCCAGATTTGGGCAGATGCAAATGTTGAAGGATTGATTTTGATCTCACATTTCACTGAGTTAACTGGTATTATTCAGGTTTACATTGATACATAAGGATGGGGACTTCAGAAAAAAAGAGTAAGGATATAACTGTATACAGATACAGTTTAATAAATATCTTTTCCAAACAAGTCATCCATAAATCTGCCATGTCAATAGACTCCTGTTACATTCTGAAGTTTTATTGCACATATATCCTCTCATGACATTTCGTTATCACTGGATATGTGTAAGACAGTATCCAGTCCACATATTCCAGTTTTGAAACCAAAGTTCAGCTTGTAAAACAAGCTGAAAGTACACAGGCAAAGTGTGTAACACGCATTTGGAAGGCTTCATTTACTTTTAAACTCCCACTCTCACACAGATTTCTAGCTAATGTGGAAGCAAAAAACGACAAGTAAATCTTGCAATACTCAAAAATTAAAATCACATTATCCTCTTTTCTCTTAAAGATTTTTGATGGAGGAGAATAATCATACCTATATATGTTGAATCCTCTTATAACCATTAAAGGAGGGTAAAATGTTTCTGCAGCTTCAATAATTCTAAACTACAATATACCCATATCGACTAATCAGAAAGCATAACTGTGCTGAAGGTAAAAACTGGCTAGCTCATGGAAAAGCTCCTCTATCAGCAGCAAAAGCTCACAAACTGAAATCAATGTAGCTAAGTCCAGCAGTATTTTGGGTGCATGAACCAAAATGTGAGTCCATGACTGAAGAATACCAAAGTCAGCAATCGATTGAAATCCAGGCTGGTCCTCAGTGTCTGAAAACTGTTGGAAATGTTTTATGCTGAAGGAATCCCCTTTCATCACTCCTTTCCACTTCCTTCTCAACAAAACTAGGTCTTTAGTCCTGTGAATCTCAACAGCAAAAATACTCAGTTCCAAAAGGAGTATGTCTGTGTACAAGGATTACTTGTTTGAGTAGCAATGGCTTCCATCTCAACACCAGCCTCATGACTGAGACCTATATGACGCATTTCTAGTCTCTGAAAGTTTTGTAAATAAACAGATTCACAGTTCACAGTCACATACAGAGGAAGGTTATATTACCTGCAGTGTACCAAAGAGGAATATAATTTAGTCTAACCAATGCTACTTTTAAATCTACACACAAAAAAAATTCTGAACATTTATAATAATAGTCCCTGACTTTGGCAAATGGCATGATTTATGTGAATTAAGTTATATTAAAGGTTGGTCAAACCATGGCTTGTGAGCACATTTAACTGGCAAATAATTCAAGTGCATATTGAATGGGTGGGAAACATCTCACCTATTTTAGTCACGTAACAACTAGGCAAGTAGACTCACACAGTAATCAGTGGAGAAACAAATGAGTAATTGCATACATAATTCATCTGTCACTAAAATAGGTATGGCACCATGATGATGCCCTGGCATCTCCAGAAGATGATCCACCTTGGATCATCTTGGACATCTTGGATCTAGCTTGGACATCTATTCAAGGATGTGATAAATCACCCAGTGAAAATTTCCCTGTCTTACCATGAACTTCAGATGCAGTATAGTCAGCCAGTTTAGATGAGACACCCTAATTTCTCAGTGTTTTGTCTAGACTATATAACTTTCTGTATCGGCATCCAGAAATATGAAAGAAGATCTACCTGGCCATAAGGCACATGGAAATTAAATAATTAGCCCTTGTTATCAGAAGCCCCTCTCTCACACAGGAGCTGGTTATTATGAGTCAGTTTGATGTGTGGTAGCTTGTAGATGTTAGTAGCAGTCTGCATCACCTACTACATGCTTTACCAAAGCCTGTAGAGGAATCTAAACCAGGCTGAGACTTGAGTTTCCAAAAGGATGGGAATAGAGGAACAGGTAGTCGTGATGGGCAGCAGAAATACAAGAGAAGTGTGAGGCTGGTGTAGCAGGGGATACAGGAGGACTATGGGAAAGTTGGGGACATAAGGTTGAGCTCTTGACTTAGGGAGACATGAGCATGTGTTAGTGGAGAGGAAGAGGACACAACTGCCACAGTGAGGTACTGGAGCTAGATTCATAGAATCAGACAGTTAAGTTGCATAACATAAAATAGATAGTGTTATTCCACTTAAGTAATGTCACAATAAGTAATACCTTACTCTATAGATTACCCTGAAGCTATGAACAGCTGAAATGAACTTTCAACAACCTACTGTTTTTTGTTCTCCGAACTAATTAAATTGTGTATCACCAATATTCCCAGCCTCTATAATAAATTATCACAAGATGAGAAAAATGCTACATTGCACTACACAAGACAGGAAATACAAAATCTCAGCTGTTACTTTTTTGGCATTAAACAGTTCAGCTGGATTGGAGGAACAGAGAACAGTCATATATAAGTTTATCCAGTGGCTAAAAAGGCACCTATTTCAATATCAAATATATTGTGTTATAGCAAAAAAAAAAAAAAAAAAAATCATATTTCCATTCAAATATGCACTAGCAAAATAAATTTTAATACTTGTCTTGATTCTAACTGCAGACTTGCTATTCTGGTAATGTTACTTCGAATAGTAGTGGACATTTTGCTTAGGTGGGGAATGCAAGATCAGCTCTTCCCAAGTATAGCCAAATGTCTTAAAAATAGCAGTGCTAAGACCCCAAGGAAACAGAAATCTTTCTCTCTCTTCCATGCAGATGACAACAGAATTCTTACTTTGCAAAAGCAACATACTTAAGTCTTTGCCTCTCAAACTCATCTTAAGTTGCATTGCTTACTTGATCATATAAAGAATATGCATTCTTTGTTTTCTTACCTGACTCGAGACCACCTGAAGAAGAAGACAAGTCAGAAACACAGGCACAGAAAACCAGCCCATGTTGTTATCCAGTCAGCAGTTGCAGGACAGAATTTCAGACCAGCTTGGTATTTAAGGCAGTAGATATCATAAATCAAAACCTTTGTCCTTTCATCAACAATTAACTTACCTACCTTTTCCTTGTCCAGTAGGTGAAGTCCATCATTACTACATTATGATAACTAACATATGGTTCAACTATTTTTAAGCATTGCTGTGAGAAAAAGCGTTGGACACAAACTGTTATATAGAATGAAATGGACACGAGAAAATGGAAATACAGAGGAAACAGACACACTGAAATACAGGAAATTCCATTTAAACATAAGAAAACTTTTTTTATTATTATTCTAAGGGTTTTTAAGCACTGGAATAAATTGCCCAGAGAAGCTGTGGAGTCTCCATCCTTGGAGACAGTCAAAACCCAACCAGACACAGCGCTGAGCAACCTGCTGCAGGTGACCCTGCTGCAAGCAGGGGAATTGGACTAGGCAATCTCCAGAGGTGCCTTCCCACCTCAGCCATCCTGGGATTCAGTGAATAAAGCCACCACTAAAACCTTTTGAACAACTGAAAGCTAGCAAGTCTCTTGGCAGGTAAGACATTAATATATTAATAAATATGGGGGTTTTGACAGAAAGTGAAAATGGGAAATGTGTGCACCTAAAAAAAAAAAATCTGTCAGCAACATAATTTCATTATCTTGCTTTTAGAAAAGGCAATGCCATTTCTATTGTTGATGAATGTGAAACACTGTATTTGTCAGTAAATCATGTAATGTTAGTCTTCTGGACTATTTAAAAATTCCATACAAAATCAGTTTTTAAATGTCAGTACCATTGTACTATCACCACAGTTACTCTTTGGAGTTTTAGTTTCTTCCAACTTCAGTCATCCCTTCTACTTACCAGCTGCCAGAGAGTGCTGAAATTGCCACAGTTCGCATGCTTAAACTGAAAGTACTCATGGTAATTGTATGATCAGACTTGGCTAACGTTTCACTTTCACAGACTGACTACTTGGTTAGAACACCATAAAAACTAGAAATGGCATTTAGATTTTTGTATTGTAAATACAGACTCTCAAATGATTATATCAAAATTAATAACATTTCTCATACTATTTCAAGTACCAGAGCTGATAAGAAAGAACAGGTTGGTACGAAGTAATGGTGACACCTGAGCAATTTCTAGCCACTCAGATCCATGCTTATTTCATTGCTGGTCCACTGAGAAGAAGCAGTTGTGGATATTGTTGTTCTTATAATGTTAGTTTTTTCAACAAAATTAACAATAAGTATTGTAATCCTCAACCCACCAATAACCATGGTGTCAGTTGTTCTCAAATCAGTGATGTCTGGAAGGTTGAAAAGCTCTTTTGTCCAAGATTTCTTCTGCAAGTTCATCAGTCCTTGAATTCTGCACGCTGGCATCCTCAGCTGCTGGAGATGATGGTAGTTCTCCTTTTGGAGGCTCTCTAGGCTAGATTGGCTGTGTCCACAGCAATAAGTACTTCGGACCAACTGGAACAGATCTGTACATTGAAACATTTGGTGCTAGGAACCTGACATCTGTGCTGTACACGTCTCAAAGGGTGTTACTTCAGACTGGCTTTGATTTGATCCCAAGGACTGGACATCAGTGGTGGCAACTGGACTGCACTAGGTGGGGATCTGAAGAACATATTCTGGTTTAGTTTCAAACCAAAGGGATTCAATTTGGACGCTCCAAAACTGCTCTGTGATGCGAGCTAAAGCAAGGCAAGTGGGAATGATGATGATGATACTTGCTTAAAAAATACACTCCTGATCAAAACTACCTTACAAGCGTTTTCTTGAGATGGTGGAATATAATGAACTCAAAAGAAATAGCACATTTTTTGGTCTTACTACTTGGTGTGGGAAGAAAGCTTAAAAGCCTGTTTTTCTACTTCTTTGGTTCCTTCTACATGCAAATAATCAAGACAATCTGCTCTTTGTTCCCACATCCCCACTTCTAAGATGTATCAACCAAGCACTGAGACCTCACACCAACCTCTTCACAGTAGGAGATCGGAGAATGATTTTCCTGTCACCAAGAAGGGCTGTATGAACCTGTGTCATGGCCATTGCTGCTTTCAGGACTGGCTAAAAAGTGAGTTACCCAAAGAAAACACTAGAAGGTGTTGGAATTGGCATATAGTGACACCAAACAGAGAAGGCATCAGATTTATATGCTAAACCTGCATTGTAACATACAGTCCCCATACATGTTATTCCTCCAATTCACACTGCTTTTTCATTAATTAAACTCAGTTTTGACACCTCAACCAGCCACCTGGTATAATAAAACAAGACACAATAGAAAATTAAACAATATATGAATGGAATGTCAGGGCTTTTAAGGGAGAAGTTCTTGGCATAAATTTCAGTGTCACCCATCAAGTAGTTAGATGGGTTTTTAATACCTGTTGAGGAAAAACTAATAAATAGATGGGCAGTCTTAAGGAAGCTTTTTTTCTATCTAATCATGGAAGATCTTTTCTATAGAGCTTACCTACTTTTGTGACCACATTCTCTACAACAACAAACACTTTGCTTTATCACTGACTTACTATCTATGTTCCGGCAATATACATACCCCTTATTTTCCTTAAGGGTTTTGCTATATGATTCCTTGCATTTTTCTTTGAAGCTGAAGAGCACTATAGCCATGTCATACTTCTAAGATGGAGGTCCACAGTAAGAAATAATTGAGTATTACAGGAGATGAATTAATAAGGGATAGTGCAACTTATTTGAGTAGATGGTGTGCATTTTCAGATGTACAAAAAGAACAGCAGTCTTGGATCTTGTCTTTATTCTACAGTTACTTGACATATAACAGCCAAAAGTAACACACACCCTTTCTCGATACAGTCAGGGACCCATGGAATTCGAGGATGTTATTTCCATTACCATTTTGATCTGCAGGTAGAGTCCATCAGCATCCTGACTACAAGCTCTGTATTTGAGGAAAAGTAAAAACATTAAATACAAAGCAGAAGGAGCAGGTCTTTAGCTGGTTGATTGCTTTTTCCTTTCTTGCAATTCTTTGCCTTGAACATGTTTCACAACTTTTATGGGTGCTAAGCTATCTAATGAGCCCTGAGTAACTATAAGAGACACCTGAAAAATCTGGGCTTTTGCCAGTCAATTACATTTCTTTCCCCATAGACCCACGTGCTCCCATGCTGCTAGTAGAAGCAACAAAAAGACATCAGAACTTGATGTGGAGTTTGCTGCAGATCTATTGCAGTGACCACTTGGATCTCCTGCTGAGTTCACTTCGCTAGCACCAGACAGATGGGGAGCACCAGGGAGCAGACGGCGTGTTCTCTTGGACAGGCACCGTCTCTTTGTGTCTGCCCAGTAGCACTGTTGCCAGTGGGCACCACGGCAGCACAGGTAATAATAATACTGCAGTTCTTATCCTGTGTCTTGCTGCAGAACAAGGAACATTCATCAGGCATCATCCAACATAGATGGGAAGCAATGCCTGCTTCAGTCTTCTTCGTAAAGCTACGTCTGTGGATAATAAACCAGGAAGATACAGTAATGGGGGCAGAGAGATTGGAAAAAATGAGTGAAGTACAGGAGAACAAGAAAGCTCTTTTTTAAAAGCCAAAGGAATTTAATTTCAAAATGCAATGTCACCTAAATATAGAGAACCATAAAAACAATTAAAAATCATTCTATACAGACAGATATTTTCTAGCATTTTTGGTAGGCAGTTCCCTGTTTGAACAGTTTTGTTGATCTGTATTTCAGCACAGATGCTTTGGTAATGTTGCGATCGGTATACTGCTCAGTGAACAAGTGTGATTCATGGTTGCTTGTTGACATTTGGATAGAACCTGACTGATCATGAGTTTCAATGTCAACTGCAAGTGATATGAATTCATTCAATAATCTTGAAAAGTGCTGGCTTGTAGAGCATTGTGTAGCTCACTTAGTAGTGCTTACAGACCAAATGTTAAAGAGCAGGAGGATATTCAAATGGTGTATTATTCTCAATATATTTTTCCTTGCCCTGTCTCAAACTTCCTGCACTATCTTGCACAAATTAGTTTTCACTTTTTCAGTTAATCTCCCAAATGGGGGTACAGCAATAGTATCTCCTTGGCTGAGGCAAAAGCACCAATGAAGATAAGGGCTGTCTGAGAAACCTGCAAGATAAGAGACTCTCAGTCAAATCCAAGATGTTTCAAGTTGAACACCTAAGTGTTTCAAGTTAGGAAACTTCAGTGTTTACAAACCTAGCAGGAGTCATATGGAACTTAGTGTAAGAAAGTGAAAATTACAACAGATATCAAATACAAATGTTCCATCTTCTTGCAGAGGAGCAAACAAGACATGTTTGCTTTGATTAAGAGTTATCAAGAAAATGAAGCAGCCCTTCAAATTCTTCCCACTGCTTAGCTACAGGTAAATTAAAAAACAAGGTGAAAAAGCAAACCGCAGAAGCTTGGGGGTATAATTTTGCATCCCTTACTGCCCACTGCCACTTCAGACATGTACTTTAACAATTATCTTTTATTTGGTGTGAGAAAATAATTCATAAATTAAATAATTACTCATACAGGATTACACCTCCCCCCTTTCACAGGAATCTGAATCATGTCTGACATGTTTTTACACAAACATATTTTATGGTAAATATGAATCAGATTACAGTGTGAAACAAACTGTGACTGATCCGCAACTACTAAAGCGGCTGTAGCTGGCCTCTGAGTACCATGCCACTACAGAAGCATGCTCCAGGGATACTTAGATCTTTCTCAAATGATGGAGCATGAGCCTTAGCTGGGAGAATTTCTCTCGTCATTCCAGAGGCCTGTAGCAACCACAAACTATTGTGTGTGTGCTGCCACAGAACAACTTAGAAGACTTAAGTAATATGAAGAGCTAATGAAGCATACCTGTACTTGGCACCTGGTGGACCTCATCACCGCAGCAGATGGAATTAGGAAGGTCATCGCCGTGTGTGCAGTTTGAGAAAGCAAGAAGTCAAAAATCAGCAATAACCCCCTTGCCCATTATCACAGAATGCAACAGTCCTCACATGCCCCCGTGTGACTCCTGTGTGCACTACAACGCTCTAGTTTGCAAGACGACCTCTACAGAACGCGTTTGGGCAAGGAAAGGTCTTGCAAGTAAATGGAGTTTGCATGAACATGTTACATTTTACGGTCACTCGTGAAGTGGGGAGCACTCAGCTCTTCCCAGAGTGGAGGCCTGGGGGAACACAGCTTACTTGCCACAGATGATAAAGCACACAAGTAAATCTGTAAGTTTAAGGTTTTAAAATAAGCTAGAAACATTCTTTCTGTAGATTGGAATGACCCCAGTCGTCTCGTAACCCCTAAAATATATGAAAGATTTATTACCTTTTATGAAACATCTGGATAGAAATACCATATCTCAGATGTGCCTGAGTACAACTACTTAGTGAATTAGCATCCTTAAATACTATACTTATTTAGACACAACCCAAAAATATTCAGTGCCCTCTTGTGGTTTGAATTCTGAAAGAATTAAAATTTGTAAGAGAAACTACTGAAGTTTGAACAGTCTCATAACTGAGGTGGCACATAAATCGCACCTTCTGTGACATTGCTGCCACAACAGTTACCCTGGAGAAAAAAGCCACCATCTTCCTACTGTCTTCTGTCCATACCTGCAAAAACAGAGAACCTAACACAAGGCTTTCAAAAAAAACAAGTATGTATTACTGTTAAAGAGGTCTGCCTGAGATGGTTTTGACTTTAAACATCATCCTGGTCTCTCCAACCCAAACAAATACCCTCCTTCTCCCCCCCCCCAAAAAAAAAACCCAAAATAAATGGTTCTGGCATTCAAAAAAAAAAAATCTAACTGGTAAGACGTTCAGATTCTTTCAAACTACAAACACATTCTGAGAAATATAAACTCCTCCAGCCATAGAAGTAAACATGGCAGGCAAACTCTGGAAATTATTGATGCTAAGTTTCTTAGTTACTCTATTTACCCCTGAGGCTCACATCAGCCCCAAGATATTGAGGACACAGCCAGAGGAGCTTATAAAATATGCAGAATATAAGACAATACTTAGTAGCTAAGTAATATAATCTTAGCTATTTAACTGCTGATTACTTTAAAAGACAGAAAGGGGAGGGGGGGTGAAGGAGACAGGGTAAACGTATAAGAATTGCTGTAAGGAAATACATACAGAGAAAAAAAGAGAGACAGAAACACAAGAGTAGAGAAAGAATATAAAGTAACAGAGAGGAACACTTTTCTTGGTGACTAAGAGTCCTCATAAGCTTAAGCAAGTTCATAAAAACAGTATTCTGTCACTAAGCTCTGGGAAATGACCTGCAGCTTCATGGAGCTGAGGAATGCATCCTAAATGCATATAGAGGATTTTAAGGCAAAGATTTAAAATGGAATTAGATGCTTTCCACAGAATGCATTTGGCAGTGATGACTTACGTTTTTTTTTTTTCTTTTTTCCCCTCCAATTTCCTAACACTTTGGGGGTGGTGGGGGAATAAACATAAAATTGACTTTCCTAGCTCTTTCCTGATCATGTCCACAAAAATAGAGATATAGGACTGGGCAGGGGGGAGAAAATGTTACCGACAGAGTAAGGCTAGTTGGGGCTGGAAAATGAAGAGGTGAAAACTGGCCCTTCCCAAAGCAGACCTACAGTTTGAGAAGAGTAAGAAACAGTACAGACCTACTCTTCTCATGAGGGGAAAAAAAGGTCCACGCTTTAACCCCTAGTAAGAGTCTGGTAATTCACTGCGAAGTGGCGATTTTAACATTATTGAAAAGCCTTCTCATAGTCGAGGCCCTGAATTTTGTCTCCTACGTGTTTTCAAACATACCCGCAACAGGACACAAGAGAAACCTGGTATCTAGAGCAAGTTTAAATGCACACTGTGGTGAGAACAGACTATGTAGTGTTTGTGCCCTTTCATTGCTAGTTTCTCCAATTCTAAAAGAACTCTGAAGATGCTTTTGTTAGGTATTCTTGTAGCTCTGCTTGCCTGCAATAAAACAACCTTGGCTGCCAGGTTCTGCAGTCATTTCACAAACAGCACAGTGTTAACAAGACGTAGCAAAGGGCACATCTCTTAAGAGCATCCATGAACTAGCGTGTCTGTTTCAGCATAAAGCAAAAGATATAAAAAATACACTAGGTGTACTTTTTTTTACAGCAGAACCCTCACAGACACTCATGTGTTCAAATCTCACCGGACTCGAAAGCCCCATCTAAAAAGAGGGACACAGAAATGCTTCCCAAATACAGAAAACCTTCCAGCCCTGACTACCTGTCAGAAGATGACCTGGGTGCACAAACTCCCTCTCTCTCCCTGGGAATGAAGCCCTGGCTTAGGACTGGAGCAGGACAAAGAGGAGCTGTGCAGAGCTCACATATCCTATAACCAACATAATGCCAATGAGAATTAAACACATTGAGTGCATTCTCTCTAAATAATGAAATATGCTTTCCTCCAGCAAAAGAAAATTAAATGGAATCACTAACAAAGGGCTTATAACCATATTCACAAGATACAATCATCCATTTAGAGGTCAGAAAACTACATTCTAAGGGGAAAGAACAGTAAACTAATAAAAAGTAAATTTACATATTTTTGCTATATTTCTAGCATTCAAAATAAGACATGAACTCAATTTCATAACCATATTATCATCTGTATGTCCTTAGAATGCAAAAGCCCAAAAAATAACCAAAGGGCTTTTCAGCTCAGAAATACAGGGCAGACAGACAAATCATTTAGATGCCACCTTGCTGGTCTAATACTGCAACCAGCCCAAACTTATTGACAATTCTTTCCTCAGAAAAACATTACCTCTCCTTAGCAAATCTACCTTTAAATAACAAGGCTTTGCTATTGGCCCCAAATGTTACATACCTCTTTCTCTCTCCTTTCAGGAGGTTATTTCTCTATTAAAATCACATGGGACAGCAACATATGAACATGGGGGGCAGAAAAGAAGCATGAATGAGTTTTGTCCAACCTATCATCTTTTCTGCTCATGGAAAGATCTTAAGATGTGATATAAGGTAACTTGTCAGCTCATGAGAGGATCATGAGCCACAATGCATCAGTTCCAGCAGCATACACGCCATTCTAATCATTTAAAGTGTGAACACACTTGTGAATACAACTGACCACGTACTTAAGTTTAGAAAGCATCTGGAAAGGAAGAAGTAGCATCAAGGGGACTGATCATCTTTATTATGCAACAGAGACAAACAGAAAATAAAATACTTTAATATAAGAAAAAATAGAAGGTACAATTCAAACTTAATATACCATATTGAAACCATACACAAGGCAACGTGAACATGAAAACATTGTTAAACAGCAATCTTCTAGTAAAGATTGCATGTTTCGAGTACAAGCATCACCCATCACAAATACACAGCTTTTTGTGTATGTCTGGGTTTCAGTGAGAAAGATCATGACCAGCAGCAGCATATTTAAATAGATTGTTTCACTTTCATTAAACGCTTAACCCAGTGAATGTATTGGATGCAATCTCTTCATATAAAGTATGAAATCTTAAGCAAGGCAGTGCCTGCCAATACAGATTTTAACATATGCAAATAAAGAGGATAAACATTTTGCAAGGTTTTTTTACATTGCATTTATACACGTGTTGCTTTAAAATGGGTATTCAAGTCTCTCAACATTTAAACATGACTAAAATGCTCAGCAACTACACATCAAATGACAACTAATTATTGCTATAGAAAAATTTGTTTCCCAGAGTTTTAAAATAGATGTAATTTCATTTGCAATTCTCAAGATATGTTCAAGTAATAGAAATAACTAGTTCCAGTGTCCATGAGGCATTCTGAATCTGTATTGGCTGTAGGCATTTATTGCCAGATCATATAAATATTTTATTGAATCTAAAATTACATGTAACTATTAAATTCCTTAGGAAATGTATGCAGTAATAAAATCACCACAGTATGCATTTTTATTTTAAAAAGCTAAAACTTTAGCATCAGGCTACCTTAAAATTCCTTTCTGTCAAAGGGCACTATTTCATAGTCGGCTTTATAGAGGAAAAGAGAAAGTAAAAAATCCATACAACCTTTTCAGTTGGATCAGTGAGCCAAATCCCCAAATCAGTATGTGGTCACACAAGCACTAGAGCTGACAGACGAGTGAGAATACGCAGACAATAGTATTGGGGGCAAACAGGGAAGTTGGAATACAAGATCAAAGTGCGGCCTGCTGCCAAAATACCATATTAAGCCAGTAACAAAATGCAAGATGTTAAGTTGTGATAAAAAGGATATAACCTTTAGACATTACTGAAGGCATAGCCAGCTAAAATACAGAGAAAGTTGGCTTTTTCAGAAATGTTTTACACTTAAAAACCAGAAAACAGAACTGTCAAGTTAGTGTATAGTGTTTTAGTTCCAATACTCAACATATTAGAACAAAGACTCAGTTCTGAAACCCATTACATTGCAGAATGAGGCATTTCAACCTTACCAGTTTTGGAATATGAAATATCCCAGTATTTAAAGAATAATCGAAACCTCTATTTGGAGAGCAAATGGGAACCGGGGCACAAGTAGTAGATTGTACTTTGGCTGCACAACTGATACTATGACACATAAGTCACCAACTAGACTAGGAAAATTACTGGGGATGTTCTCCACCACATATACAATACCCATTAAGAACAGTAGTTTGACAATGGGCTATGGCAACACAGGAGGAAGAGTCAGTCCTAGAAGGTACACACACTCAGAACAGTCTCTGTTTAAACCTACAAAATATAAGCTGTGCAGTTTGCTTTCCCCTTCTCCCCATTAGTATTAAATAAAAGACCTTAAAGTTCTTTTACAAATGGATTTTCCATTTAAATTAAAAAATTGCATTATTGCTCTGTCTTCTCCGATTTTAATGACTGTCTTTCTGGGAATGTGGAAACCTAGAATAGGAACTCTTAAAATACGTTGGTAACTATTTTAAAGCAAGTTTTTCTTCTCAACTATTTTTTCAAAGCCTTTGGATGCAAGAGATGTCCAAGTTTTAAACAGTCTTACCAAAATAAACAAGTTAATTTCTGAGTGTTGGTAGGTCTGAAGCCAATCAGTTCTCTAGTTACACAGCCTTCCATGAAAGACAGAACAGACCAAAACTTGAATTCCAAATGAAACAACAGAAGTTCTTAAAAAGCTCCACCAAAATGAAAGACTAGCTGGTCACAGTCATATACTGAATAAGTATACCTTTTGCATGTCATCTTGAATTGCTCAGAAAGTTGCTCATCTTCCTTAGTAGTTGGGAGTACAGGGAAAACTCCTCACCCACCACTTCAGTAAGCAAGCGTCCTATTTCAGTTCCCCTCCAAAAGGGGAAAAAATAGATGTAATTATTCCTAGGTAATGGCATCATTCTTTCTCAATGAAAGGTGAGAGAAAACCTGCTCTGCATTGTTGATCTATAGAAAACAATTTTTTTTATTTCTTAAGTAGTTGTTATTTTCATTCACATAGTAACAGTAAAAAACAAATCACAACATCAAATAAAACTTTGTCCTTGGGGAGGAGGGAAAAAAAAAAACATCTCAGATATCTTAGCAAATGACAGCTGAACTTAAAGAAACACAACAGTGCAACAGAACATCTTTGCATGTCTTTCTAAAGATACTTTCTAAGTTGGTTTTGGTGAATTAAAATATCTGACATTAATAAAAGAAACTGTGTAATTAACAGAGTAGTAAAAATTAGAGAAAATCAAGACAACAGTGAGAAGTCCCAAAAAGGTCCCTAATTCCACAGGGACAGATCTCAGTAAAGATGTCAAGTTTGAGTTTCAGCACAATCATTTACGAAAAATCCTTATGAGCGTGGAAAAGTTAAGCCTGAAAAGTGGTTACTGAATACCGTTTTTATTAATATACACTTCAGATCACCAACAGAATTAATGTAATTTTTCTCTCAGATAATCAGTAAGATGAAGGGGGGCTATACTTTAAAAGTTCACATGACAGGATTCTTGAACTGCATTTTGGTATTGAGCTTCTTCATCAAGCTGAAGATTCTAAACAAAATGAAAACATCATCAAAATGGACAAATACTCAAGATGTACCATAGTCCTTAGTTTAATCATTCATTTTCCACATTTTTACATAGGAATTGGCACCTAGATGAAGACTCTCCATCTTTATGTGTACTAGACGATTGTTTATGTTGCATGGTATCTTTTATTTAACCAAATACCAAGAGATACATGAGACAGGAGAAGAATCGGATGAGTGGGACAAGGCTCATTAAGCAGAAGGGTCCATCTTCTCTCCCTGGCTCAATTACATTACAGAATAGCCAGCTCAGGAAAGCTGACTGTGTCACGCAATTCTTGTAACAGGGCTTCCAACCAGCCATAACACCCTCCATTAATAAAAACAAAATGTGATCCCCAGACAACAGTAATCACAGATTGTTGAGAATATACTGCTTAAAAGGAAAAAGCAAACACGTATCGCAAAAGATGGGTTGTTAACCCTGCTACTTTTGAAGAGCTATCTTCCAAGTTGTTAATACGCCAGAGTAATACACCTTTTTAGTGCAATTCTGGCAGCTTCCCCAAATCAGAATCCCAATCACCAGTTTTACATCCTCAAACATGCAAGATGCACTCATGTTGAAGAGCCCAATCCCCTGTATCAATCTTCTAGCTCTTCATGCCTTTGCCACAGATCCCTCAACACAAAGAACAATATGCATCACCTTTGCCGTCTTTAAGCAGTGAGGCTGCCTATGCCTCAAATACTATGCTCGTCCCACACAAAGCTCAAGCAGTGTACCCCAAAGCCTGTCAAACTCTGTAAAAACTACAACACACTCTCCAGCTCTCTGATCCCACATGCAGAACTCAGCTGGCTGGCTTGACTTACGATCCACCCACTGATTACATCTGTGTGTGTAGCTCTGCATTTACTCCAAGGTCATTTACTCAAAGTGAGCCTGAAAGAAGGCAACCAGAACCATGATTTAATGACACAGCTCTTTTTCACACCGCAGCCTCCCTTGCAACATACTGGAAGAGAGGCTGGAGCAGCAATACCAGCTAGTCAAGCTGCACTTTGAGTCCTGAGAATTACGATTTAGCCATTTCTGCCATAAAAGGTCAAAAACGTCAATAAAACAGAGCAGCATCTACTTTATTTCCCCCAGAAGCAGCAGTAATAAGCTCTTCTGGAGGAACACATAGTTCAGACTGAGAACACTAAGCTAAAGACTTAAGTCATCAGTTTGGAGCCGAGCTTAACTGTTGACAACACCTATTCCTGGTAGCACTTCATGTTGATAACAAAGTTGAAGAACAGACGGGCCTACTCCTGAGTTCTGTACAGAGCAGGAACATAGCATGTCCAGAGCACAAACAAGTTTGATACAAATTTTTTATTTGGCATTTTTATTTATAGAAAAAGGTTACCATTTATTCCCCTACACATTAAAGAAGAAAAAGCTTACCACAAATTCTCCGTAGTCAAACCGGTGTCTTAGATTTAGATGGCTAACAAGATTTCTAGTAACCTGGTTAGTATCTGCCCAAGGAAGAGATACACAAATAGGACAGATCTGAATTTGGAGGGGAAGGGGAAAGAGAGAGAATTAAAAAAAAGTTATTGGTAATACAGAATGCATTAAAGACATGTTCTACAGGAATAACTAGTCTATTACTCATCCAGTACCAAAATACAGTAGAGATGTTCACATAAAATCATAGTTCTAAGTGTTCTTTTCCTCAGTTGTGTAACATGCAGAAATTACATTTCAACTTGCCAAATTGCTTAAGTGTTTCTTTTAGGAGTGGGGGATTATCACATCTGTCTGGCACTCTTTTTGTCAATATCTGTTGTTTAAAATTTAGAAAAGAAAGTGATTACTGCATCCTACTTATTGCTTGGGAGGACTTTCCATACAATTGAGATGATCAAGTAAGCTGAAAGAAAAAATAACACACCCTATACAGATGAAAAGAACAGAAAACCAAACAGATTTTTCTCCTTCACTCCCTTAGATTACCTTACATTACTTTTCAAGTAACTGTAGGTTTCACGTGAAACAATAGTTACATTACAAATGGGATTCTACAGAAACAGACCTGAATTACTAAATGAAGAAGAGTGTCAGGCTCAAAACCTGAGTTTGTTTCACATCAAGATAAATGAGACAGCTAAGTCAGAAATGCCTTAGAACTGACAAGAAGTTGGACAAGAAACATCTCCAAAAGAAAGTCACTCCTCAAATTAAATGCACTGCATTAAGTATACTGTCTTTCTCAGACCACAGTGACCTTTACAGATATAGAATAGCTACTACACATTTAAAATTGTTCACATAATTATAATGGAAATAGCTTAAGAAGCATACAAAAGCAACTCTACTTACTACAGGAACTATCTGATAAAGATGTCTATTATTACAGTGATCCAGCAAGCGTTGTCTGGTAAAATTGGCTTCCTGACATAGGGGGCATTTGAAGGTTGGGTGTCCACTGTAAACAGAAATACACAGTATTAAACAGAAAAGAGAGTTTTAGAAGTAGTGTTACAGAAAGTTTAATTCATCTGTTATCTTGTCATTGTTTTCTCTTATTTTGATAACAACAAAAAAACCCCACCCTCACTGACATAGTAGCGGATCTAATGGACTTCCAGTGCTACTTCCAAATTGCAATTTTAAAGCACATTTATTATTTGTAAGCCTAAATGCATTCTTCTGAGACTTGGACTTCAGAAAGTTCTTTTGCTGCAATTGCAGCTGCACCCTGTTCTTACTTACTGGTAACATCTTTCAGTGCAAATCCTTCAGGGAAGTACTGAAAAAAACAAATTCTAACATACAGATGCAAATGTAGAAGAAAGTACAGGGGGATTTTTAATACAAGTTGTTGTAGGTGTTTGTGTGTTTTGTTTTTTTTTTTTAAGTTAGTAGAAGCTTGTACTATGACTGGATCTATTTTAATAATAACTATAGAAAAATAAGCAGCCTACCTTGTTTCTCCTTGAAGTATTTGATTATTAGCCATCTCGCCATTATCAGATATTGCATCACTCCTGCTACTTTAAATGAAAAAAAAAAAAAAAAAAAAAGAAAATTGAGATTATTTTACTCCACTATCAACAGTTTTAAGAGTTTAATAGTAATGGGGGTGGGGAGGAGAATCCATTAAGTCCCATGAATTTCAAGGTAAAACATATGGCACATATTTAAACTCTCACAACTTTTCCTATGGATCAAGGTATGTCTCAGTATTTATTTACCATGGTGACCCTTAGTGGAATACTACACAACTTTATAGGAAAGCGGTATATAATACAACAGACATTTAGTCAACGAGAATAGTAATGGAGATTACAGCCAAGTAGCTCAAAAGGCATTATGAACTGTGTGAATACAAGATAGATAGTACTTTCTAAGTTTTTTTGATTTAGGACTATATAAATAGGCATTTAACTGCCATGTGTTTACACAAATAATTTACAACTTTTAACTACAGCAAGACAAATTTCCTTATGTTGTGCACAAAATCAACTGTTTCCTAAAGTAAGAGTGACAAACAGGACCATTTTAGAAAGTAAAAATGATCATACATGCACCTCTAGCTAAGCCAGAAGAAACCGCTCAGACATGCCGATTATCCTAAGAGTATTTACAGTCACAAATCTGGTGACAGTACATTTTTTTCTACTTCTGTGATATTATAAGCACAGGTATTCTGCTATGGCATAGTCTACAAGTAATGATATAACAATATCCAGACACTTCAGTGAAACGTTGCTGCAACTAGTGTTGGTAACAGCTTAAACTTCCGCTTTCAATATGCTGACGGGTTGAAAACAAAACACAGAGAAGTTCAGACCACTAAAAATAGAAAATAGATGTCAAAACAAAGTAAATAAAGGATAGGCTATATATAATAAAGCCCTGTGAAACTAATATGTAAAAAAGGGTCTTCAAAAATAAGCAAAAATCCCCAACCAAACCAAACCAGTCAGAAGGTATGAAAAAGAAAAGTTCTTTAGCTTTACTGCCTGAAAACAAATGGTAAGTGGCGTTTGTATTTTATGGTCTGTAATATACTGGAGTTCCTTATACGTTTCATAAGAGATCACTTCAAAGTAAATTCAATGGGAAAGCAGAAGCTTACACAGTAATGTTTTGAAACAGGATACCCACTAAAACAGACTTAGGAAAGGGGAGGGGGAATAAAGAGAGAAGGAAACTTCCCTGAGGCTAAATATTCTGAAATCTGTTACAAAGTAAGCTGCTCAAACACTGTCAAGGCAAGAAAAGCAAGCTACAAATACTATACACTTTTTAGGAGAGCCCCTAGAAGACATTCCAAACCATCATGTAGAAAGGTTTTCTTCTGTAAGCTAAGAGTAAAGAAAAAGACCTGGAAAAACTGTCATTTTGTTGAAGCACAAAAATAAGGACAGTAATTATCGCAAAAAGAAGGCATGCCCTGGAAAAAAATACTTTCCTTTGGGGGTGGGGCAGGACACCAAAAAGAAGATGCATTGTTATACATAAAACACCCTGATTACCTGTTCCCTGTTGAATCTTGGGAAATCTGTAAGTTTGGAATAATAGAAGAAACACCATATTCATCCTGATACTTCTTACACGTTTTATAATGCTGTCTCATCCACGAAAATCTAACCTGTAAATGAAATGCCAAATTATTGAAATTATACTAAACAATCCAGGGATAGAAGGAAGAGATAATTCTGCCAACAGAAAGCAATGCATGCAGGAATTGTATAGACATCATATGCAGCAGAAACCAGAACTGGTGTCTCCCCTCTCAGCATGAACACTTTCTTCCCCGACAGGAGATCTTCGATTCCTTTTTCCATAGAGTCTCTGTTACTCTGTGAGACTGGAAAACATTCCCACTCCCCAAACTCCCATAGCCAGGCAACTGAGAGAGCTCTCTCAGGGGTGAAAGCAGTGAGTAAACTCCATTTAACTGAAACAAAGTCACAAGAACTACACCTCCCACATCCAGGATCAATGACTGATGAGCTACAACAGAGATGGGCCATGAGGATGGGATAAGCATCACTGCTCCTTCAGTCTTCTCTGGCCTCTGTAACCTTGTGCAGAGCAAAATCTTTTTGTGTTAGGAGTGTTCTGAGAATATATAACTTTTCTCTTTGAGGCGGCGGGGGTGGGAAGGTGAATGAACACCAACTTAAGGCTGCCTATCCAGCCTAAATGCATGGTAAGACAAGTTGCTTTGATTTGTCAGGAGACAGCTATGCTGGACATGCCCTAAATCAGAATTTCAGATCCAACAGCATTGTCAGAAAGTGCATACAGCTTTAGAGGCTGAACAAGATCACAACTCATGTGTCTGTGCCTAAATTCCATTACAGTTCTTCTGGGGATCTGTTTGGTTCTTCCTTCCAATTTACCAACTTGTTATTGTTTATTTCTCCTGGCTTTTCATCCTAATGAATCATGTGGAACAAAGCAAGCAGCTCAGATTTCCACTAGTGCTAATCTTCACACTGGCAGAACTAAGTCCCAAGTGAAACGAAACAAACATGAAGACAACTACCTGGATTTGATGCAATCTTGATGTAAACAAAATGTGTGGCTGAAATCCTGCATCCATTCATATCAGAAGAGAGATTACACTATTTCAGTGGGGGTCAAGACTTCACCCAATGTTCTGAAAATAACGACCCCTTTACAAAGGGAACGAAGGGAATGTAAACAGACTGATAGGGCAGGGGGAAATTACATGACTTTATGTACACTGAGAGTAATCAACCCATAATTTGGTGGTTTAAATTAAATTTCACAGTAGCTCTAAGCACTTTCATTTCCATAGTGAAAGTTTCTGACGTTTTCCATATATCTGCAACTTTCATTTTGAGTTGTCTTAACTTTTCTTTTGCCAGTTTTATAGCTACATCCAGTTTTCGCATTGTTTTGGGGAAAAACTGGCACTCCACTTAAAAAGTCCTTATAGCCAATACAAGATCCTCCTTCAGTTTACACCTGTTATGCATACCTAGCAGGTACTGCATACCTAGTATATGCACAAACCTTACAAAGCTAAGTTCAAACTGCTATAAGCTCTTCAGCTCCATGACAAGAACGACACACAGCAAAAGTGTGTCTGGTCAAAAATAAGAAAAAAATTATCCAACTTTTTGTAAAGTTTTACTCTACCTGCTTCTCACAGCATCTACAGCCCCCAGAAGCTTTCTTCATACTGTTTTCAACATCTAGAGCCCTTTTGGGATATGTTCTTTCTTTTTTAGTCACGCTCCCCCGGCAGAGAGGACAATGTGTTCCACTTTCTCTGATAGCTGTCAAGAAGCACTTCCTGCAAAACCTAAATTAAAAAGTTACCACAAACACAGGTTAGCAAAGCGAAGAGAGTTAGATACTTTGTCCTTGAAGAGAGCTGGGTGATTATTAGGAAAAAAAAAGATACATATCAGAGTAACAGCCTACTGAATACAGATCTTTATAAATATAAGCAAAATGACATAATGGTGCTTACAAAGACGAATACGGAAATTAGGGGAACTTGGCAATGTACTTTAGGTAAAGATCTTACTGTTTACTGACTAATATTCCCTAGCTGTACACTGGATTGATCATTAATGAGATATTAAATGGTGCAGCAGGCACGTGACATTGGAAAATCTTATCAGAGTAACTCCTGTTTATTGGCCTTAAGCGGAGCCAAAAATACTGCAAAGCTTCATTTAGCATGCATTTCCAAAGATTTCGGTCCATCAGCTTTTGCAGTTCTCCTCTCACTTTCTTTTCTTCGTGCATCAACTGCCAAAGCTATTTTGCTTTTCTACAAAGTGGTACTTTGTAATTCAACGTTCCTGTGAAAAACGCATACTTCCCCACTATGAATAGATGAACTGAAAGGAGAGAACAGCTACGCTACGGTCCTCGTTTGAAAACGAACGGGACACTACGAAGTCAAAACCGCGAGTTAGGTTAGATGCGCAACATGCTCTCCTCGGCCGCGAAACTCGGCCACCGCCGATCAGACAACCGGGGGCTTGCTTCAAGAGCTGGCTTTCCTGACTGCCCGCTCCTCATTCGCTACAAAGGAAAGAGGCGAGGGAAGGCCGGGGCGGCACTCGGCATGCCAGCCTTAAAGCCAGCTCCCGGCGGCGGCCGCGGCTCCGTGGCCGGGGCGGGCTGGCGGCAGCGAGCTCCGCGGGTCCCGCGGCGCGTCCCGGCTGCGGCGCGGCGGGCTCCAGGCCGAGGGTCCGTGCGCTGGGGCGTGGGGGGCAGAGAAGCACAAGGCACAGAGGGGGAGGAGGCGAGGGAAAGGTTTGGGGAAGGAAGGGGCGGGAGGGGGGGAATACCCACACGTGCTGGCAGTTCGCGGTCCTCACCGGCGTTTTGAACACCTCCTGGCAGACGGGACAGTAAAAATCATCCTCGCTGAAGCACGCTGCTGCTGCTGCCGCCGCGGCGGCGGCGGCTCCCTCGGCCATGGCAACGCGGCAGGGCCTCTCCGTGTGGATCGGAGACAAGAAACAAGCCCCGCCCTGGCGAGCTGAGCTGAGCCGAGCCGAGCCGAGCCGAGCCGAGCCGAGCTCCGCTCCCGCGGGACCCCGCCGGGCAGCCCCGGGCCGCGGGACAAGGCGGAGGGCGCCGGGGGTCCGGGAGAAGATGGCGGGTGGGCACCTGGCACCAGGTGGGAGGCCGGGCTGCGGCGGAGGCGGGTGGGGGAGCGGGCCCGGCCTGCGCGCCGCACGCCCCGCCCCGCCTCTCCCCCCTCCCTCCCCGGCCCGGGAAGTGCCCCCGCCCCGCGCTCTACCTGGCGGTACCCGGGGAGGGAGCCACCGCGGCGGCTGCCGCCTCCCAGCAGCCCAGCCGCAGCTCCGGCCGGCCTCCCGGCGGCACCCAGGCCCCACCGCCGCTCTCTCCCGAGGGGTGGGCAGGGGCGGGACCGGGGCCTGTGTTTCCATGGCGATCGCCTCCCGGCCCGGCGGGGCTGCTCTGACACGGTGGGGCGGCCTCACCCTCCCTCCTCTCCGCCCTGCCCGGGAGGCTTTCCCCCCCGCTCCGCCTACCGCTCTGGGACGATCTCACCGCGCACCTCCGCGTCCCGCGGTGCCGCCGCCGCGTAGAGGCCGAGGGCCCGGGGGGGGCCCGTCTACCGCCACTCTGTGTGCGCCCGCTAGGGGGCGCCGCAGTGCCCGCCGGGGGGCGGCGCCGGGGTCCCGGGGCCGGGGCCCCGGCCCCGGGACCCCGGCGCCGCCCCCCGGCCTAGGCCCGAGATGGGAGAAAAGCGTTTACGACGCCCCCCCCCACCCCCAAAATTTTGGCAATGGTTTAAAAACAAGTGGATTGGTAGAGACTACCTTTTTTCCAGGCTCTATTAGTCTGTGGAGATTACGTTAGTTCATAATGAAACTAAGATTCAGGCTGGGCCTGGTCTCTCACCCCGAACCAAAGCTGTGGGGCAAAGGGCCGAGGAGAAGTGGGTCCTTCACCTTCCTTTTCCCTGTCTCCTTGAGGCTGTACCATAGCTGGGTGTTCAGAGGAGATGACTAGGTGGGGAGATTTCCGAGACTTGTGTTTCACCTATAGAATCACAGAATCGTTTATGTTGGAAACGCCCTTTTAAGATCATCCACTCCAACCATTAGCCTAGCACTACCAAGTCCACCACTAAACCAATTAAGGGGAGAGCAGTAATTTCACATTTCCTGGCTTGGTGGCTGGATTATTTTTTAATGAAAGTAAAACTAGGAATCATTAAGGTTGGAAAGGATCTCTAAGATCATCAGTCCAACCACCAACCCAGCACCACCATGCCCACTAAACCACGTCCCCAAGTGCCACATCTACCCGTTTTTCGAACACCCCCAGGGATGGTGACTCCACCACCCCTCTGGGCAGCCTGTTCCAATGCTTGACCACTCTTTCCGTGAAGAAATTTTTTCCTAATATCCAATCTAAACCTCAGCCTCCAGCATTTCAAAACTAATTAGGCTTTAGACGTCCATCAGAGCTGCTTCTTGTATCTGCCGGTGATTGGCAGCAAGAGGCAATGCCCACACCACCATCTGGGCTCATGGTTTGGAGGGGAGAGAGGGAGCAGCAGGAAACAAAACTGAAGCTCAGGTCTCTCCAGGTGCAGACCAAGAGCGAACCATCCTGTGATTCTGTCAAGGATGCTGGCTCTGTTTTCTCATTCAGGATCAGCTGAAAATGCTAGTATCTTCCTAAGCAAAAGCAGAGAGAGCAGAGCAAAAACCAATGACTGCCCTAAACATCTTCTTTTTAGACCACATGGAGGCAAAATTTGAATGCCTCTAAGCACCAGGAGATCTGAAATGCTGAAGGGAACACACATCTGAAGCGATGGGCCCAATGTCAGAGTTAAGTTATCTGGGCTGGTATATTTATTGCCCATGCTTCAGGTTGGGAGAAAATCAGTGGAAAAGGCAGAACCACCTGGGCAGGGATCTGCCAGGAGAGGACAGGCCTGGGATTCGAGGCGTTACAGCAAGATACCCTCTTGTAACTGTGGTTGTGCTAGCTCAGGACGTTACTGCTCCCCTGTGCTCATCACCACTCTGTTAGAGGCTGCTAAGGGTTAGCTGAGCTCTTCATGGGCTGGCAAAAAAACCCTACTATTTAAAGTGATCAACTGATTATCTTCTTCCCTGAAATGAAGTAGGAAGCCAGGCCGGTAGATCTGAGTAGGCACAATGGGTAACGAGTGGCAGTTGGTGGCAGTAACCTCTTCAACAGTGCAAGTACAGCCAGAAGAAGACACAGAACTACAACTAAAGTGGTAAATAGCCTGCAGAATGCTTCTTGCCTGTTTTTGCGTCAGTTAGGACTACACACCACAGCTGTATAGCCAGCTTCAGGTGTGCCCTATCCATGCCGGGACAGTACATTAAAAGGAAGAATTACAGAAGCGTCGGTTCAGATGCTACGCAACCACCTTGCGTAACTCTTTGGGAGAGAGGCAGCATGGCCTTCAGCCTCAGCACGCAAGAGGCTGGCAGAGATGGGCTTCCAAGCCTTTTCGGTCCTCCTGGATGACTTCAGCAAAGCATGTCCTTATGCCTCAATTTCTCAATCTGTAAAAGGGGAGCAGTTTTTAATCACCAAATGAGGCTGCTGTGAAGTTAAATTAATTACTGCAGGTAAAGAGGGTTACGTCCCTTGAAGGCAGGTGTTAAACAAAAGCAAAGATTTATTACTAAAGCAACATGATAGGTCCATTTGAACTTTGTTTGGGAGACCACAGTATTTATCGATTAGTAGCTTTTGGCAGGGGGAGAAATTGCACAGATGACCTCAGGGAAGTAAACTACAGGAAGGTGTGTGTGTGAAGGCATTCATGCTCTTGCTAACGTTATTGTAAATCTTGATCCTTTAATAAAGCTGTGACCTTGGAGTTGACAACTAGTACGCCACGGAGCAATATATAGCATGGCACCAGCCTTGTAAATCTTATGTAGTTTTTGCCATTGACATAGACAACATGTAAAGAGAAATCAGGCAGCTGAAGTTTATGAAACACATTTATTTGAAGGAAAGGATTTTAAATCAGACTTTTTAGATGAAATTAAACCAACAGCCCTGCCAACTTTTTATTCCTTGTGATAAAACATATTCGTGAAATGAAATCTCAACAGTGAAAACTTGTAGAACTGCTCATAAAATTTTGCCATTTGCAGGGGGCAACTGCCACTGAAGAGGTACATTTTAGACCACCTTTGCACAGCTGTTGTACAACTTGGTACAACTACTTTTTGCACAACTATGATTTTGGTTGCTTTCTTGACAATGCTGCTGCTGCTGCAAGAACAGCACATCTCCTTGCCAGTATGAAAAGGGCAAGGATTTGTTCTGTGGGAGTGGTCAAGGAAAGATGGATGTGAGCAGAAGGGGAAAGAGAGAAAGCTGTGTAACTGCAGGGGAATCAGAAGGTGCCATGTGCAAGGGGAAGGACGTATTTTGCTCTTGCCAGGTGTATCTGTATCGCCACCGACAAAGAACACTCGCAGCCACAGACAAAACTAAGGACAGCACTCCTACAGTGGTAGCTTATTTCATACATATAAAAAGTTCTCTATACATTTTTTAGATGTGCAAGAAGTCATAAATCCAGTAACTTTTTCCTTATATTTTTGGCTACTTTGCTCTGGCAGACCAATTTTTTTTTTTTTTTTTTTTTTAGTTACTCAAATTCCACCCTTTGGAGCAGCACTGTCCATCTTTCTGACTGAGGAGTTTCCATTCCCCAGGGCAGTTCTTGAAGAGAAGGGAAAGCAACTTTCCCAGGCACATGAAACATTGAATCTTTCTCTTCCCCAAAAGGAGCCACTTTCTGATTCCAAGAAAAGCTAGTAAAGACCTAAAGGCTATTGGGAGTTTCCTTGTTAGCATGTTACCATGTGATTAAAGCTACTTTAATGGCTGTACATGCTTCTATGCATGAACGTGAATTTTAATTTCTTACAGATCAACTGTATCTTTGAAAAATACTATGTTATACTGTACATGTAAAAAACTGTACATACTTTTTTTTAACTTCCATAGTAAGTATACAGGTTAGTTAAAAGATGCTGTCAATCTCTTGAACAGGTTTCTATTTTTTTATTATGAACATAATATTCACTTCTTGCTATCTTTTCATGACAGCTCTCACTTAACAACTTTGCTAATTTTGAGTCTCATCTTGTACTCTAAATGGAAACTTATGTGCAGTCTTACGGGGTCAGTAATACTGTCCTTGACAGTAAGTAGTAGGCCTGATACTGTTTTGGGGGGGGGTTGTTCCAATTTGTTTGGTCCTGTAGCATCTGAGAAGCTGTTGTTTGTCATCTACCTCCAGCATTGCATTGTCATCATCAATGTACAAAAGACTGGCTTGCTCCTGGAATGGAGCTGCAAACAAATAGGAAAGGCTGCTGTCAAAGCGCAGTGTTTCTATATACTGGACCAGCACTGAGTTCAGGTCCACTGTGTTTTAGGTAGAGAAATTGACAATATTTTCTTTTATCCTTACAAAAGAAAAATAACACATTTTTTCAAATGAAAGTGAAATTTAATTTTAAAAAAAAGAATTTAAAACCAAAACAATGCTTAAGAAAAAAAAAACACAACATTTTTAGATCTACACAGGTTACTAACACTCCATTAACTGCAAAAGGCTAAATTTTAGTGACCGTGTTTATCTACAGACCATGTTCTTTCACTTTTTGCAGTAGTGCTTACACGCTGTTTGGATGACTCATATGCACATATTCTAAGAATGACCCATCCAGAACTCTTTCAACAAGAACTTCTCCAACGGTGTTTATGTCCTGAAAGAAAAAAAAGGATATTTTACTGACTATCAAGATAGTAATTAATGTGTTAATAGATTTAATTTTGGCTGCTTGGGTTACCAGTTAACAAAACACTGGTTTCAGTGGGTTTACATTCATGTTTAAAGTTTACTGCCTAACTTTCTACTCCTTAGTGGTAAACACTGCAACATAAAGCAAGAGAAATCATTATGAAACTTGAAATAAATGACAATGTGAAATGCAGAAACAGATTAATTCCGTGATTATGCAAAACCCAACAATGCTAATGGTCTTTATTAAAGAGTCCAATTTGGTGATGCATGTTATATTACTGTGTATAGAAATAAACACTCGGGTCTTAGCTATACTTTATGAAGCTACATATGTGTGAGATATCATTAAAGTGCTATCATACATAAGTCTGTTTCCACCATGTGCACGAATTATAGGTTCAGATTATTAAGATTTACTGCCCTGCCCTCCATTTGGACATCATTTTCTTTAGTACTTTTGCACCATTTGAAAAAAATAATGTTTTATATCTTTCTTTGGGATTTTGTCTGGATGAGTATCAAACATAAATACAGGAAAGCACTAATGAATATTCTTCAGAAATTCTAACAGCATGTTAATGCTTGTGCTGCCTTTTCTATTTCACAGCCCACTCAGACAGCAAACAACTGCAGCACCTTTCAGAAGTACAGCTGTGTCACCTTGGGTTCTTACAGAATAAAAATGGGTTGCTGAAACAACTTTCATTTAAAGTACGCAGGTTTTCATCTGAGGATCTCCAAGTCATTTATAAACGTGAGTCAGATGCATAATACCTGTTAAGAGATGAGGTAACAGAGTACCTTTCCTTTGTCCCAGCATTAGGCAGCAACAGAACTGACAACAGAATTCATAAGCTGGCACCTCTGAGTACCAGACTGCGCTGTTTCTGTACACATCTGCCACGCTTCATGACTTTGTGGTGCAGTTATCAGCTCAGTTCTTTTCAGGACTTCTTGAATGTAAAAGGTGTGGAGGAAGATATGCATAAAGAAATCAAGTCCAGTAGTTTGCAAATACCATTACTCACTATGTAGCCTTCATAATGGAGTGTATGTCTGAGTTGAAGATGCCTTATAAAATTTCTGCTGAAATAGCTTGGATCTCTCGCAGGTGTTAAAGAACAAATTGGACAACACTATAAATAAATGGAAGGAAGTATTCAATTTTCATCTTGCAGGTCTTACAGAAGAAATATTATCAGTGTTTAAAACAACAGAAATGTGAAATAAGTAGATCTGCTATGGCCAAACAGCATTCTCTGAGCAAGACAAATACTGCTAGGCACAGTGCACTTCCAGATCAGCTGTCAATTATGCTAATCCCTGCTGTGTAATTTGTGTCTGCAGACATCCCAAGAACTGCCAACCTATATAGATCTGATGGTTAATATATTCCCTCCTACCAGCTACAAGAGAACAGTAATAT
Source organism: Pelecanus crispus (assembly GCF_030463565.1). Classification (NCBI taxonomy): domain Eukaryota; kingdom Metazoa; phylum Chordata; class Aves; order Pelecaniformes; family Pelecanidae; genus Pelecanus; species Pelecanus crispus. The sequence continues at coordinate 126,524,358 of NC_134644.1, read as the reverse complement.
AAAAGCATTTGTTATATCCAAAACAAAATTTATCATCCAAACAACTCATGTATCCATTTGTTTACCATTCAAATAATAAACTAATAAAAAATAATCCATTTGTTTATCAGCCAAGCCACTGTGTGGATGATAAAGTGCTACAAGAAACATACAGGATTTCTCTGGTCATCAATAACAAATTAATTCATCTGTGTGTTTACAACAGACGTGCCTAAAACACTTCATTAGAAGAAAAGATGAATTACTTCCTGTGGGTTCTCTGTAATATAAAAGTTGCAGTTGTTGCAACATCTATTTCTTCAACCAATATCATGAGAACACTGTGCATATGCCAAAAAGATGATTATCATGGAATACACCATGTGAAAATATACTAAAAACAGCTTTATGACATGTTGTGGTAATGAACATTATGACACAACACACCAAAAAATCCTATTTAGAACAAAAAGCCTTTTTAGAACTAAAAGTCCAATGTGTTTATTCTAAGTTTGAAATAAAAAGGTTGAAATAGCTATGCCGAATCACTTTTTCAGGTACTCCTGAAATCCTGAAACAGTTACTCTAAAGGTATTTCAGAATTAAAGGGAAGGGTCGGTGTGTCAGTAGCAAACAACAAAGTGCACCTCTCAGCATGTTCCCTCTCTTTGCTTTGTATTAATGATGTGGTGTCTACAGTTTATAAACCAGCTAAAGCAGTTATGAAACCAGTATGACTTAAAAGAGCACATTTTCATTTCCTTGCTTATAATTTTTATGTTATTGGTAGGCAAACATAGTTCTGAATATTGTTTTTTACATTAGGTTTCAAAGAAATGTGCAACAGAGGCTGTATAATGCATATTACTCACGAGTCTCTCAGGATCAGCTTGTATATGCAATTCCGAATTGAGCAAAGGATTTAATAATTTTCTGAGTTTTAAGGCTTAATTCTGCCCTACAGCTACACAGTACGGCTATTTATGAATTTGCCCTGAGTGAAAAAATAAGAGCTTATAGACTGATAGGTGTGATAAAAATTATTGACAATTATTTCAGCTGACCAAAGTACAGAGACTAATCTGAAAAATACAAAATTTGGCAAAATCTTATACATTAAAGCATTAGCTCAGATAAAGGTGAACACAGTATACACTCAGGAGTGAATGCTTCCTTCAATTTACTTGGAGGTCTGGCTCCAGCATAACTTGCTAATACGATCATGGTTAAAGTGGTGAAAACTAACCTGCAAAGTAGAAGGGAATGGAGCAGGTTTCCCCCATCCCACCCGCTGCTGGAAACGGGAACGTTGGTTGATTTGTCTACAAGTCCTTCAGTCTGTAACCTCTCTAAAACACCTCTTCTGTGAGACGTGAGAAATGGAGTCTAAAATGCCTCGGCAAATAACTATCAGGGAAGTAAATTACGCTCATCGAGATCTGAGTCTACAGCCTATGGACCTCCATGCTACAAACAGGGTCACAGTAAGACCTTGCAGACTCCATGGACCTTCAGAATGAAGCCAGTTATGTGAAGTTAACTTAAAAAAATTTAAAAAAACCCACTGACCTATATGAGGCCCTGTAAGCAGTTCTCAAATTATAACCCCAAAACCCAGACTGGAATACACAGCAAATGCTGCACATGAATCTGAGTTAGGTCAGTAGAAATAGCACATGCGGGATTTAAAAGCAGGCAAGTCACTGAACCTAACAATGCTCATTCTCTTGGCTGTAAGTAACTGCGTGTTGTATCAGTTGTTAAGACTTTCTACACCAATTTCAGCACTCCTACCAGCGCTCACAACGATAGGAGTGCTCATATTTTAAATATTGTACGCATGCATACTTGTCTGTGAGAGGGGGGAAGAGGGAATCACTGTAGGTAAGTTTTTCCTCCACTGTCAAAACCAAGTAAACAATTAATCTATTTTATCTTTGTCTATTTTCTCCTATCAGTAATGCTAGAATTAATCAGTTTAACACGTGAATTCAGTAAAACATATACTTATGCACATTACCACTGCTCTCCTTTCCAATCTGTGGTAAGTGAGACAATGGTCCATTAGTTCATCCTCATCTACTTCGCACTGGCAGTAAGGACAGGAATATCTGGAAATAAGAGGTAGTATATTGTTAGTGGCTGCAGACAGAACTGATGCATTCTTAGTACTACAAGCAAGAAAAGCAGTACTTAGATTTCTTTGGCCAGATATCATAAGAAGCTTCTTTTGCCGTAGTTAAAATGCAGCATGGGTGTATGACATGTAGCTGGGTGTGATGTACGCTATGCTGCCAAAAGGTCAGCCTTGCTAATGGACGCTGCGAAGACTGCACAGAACTGTGCCAGCATGTCAGGATATTGATCCAGAAAAACAGTCTTAACATAACCACGACCTTAGAGAAGAATGGATGAAAACACTGAACACTACAACTATAGACATCTGATAAAAGCATCATTTAATTGCTGTGATGCACTTGGAGCATGCGTGACCAAACTACCAATCTAATTCTCAGAAGCCCTCATTAAGTTTCGACACTTTCTCATAGAGGATTCCTACTTAGTTTTCAGTACAGAGTATGGTCTTGTTGCACGGTGGAAACACTATTTGCAGATTAGGGCAGTTTTCAAATGTGTGTGGATGAATGTTCAAGTTCTCTGAGCATCAAAAGAACAATAACTGAGAAGGAGATAGGTTTGCTGAGCAAGCAACCTGAATAATATGTCAATTAGGAATTCAAGTAGCACAGAGTATAGGGACTTTAACTTACATATATCATTTTAATAATGACATAAAAATTGTTCCTATTCATTAATGGACAAAACTTAAGGCCATTGAACTTCAAGACTGCAGTCATTCTAGAATTGCTACACACCTAATCAATTGTTCTAACAGGTCCTGCCCTGAAAGAGAATGAAAGGGACAAAGAATTTGAACTTTTGACATATGACACACCTATATTCTGTAAATATATATATTCTCTATATATAGTTTAAGTATGTAAATAAGAAAAGCTGTCAGTCTTCTTAATTCAAAACTATTTCTGAAGAACAAATTATTAGATGAGAACCAATTAAATTTAGATTATTATTAGTCTTACTCATTCTGGAAATAACCACCATTGTCAAGGAGTTTTATTTGAAAGTAAACGTAATTCTTCCCCCCCAAAAAATATCAAAAGCTGCTGACTTGTCAAAATACTGTTGTTTCTACAAAACAGGTCACATAGAGCTAAATTCTATCAAAATCATACTAACTGCAAGTAAAATGTATTATTTTATAGTCATAGACAAAAAAGAAATTAGAGTCCATTGTAAGTACTATTTGAGTATTATGATTTTAAAATATTAGTAAAGGATTCGTGTTCAATTCTATAAACCAGAAACAAGTTCCAAGTTAAAAAAAAAAACTGAGAATTCTTCTACCAGTTTGAATTTACTATGTTGGGACAACAAACTCAAAAGTGCTTTTGCAATGTCGTCATCACAAAGGTCTACCTTGTTACAGCGTCTCCAAGCTCCTGTAGAGGTCCATATTTTTCTATATATTTTTCACAAGTTCTTAAATGAGCTCTCATTTCACTCAGACATACCTAAGTAATGAGAAGCAGCAGCTTGTTAGGTTTTATACCATGACACATTCACACTAATACATCACTCAGTATTTTGTTCTATATTTCTATATATTTCTATATTGAACTATATTGAACTATATTTCTAGTTCAAAGCCTTGTTACCACATTGTGGCTATACCCGGGGAAGAATACACATCATCTACTACTGGCTCAGTTTCTCAAGCATTATGTTACTGGTTTAGTATTGCTCTAATACATTTTATAATAATCACATCCATCTTATGAGAGTAAAGTGAATTAGAGTGAAAAAATTATTAGTTTGTGGTGATTTTACTTGTTCCTTACATTGACCCTTAATATTTTGGAATTAAATTAGGGAGGCAATAGGGAAACATTTCTAGTCTGGGGAGGTGGACCCTCCCAGTTCACTTCTTGCTCTGTCTTTAGTGGTGAAAATCTAGGTGAACTCTGTTAAAAACAAAAATTTTCCAACTTGAGGGCTGGATTCTGACCTCAGTGAAGTCATCAGCAAAACTTTTTACATATTCATTAAGGATAAGATTTAGGTTTTATATTGCTGCTGCTACTGGATATTTCCTTTAACTCAGAACTTCTAAATAACAAAACCGGTGAAGCAGAATCATGATGTATTTTCTATGATGAGAAACAATATGAAATGATAAGAAGTCACCATGTTGAGATCTTAAAATATTATTTGCACAGAAACAGTGCAGAGAGATTAATATTACTTACAGGTTAGTCTGTATTTTTAACCTTTAAACATTGATGACTGGTTCCAGTGAATCTTGGTGAAGAAATTTAAAATAACCCTGTCCCAGATGTCTGTGCCGTGGCTCCACTACAAACGATCATCCTGACTGCACATCAGCAGAATGAAACACGCTCATGCCTCAGCCCCTTAATTGCGATTTCCACTCCCCAAGTGGAAACTGTAAATGAAATTAGGTTTATACTAACACAGTAATCCATGCGTTGGCGTGACTGAGACACTGCAGGAGCATTTGCCAAGGGGTAGTCTGCCAAATATCAGAAACAACATACAAAGGTGTCTTGACGCTATGATGCATTAAATGCACTCTCCTTTTCAACATACCTTAGTGGCCTCACCGATGGCTTTATGCAAGAAATACAGCCAACACTTTCTGCAGCCATAAGAAAGATTATAAACCCCTGCAGATGTCCATATGCAGGTCACTTCTTGTGCTCTGCCACAGTAGAGCAGAAGGCAGTACTTGAGCTCTACTAAGTAATGAGAAGCCTAGCTAAGCTATACGTAGCTCAGCGCTTCTTAACATACCTGTTACAACTGGGTTCCTTCTGCAAAACCCAATTTTAAAAACTACTGAAATTAAATTCGATATTTAGCTATTGTTAGTATCAAGGTGTTGCAGTTCATGCATTTCATTGTTAGTTTTAAGCAAATCTTTCCCAGGTAGAAAATACATGGCAAAAAGGTAAAGAACCAATAGTGTTAACAACAAATAAACATTTTTGCTGCTTTTCTTATGTTCTCTGTAATTCCCTACAACGCTGCAAATAGCAGTCTTTCCGAAGTTCACACATTTACTTGCTGATTTACGTTTTATGGTGTTTTCACACTGCTGCAGCTAGACAAGAAAGATTTAAGGGTATTGTTTTGCAGTTTGCAAGACAGGAGAAATTATAAAAGCCAGATGTGAATCCATTCAGAGAAAAAATAAGAGGGAGTCATATATAAGCTGTACAATCTCCTCCCACAAAACAACACAGGCATAAAAATATGGGGGGAGAGCAGTACTGAAGAGTGTTCATTATACAGAAAGAGGCACAGAGTAAGTATTCACAAACATGGGAGAAAATACTTGGGTTTATATGAATTTTCAAATAAACGTATATTAATTCAATCTTGTTTAATTGTTTTTCTTATTGATATATGCCCTGTCCTGCACCACAAAGTCCTGTTAACCTTTTGCTCTGCACCTTGTTTTGATGAAACATGATTAACATGTTCCAGTTCAAACAGTAGCATTTAAAACTTCATTTCCATGTAAGTGATGTTTCAAAAGGCTTTATTTAGATTTAAGGAAAAAGGCTAAGTTTAAGTAGCTTTACCAAGGGTGGGGGGCAGGGGGGCGACACGACAGGGATGGACGACAGGGTGGTTTAAAAAAAAAAAAAAACCCACAAAATTTTGTATTTTTGTCCTGTATTTTAACGGATGCAATTGTGGCCAGGATTTTTATAATTAAACAGTCACAGAATATGAAAAAAACCGGATTTGTCCTTTCTCCAGCCAAAGCCAACACAGGGAACCAAGAAGATTCAGCTCCCATAGGTTTAGGCTTGAGCTTAATATTTGCAATGGCACTGGCAGAGTGTTTTAATGCTCTTTTAGATACAGAACTTGATAAATCACAAAAATTTATTCTTCCATCATCATGCTGGTGGAGTTTCTCTGTTTAGACATGCCCTTAAAAACAGATCTTAATAGTGTTAGTTCTCGTGCATGGATACATCTCTGGAATTATTTAGTAGTTAGTGTTCAAGGCTGCAAACCTCTGTTTCACATTCTGTGCAATTTCGGTATGTGCTCTCCATCTTCTTGGTAATATCAGTGGCTGGAATTCCTTCAGAAGGGAGGTAAGCGCGGCAGTAAGGGCACGTCCATGCATTATTCTTTAAACTTGCAGAAATACAGGAATGACAGAATCTATACGTAGAAAGAAATGAAAACAAATGTGGTAATTCCCCCAAAACACGCTTCAGACAAGGCAGGGTATATAGAAAAAGCATCAAAATCTTGCACTAAATGCATCCTCAGTGTAACACTGCAGGCTATTTGTTCTTAGGGTATACTGAGAAGATTGTGGGTACTGTTCCTGCAGCCCTACTTGTGTTAAGGGGAGCACTGAAAACAGACAAACTGAGCACCCTTGTAGCAAGGAAATGTATGTGACTGTGAGGACTCAGTTCAGAGCAGAAAGAGAGGAGCCTGTCCCCTGTGGGCCCGGCAAAGCCTGCAGTCCATGATTTCAAAACCTGCTATCACAGCAAAGATTATTTCATTTTTGTAGTGTTGCTGCTGGATGATGTCACAAATATACATACTGATAGCTTACTGTAAGTCTTCCTGAGCCCATAAACAGAAGAATACTCCATGCCGCTCCTGTGATGGAGAAGAATCCAGGTTGTTAGGACAAGGGAATTTCTCCAATACATGATGAAGTCCGGAGCTGGAGAATTACACTCAGAGGTTTTAGGCAGCAGTCACAGGGAAAGTGTTAACTTGTTGTGGTATGTGGTTCGCTGACCTAGCTATCGCAGGGTTTTGACTGGATAAAGGCATACCTACCTCTGCGAGTGTCCAAGCCACTTCACTTCTCTGGTTTTAGTAATAAAAGCAGGTTGGATTAGCGGTCACTGCAGATGCTTTTGAAAGCTTTTTGTCAGTTAGGGATATGAAGATAAGCTTTGGTGAATCTTCCCCTAGAGATTTAAGACATTACCGCCCTTCGCTATCTGAGCACCACTGCAAAGCCCCAGTGCTAATGGGACAGGAGATGGCCTTTCTTTGCATTAGATTATGGCTCCCCATCACGTCAAGATAGGGATCTGGTGGTCTCAGGTAGAGTGACAGCCTGGGGCTGCAAGGAAGGACAAAAGAAAGGATGCAGACTGACTGCTGCCCCCCTGGCTTTGGAGGAGCTGTTGTGCCAGACTGCAACCCACAGTGAGTGCGCTGCTCAGCCTGGGTGAGTGTGCAGACAGCAGACACATAAGGGTGAGGAGGTGGCAAAAGTCCTCGCACCTCTGCGATAGATGTGCACTTGTGCCCCTCTCCTAAGTACCACAGCCCTGCAGCAGAAGCAAACTTGTGTCTGCAACCCCAGCTGCGTGAACGCAAAATTTCACCTAAATAAACTGCTGACTTTGCATTGAAACAGCTAAGGAGCAGGAACATCTTCCTTTTTGTCAATTCTGCTTGGAAATTCAATGCAGTAGCTTCCAGAAGAGAGGCACCAAAAACCGTAAATCACTGCGGTCATGATCAGCAGATCACTCAAATCAGCTTGTACTGGTGGTCATGCTGTGCCAATTTAGGATGTTGCCACTCACACTCTCCTGTGCTGCCCCTCTGTTGAATCATAGAATCATTTAGGTTGGAGAAGACCTTTTAAGATCGAGTCCAACCATAAACCAAAGGTTACCCACCTTTCCTTCTGTCTCCTCTCCCAACCCTCCAGCCCAGCAGAAGGTATCATGTGCTTATCTCTCAGATACTTCTACTCAGTTTGGCGTTTTAGTACAAATCCACCTCCTTTCCCAGTTGCTAAAATGCTAACCTTTGCACCAGAGGTGCTAAATCCACATTGCCCCCACCAGCTCTGCTATGTAGACAGCAACTCCAGCAGAGGCGTGGAGTTGGAAGCTGAGGCAAAACCTTCTTAAGCCGCTGTAAAACAACTTGCCAAGCTTGCCAGTGCACTCCGCAACAGCATTTCTAACATACTTAACAGCCTGTGATCGACCTATAGCAGGATTTCAGATGTAATCTCTTCTTTGGAAGCCTTCTTCCTATATAGCTCCACGGAGCCATGTAAAATACAATCAAAGCCTAAGTCAGACAGAAGGTGGTATTTTGCAGTTACAGAAGTATAAATGATTACACAAAGTGCAAAGAGAGTACAGCCAAGACCCAACATGCTCCCTGTCCAAGGATAAACTCTGAATTGTTACACACGGTTTGCCCTCGGGCAGGTTTTAGCTTAGATTATTCCTGCACTTTAGACAGGGTTGAAAAGGTTTCTTTGTTTCCTTGAGGAACAGATGAGTCTTCTATAAATAACCCTGTACAAGGTTCACACATGCTGTCTGAGAGCTTTCCCCTTTTAATGTCACAAAATACAAAATCAGATTACCCTTTGCCAGTTTGTTCACCCTCCCCCTAAAACTGTCAGTAGCAGAAAAAAAGTTAACATAAAGGATGCAAGGATTGGTGAAGAGCAACTACGCTCATGCACTATACACAAATAGTCTTTTGCTACTAGTCAGTGATTTGTTCAGTTGACTGTAAAAACAAATTGCAAGAATTTCAGGTTCAACAACAAAAAACCCTCCACCCTTAACCCAATTTATCACTCTGCTTTATTCGCTCAGTCCATATCTAAACAGGTAAAACAAATAAACAAACAAAACTTAAAGCAGTGCAGGTAGATGAAACAAAACCTAAGCATCTCAGGATATTGACCCTGAACATTGCTAAGCCCTACTTTTTTCCCCTTCCGTTCAGCCTCCAAACAATTGCCTCAAGTTTCTAGTTAGAGGCTGCATAACTCTTCTCAAATCCAACAAAAGCTAATACATTAGTTCTTGAAGATACTGAGGGTGCTGCAAACAGTTGCATTTTTAGACATACATACATGTGTATGTCTCGGCTCAGGAGCACATCATTTTCCATGACCTGGAATAAATAATAAAACAAGCCTCCCCAGGCGAATATCAGAAAAGGCGCAGCTACTTGGCTGGATTTCTGTTGAGAAGGAACTCTGCAAAGTTGCCGATAGTTTCTGAGGCCAACAAGTCGTCCTGGAAACTAAGAACGGGCTCAGAAACTTGCTAGGAAGCCTTTTATTCTGTTTTTCTTTCTTTTTTTTAATTTTTCCAAAATTATTCCTAAACAGTGGCTTAAGCCATACTTCTGACTGCCGTTATCACTAGGATGCCTGTGCCAGGTGCCGTTTGTAAAGGGAGTCACTAGCAGATGGTTCATGTTTGTTCTTGCATTCTACACCTGCATATGTTGCTCTGTGCTGATTCTATTTGGGACCTTTATGCCATGCTTGCATCTGGACGAGACTGAGATTAGGGGCGATACTCTAGTTATGGCTCACATTAAATTTGTGGCGAAGACAACCATTAGAAATACCCACTTGGAATCTGAACCAGAACACACTCGCTCTAGAACAGCCGGTTTTACTCGTTGATTTTTTAAGTGGTCCAGAATAACCAGCCTTATCCTAAAGCAGCTATCTGCGAATGGATTTTCCGGCATATCCTAACCTTAAGCAAAGTTAGTTGGGATGAATCTAGACATACTTCTAGGTATGTAACAGGAAAAAAAAAATAGGGCACAGGTGTCCCAACCTCTCTCTGCAGTCAGCAGGGAAACAGATGCGACTTATTTCAGGTAGTTCAATCTTAAACGGGCTGACTGCGGAGCCGCTTACCTGTGCCCGCCGCCTATGGAGGCATGCGGACAGTGCTGCTGCTTTACCCTTTACCTATATGTAAACCACTGAGGAAACACGGTTACTCTACTTTCGGTCAGCTCCAGGCGGATTTTTCCCCCTCTCCCTCGGCTTCTCCCTCAGGCCTCTCCCCGGCCGGGCGAACCCCGGCTGTCCGCACCCCGCACCTCTCCCCTTGCCAGCCCCACACCCCGACCTCCCGCCCGCCTCCATCCCAGGGCCGCTCCGCCGGCACGGAACCTCGGGGAGCCCCCTCGCCCGGGCCGGCGCTGGCTCCGGCCCTTCCGCCGCGGGGCTGCGGCCGCCGGCCCCGGGCACTTACACGTGTCCGCAGGGCGTCCGCACGGGGCGCTCCAGCACCTCCAGGCACACGGCGCACTCGAAGGACGGGGCGGGCGGCTGCCCCGGGGCCGGGGCCGGGGCCGGGGCCGGCTGCTGCTGCCGCCGCCGCCGCCGCCGCTCCGCCGCCGCCCGGCCCGTGCCGCCGCCCAGCGCCGAGCCCATGGCGCCGCCGAGCCCAGCCGGACCGAGCCGAGCAGCCCCGGACCGAGCCGAGCCGAGCCGAGCCGAGCCGCCCGCCGCCTGCGGGAAGCCCTCGCCGGCCGCCCACCGAGGCCGCCCCGGCAGGGAGAGGGATCCCCGCGGGGCCCCGCCCGGCAGGTCCCGCCTCACCGCTCCGGCCCGGCGGGATCTGGGATAGCGGCAGGTCTCCCCCGTGCTGGGAGAGCGGCGGAGGGACACCCCACCCCATCCCCCCATCCCCTTCTTTGTTTTTTCAACAGAATTTTACATCGCGGGGTGCAGGGGTGCTGTGGATGGGGAGGGGGTTGAGGTCTTGAACTGGCCACGAGGTAGGCGTGACCTTGAATTTTTTTAAGCCGAAAAAGCGTCAAAATCGAATCGCCACGGCGTTATTTCTTGTGACTCCCTGTGATGCATACTTACGAAATACTAGTATTTTTAAGAGAGATTAGAGCCGTGATGCTGCTTTAACTACCAAGGCGCGGAACCGGTGAGCGCAGATGGAAGTGACAAGGCACTTAAAATAGTGGCAGGCAGCCACTCTTTGTGGTGGTGGCAGTGGTGGCAGGCAGAATTATCTCGAAGCTGATAATTCAGTCAATGATTACTTTTTAAAATAAATTCTATGAGCACTGGAGATGGCATTTTCTCAGATGTGGACAACAGTGGCCCACATTAATTGTGCCAGCACGATGGACAGTCAGCCAGCGCTGTCAAAGAAAACAGGGAAAGATGGGATGGCTAAAAACTATAGACAATGGCAATAGATATTTGGGAGAAATTCTTTTTCTCTCTATTTGTAAAGGTCATGAAGGACCTTAGTTCTCTGTTTTACCTGTTTTCAGCCTCTTCTTCACCATGTACCCTGATGATAGCTGTGATGGGGATGTCTGTGGCAAACAACAACACGGGGCAACAGAAGACATGAGGCATGTCCTTGTGTTGGCAATGGACACAAACGTAGGTTAATTTTAGTAGAAGTTAAGGTGTCCAAGGGCTGCTGAGCTGTGGAAACAAAGCTGTGATTTTTCTTGACGTGTTCTCTCAGGTCATGCATCCCTGTGCATGGAGCTCCTCTGCCCATGGTGGAATGTGAAAGAGGCAAGGGAGAATCCTGGAAGGAGTTGAACGTGTGCAAACATTGCATGGTAGCCTCAATGTAGCTCTCAAAGCGACCTACGAAAGCTACTGTTGGGTTATTTTTGTCTGTGATGAATAAAAATAAAAGCAGATTCTTTCTAGGTGTCCCCAAGTACGTAAACACCCGCAGAACAAAGATAGTATTCGCAGTTATTTCTACAAGTACTGGAAACTTCACGATACATTTAGTAACGCACAGAAGTGAATTACGATCTGTCTGTCTGTTTCTTACTTGGCTAGAAGTTCTGTCTGCTCTACTAGGTACAGTTGGAATAGGTTTCAATATCTTTCGGGCAGTGTATTTTTTATTATGACAGATTATTGCTTTTTTCTTTAACATTGAGGAAATTTGAATATAGAAGCAGAAAAACTAGTATCTGTGCGTGTCTCAATATATGTGTATATTTTCCAGTATCCAGTGTATTTTCTGTAGCTTAATATTTTTACAGAAGCAAAGTCAAGTATGACCCACTTTTGAGTACAAAATAAAAAGGGAAATGCAGTAGATTGGGCAACTCCAAGATGAAAACATCAGCAAGTTTGGTATCTTTCAGTCTGTGTCTGGCCTGCAATAAAACTAGTAATCTCCTGTCAAACTGATTTGTGTGGAAATTTCCATCACAGGTTTGGTTTTGGAGGAAGATATCACCATTTTCTGGGCCCAGACTCTGCAGTGATGATTATCTCATACAAACAGCTTTTACAGTCATGTTATTAACTTGCCAAATCAAATATGTAGTGACAACAGAAGGATAGCAACATTTCCTGTGCCTGCTATTTACTCATATGCTACCCCACTGATGAATAATAAAAGCAGATCTAAGAAGAATTACATCTCATCTTAGGTAAAAACCACAAAAATCAGGACAGCAGTATGCATTGTTACAGAAACTGCAACAAAATACGTTCCAGCATATGTAAAATCTTGTCAGTCAGAATCAAGTCAATGGATTTCCTCTGTCAGTTACTGCTTTTCTTTAGTATCAAATAAATCACAAGGAAAATGATAATACCATGCTACTGGCTGAACTCTAATTTTGTCTACTGCTGCCTTACGTTTGGTGTCACTTGGTTAAGATTCAGATCTCAGTTATACCCAAATTTAATTTATTTGCATATAATTGCATTAATAATATAAAGTTATAAAATGTCATTAGCCACTGTAAGATAATTAAGTGCAAATGTTATAAAAGACAATCAATCAGGGACTAAAACTGTAAGGTTTTTTCTGGTAAATCACATACTCATTTAAAATCTGACCTAATGTAAGTATGAATATCGAAGACATTATATTTTGAAGGATAAAAGTAAAATGCTTCTTTAAAAAAGCATTAGAAAACCCAAATAAGCCTTTAAGTGCCTGTCAATAATATGTGAAAATAAAAACGGCATTGTCATCATTGACATATGGAGAATGGAAGTCTCAAGAAGACAGCAGTAAAACTGCGTTAGAGATTTTTGGAATTACTGACGGTAATTTTCCAGTACCGAATAGGTGGTACACACACAGATCTGACCGTGGTGGGATGGGCTGGGATGATCACAAGGCTGGAAGCTTGTGGTGGCATGAAGATCAGTGCTCATAACCAATTACATCAAATAAGAGCAGACAGAGTACAGGCTCAGCCAAGATCTGTTAACGTGTGCACATTTATGGCCGAGTAGGCATTCATAGATGTGTATGTATTTACTTAGATACACACGTACAGATAAATACAGATACTCTGCTCTGGTGAGACCTCACCTGGAGTACTGCGTCCAGCTCTGGAGCCCTCAGCACAAGAAGGACATGGACCTGTTGGAGTGGGTCCAGAGGAGGGCCACAAAAATGATCCGAGGGCTGGAGCACCTCTCCTACGAGGCCAGGCTGAGAGAGTTGGGGTTGTTCAGCCTGGAGAAGAGAAGGCTGCGAGGAGACCTTATTGCGGCCTTTCAGGACTTAAAGGGGGCCTACAGGAAAGATGGGGAGAATCTTTTTAACAGGGCCTGTTGTGCCAGGACAAGGAGTAATGGATTTAAACTAAAGAAGAATAGATTTAGACTGGCTATAAGGAAGAAACTTTTTACAATGAGGGTGGTGAAGCACTGGAACAGGTTGCCCAGAGAGGTGGTGGAGGCCCCATCCCTGGCAACATTCAAGGTCAGGTTGGACGGGGCTCTGAGCACCCTGATCTGGTTAAAGCTGTCCCTGCTCCCTGCAGGGGGGTTGGGCTAGATGACCTCTAAAGGTCCCTTCCAACCCAAAGCATTCTGTGATTCTATGATTCTATGATATCTGCCTGATTAGTTTCCTAGAAGAAAAAAAAACTTAAGAATTAAGAAAATATGAGAAGGTACTAGGGAAGAAACTTAAGAATATTAATGAAAATCAGGGTGCGTATCAGAAGACTTTATTGGATAGAAAGTGTTCCACAATATTTTAAATATTAAAATGAACAATTTTATTAAAACCCTTTTAGGGAAAAGGAAGGTAAGACAATAGTTAGAAGTAGATAGCAATCACAAATATGTCAATAAAAATTACCAAATGAAGCCAAAGAAAATTGAAGCCTAGTAAAACTAGGGACAACAGAAGGAAATCTTAAGTATAAACAAAAGAAGGTAAAACAGCAGCTAAGGCTTGGTACTAGATTGATAGGAGAGTGCTAATGGTGTAAAGAAGTGTTCAACAGTTAGCTAGTAAGGAGCAAAAGGTTGTATTTATCTCTGATCAGGCTATTGGATAATTTGTTAGCCCATAATGACAATGTAAGTATTAAACCACATTAATTAGGAATAAATATTCTAAAAGGAAGGCAGAAAGAGCTTGTACCCAATAATCCTAGAAGAGTTGGCTGAGGAGTTTTCTGTCTTGCTGTTAATTATTGTTAACAATTCTGTGCATACCATGGAAGTCCTCCAATGCTGGACTCAAATGACATGGTTGACCTCATCAGTTATAAAATGTAAAAGATGAAGTTCAGTCATAAAAGTATATTGATGCTTAACATGGTTTCAGAAATAGGACTTGGCAAGCTGAACTCAGGTTGTTCTCTGATGAAGTTACAAATGTAAGTGCTTTTGGTAACTGTGCTGACATAATACACTTACATAGAATATTGAACTTAGTCTTTCATGGCCTTCAAACTAAAATAAATTAGCATTATATAATATGAATAAGGTACACAGGAAATAAGAAATGCTATATGACAGTTTTTACAAAGTAGCATCAAAAACATACATACCTGATCTTACATGATATTCCTATGAATAATCTGGAAACAAATATAAACCCACCAAATGACTGTATTTGCAGATGCCAAAAGCACAGATGAATTGATAAATCATGATGGTAATGGACATCGCACAGTGTGATCTAGATTCCAGGATAAATTGGACCCATTCAAAGAAAGTGAATCCTAAAAAGTCAAGTGCAAGCTCATACATCTAGGGGAAAAATAAATTGTACTATACTTCTAGAAGAGTAACTAGTGTCTGAACATAATCAAGCAGCAGGGTGGAGAAGCAGAGTTCACTTCCCTGGTAGCACTGCTATCAATGAAGGCTGATGATTTCTGATGGGGATAACGACAGTAAAAGTTGAAAATGAGGATATTTATTGCATTAGATTCATTCCTCTAAGTGCAGAACAAGTGGAGGAACCTCTGTTTAGTGTGACTCCCCTAAAAAATTTCACCTAAAATTTTTTTTTCTTAATCAAGGGATAGAGTTAAACCCTTCAGCTTAGCTGTCGTTTATCTGAGTGCTGTGCACTTTCTACACAAATTTGAAAGAAACAGCTGCAGTAACTGTTCAAGTAGGGCAAAGTTGGGCATTTATTGATTTATATCAGACAGGTTTTAGTACTCAGACATAAGATTTCAATGTTTGTCAGTTCTTTATTTTCTATTTTTGTGGTCTTTGAGCATCGTTAAGCTAAGTATTCTGGAGAGTCACAAAGCTTTAAGGGGCTCGTTAGCTCTGGAGTGACAGTGATGCTCATTCATGAGTTTTTAGACTGATTCCCCAAAGAGGTTAAACAGTATCATCATCTTCTCTGCGTGCATATAAATCTGCCTGGCAGCGCCTGCCCTTGCTTTAGACCCCACCTGATGACAGAGCTGCTCTGTCGAGACTTGAGCCTTCTCCTGTACCTCACCCAGAAATGGTCCCAGCCCCATCTGCGACCACTGAGCTGCTGTAGCTGCTCCAAATGCCAGTGCAGAGCCTCCCCAGCACCCTCTGCCGAGGCACCCCCGGGGGCTCGGGGACCAGACGTCCTTACCCAGTACGGGGAGGGTTTCTTCAGGCTGGTTGTTGGGGCAGGCCAAAGGAAAGAGAGAGAAATACCGTATGAGAAGGCTCTAGCAGGCAGTAGTTTGAAGAGGCTAAGCTTGGCCTGCTAGCTGGTTGTATTAGCCCTGATGAAAAACAGCAAGGGCTACCGAAGCCATGATATTTACAGAACACAGTGTCTGTTGAAGGGACACAAGCATAACCTTGAGAGAGAAGAGCTGGGAAACATCGTAACGTGATAAAACATGAGACAGTTTTCCCTCTTGGGCCCTTACTGTGGCTTCACTGTCCCTTCAGTCAAGGCATAGCATACTTCAGATAACCCGTGCCCACAGATAATCTACACAAAACTGCATTAAGGAGATGGGGAATAATCAGAAGGGATGAGACACGGGGAGACGGTTCCCAAGCAGAAGCTCTGGGATACATTTCCCCTGGTGTAACCCAAGCGTGCATATAATGAACACTGCTGCTGAAAACACAGAGCATTTTCCCACCCACGCATCAGCCACAGTTTTACAACAGAAAATACACATTGAAGCACAACAACAGATGTTTGTTGACTGGCCTAAAAAGAGCACACCGAGCCGCCTTTCCTCCTTGTTCCCTTGTCCTAATTGAAAATGCTAAGATTGTAGAGGATTTCCTCGTGTGAGTTTCCTGTCACTTGGGCAAGTCAAAAAGAAGCAAGTATTTCCCACTCCCAAAAGGGAGACACTAGAGCATGCACATATGTCAGGCAGCAGTGCTGGTGCCTTGAAATGTGAATTTCAATTTCAGTGAGCTTCCTTACATCCTGACCCTTCATCTCTTTACCTGATTTTAATGAAACTGTTATATGAGAAAGTAATCTCTGGCAATGTTATTATTCGGTATAGCCTTCTAAAACCTTAATGTCTTAACCTTTGTTTGTGGAGTCATAAAATTAAGTAATTGGGTGAGGTCAATTGAAGTAGACACATGCTGCCTGGTGACAGCATGTGTTGCCATGAAGCTGTGTTTATAAAATCATGTGTGTAATCTCTAACTTCTGCTTGTACTTTGAGGAACTACAGAGTTCCTGCAGGGAAAACCCTTGTGAATTCAGCTAAGAAGATAAGCTGTATAAGCACAGATATTTTTAATGGTTGGCATTTTAAGAGAAGGTTTCAAATCTTTTTGTTAATTTATGCAATTTCTTAGCTTCTATGCTTCTTTCATGGAAAAGCAGCAATGAGAAAAAACACTGCCTGAAATTTATTTTTTGTTATCAACACATAGGAAAATAATCTATTTAAAGCCAAGTAACTTTAAAAACTTCCTTTGTTATTTTGATTCCCCTGTTCCTCATATTTGTCTCCAGCTCCAATCATATCTCTAGCTGTGGCTTCCACACAGATTCACCGACTGTCCCACCACAGCCACAAGGGCCCTCCCTCCTGCCTATCCTTCGTTTACCCTCAAACTATTGCTCTGTCCTCTTCATCTAACTGAGATTTGCATCCAATGCTTTTTCCTTGCACTATTGCCCCTCCAGGTCCAGCTTTGTACACCAGTGTGTTTTTTTCCCCCAGTGTTTCTTTGCAAGCTAGTAACCCATGTCTGCTGGCTTAGCTTCCTAGATTTTTCGATTACTTTTTCATGTAGTATTGCCTGACCGGTAGCACTCACTGCTTTTCTAATCAATTTGAAGCAGAAATTATTTGTAACAAGTAAATGTTTTCTTTTTTTTCTTTCCTCCGTGCAAGAATTCATGCTTGTGTGAACATTCGATTTTCTATGTTAGTCAGAAGTAACTGACTTACAGTCATCTGTAAGTCATTGAGAGGTGATTTGTGAGCACACTGGGTCACCAGCACGGTGCTGGGGCGGGAGCTGGGGCTCACCGAGGCAACACGAGGTGGGCCTGTTGCCGGTGGATGCCGCGGTGGCCAGCAGGACCGAAGCCCCCCACTGCCCCGGGGCTGCCGTGGCCGCTGCCGCCAGCACTGTTGCCTGCTACAGGGCGGAATTAAGAAGCTGTCATGTCCTCGAGTTACTTTTAATGTAGTTGGGTTGGACTGTGGTTTAAGACCAGATGCAGTATTTCTAGCATGTGGATTTTTGTTACTCGTGTCCACAGAGAAGCTACAAATTTAGACGTTACCTGTGCAAGCTGTGTTGTTAAAAGAGCCGAGACACTGACTTTACAGATTGTTGCTTTTCAGTTACATTTTAATATTTTGGGTTAAACAGCAATGTGCTTAATGCAGAGGAACTTACAAATACATCTTAATACTAAATTTTCCTCATCTTTTTTCTTAAAAGGGAATGGTGGCACATTACTGTTGTATTCAACTGGATTTTCTCTTCTGCTTTTCAACATACTTAAGTAATTAGTCTTGGAGACAGAAGAAGAAGATGAAAATGAGCCAAACACTAGATTCTCACTTAGTAATCAATATTTTCCTGGCTCACAAAGAGTATTTTTCCCAGGTTTTTAGTTACATAAATAAAGTGCTACATAATGCAACGTCATACAATAATAATAAAAAGCCTTGGGATTATAACATCAGAGTTTTCCATTGTTCACCAGATATTACTCCAGGGGATAAAATCAATTTGAGATTTCCTGTCTTTCATATGATTAGAATCGCCTCTCTGTCTTTCCACAAACAGATGTCTTTTACCACATTTAATAGACCAAACAAAGCAAAAAGACTAAATAAACTTTTCCTCATCATTTAAAGAAGTTCAGTCCGAATCAGCAGTGCAGGTTTTCACTGCAAAAGGTATTTCAATGCAGTAGAAACAATTAAGTAGCCACAGAAAGGCCGTCTCAAGCTTGCTAAAATTTAACGATCACAATAGTCAAGTAGATGCAATTCATCTATCACACCACAGGCTGATTGAAGAGAAAGAAATTTCTAAAACTGCCTTTATTGTATGCAAAAAGGTGTGAGAAGTAATATTTCCAAACGAACATTTTGTTATTCAGGTTCTAATGAATAGAATTTGCAGTATTCCTAGAAGGTACCCTGTTTACACTCTCCGTGACTGTAAATTATCACAGTTGGCAAAAAAATTGAAGAGCAGGAGAAAAGCAAAAGATAAACACTACTACTCAAGAGATTTTTTTTTACTAATAGCATGATCAAAGATTCTCTTGGAAAAGGTTTCTTCAAGTTACATATTCCTTTCATTCTGTGTGTCTGGAGAGTTTAGGGAAAGATGAAACAGTCCAAATAGCTTGTAAAATCTATGAGTTTTACTCAGTTTAATAATTCTTTCAACCCTAGTACTTGCTGAATAAAATCATCAATAAAAAAAACCCCAAGTTGCACTCCAGTTGCTCTCCACTTTGTACCTCCATAAATCTTTCCCAAGTAGACTCATAATCATCTGGAGCAACGAACTAACGCAGCTGAAAATTAAGCCTATTTTTAAGAAATGGTCCAGCTAACCACTTGGCCAAAGCTGCACAAACAGGAGAAAGGGGCCGTGGCTCCAGGCTGGAGATGGGACCAGCCCTTTCAAAGGAAGCCTGGGCTGTGAGCGACCTCAGCCATCTGCAAAACTACCCTGGAGTTGATGAAATGTTCCTTAGAAGGCGTGAACTGGACCTGCAGAGGCAATATGCAGGATATAACTTCTGCACTATTTTGGTTTGGATGAGAAGCATGCTTGCTCACTGCAATTTGGGTTTGTACGAAAGAATGATTTTAGATGTAACTGAACTAGAAAATGCTTTCCATGGACACAGCTACTGCACTCAAACTGCTAATGGGAGTCCAGTCCACAAGATGAAAAGTGCCAGCTGTTTCAGTCTACAGAATCCACTCCTCTTAGGACGCACTACTTGTTAATGTAGACATAGCCAAGTATTACTTTCTCCTAGCTCCATTTTGGGGGTAACTTCCATCATCTGCTACTGTCTGCAGTGAAAGCACCAGAGCTGCTTCCTTGATAATGGCGAGGCAAAGGGCTGTTAACAGGGAAATGAAGAACATGTAATTTTGTTTATTGAGATTTATTATTCCGCTTTAAGTCTTCTTGCTGAATGTAAGAAATACTACCTTTATTCTGCAATATTATTCAACTTCTCAATTCATAGAATCATAGAATCATAGAATCGTCTAGGTTGGAAAAGACCTTTAAGATCATCCAGTCCAACCATTAACCTACACTACCAAGCCCACCTAAACCAATCAAGGGTAGACTAGACTAAACCATATCCCGAAGTGCCACATCTACCCGTTTTTTGAACACTTCCAGGGATGGTGACTCCAACACCTCTCTGGGCAGCCTGTTCCAATGCTTGACCACCCTTTCCGTAAAGAAATTTTTCCTAATTTCCAGTCTAAACCTCCCCTGGCGCAGCTTGAGCCCATTTCCTCTTGTCCTGTCGCTAACTACTTGGGAGAAGAGACCAACACCCACCTCACTACAACCTCCTTTCAGGTAGTTGTAGAGAGCGATAAGGTCTCCCCTCAGCCTCCTCTTCTCCAGGCTAAACAACCCCAGCTCCCTCAGCCGCTCCTCATAAGACTTGTTCTCCAGACCCTTCACCAGCCTTGTTGCCCTTCCCTGAACAC
Source organism: Pelecanus crispus (assembly GCF_030463565.1). Classification (NCBI taxonomy): domain Eukaryota; kingdom Metazoa; phylum Chordata; class Aves; order Pelecaniformes; family Pelecanidae; genus Pelecanus; species Pelecanus crispus. The sequence goes on along the minus strand of NC_134644.1, from coordinate 126,504,066 downwards.
ACTCCAGCACCTCAATGTCTTTCTTGTATTGAGGGGCCCAAAACTGGACACAGTATTCCAGGTGCGGCCTCACCAGCGCCGAGTACAGGGAGACAATCACCTCCCTGCTCCTGCTGGCCACAGCATTCCTGATACAAGCCAGGATGCTGTTGGCCTTCTTGGCCACCTGGGCACACTGCTGGCTCATGTTCAGCCGGCTATCTACCAACACCCCCAGATCCTTTTCGGCCAGGCAGCTTTCCAGCCACTCCTCCCCAAGCCTGTAGCGTTGCATGGGGTTGTTGTGCCCAAAGTGCAGGACCCGGCACTTGGCCTTGTTGAACCTCATACAGTTGTCCTCGGCTCATCGATCCAGCCTGTCCAGGTCCCTCTGCAGGGCCATCCTACCCTCGAGCAGATCGACACTCCCACCCAATTTGGTGTCGTCTGCAAACTTACTGAGGGCACACTCGATCCCCTCATCCAGATCATTGATAAAGATATTGAACAAGACTGGCCCTAAAACAGAGCCCTGGGGAACACCGCTCGTGACCAGCTGCCAACTGGACTTAACACCATTTACCACAACTCTCTGGGCTCGGCCACCCAACCAGTTCTTTACCCAGCGAAGAGTATGCCTGTCCAAGCCGTGAGCTGCCAGCTTCCCAAGGAGGATATTATGCGAGACGGTGTCAAAAGCTTTGCTAAAGTCCAGGTAGATGACATCCACAGCCTTTCCATCATCTACCAGGCAGGTCACCAGGTCATAGAAGGAGATCAGGTTGGTCAAGCAGGACCTGCCTTTCATGAACCCATGCTGGCTGGGTCTGATCCCCTGGTTGACCTGTACTTGCCTGTGGAGTTCGCTCAAGATGAACCTCTCCATAATCTTCCCCGGCACCGAGGTCAGGCTGACAGGCCTGTAGTTCCCCGGGTCCTCCTTCCGGCCCTTCTTGTAGATGGGTGTCACGTTGGCAAGCCTCCAGTCATCAGGGACCTCCCCTGTTAACCAGGACTGCTGACAGATGATGGAGAGTGGCTTGGCGAGCTCCTCTGCCAGCTCCCTCAGTACTCTCGGGTGGATCCCATCCGGCCCCATAGACTTGTGAGCATCCAGGTGGCGTAGCAGGTCATTAACTGCTTCCTCCTGGACTATGAGGGCTCCATTCTGGTCCCCATCCCTATCCTCTAGCTCAGGGGGCTGAGTACCCTGGGGATGACAGGTCTGGCTGTTGAACACAGAGGCAAAGAAGGCGTTAAGTACTTCAGCCTTTTCCTTGTCCTCGGTGACAATGTTCCCCCCCACATCCAGCAAAGGATGGAGATCCTCCTTGGCTCTCCTTTTATTGCTAATGTACTTATAAAAGCATTTTTTATTGTCTTTTACAGCACTGGCCAGATTGAGTTCTAGCTGGGCTTTTGCTTTTCTAATTTCCTCCCTGCAGGACCTAACAAGATCCCTGTACACCTCCTGAGTTGCCCGCCCCTTCTTCCAAAGGCGGTAGACTCTCCTTTTTTCCCTGAGTCCCCGCAAAAGCTCCCTATTCAGCCAAGCCAGTCGATTTCCCCGCCGGTTGGTCTTACGACACACGGGGACAGCCCGCTCCTGCGCCCTTAAGACTTCCTTCTTGAAGAGGGCCCAGCCTTCCTGGACCCCTTTGCCCTTCAGGACCGCCTCCCAAGGGACCTTCCCAACCAGGGTCCTGAAGAGGCCAAAGTCTGCCCTCCGGAAGTCCATGGTAATAGTTTTGCTGCCCCTCCGCTTAGCATCACCCAAAATTGAGAACTTTATCATGTCGTGGTCGCTAAGCCCGAGACGGCCTCCGACCTCGACATTTCCCACAAGCCCTTCTCTGTTGGTAAACAGCAGGTCAAGCGGGGCACCTCCCCTGGTAGGCTCGCTTACCAGCTGCATTAGATAGTTATCCCCTACATGCTCTAGGAACTTCCAAGACTGCTGCCTCTCTGCTGTGTGGTATTTCCAGCAGCTGTCCGGCAAGTTGAAGTCCCCCACAAGAACAAGGGCTAGCGATTGTGGGACTTCTGCCAGCCGTTTATAGAATGCCTCATCTACCTCTACATCCTGGTTGGGTGGTCTATGGCAGACTCCCAACAGGACATCCGCCTTTCCGGCCTTCCCCCTCATCCTTACCCATAAGCATTCCACCTTGTCATCACCACTGTCAAGCTCTATACAATCAAAACACTCCCTAACATACAGAGCCACCCCACCGCCTTTTCTTCCCTGCCTATCCCTTCTGAAGAGCTTATAGCCCTCCAGTGCAGCACTCCAGTCATGAGAGTCGTCCCACCACGTTTCCGTGATGGCGACTATGTCATAGATTGCTGCATCATCATTTGAAGCATAAAGGAATTCATTCTGATCTGTATTAAACCAGGAGTCACTGAATTTAGTGCACAAGACGTGATTGTTCCTCTAGTATTGGCAGGGCTATAGTCCTCAGCTTGGGAAGAGATGGAGGGCAAAGGGGAGACAAGAGTCAGAGCACTCCGCTCCAGCAGCTTCCAGGCAGCACAATGCCAACGTGAGAGAGTTCCCTGCTAGGAACTACATTGAATGGATAATTATATTTTTGCTGTTAAGGAAAGAAGGGAAATGGAGGAATGAACGATTTAGTCTGACAGTGCTGGCTCCCAAATTGGAAAGCCATGACCTCAGGATATAATCTCTTTTTCTTCCATGTCTTGTGTCCTGTACCAGTCATGGCAAGGTATAGTCCAAACTTTCCAACCACTTCCAAACAGCCTGCTTAAATTTTTACATTTAGTAATTCCATTTAATTCAGAAAGGTATTTCACATTACAGCATAAATTACACACCGAAAGCATGACGTTGCCAAGTCAAAACAGAAGCTTTTTTAAAATTAATATTCCAGTGAACTTCAAAGTTTTTTTTCTCTCCCCAAAATGCCAGTTGGTAGATTTCAAAATTTCAACTTCTGTTCCAGTTTAAGCTGAAAAAAATGAATAAGGTAATTTCTTGAGGAACAGAAATTAGCTGTTAGATCTACACCTACTATACTTCATCAAAGTCATCGTATACTCCTCAGCTGAGACTGGCAAAGAGATGTAGTGCCTCTAATCTGAGTGCAGTCTGTGTGGTTACACCCTTTTAAAATCATTTAAAGGCTTTGCGATAGCTTGCTTCCCCTTTCCCTCCTGCTCGTGCTACCCCTGGGGCCTCTTTTAGTTGTGGTTCACTATCCAAAAGCCGAGCCTGGTGGAGCGAACTGTCTAGATCCCTCAGCTAGCCACCAACTCAGGCCTGCCGGTCCCTTTCTGGGGGAAGTTTCTTCAGGGGAAAATGCAATGTAGGTACCCGGTGCTGAGTTTGGACCTGCTTGCTTTCCTTCCTTTCTTCTTTTCTTCTACTTCTCTCTCTCTTTTGTTATGTTTTGTTTCATATTTATATGAAAAACTTACATCAATTCTTATGAAGTCTTTTTAGATTTACATCTGTTAATAAAAAGATGCTCTTAAGAGTCTTGGGCAATACCAGCAAATAAAAAATTGCTGTTAATCCTGGGCTGAGTCAGGGGAGTGGTAGATGGCTGCTTCTATGGGGAACAAAAGAGAGGTTCTAGAGAACTATTACCTTGGAATTCCCACCCAGGGCAGGATCATCAAGAGCTACCAGCTCTTCCTATCTCTCTCTAGGTCCTGGGAATTGTTCACAGGAGGAGCTGTATTATCATGCCTGGAAGGAGAACTGCATGACCACGCATTCCCATCCAAGCCCATCAAAGGCACTGGGATCCCGGAGCTGGCAGGGAGAGTGTCCCATTGATTCAGAAGAGCTGGAGATCGACCATCTGCTACCATCTGCTCCTCTTTATGACCCACCCCGAGGTGTGGCTGAGCAAACCTTACCGTCTAACCCTTGCAGCTTCAGATCCGACCTTCCACTTCAGCCAGCGTGTCATCCGAGTCAGAGGATTGCCTGGGCTGTGTTCCAGCCACCATGGGCTTGGTACATACGGGCTTGGTACATGCTTGAGGCCCCCGGCACAGTTCTTACTGCCTTGCTGTGTAAAATCTTCCTTCAGAATTTTTTTTTTCCTTGCCTTTTGGCAAAAGGTGTGTTGATTCAGCACAGGATGAGTTGTTCTTTCTTCTGTCCCTGTGTGTTGTTTCTTGTTCGTCGTGCAAGCTGCAGAAGGGCATTTCAAGAGCTTTTCCTTAGATCTATGGAAGGCAGTGAAACTCAGAGGGCTGCTTGTGCATGGCAGAGCACAGGGACCCCAGCCTCAGACACCACAGCCGCACTCTGGCAGCAATTCACCTTCCACACCAGTGACGCTGGTGCAGAACAGCTAACACAGAGGATCACGCTGTCCAGGAGCCTTGTGAAGGCCAAAAGCAAATCCAAAAGTTGAGAAATCACATTCCCGGATTAACCTTGAGGAGTTACCACATGACAGATAACTGGCTGTAAATCTACACTGGTACCTAACTTGCAATGATTTGTCTGTGTATCAGTGTGGCTTATTAAAAAAACCTCAAACAACCGTCTCCTCCCCCCCAGATATGTGGCTTCTTGCGTGATTTTAGTTAAATCTTAAAATCTCACTTCAATTTGTGCTGGAGTGGACTTCTGTGCAAAACATCACTTCTGTAACTTGGCAGAAGCTTGAACTGAGGAAAAACTCAAATGTGCCCTCGGGCAGAAGCTTGAGCAAAAACTCAAATGTGCGCTTGAAGTTTGCAGGGAGCTTGGAGCTCCAATGTAAATTTTCAAGGATATAGTTTAACCTGTAACTGACTTAGACGGAAGCAGACATGTTCCATATTCAAATAACTGCAAATGAAAGCACTGGATTCAACTTCGGATTGCAGCATTTGCAATTCTATATTTTTTCCTCTGTCTTAAACCTACACAATACAAGTATTATTTTATTAACAGGTGAAAAACCCCTTTCAAACAAACTTCCTCAGCAGCAGCTCAGTTCAGCAGAAAGCTCCCGTTCTCTGGCCTAGTGACCTGCATAAAGGAATTGCAGAACTTGTAAGTTCAGGAAGCTTCCAGCCTGAGGGAGTGAAAAAGCACTCCTGGCAGCAGCAGCAAGGAAGCAGCAGAGGGGCAGAGGCTAAGCACTTTCAAGTCCAAATTTTACAGTCATATTCTCTTTTTTTACAACTGAAACAGTGGACATATTTTTCTGGCTTGGTGATGTTTTTGTTCTAGTCTATTCAAGACACTTTATTATTATTTGTTCTCTTTTTCTATTCCCTCTGACTAGGCCTCCCCTGTCCCACCGCATACTACACAATCTCACTGCTGTTCACCTGCTGTTTCCTTTGATCCATCTCTTCCTCGGTAAAAACCAGCATGTTCAGTTAAATAATTCAGATGCGTAGAACATGGATTCATGACGTCGTATTATCCCTTTGTACTTCTGTCCACTATCTGTCCTATCTATTTGTACACTGTCAGACTCGGAAAGCAAAATTTTGTCCACACATTGCCAGGCTTGGGAATGACACAAGTAATTAGCGATGACATATTCTATTCCTTCTAATGTGCCTTCTGCCTTGTAAATAAAGGTAATTATTATTTGAATCCTCTTTGACTACACCATTTTTAGCAACATCTCTGGGATACAGCACCCTGAGCTACTGTGTTTATCCCTCCTCAGTAGGGCAGGCAAGTCAGAGGCTGCATCAAAGGTTCTCAGTCGTGGGAAAACACTACCTTGTCTGAGGCCAGCACAGCCCACGAGACAGCAGAGCTGTATGAAACAAGTGTGACAGAACCAGTCCTTCGGACAGTGTTGTACTGGGAGAGAACATCACGAGAGAGAAATTCTAAGGACCAAATTCCCAATACTGGGTAAAAAGAAAAACGAGTACAACATGTTTTCACAGAGAATGAATTTTGAGCACACGAATGTAGGTTTAGAATGCAGAGCTGCTCTAATTAAAAAACCCCAATGCATTTACAACAATTTTTTACAACAAAAAATGATTCCTCACTCTGTAATGGCTACCAAAATATTGCTAATAGCCACAGGAAATGTGAACCTCTGCCAGAAACTGAATTGAAAATTGAACGTCTGCCAGAAAGACATAATGATGGTCATAATTTTAAAGTAATTTTTAATGTCGAATCATGTGTGAACAGGATTGGGACTTCTGATCCACTTCAATCTACCAGATGTAATTCATGTACAGTTCTGAAGTAATGGATTAAGAGGAATGTGGGAGAAGCACTGTTCTTCCAAAGTGCCCATGTGGAGGTCACAGTTTAAAGTCCCTGTGAAAACATTATTTTGGAATAGTTTGGGGAATTTCCAACTGTGGCTAAGCCATAAATATTTGCAGAATGTTGGCCTTCACCTTGTTCTAAAAATCTGTCAAAGCCCAAATATTTTTTTCAGCAGTATTTAGTAGCTTTTGGATAACATTCCCAGGACTCAATCCTGAAAAACAGCAAGTTGTATGGCCTATTATTTTTTTTCTTACTGCCCACATTGAATTAATAACTGATTTTTCATTCACAGAGGAAGTTGCTGATCCAATTGATGTAGATGAGTTAACACTAATCTCCCAATTACTGAATTTGTTAGTGAAGACAATTAGATATTATTTTTTTGAGTTTTATTTGGTTTTCCATTAAGGATGTATTAATTCTGTAACATCAACTATAAATATAACGTCATCTTCCTTTTGCTTTTTTTTTTAAAGGTTCTTATATATGAAGATTTACCATGGAAATTAGTGGCACATAAAGAGTACTTCTGGCAGTGGGAGAAATAATGAGGCTTGGCTTCTTATGCCTTTGTAAATCATGCATCTGAAAAATGATGTGTAATCTCCCACTGAATCTAAGCGATAACAACTCTGCCTCTGACATTTGCATTTAGGAAGGAGTGATCTCATGTTTTAAATCTTCCCTCAGAATAAGCTCTCTCCTGTACTTACCTGGCTCACTTCAGTAATTTGTAAAAACTTCCTGCGTCTGACAGGCTCGTCAAATACTCAGAAAAGGGATAATGATTTTCAAACCTTACTGTTGAAATCATGCCTTATTATAGTCTTGCTAAGCCTTGATTTCCCAAGACATGAAAACTTTTTTGTGATGTTTACAAGCCCTGTCCTAAGCACTGTCCCTGATGGCATGTTAAAACCAAACCCTACTACAGTAGTCTGTATTTGTAAAGAACATATTCAAAATTACTCATTCTTACTGATCATCACTGTTGTCTTCCGTCCATGTCACTTCCTTCCTCAGGTTACAAATGTAAAAGCGGGACTTTGTATAATACCATGCTTTAATAGGCAAATCTCGAAAATGAAGCTATTTTACATGATTTTCATCTCATGCCTACAACTGAGCACTGACAGGTCCGCCAGAGAAACCCCCCAAAACTCTTTACTTTTTAACCATTCTGGCTTTTTTTTTTTTAAATAAAAACTTCAGATCTGTTTTTCTGGGGGGGGGGTGCATGGGTGTGTTAATAGTTCTACATTCCCCCCCCCCCCCCCCCCCGAACTCTCACCGCCTAGCAAAGCTCTGCAAAGCCTGGCTGGTCCAACTACCCCCTCCTCCTGCACCTCGTTTAACAAGGGGAGCCTCCGCCGGACGAAAAGCCGGCCCCAAAGCCGGCCCCGGCTGCCCAGCCACGGCGAGGGTGTGTGCGAGTGAGGCGAGGCGAGGCGAGCGGCCTGGCCGGCGGCGCGGCTGCCAGCCCGGGCGCTGAGCCCCGAGCCACGGCGCGGGTAGGCGGGGAGCGCAGCGGCTGGGAGCGGGGGCCGAATGCCGGCCCTCGGCCTGCCGCAAACCAACCTCCCGCCGTCAGGGCGACCCGCCGGGGGCAGCCGCCGCCCGCCGCCTCAGCGAGGCGAGGCCGTTAGCGGCGGTTGGTGACGGCGTCCCGCGCCCGCCCTGTCAGAACGCACCAACGCCCGGGGCGGGGGGGCGGAACGGAGGCACGAACTGACCCATCCCCCCTCCCGCCCGGCCACCGTCGCCTCCCCCTTCTCGGCCGCTTCCGCCCCTGCGCGCCCCGCCCCGGCGCCGCCCCTTTCGGCCAATCACATGAGCGAGCGCGGGGGCCGCCGGGAGCGGGCGCTACCCGAGGGGCTCGGCTCAGGCGCAACATGGCGGCGCTGGCCGGTTGCTGAGCCGTCGGTGGCCGCGGCGTCGGGGCAGGCGGCCGGAGCGGGAGCCGCGGGGAGGCAGTGGCGGGCGGACGGGGAGGGGAAGCCGGCGGAGCCTGAGCGGAGAAGAGCGGAGGAAGGTGGCGGGGTCGGCTCGGGCCCCCGGGCGGCGGCGATGGCCCAGTGCGTGCAGTCGGTGCAGGAGTTCATCCAGGACTCGTTCGTGCCCTTGGTGGCCGCGCTGTGCAGCGAGGAGGCGGAGAGGCTCACCCGCAAGAACAACCTGAGCTTCGCCGAGCTGGTGAAGCCCTTCTGCCGCCTCACCTCGGAAGGTCGGTGCCGGGAGCGGAGCGGGGCGCCCGGCTTGTTTACACGGGGCGGGGAAGGCGGCGCCGCTCCCTTCCGCCCGGCGGCGGCCCGGGGGGCGAGGGGTCCAGCCCGGCCTGCCGCAGCCGCTGTCGCCGCGGCTCCTATGCCCGGTGGGACTGAGCCGAGCGGCGACGGGAGGCGAGACCCCTTCCCCCGGGCTGTGGCGGGGCCGCTCGGCCGGGTGTTCCCGGGAGCTGTGACAGGCTGTGCGGAGGCACGCGTTTGCCGGGGTTGCCCCAGGTGGCTGTTAAGTCTGTTTAATTTTACTCGATCTGTTCTTCTCTGTGGAACCTTGAAAGTTAGGCTTCTCCTGGAGACACCACAGAGCACATGGCTGCAGAGAAAGGTGCCTGTAAATCGAGCTCTTCCAAACAGACTTTTTCTTTCTTTAAAACGACTTGACTGTTATCTGGCTAGTACTTGTACCTGGCTTTTGCTGTACATCTTGGATTTTGCACTTGTGGTAAGGCTGTTAGTATAAGTACCCTTATGAAAGTATGGTCAGCCTTTCAGAAACATTAATTGTAATTTTCAGTTGCAAGTCTTTGCTTTTTCCACCTGTAGTTTTATTGTATATACTTTTTTTGTTGATGTTTCTCTGAGTAAGATCTGTGCTGAGAAGATGGCAATTGAGCTGGTTGTGTGGCATAGGTGAAATGACCATGTAAAGTAGCAGCAAAACTAGAAAATGACCACTTAAGAGAAACAATAGGATTCTTTTACAGTAATGCTTTAACTTACTATCTGGATTTTTTTTTTTTTAATTTAACTAAGCCATACTTTTCAATCCACTGCTCATCAGAATAGTATGCAGGACAGCAACTGGAATAGAACTGCTTGTCAGAATAGCGATGCAGTGACATTTGGTTTGTGACAGACACTTAGCTCAGCCTTAAGTCTCTTCATGTCATGTGTTGAGGAAACTGCAAGAAAAGGAAGCTTGTACTGTCACTTGAGTTACATTTTTGCATTGCTATTTAAAAAAATGGCACCAACTTAAAAGCTAGTATGTGTTAATATCTGCCTTAGTTCTGTGGCAAGTCTTAATAACTTGTTAACTATAACTTGTTTATAAATTTTTTTCCCTTTGTTTAGCAACACTCATGAGCTATGTGAGAATGCAGCAGAGATAAAAATAATAAATGCAGAAGCTCACATCCTTGAAGTCCTGAAGTTACTTAAACATCTCTTTAGGTTCTTTGGTGAAAGGCTTTCAAAATGTGTCTAGCAAACAAAACCAGGCAGACTATTCAAAATGAAGTATTCACTCTGAAGAATACTTAATTCTGTTGTCGCTTAGTTGTAACTATTTTTGTTCCAACTATTGTAACAGTTAAGGAACTTGCAAACCTGAGTCATCCTTGGTGTTCCCTGTGTAAATCCAGACCTCAATAGTATGTTGATGCTTATAAACCAAACTAGTCTTCACTCTCTTAATGAAGGAGTTGGTTATGGCTAAAGATTAGATTCCCTCCCTTGATATAACATAAGACTTCGAGCTTATTACTTGAGAGACTGGTACTGACTGGATTTCTGCATTCTTCTAAAAACCTGTGAAGGAAAGCCCCACTACTTGATTTTCATAATTTCATAGTAATTCTTGATGTTTCTGTGATTGGTCTTCTGCAATTTCTGTCATGTAATAGTATAAATTAACACTCTCATGAACTATACGTCTAAATCCCCATCATGCAGTTTTAATTTCCTAGTTTTGCAGCTGTGGCCATTGTGACAAATCTTTGAGAAGGGGCATCCTTGCTGTTCTGTGCAGGCTGCATAACTTTGACAGTCTGAACCATCCTGTTCAAAACCTGACCCGAGGGTCAGAGAACCAAGGAGCTGAAGAGCTGTACAGTGGGTTTGGTTGCTGCACTACTCTCTGTGTATTCTGATTCAACAGGCTGCAAGCCTGACTGTGGCTCTTTTCTCCAAGTGTGACTTCCTCTTCTAGCTTTGTGGGGAAAAACATTGCTGCATGCTATATGTAGCTTCTTGTGGTGAAAGCCAGCGTGCATGAGGGTAGGGAAAGCAGTACTAGGCATTTTCTTCAGGCAGAAGGGTAGTTCAGTGCAATAAAGTTTCTCATGAGTTTGTATAATGTTAAACAATTTCTCTAGCTCTAGGATTTCAGAGCTCTATGACAGGGAAACATGCTTGCTGGAGTCTGCACAAACACTTGCATAGTGACACTGTATCCTGTGCACAAGACATGGAAACATAGGATAAGTTCTTACATTGCTCTACTTTAATAGTTTTGACCAGACCTCGCAGTAAAATTTTTCCATGGTGCTTGTCATGTTCAATTAAGAGGAAGAGAGGCATGATTAATGATCTGATCATGGTACAGCAGAATGTGCATACATGCACATGCCTCCATAACTGCTTGTTTCACTGCTTATGATTGATTGTTTTGATGTCTTCACTTCTAAAGCACAGTTTTTCTTAATGGACCATGAAATGCTGTCCTTTTTTTATTAATACTCCTGTCTTTATTTAGTGGGTGTTTCACTGAATTTGTAATGTAAAATTGGGTTGATTAGTATTTCATCTCTTTAGAAATAAGCTGTCCCTTGTGCAAAACTTCAAAGTACATGAGTTACTTCCTGAACTTTTCTGTAATTTGAAGAGCTCGGTCACTGGTTTGCTACTGCTGTTTTAGAGTCCTGTTATGACATAGATTTTTCTCTGAAGTTTAGGATTTATATAGCTTATGAGCTGAAGGCTGCATGTTCACCAGTGTTCTCACTTAGAGAAGCAGTGCAGTTATGAAATTAATCTCCCAATTTATGTGCAAAACAGTTTTGATACAAAGAAACTAAGCTGAGCTTTCTATTCTGCATGTATCAATCATCCTTCACACCTTAAGAGATGTGAAGTCCCAGACCACTGCCTGATTCTTCAAGTATGCGTCAACACATGCATCTTGTCGTTGCTCAGTCCAAGGAGACCAGATTATATCTAATTTCAAGTCGAACCCTGCAAACACACATAATGTAGATGTAGGGGGAGCCTCTGCACTAATTGGTAGTAATCTACTCATCAACTTCTGTTTATCAGTGACTTGCTAATGTTGGTGTAGCCAAAAATACCCTTGCAATATAGCAAATTGTGATGGTAGGAAATCCTGAGCACAGGTTCAAAGTGCTCCGTACTGTAATTTTTAGCTTCTTGACTTTCATGTAAGTCACTCTTTGTTACTGAAGGAGGAGTGGTTAAAAAAGTGAGTGAACAACTTTACTGTCCCGGTAAGTGTTGACTTTAGAGGAAAACAAAAACAAAACCTTCCCCAGTCTTCCATTTTTCTTTGATAAAGGAAACCAAAAGTATATTGTGGATTTTATACCTTCACATTTATTCTTAAAGTGTCAGTCTTTCTCACCTGTTGTGTTTGTTAATAACAATTGATGCCTGATTTAACAAATTTATTTATTGTATAGCTAGGTTTTCTTTAAAATAGCATCCTGTTTTTAAGAATCTTTAAAAATACTATCTGAACTAATACTGTCTTGAAATTACAGTGTACACTTCAATTAGCAAGTGTCACTTTAGGATAGCCTTGGTTACTCTTAAACCAAAGTGTTTTATGCCTTAAAAAAAAAGGGGGGGGGGCAGGGGGAGCTTCTGATAACTGTATCTGATCCTAAGCCTTAAATATGTGCTGAAGTAAGGAAGTATAATGGGAACACTGCATTTATTTGACCTTAGTTTGATGTTAGGAATTCCTTGCGCATGAGTATTTTAGTCAACATTTGAATATTTTCAACTTTTGATGAGAAAGATCTTGTTCTAATATATGTTACTACTCCCACTTTTGGCAAAATACTTTCTGAAATGATCTTATGAACACTTGAAGGAAATGTATAACACTAGAGATTTTTTTATTAGGGATTAAGGCAAGAGCTTTGTGGGGTTCCAAGTATGTCCTTTATGTTAGTCCTCAGCATTGCACGTATGCTGGAAATGTGATCTGTGTCACGTGTAGAAAAGTGTTCGCTCTTTGTTATTATGGCTATTATATTTTAGGAGACACCCCGAGGATGAGTTTTAGTGTTATAGCTGCACTGGTAAAGGTAAACTGGTTTCTTAGTTGTTTGTCCCTCCCACTTCCTTTACATTTGATCTTTTTGAACTGGATTTTAGCCAGCATAATTGCCCTCCTCTGTGTTGATACAGCCTTATGATGAACCAGTTCAATCTGAAACTTACAGCTGAAAAAAACCTACAGATTTTTAGGTGGTTTTGGGCAGGATCAGTTCTTTAAACTCACTGTGTTCTCCCATGAGCTTCAGTGCTGGCTGAAGGTTGGGAGCAAGTGTGTGACTGAGGAGGGTAGAACTATGCTAGTCCAGACTTGAACTGCAATAGAAATCTGCTTTAACAGCTAAGATGGACTGTAAACACATGTAGTGTGATCTGGCTCGGGCTGTGTAGTTGTTACTTCTGAAAAGGTATGGAGTGTTCTCGAGGCTGGAGGGGACTCAAGACTCAGTTTCAACCTTCATGGTGTAAATTTTGTGGTTAGTTGCAAGACGAGGAGAACAACAAGATTTTTCCTTTGTGCTGCCCTTTATATGCTGTACAGTGATTTGTGAAAATAAAATGCAGAGGAGTCGAGGCCTGTACTGTGGGGCATGTGGTAGCACCAGGTGTCTTAGGTAGCCATACTCGATGCATCCAGCCTGCACTTAGTCTGGTGTGCTTGGTGGTGCTTGTGGTTTGAAATAGGGAAAATGACATGAAAAACCGGAGCAGACCCAGAATTCTAATGTCTGTTGAAAATGTCATGAATACTTTTTTTTTAAAAACAGATGGCTTGAGGGAGCAAGTTTCACTAAGATGCTCTGCATTTACGAGTCATGTGAAGCTCAAATTATTGCTTATGGTAAAATGTAACTTTGTCTGTAAGACACAAAAGAGATTGCGGCCCAATCAAATTCTAGTGAAAAGGTCACAGAGCTAAATGTTAAGTAGAAAGGTGGGCCAGTACACATAAATGTAACAAAAACTTAAGTTTTCTTGTGACTAATCATTTTTTGCTTTTCAGGAGACTGAGACTTCTTTTTGAAAAACAACAAAACCACCAAAACAGAACAAAAGCAGGGAACTGGGGAATAAAAGCAATCACATATCATTAAAGAAAAAAGTGAAATTTGCCTGTGATTATTTTTTTAAACATATAGAAAATAAAGGCACCCTACATATAGCTGTCACAGTTATATGGAATTTCAACTGTAACTTTCAAGTTAAATACTGTTGTTCATTAATCATCTTGTTGGACTCTGCTGCTGCCTTGTTCTTTAGGCTTGGTATTGATCCCTTTGCAGGGGCTTGGCACTCTTTCTTTAGTGGTTTTTTTCTGTCTAATGGCTTTCTTGGAGAAGTTGGTCTTAATGAGAGGAAAATATTTTTTGGATAAGTAACACAAACCCAAAACAGAGTAAGTTTCTGTGTGCTAATAACATCAGGCTGGTATCACCCTTTTAATGACTCGTTTGAATAATGACTCTTGTTTCTTTTTTTGAATATTATTTTCCTTTGTAACATTCTACTTTGCTTTTTGTAAATAAGCAACCTCTTACATGCTTGCCAGCTGTTTGTAGTTCTGTTATAAACAATAGGTCCATGGACACTTTCAGTGCATTGTTGGGATTTTTTTTGAGGCTGCATGCAGTAAGCCACTAATTGTCAGGCAGAACTCTCATGTATGATTCTGAACTCAATATTTAATACTCAGACTTCTGTTTTTTAAACAAGCATTTAAAAGTGAATCAGGAATGCTGGTGTTACTAACATTGACTTTATTTTTAATTGATTAATTTTAACCAGAAGTTTGTCACTCAAAAATGTAACTTCAGTAACAATTTTTTAAGATAAATCAGTTGTGTGATGCCATTTGGAGAACAGGAGAGTTCTAAAACCATTTCTTTAAAAAAAACAAACGCCCCCCTCCCCACCAAAAAACAAACTTAAGATAATCACACTGTAGTATTAAAAATGAAAGGATATGCTCATTTTGGATGAACTAATACTATAGCATCCCAGTCAAGTTTCTTGAATGCTATTATTGTGTACTGGGGTTTGCTTGGAAACTGGTGACTCCTTGGAGCATGAGATGTTAAGTGATATCCATATGTGGTTACTATAGGCTTTCTGTGCAAGCTGAGTATGTTCCACAAGGGAGAGGGTGCAGCAGTGTAGGGCATTGATTTTTGAGTACTTCGTTACTCTTGAGTTGATATTCTTAGATGTTTTCATTGGTCTGCCTAGATGAGCCTAATGTTGAACATGAAGTAATTTTTTGTTCTTGCCTTTCCCCCCCTCTCCATTTTTGGTACTCAATTATTATGGACTGTGATCTAAAACTGATGATGGAGAGGTTTAGTGAAGAAAGTAATCTTCAAAGGAAAAGAAGAATCTGTTGGAGAAATACTAATTTATGGTAACTTAACTATCTGTTATACTCCTCAACAAAGCCTTTTTTTTTTTTTTTTTTTTAGTTCACATGAGAGATCCTAATAATCAGCTTCACATAATTAAGAATTTGAAGATTGCTGTCAACAACATTATTACTCACCCACCTCAGCCTGGTGCCATTCGAAAATTCTTGAATGATGTTGTGTCTGTCAGTCAGCCTGCTGAAGGACTAGTAGCTAATGTGATCACAGCTGGAGATTATGATCTCAACATTAGTGGTATGTATTGATACTATAGATACTATATTTTTTTGTAACTTAAACTGGAATTTACTGTAAGGTTTCTAACCTTGATTTCAACTTCGTGGCATGTATTAAAATTACTCTGAGTTGATCAGCTTTGAGTCATTGTTTTTACTGAAAAGTTAGATATATTAAATATTTTTTGTTTTATATAATGCTAAAAGACTGGTTGAACTTAATTAATAATTCTTAATTTAATGTTTCCTAATGTTGTAATTCTTCTGAACTTGTGTTAAATCATCATACTATTTTAATGTAGAAAATACTCAGGCTTTGGTTGTGTTAGTAGCTCATCAGATAAGAGAGGTTTTCTTGTTATAAAATTGGTATAGTGACTTGTTAAACTTGGTTTAATAAATGCCAGAACTTATTTATAATGTTGGTAATAATGTACAGCTTTTTGTTGACATTAGTCCTCCTGGCTTCTTTTGTTTTTTCTTTATGAACTCTATGCGTTAAGTGATAAGTAAAAAGTTGTCGTAAAAAGTTTAAGGAAAAAAGGTTTTGAGGAAAGGTGTATGATTCCTTGTCTTGTTTTGCCATGAAACTTAGTGCTTCATATTTCACTGTCAAAATGGTTAGAATATTCCAAAAATGTTTTTCTTGGATCTCCAAGGGATAAGGCATTGTGAATAATAAGAAATGAGACCTGATCTTGAGAGCTGAGATTAAACTCTTCCCAATTAAGACCCTAATCCGTTAAAGCCTTTGAGTACATACTTAATTCAAAGCATGAATGCATTGCCCTATTTAAACGTGAGTAATTTATTGTACTTAAAGTTCAGCATGCAGTGAGGAATTTGGCTCTGCTATAGCAAAAGACTGATGAAACTTTATGAGGATTAGTAACTGATGTTGTCATAGCATGCTGGGTTTTTTTATGTTGATGATGGAGAATTGCATAATTTTACATCTTTGATACCTAACTTACAAGCCACATCCTCAATTTTATGTGAAATATTGATAGCAAAGGAAAAGACTTGAGCCTGGAAATTCTAATTTTTGAGAGGTATTGGAAATTGCACCCTTTTCCAATTTCCATGCCCTCATTTATCTGTGAAATGGGTGAATTGCCATTTTTCTTGTGAAATTTTTTTGTAGGGAAACTCTGCTTCAATTTTAGAGTTTGGAAGACCCTAAGACAGCAGAATGGTTTCAGTGAAGAGACTTTCCATAACATTTCTAATGATCTCAATTTAGAAGTGAGATATTGGAGGAAGGGGAGAAAAAAAAGAGGCTATATCAAGCCATGCTTTGTAGTTGCAGAAGCAAATAACTCTCCTTTTGTTTTCCTTATTTGCTGCTGGAGCCTCAGGCGTACAAATTATCAGACTTCACTATCTTCTGTCTCTCAGTGATTAGGTTCTTATTTCCATTCAGACAGGCTATATGCTTATTTGACAGAAGAGAGTCGTATAAGCTGTTTAAGATCATACAAAAGGACGAAATCATGTAACAACTCTGTAGTTTTGTGGAACCCTGTTTTAGGGCTTTAGCACAAAACACTGGCACAGTGTTCTTGATGGTGGAACTTGGATCCCATTACATTGTAGGAGGACGCAAGGAAGTCCCTAGTTTGTCAGGTAGCGTTCCTTTTGTGCTTAGAAAACTATGACTACTTACTAAGAAACTTGTTTTTTTCAACTTTGTTAGAGCATTTTATTGAAAACCAATGGAAGCATTCATTCCTGGCAACAAAACATAATCTTTTTGCGTGGAAATGTGAAATACTCTAATCTGTTCTTTAATTTGCTCTCTTTCTTTTGGTGAATTAGTTTTCTAGGATAATAATATGAAAACATTTCCTTAATCTTTAGCGATGATCAAGTGCAGTCTATTTTGAAGGAAGACACAAACATTGTTTAAGAAGCTCATGCATGAGTGTTTCTGGCACTGGGATCATGATCCTGCTCTTTTCTAAAAAAAAAGTTTTGGAACTGCTGGGGTGAATTGGTTTAATTGTTTGTAATCTTTCTTTGCTATACTTGTTGTTTAATAGTCTTGTAGTTCCATAATCTTTTACTGAGAGACCTGGTTGATTGCTGAAAGGGTGCTTATGTTCAGCCATGCCTGCTTCCCCTATGTACTGGTGCATGTGGAGAGTGAGGAAAAGTGATCTCACTAAAGGCTTACATTTTTTTTCTTCTCTCAAATAAGTTTTTGGCTGGATCACTTCCTTGACTATGTTTGTTCAGGGTTGCATGATGCTAGTGCTAGCATGTAGCAATGCAAGAATATGATGGAAATAAGGGAGAATGTTGTGGCAACCACTTTTAGCAGATAACATCTTCAGTTACTTCAGCTGTAGTACAACAGGCTGAGAAATCCCAGAAAGAAGTGTCTTACATTTAAAGTATCTTCCAACTAGAAAAATAGAAATAATATCTAAATGTAACTTAACTCTTTACTACTTCATAGATTTCCATTTTTATTCAAGCCCAGAATTTGGGCTGAACCAGAAATTAATATTGAATTCTGTTAAAGTACACTGTCAAATGTTGAGGAGCCTGAAATGTTCATGATTAAGGTTAGCTGGAATCAAATGTCTTCAGTCCCTGATGGGACTGCATGGCATAGATTTTTTTTTTTTACATCATGCTACCAGAGTGTAAAAGCCAATAGTGTGTTTGCGCCTGACCCTTTTTAGTATAATAATACCGTGTTTTTTCTATCAGATCGCTCAGTTAAAGCTAGTGTTCCTTGGTACAGTAATTGGAAAGAGACACTGATGGAACTGAACACATCCACATTTTATTCAGGTATTTTTTTTGTGGTTGGTGCCGATTTGCCAAATTGCCCTTTATTCCTTTTCCATGTGCCCCATCCACCTTTCCTTACCATCTGCTACAACTGTTTAGCACTTTTCTTGGCGTAGATGTGTGTTCCTCCATTTTTTTCCCCCTAAATGAAAAATTGTTGGTGATGGTTGTTTAATTTTTCTTTTAGTCACATTTCTACTCCTGTTAATCAAAATCATTTGGTCTTTCCATACAATCAAGAGCGGTGGTGGGAAATGACCTGATGCTGTAAAAGCACTGTCTTGTGTGATCCTATGGAACTGTATACTGTCACTGTTCTGTATTTAGAATGTAAATACTTTCTGCTTCTCTATAGAACTTTCTTCTCGGGGCATAGTAGTGCTTTACAAATTGGAACTGAAGTGCTGACTCTAGAGCACATATGCCTCTGCTACATTGACATTCTTTCTGGAGTGTGATGTTCTTCAAAAAAAAACCCCAACTTTCCAATACACTTTCACCTAGTTTATAAGACATTGCTACCAAAACTTATTGGTTATTGAATTCTCAACTTACAGTGAAGCTCTGTGTTGTGGTCTGTACAAGCCAATTTTGATGTTTTTCAGTTTTAGATATTAACAAAGTTTATGCTTGATTATAGTAAAAGCTAGCCTTTCAATAGTGTCTGTTCACATGCTGCTAAATGCCTTCCTTTCTGAATGTGCTAGACTACTGGTATCTGTGAAATTCATCTTGGTCAGTCAGGTAGCTAAAAAGCACAAAGCCTCATGAAGTAGACTTCTCATTCTTGAGCTGTTACGTATGAATATTACTTACCAGGTTTTTTCTTAACAGTTTCTGAACACATTAACAAGTTTGCCTAAACTTCAGTTCTGCTTGTTTAGTGTACTGGAAACATATTACTGGAAAAATGCAAAACACACAGGTCTGTGTAGCTAAATTACAGTGTTGCTATGTGCTGCTATAACATGTTATGAAATGTTACATCTGTGAAAATATTTTCAAATATTCTGTTTTGAATATGGTGCATGTTTATTATTTTAAGTACTATACATGATTACAGCCCTGTAAATGCTCTTGAGTGAATACTGTTAATGTATGTTGTGGTTGTGTAGAGGGAATCCAGTTGCCTTTGCAGCCACTTCCAAGGTTCTTAATAGGCTGAATGAGAAAGGTGGGGGAGGAAGCCCACCCCACAAAACAAAGTAGTACTTCCCTTTTGAAATCTGACACGGCTATTAAAAAAATCCCTTTTTTTGTCATGGTTCAGCTGTAAAACAGAAATGGAAAACTGAAAACAGAGCTTGAAACTAAAATGTGGTTGAAATTTCTGCCTTATGTAGTTTAGCGTCGTTTGGTTTCAACCTGAGTTACTACAAGGCTTTGTTATACTTGTGAAAAATGTGCATATGAATCACTTTCTCATGGTTTGTTTTTAATAACAAGCTGTGTTTTTCCTTAATTTAAATAGTTGGCGTATTTACATGTAGGACTTTGTAAAGCCAAGAGCTTTTTATATCCTAGATGAGTTGCTCAGAGAGCAATTGCTGGAAAGGCTATAATCAAAAGCCAGAAGTTTGCCTCCTATTGATCTTTTTTTTTTTAATGTGAGATGTCTTGACTGCTAGACTGAGTTCAGTTACGAAGTGTGACTATATCTGACTTCTGTGTGGATGAAGCTGATGTAAGATGGCCTGACAATGTAGGATTAAACAAAATGTGTTGATTTAGTGCACTAGAAGATAATTCCAACACAAAAATGAAACTGTTTCCTAAAGTCAGCTCAGAAATCAAGGTGGTGGGGGTTTTTTGGGGGTGGGGGGGGAGGGGGAGGGCAGGGGATGTTTACAAAGCATTAGAAATTCTTATGTGAGTTAAATCAAGGAATGTGGTTTTTTTTGGAGCCATATAAAGAAAAATACCTTCAGGATTTCTTATTAATGCATTTTTTTCTGTACTAGTTACTGTTTTCTAGCTTGCAGGTGAGTTTACACTGAATTCCAGCTAGCTTCAGTGTGAAATCAGGTTATTGGAAGTGGAAAGATTTTGCTCTGGGCTCTTTTTTCCACTCAAGGGAAGGAGTTGCAGAATTGAGATGGCATAAAACAGGCTTGAAAGAAGAAATAATACTTCATTGCTTGACTGACAGTTGGAGTGGAAACAGGCAAGACTTTTAAGCTCACATGTTCTTTGGATGTCCCAGACATACTTGGTTTCCCTTGATTTGTTACTCTTAGAAAAATTAGATCCCTATTGTAAAAGGGCATTTGAACATGGCAAGCTAACATTATAAGGCATTAATGGCACAACTCAGATGCAAGCATTTAGCTTGTTGGATCTCTGCTTTGCCAGCTGAACTATTTATTTTAGCAAGGCAGAGGAAGGGGACTACTGTCAAGCCAAGTCACAACACTTGCAAAAAGCTTTAGACAAACTGGCAGAATAGGGTTTTGGTAATCCTTAGTTCCTCTACATACTCAAAAATAAATTTTGCTTCTCGGTCAGTTCTTACATCCCTAGCTGAGGCAAATTCAGTGACTGTTAGAAGAATTTTTATTTGCTTTTTCTTTCCCAAGTGTGCATGTGAGTGTGTTTAAAGGGGTGGCAAGGAGTAGTTACACTAATAAGGACTGAATAAACGTGAGCCTACAACATGGAGGAAGTTGGTGCTTAAGATGTTATTCCGTTTCACAGGATTTGATTCCAGGTGTTACTGTTTCTCCCACTTGTGTGTATTTTAGATGCTTTCTCCTTAGACTATTCCCCCTTCTTTCCCCTGCCATGCAAACCTTGTCAGAGGTTGCAAGCTTTACTTTTAGGTGTAGTCTTTCATATTTCCTTTTCATAAATGAGTAAACAAGTTTTGCTGAGTATTCTAATTCATCCTATCTTATTGTGTATTCCAGCTACTACTCCTTGGTTTGAGTCTTACAGAGAGTGCTTTCTTCAGTCCATGCCTGCATCAGATCATGAATTCTTAAACCACTATGTTGCATGTATCCTTTGAGTGTTACAGACCTCTCTAGTGAAGGCTGTTACAGCTGGCTGCAGAAATGTAATGTAGGAGACTTTTTGAAATTTTGCAATAACTCTTTTTGCCATTATGATTTGAAATATGTCTTTTTTTCAATATGTCTAACTATACAGGCTAATTTCATAAGGGGATCAGTGTTTTCTTTGTGGCTAGTGGTTTCTCTTTTTTTTTTTTTAAAACCACGCTTTTTTGTGTCAAATCGAGCTCTAATCTAATACCTGTAAACTAAATTTCCTCATCCTGAAATGCTTTCTGCTGTAGCTCTTTAGGTATCTGTTGACTATCCCTTATGTACAACAGAGGCTTGTGTGTTTGGGATGCACCTGCTGCTTTTTATAGCTTTTTCTAGCAGATGGAGGGGGGAGGTTGGGGAGGGTGTTTTGGAAAATTGGTGAACTTTGAGCTATTTTGGACAAAAAGAATTCTGGAAAGATGCCTAAATACTTCCACTTTTTTTCTTTTAACCAAAACTTAGGGCCAGTTTGCTTGTCTACAGGGAAAATGAAAATATGCAGTGTTTCATGATGTAGCTAGTGTTTAGCTTTGCAATAAGTATAATGCTGCAGGTTTCGTAACATCTACTCTGTTCCCAACTCTTTACTGTACTTTATCATTTCAGTATGGTGGAACAGGTATGTTAGTAGGCATTACAGAGAACCATTTGTGCAGAACTAACTTGGCAAAATATTGATTCTGCCCTTTGACTTCTGAATTTTAGTAACATTTAAAGAACAACTTGCTTTTTGGCTTCTCTGAATTAATGTCTTTGAATAGGTGTAGCAGAACAGGATGTTCCTTATTAATGATTATGTAGTTGCATTGAGGTAAAAATCTGAACTCTTCTGCTTTTTACTCAGAAGATGTTGCTGTGTTGATGAATACTGGCTGTTACTCTTGCTCTGGTGATACCTTAAAGTCCCAACTCTCCTTGGAAGTTGAAAACTAAAGTACACTGGGGGTGAATTTTGGTTATATTTCATTGGCTGAAGGTGAAGGTGCTGTTGTGGGGCCCCACAAGGTAAGCACCCCCCAGGCCTGCAAAGGCTCCCCCGCTGCTGCCTGTCTCCGAAGCCGTATTTACCTCTGCCCCGGCCCCCTGACTGCCTTCCCTCTGCAGCCTGCTGCGGCATGGCCATACGGAGGATGCAGCTGTGGAGGCGGGGGGGGGGGGGGGGGGGGAGTCCCTGGAGGCGGTGAGGGGGGGAGGAAGGGGCAGGCCTGCATGCACAGAGGCCTTAGCTGGAGGGAGAGCAGGGTGCTTGGATAAACACTGTGCTCTTTGTTGTGGCTTTGGCACATTAAACTCCTATGGGTGTCTTTATGCTGTGTCCAGTGTTGGGCCCCTCAGTACAAGAAAGACATTGAGGTGCTGGAGCGTGTTCAGAGAAGGGCAATGAAGCTGGTGAAGGGTCTGGAGCACAGGCCTTATGAGGAGTGGCTGAGGGAACTGGGGTTGTTTAGCCTAGAGAAGAGGAGGCTGAGGGGAGACCTTATCGCGCTCTACAGCTACCTGAAAGGAGGTTGTAGTGAGGTGGGTGTTGGTCTCTTCTCCCAAGTAGCTAGCGACAGGACAAGAGGAAATGGGCTCAAGCTGCACCAGGGGAGGTTTAGGTTGGATATTAGGAAAAATTTCTTCACGGAAAGGGTGGTCAGGCATTGGAATAGGCTGCCCAGAGAGGTGGTGGAGTCACCATCCCTGGTGGTGTTCAAAAAAACGGGCAGATGTGGCACTTCGGGATATGGTTTAGCGGGCATGGTAGTGTTGGGTTGATGATTGGAATGATGATGTTAGAGGTCCTTTCCAACCTTAATGATTCCTAGTTTTACTCTGATTAAAAAATAATCTAGGCACCAAGCCAGGAAACATGAAATTCTTACTCTCCCATTAATTGGTTTAATAGTGGACTTCGTAGTGTTAGGTTAATGACAGGACTGGATGATCTTAAGGGTCTTTTCCAACCTAAATGTTGTTATGATTCTGTATGTGAAAAGTTGGTCAGTATCCAAAATCTTAAATGAACTATTAGCTATTATGTATCAGCTTAAAATTGGATTCAGTGTCAGAATTGGAGCAAACTCCTGTTGATTCTCATAGTACAGATGTTAGTTAACTGACCCTTTAAATAGTGTTTTTTATTGAGACTAAGGCCAAATTATAATTGCGCATACTTTAAGCCAGTAAAACACACTACCACAAAACATAGTACTCTTTTATTTTATATACTTCCTATTTTATTACATGGTCAGTGGCAGTTCCTGGGTTCTTTTGGTAAATGTCCTTAACATGAATTTAGGTATGCTTGTAGTTTCTTCTAGTGAACCAGAGCCTGTGGAGCAATTTCTGAAGCTGTCTCAAGAACAACATCGAATTCAGCATAGTAGTGAATACTTATATCCCAAGTGGTTTATACCAAACACGCTCAAATACTATGTGTTACTGCATGATGTAAGCACAGGAGAAGAACAAAGGTGGGTTTTCAGTGAACTTGCAAACGAACTCTTTGACTGAAATGTTTGCATTTATAAATTCTTTTGAGATTAGACATACAACAGGATCCATTAACTAGTATGCTGACTATTTATCAAGGCAGATTTCCTTAAGTATTATTTTTAGATCTACTTCTTGTGTTCATATAAAATGAAAAGAATTAGTCCTAGCTACTTGAGATAGATGCTTTCTTTGCTAGCTCACTGAAATAATTCTGAAAGATTCCCAGTTTCACTCTTGCATAAAGGACTCCTTTAAAAATAGGCGAATTTTCCTTTTAATCCCTATGGATAATAGTCTAAAATAGCTTGTTGCAGTACACATGTAGAATAGAATTGGTTTGGTATCAAGACAGGGTAAATGTTGTTTTATTTTTTTCAGAGCTGACTCAATTTATGAAGAGATGAAGCAGAGGTATGGAACTCAGGGTTGCTATTTGCTGAAAATAAATTCGCGGGTGTCTAATAGAGGAACAGATGAACAGATACCAGATCCTTGGAGTCAGTACCTTCAGAAAAACACTATCCAGAACCAGGTATTATAGTAGTCTTAAAAAAAAAAAAATTATAAGGTGCATATGAAAGCCTATTTTAGTTGTGGAAAATTTTGCCGCAGTATTATGTATGTGTTTCTACAGAACGGGCTAATAGGCAGTCAAGGTACTTATAGCTATGACTTCTTGTTGAGGGCATAAGACTGAGTCCTCTCTCAAAGAACTGTCCTCTATGCTACTGTCGTGGTTTAGCCCCAGCCAGCAACTCAGCACCACGCAGCCGCTCTCTCACTCCCCCTGCCCCAGTGGGATGGGGGAGAGAACTGGAGGAGTAAGAGTGAGAAACACTCCTGGGTTGAGATAAGAACAGTTTAATAATTGAAATAAAGTAAAATAGTAATGCTAATAGTAACAGTATAATAATGATAATAATAATAATGATACACAAAGCAAGTGATGCACAATGCAATTGCTCACCACCTGCCGACCGATACCCAGACTGTTCCCGAGCAGCAATCGCTGCTCCCCGGCCAACCCCCCCCAGTTTATATACTGAGCATGACATCACATGGTATGGAATAGCCCTTTGGTCAGTTTGGATCAACTATTCTGGCTGTGCCCCCTCCCAGTTTCTTGTGCGCCTGGCAGAGCATGGGAAGCTGAAAAGTCCTTGACTAGCATAAGCAGTACTTGGCAACAACTGAAAACATCAGCATGTTATCAGCATTCTTCTCCTACTAAATCCAAAACACAGCACTATGCCTGCTACTAGGAAGAAAATTAACTCTATCCCAGCCGAAACCAGGACAGCTACTTAAATTGACAGTAAGGAGCACTGAAATAAACTGTCAGGAGCACTGAAATAATAGACTTGTGCTTTATGCACTGACAAGAGCAAGTAACCTCAGAAGTGTCCTGGTCATAGTAACTTTCTACCTTCATTTTGGTTAATTTTCTTCACTTTTAAAATACTTTTTTTTTCCTTCCCCACAGATCTTCTGTACTTGACTAAACAATGTGGGTGTGTTTTTTTTCTTTCTTTCTTTTTTTCTTTTTTTTTTTGTGGGGGTATGTGTGATTTTTCCGGTAACTTCTTGCAGTCCAGTCTGGTCTGTCATCTGCTAAGATGGCAAATGATAGTGTGTGTTAGCTCAGACTCTTGAGTTTAATTTGCCATAAATGTCTGTATTTCTGGCTTCAGGACCAAAAATATTCCTTCTTGAGTTTGCTTTTGACTGACATGCAGTTTTAACTGCATCTGATTAGAAAGTTGGTTTGTGGAATCATAGTTCTTTACCAAACCTAGCTGGCACTGGAAAGTCAAAACATCTCTTATTCTGTAAGCTAAGAGGACCAGTAATATTCCACCAGAAACTAGTTAGATCTTTTTCTTTCTTTTTTTTTTGTCCCATGTCACCTGTCCAACATAGATGAGTTGTTTTTTTTTTATATGAGCTGGTTCAGGAATTGCTTTAGGGAGCATATTTTCATTGCTGTGTAAGAGTTGGAGGTGCTTGATTTAGTTGACGGTGAAGCTATTTGAGTAAGCCAGAAGACGCTTTATTTGGTGTATATAACTTTCATCTTTACAATAGGACAGGTTCTTAAAGCCTCACAAACTACTTAAGAAATTAATATATATGAACAAACATGCTTTCTTAATAATTCAGTTAACTGTTACTAAAGTTAAGAACTACTGTTGACTCACTTTTGTATGTGTGCTCTAGTATTCTTAAAATTCTGACTTCTTTTCTCCACCCCTTCCCCCCCCCCCCCCCCCCCCCCCCCCCCCCCGGCAGGATTGCTATGAAGATTGTCCTTATACTGTCATTTCAAACAAGAATACTGATCACTTGATACCAGATGGCTTAGACAGTGAAATTAAAGGTATTTTTATAACTTCTGTCAAAACATTGATGTGGTAGCATTTATACAGCTACCTCAGGTCTTGGACAGTAATCACTTGAGTGATTTGTTAGGGATTCAAAGTAATAATTTTCTAAATGCTGAAAGATAGTGTAACCTGGCGTCCACAAAGAAAAACGCTGTGGTGCTGATCTATTGGACTGGTGGTAGTTGGTAGATGTATCTTTAGTGAGATGGCTGTTGATGTATTGGGCTCATCTTTTGTAAGATTAAGCATGTTGTCTGCAAACTGACAACTAATAAAAAGTAACATAGGATTAAATGGTTAATTTTCATCATAATAAAAGTTCCAATAGTGTGCTCTGATGTAGCTTGGAAGCTGAGGTTTTCTTTTTTGTCCTTGTTTTTGGGTTTAAATCCGGAAATGACAGAGTAGTGACTTACAAAGTAAGTTGGCTGGAAGAACTTGCCTTTCAGTTGAGCTTGTGGATGGCAGAGGACAGTAAATGTAATTGAGTGCAAATTAATGCATGGCCTTTTTTAATTTTTAAGGCAGCTGTGTAGGATTCAGATGGGAAGAAGCAGAGGTACTCCACACTGTGTAGCCTGACTCAGCCCAGATCCTTCATACTTGAATTGAAAGGCATGGGGAGACCTAGTGTATGTAGGAGAGCCTGCGGTTGCCTAAAAAAAGTGGTTTTCTAGGGCCTTACAGCCCAGATGTAGTCTGCAAGCTGATGTTTGAATTTTACATACCCAACTTTACACTTTATGAGTAAAATCCATTAAGGATTTGCTTTCACAGCTCAGATAGGGCCAGATAAAGCAAGCTGATTTTCTTACATAGAAAGGAAATAATAAGTAAGAGAACTATTTAAATCTTAGAGCAAAATGGTGTCTCGGTCTAGTTCGGATAGCTAGATGAGATAGTCGTCAGCACCTCTTCTCACTGAACTAAGAGGACTTTGGAGGATGTTGTTTTACGTCATGATTGCTTGGAAGGCCATGGAAAATGAGGTGTGTTGTTTTCTTTTTTTTTTTTTTTTAACCTTAAAACATAAGCAGAAAAGAGTGAATGGATCCAATGGAGCCATTGTAGTAATTGTTGCATTTCCAACTTTTCATGAATATTTGACTTTGGAGGAAAACTATGAAAACATTAAAATCAATGTTGTTGATACTAGTCAGCATACTTGGGGATTCTTTGCACTGTAGCTGAGAATCAAAACCACACATATTTAGCCATGTTGTAGTTCCTGAGATTCCCTGAGCTTTCCAAAGAATTTTGGGAGTGATGTAATACTTGGGTAGTACTCTGCTGCTGTCTCTTCAGTATTGATCTGTAGTGCAGAATAATTGGTGAATAGCTTTGCTTAACAGAGTTCTGAGTAAGGAAAACTTTAAAGTAGGTTAATAAAAATGACACTTCAAATCAAAAATGTTTAAGTAACTTTATACTTACTGGGGTTTTTGTTTCAATCTCTCAATTAGATGGCCTGTCAAATAACTTTAAGACTCACCCCCTTCAACTGGATCATCCCAGCGGCAGTTTGGATAGCACTGATTACATGAAGGCTACTGCATCATTGCAAGACTCAAAGAAATCAAATCCTGGAACACCTCATGGTGCTTGTTTAACGCTCACAGATCATGATCGAATTAGACAGTTCATACAGGAATTCACATTTAGGGGACTTTTGCCACATATAGAGAAGACAATTCGGCAACTTAATGATCAGGTCAGTTTACTTTTAAAAACACTTTGTAATAATTAAAAACAGTTGGGGTATAAATCCAGTTATCCAAAAATCTGTTTTGAAATTATTACTTCTGCATCTAATGATTCAATGATCTTATTGAAAACTGTAAGTAAATTTAAGAGAAATAGCTGAAGTTACCATTTTTGCTCAATTTTTCTTTTTAAAAGCCAAAAACCGATTTGTATCAACAGAGCTTCAGTGCAAGGTGGCTTCTTGGTGAAAGCCTGTCTGAACTGTTATCAGGGGTATCTGTCCTTGTTCCTAAAATCTTAATAATTTATGCTTCTGGACAATTCTAGAGTGGGGAACAAAATGTACTTTTTGTGTTTCAACATTAGAATGTACAACTAAAGTTAAGAAATATATTTTCATCAATAATTGTCTGCAAAAAAGCTGCGTACTTCAATTGCTACTTCTTGACAGGGAGAAATGCATGGACACCCTAAATCATGCAATTCTGTATTGATCTCAGCAGTTTTTGCAACTGAATATTCTTCTCTCAAACTAGGATTTTTTGGAAGTGTGATGGTTAATATCATGCCCATGTTAAGTCAAGGACATGCATTAAAGCTGTTTCCATCACAGTGAGGTCTTGTCTTTTCTAAGTGTTTCACTTTTATATGGTCTTAAACAGAGAGAGAAATGCATTGATTTACATTAGTACAATCAGATTACTGCATTTAGCATAAGACTTGGGCGCAAATATCAGTCTGTTATCTGAACTCTGTATTTTGTATATGCTGACTATGTTTATGCTTGGAAAGTTTTATGAAGAAACATAAAAAAACCTGCATATGTAAAGTGTAGCAAACAGCCTTACCATTAGGAATGTAGTAGTACATTCCTAGTCATGGTAAGAAAAGCATGATGTTACAATTCTTAAAATTATCTTTAAAAAGAGATATAGTTTGCCTTAGAACTTGGGAATGGTAATTCCCTGGGGAGGTTTCCTTGTTAGTGGAAATTATCTGAAAGAATAAAGTTGTGTAATCTTGCTTGCAGGTATGACTAGCACCCTTGACACTTGAAATCAATGTTCACCATGTGATAATGCTTAATGTGGGTGGTGACAGGGAGAATGTTCTCTCTCAAAGTATGTACTTGGTCTAGATTTTAGGTTGGACTAATACAAAAAAATTTTATATCCTGTTAGATTTCAAACAGATACATCAAATATTTCAGTTGTTAGGATTGAGGTGTCTGCAGTTTACAGCAACAATAGTGAACTTCAGCTGTCTGAAATAGAATAAATATATGAATTGCAACTTCTATCTCTGTGTCAGTGATTCATTCTGAAGGAGTGTGCTCTTGGTTATTTTATTCTTTTTATTTATTTCTGTTTTATGGAAAACACAGAATTTAGGATGCCTTAATGAATCTTGGGCTTCTATATTAGTTTAACGTATACTAGCATATCTTTTGCAACGTAGTGCTCTAATTTACTGTCTTTTTGCAGTTAATATCCCGGAAAGGCTTGAGTCGATCGCTATTTTCTGCTACAAAAAAATGGTTTAGCGGCAGCAAGGTTCCAGAGAAAAGTATAAATGAACTGAAGAATACTTCTGGTTTGCTGTAAGTAACTTCAGTCCTTACCTTTAGCTCTAAACTGAAAATGTACCTCTTTTTTTGGGAGGGAAAGCCTGTGTGTGTTTGGTGTTCTACAAAGTGAACTAAATCAGCAATATTGTAAAAGGCTTTAATTGGAGAAATCGTGAAAAGTACTATGCCTAAACGTGTACAATAAAGGAATAGAACTTAAAGAAAAAGGGGATAAAAGAAACTGTTTACAGAGCCACCTTCCTGCTGTATTTACAGTGAAGCTTTCTAAGTTACAAAGAACATAGTAATAAAAAAGCTATTGTCTGTCGTACAGGATTTTTTTTTTTTTAAATGAGTACAAGCTTTTTCTTTTCTTATTTAGGCCAAATCCCATGTATAGGTGGTTTTGTTCATGTAACTATGTATTTTACTGCAGTTGAGTATTAAGTATGTTGCTTTTGCAAGTGTGTTTGAGAGCTAAATTAAAGGGAATTTCATACTTTTTGCACCTGTATTTTACACTAAAACTTAATTTGAATTTTAAACTAAAACTTAAATCTTACCAGAGTATTTGTTCTGTATGCTTTGTGATTTTTTTGGTTTTTTCCCCTCTGTGAATGAGGATGTATAATCCTGAAGAGCACTCTCTTCAACTGTCTTATCTTAACCAGAGATCCAAACAGTTCTTGGATACTACCTAGCCAAAGTTAATGTCCCTGACACTTCCATATAACTTTAAATTCATATGTGGTGTGTCTTTGGATTCGTAATCAAAATGTTGTTAGCTTCAGCTTTCTGTATTGAACTTGTAAGCATGGCTTGCTTCCTACAAAGTTTGACTAACAAGTGTTTGTGAAAAGGTATTTGATCTTCACTGAAGTGATTCATATGTATTTGACTAATCAAAAGTTAGACTGATGCTTGCAGAGGACAGAAACTTGCCCAGTGTTTTGGCATAAGGCATAGTTTTGTAGTGGATTTTTCTCTTTCCAGAAAAATAGGGAGAAATAACTACAACTAGGTGAACAGTCAGTGTCTTTCCCGCCCCCCCCCCCCCCCCCCCTTCTCATACAGCTCTCTTTAGCTCTAACAGTTAATGTTACTGAGCAGTTTCAGTGATAACTGCATACTTCTTTTTCAGTATTTCTTGGCTAAGAGGAACACTTGCTTTGAATGTTAGTGGAACAGTGAGTCTTGCTAATTGACAAGTTGGGTGTGAAACTGAGTTACATATGGCAGAAAGGAAGCAGCTTCACTTTTCTTGGCTGTTTTTTGGTTAAGGCTGAAGCAATGCATTTTTGTATTCCTACTTTGTGAGTAGAAGTTAAGATGAGAGGGGACAACTTTATAGAGCATGTCTTGCTCTATTTATTAAAATTATGACTTTGAATTTAAATATTTGTATTTATAGGTATCCACCAGAAGCACCAGAGCTTCAAATCCGGAAAATGGCAGACTTGTGCTTTTTGGTGCAACACTATGAACTTGCATATAGCTGTTACCATACAGCAAAGAAAGACTTCTTAAATGATCAGGCAATGCTTTATGCAGCTGGAGCACTGGTTGGTACTTCATGTAACAAATATTCTGTGAACTTTTCCTAATAATCTCTAATGTTTGTCTGAAGGTAACAAAACGCAATCCCTTCCCTCTCCCACCAAATTCATAAGGGTCTTGCCAAATTTGCTGCATATCTTTAGCAAATCCTAAAGTGTTCCCAAATCTATTGGCTGCTGTTTTTTGAAGGGAATAAAGGTGTGAACAAAAATTGCAGAGTTAATTCTTAAAATGTGAAATACGGAAAAGATTACACCTAGAATGCAGCAGAATGGATCTTCAAACTTGTAGTCTAACTCAAAAACAGGTGTGAAATAATTTTATAGTATCTCTTTCAGACTTTGGCAAAATACTTATTTGCCAAGAAGTCAAGAATATGTCACTATAAATATGGTATTATACTGGGGTTTTTTTGTTAAGACTCTTGAGGGATGTAGTTTGAGTGTGTCACTGCCGAACCTCACTGTAAACATGTACTCATTCTTAATTTTTCTTGAGATTGAAGGTATATGTGCCTAAAATTTTCAACAAGATAAATGGGAATGCTGGGGGAAAAAAGGAAGCTTGTTTTAACAATTTTTAGAAGCTATGTTTTGTAGGCTTTAGTCTGGTTAACTTGATAAAATTTGAAACTTTACTTTGTAGAGCTATGGAAGCATTCTTGTACGCTGTCCTATCTTGATGTAAAACCTTTACATAAATGTGTATTTCTGCAGTACAGACAGTTGCTCTGCATTTGGATAATCTGAAAAGTTATCTTAATTTCTTTAGGAATGGTTTGTAGAGGTCTTAATGATGAATTTTTGCAACCTACAAGTTTTAGTCTTTACTGACTGCAGAAAAACTTTGCTGTCCCATCTTCACCCCATAAGGAAAGAAGTAAAATTGAAGAGTGCACGTTTACTAGAGTTCCTTTGGAAGCTGAAAATGTAACTTAATTTAAGCAAAACTCAGAAAACAGTCCTCATCTTAAAATAGATGTTAATGCTACTTTATCAGAAAGATTATTCCTGCAACAGGAAGTTATCTCTTGGATTTGTAAAGCAGTACTAAATCAATGCTTCTGCATAGTGTTGGGGGTACCATCAACTGAAAATGCTTCTGTGGGTGTGTATAACTCTCTTGCTGCCGTCTGGTTAATTACAAGCAGAGCCATAAATAGGCTATTGTGTTAAAGCTTTTATCAGTTACAATGTGTTGGGTACACTCTTATATGCCAGTAACTGATGAGATGAGGATCTTGAACTAGTAGCTGTTGAAATGTGTTCCTCAGCATTTTGAGGTTTACAATTTGTTGAAAAAACTACAGTGACAGTACTGAATTCCTCTTGTAGGAAATGGCAGCGGTATCAGCTTTTCTTCAGCCTGGAGCTCCTAGACCATATCCTGCTCATTATATGGAAACAGCAGTTCAGACCTATCGAGATATCTGCAAGTATGTTGTATACTTCTGTACTGATCCAATGAAAGCTGAAAGGCCTGGTGGCTTAACTTTTCTTCCCCGGCACAGTGATAGTGCCAGATGACTAAAAGATTGCAGAATGATGGTAACTTTTTAAAGTAAGATATGTTGGTTTATCTAGGATAGTATGGAAAGGGGATCTATGCCATTCTTGACAGAGTGCTTATTAAACTTCTGTATTGCATTTACCTAGCAAGATTTTGGTAGTGGGGTGGCTGCAGGGATGGCTTCTGTGAGAAGGCAGCAGGAGCTGCCCCTGTGTCAGACAGAGACAGTTTTCACACAACTCCAAAATGGACCTGCTGCTGCCCAAAGCTGAGCATGCCAGCAATGCTGGTGGTGCTTCTGTGATAACATACTTAAAGGGTAAAAATTGCTGCACAGCAGCTGTGAGAGAGGAGTGAGAAAATGAGAGAAACAGCCTGGCAGAGATGCCAAGGTCAGTGAGGAAGGAGGAGGAGGGGGAGGTGCTTCCCTGCAGCCTGTGGGAAAGACCACGGTGAAGCAGGTTGTCCCCCTGCAGCCCATGGAGGACCACAGGGAAGCAGGGTTCCACAGCCTGTGGAGGACCCAATGCCAGAGCAGGTGGATGTGCACTGAAGGAAGCTGCAGCCTGTGGAGAGCCTACACCAGAGCAGGTTCCTGCAGGAGCTGTGACCCGTGGAGATCCCACACTGAAACAGCGTTCCTGAAGGACTGTAGCCCATGGAAAGGACCCATGCTGGAGCAATTTCTGAACTGTATCT
Source organism: Pelecanus crispus (assembly GCF_030463565.1). Taxonomy (NCBI): domain Eukaryota; kingdom Metazoa; phylum Chordata; class Aves; order Pelecaniformes; family Pelecanidae; genus Pelecanus; species Pelecanus crispus. The sequence goes on along the minus strand of NC_134644.1, from coordinate 126,471,177 downwards.
GTGGGAGGGATGCCATGCTGGAGCAGGGGAGAGCATGAGGAGGAAGGAGTGGCAGAGATGAAATGTTATGAACTGACCGCAACTTCTTTTCCCTGTCCCCTTGCCCTGCTTGAGGGGAGGGGGAGGTAGAAGAGTTGGAAGTGAAGTTGAGCCTGGGAAGCAGTAGTCAGGGGAAGGTGTTTTAGTTTTGTTTTTATTTATCACTATCCTATTCTGTAATTAATTGGCAATAAATTAATTTAATTTTCCCCAAGCCAAGTCTGTTTTGCCTGTGACTCTAATTGGTGAGTGAGCTCCCTGTCCTGATCTCAGCACATGAGCTTTTTAATCTAATTTTCTCCCCCTGTCTTGCTGAGGAGGGGGTGTGACAGAGCAGCTTGGTGGGCACCTGGTACCCACCAGTGTCAGCCGAGCACAACTTGTTTCTGGCTGTTGGACTTCTCATTTATCAGAATGTGTAGTTGGTTGGATCATTTTAGTTGGTATTTTTATAGATACAATATTGTCTTCAAAAAAGCTCTCTAGCTTTGACTTTTGAAAAGCTGCTGTTATAGTAGGATAGGCCACTTAATGTGTCTATCTGTATGTGGTTGTTTTGCAGGGGATGAACTTTCATATGTTTTACTTTAAGAAGGATAATCAACAGAACATCAGTCTGATGCGATATGGAGAAAATTTGTCAGATTTGAGGTGAAAAGTTTTCCATGGCTTATTTTGATAAATATTTATTAATACCCTTATGTTTTTGCTTCAGGAACATGGTTCTGGCTGAACGCTGTGTGCTGCTTAGTGCTGAAATCTTAAAAAGTCAAAGCAAATATTCAGAGGCAGCTGCTCTTCTGATTCGTTTAACCAGCGAGGTAAAACACTTAGTAACTTTTTCCACTCTTGCCCTCCCCCTGTTTGTTTACTTACCCAAGCACTTCTAGGTTACACATTAATTCTTGTCCTGTGATATTTTCTAGCCAAAGGTAGTAAATGAGCTGGTATAAAGCATGAAATGAAGAAAACTGTTTACACTGCAAGTGAAGAAACTAGTACTGTTTTTCTTTCTAGTCAAGTGACTTGCTTGACTTCTTTAAACATACTAAATGTGCATTTGTTATCTTCAGTTTTATAACTAATTTTCCTTGACATCTGCTTAGCTCTTGTATGGCATACTTTCAGTTTAAGAACTTGTGGGTTAAAAGTATTAGCATGGCTTGCCAGAGCCATAAGGGATACTATCCCACATATAATTGGAAGTTCTTTATAGTTTGACTAAGGCATTACTGTAGCTCAGCTGTCTCATTCATCATTAGAATCTTACTGTGTAAGTGAAAGCTAGTCTGAACACTTCTGTAATATTAATTGGTGGAAATTAAGCATGGAATTAGCTTCTAACAGACCAGAAAGTGTCTTGCTTGAAAAAGAGTTAAACAAGTGTGATACCAGTAATAGTATAGCATCTTCTGTGTAGGTTGGAGAAAGTCTAATGGGCACTTAGTTCTGGCTTTGTGGCCAGCTGCACCAAATGTGATGCTTTTGAGACTTTTCCTGGGACAGATTAAGCGTGGAATGAATTTGCGTAGTTCTGTAAGTTTCTCTCTCAAGTGTCTTTGTAGCTTCATTCTTGCCCTTTCAACTTAAGCTTGCTCCCAAAATTTGTTATTTAAGCAAAGAATTTAAATACTGTTGGCTCTGCACAATCATTTTACGACTTAAAATTTATGTAGTACACTTGTGGTGCCTTTTGGCAGTTGCAAGGAAAATCTTCATAGGATACTATATAGTCGTCTTGGAGTATATTTGTAGTCCAGACACATACTTGAACATCAATGATAGCATGGAGTTCAGTTGTGATAAAATCAAGTAGATTCTGTTCTGACTGGTTAGAGTAATATAGCTGTGTCTTGGCATGAGAAGAGAAGTGGGTAATAATAAGAAATTGTACATTACTAAGAAATCATCCTGGTTCTTGTGATACAAATTCACTAAGTTCCGTTGCTCCCTCTGTTCTTCCTTCATCCTGTTAAAGCTCTTATTTTTTGTTTCTAGCTTTAATATCTGCAGGGGGAGGGAGGGGAGAAGGTAGCAGAGTGCTTCAAAGGTAATGGTAAGTGTTCGAAACAGTAGCCTGAGTAACTGAAAAAGCAGAAAATACTTCTTTTATCACTCATACTGAAACAGGTTGATATATAAATCTCTCCACTAGAAAAAAATACCAGCGTATTTGGTATTGAATGCTATACATATAACAAAGTGAAAAATACTTTTAGTCTTATTTTCTTTTATATGCACGCATATACGTATGATGTTTGTATATAAAAGAATCTTCAACTTCACAGCACTGTTACAGCCTACTGTCCCTGTTAGCATTAAAACAAGGCCACTGTTATCTCTGTGTTCAACTTTGAGGCTAATTCTCCTTTTTGCTTTGAAATAGGATTCAGATCTTCGCAGTGCACTTCTGTTGGAGCAGGCAGCCCATTGCTTTATAAACATGAAGAGTCCCATGGTTAGAAAGTTTGCGTTTCATATGATATTGGCTGGCCATAGGTTTAGTAAAGCAGGCCAGGTAAGTATTATCTTTTTGCATGGAAAATATGCTTGGTATTTGATACGTACTCTGAAAAACATGTTAATTGTGTCATCAGTCTGGAAAAAGATGCTTGGCTTCTGACACTTTTGTGTTAGTCGGAAGTATTCAGCTCTGATCTCTGAAAATGACTTCTTCATTGATCAGCATAGTCTTCTGTATTTGAAGTAATGCTGAAGATCGCTGACTTGAAACTTAAGTGATGTGTGTTTTCATTTCTGGGTCTCAATTTTATACACAGTGAGATGCAAGGCTCTTTATTTGGTTAAGGGAGTCTTTTTACTCAAGAGAAGAGTGAGTTGCAGAAGTTACAGATTTGTTAAACTCTTAATTTATTAGAATAATAGGAAAATTTAGATATCTGTTTTTCCTGGTGCCTTAACCACATGATTTTTAGGGGAGATACAGGTGTGTGAACAGTTACTACAAGAGAAACTGAAGGATCTCTTTATGGCTGCTTAGACTTAAGTAGCAATTAAACCAATACAAATCAGATTGTTTTTACTTCTATTCACATTCCTGTGCAGGCAGCTCTAACTGTGGTAAATAAACTCAAAGTTTGTTGGACATAACTTGTGTGCTTTATTTCTGCCTCAGTTGTGGGATAGATGCTCTAAAGATAGCTTGTGCTTGATTTCTGCTGGGGTTAGCCACAGGAGTTCAGTTATGGGGCTGTCTTTGAATACAGTCAATTTCAGTTTACCAATAAGCTGCAAACATGGGATAGAAATAAATTTCTATTACAAATCAATAATACAGCGGAACCCGGGCATCAGAATTCTGTTTGAAACAAAGCCCTGTGGTCTTGGGGGCGGGGTGTTCTCCCACCCCACCCAATCTTGGTTTTATCTTTCTGGTAAGGACCAAAGAAAGCATTGTTGTAGTCTTGGCTTCTGTATTTAAAATCACAGATGTGAAGAATAGTAGGCGTATCCCCCTCCCACCCCTTAGTCATCTTCATGCAGTAGTTTCCCTGTCTATTGTTATGACGATACAGTACTGATAGGGAGCTATTGATCAGAGTTTTCTTATTTATTCTCTTATCTCATTCCTTTGCCTGGAAAAGTGCATGCATTTTGTAAAGCTTTGACTTTGTCTTCATGTAACAGTGCTCTTGTTTGTGTCTAATTCGTGTAGGGATTCTGGTTTCCAAGGAATGCTTTTTCAGTGTTAAAGTAAATGCAGGTTATCTTTTTTTTTTTTTCATATCCTTAGAGGTACCAAAATATTAAATGCTACTGAAGAGAAGTCAGCCAGGCTGTTCAGCTGCATACTGTAATAACGTATTTTAAAGTGTCAGTAGTATCTGCTGATGCTAAGGATTTACTGCTTGTACTCTGCTGTTATCACCATACCAATTTGAACATATCTTAAGATTTTTTCGCATTACTGCTGTAAATAAGGGAATGCTGTTCCCTTTTTTTAGAAGCTGAGACTTGCCTGTACAGTGAATGCCTATGCAGATGTTCAATACCTAGACTTGGGATTGAATGCCCAGGTCCTGATGTATGTACAGGAAAGGAACTGTGGAGCTGACTGGGAGCAGAGCATCTATCTCCCAATGGTTGATGCGATTGGTAATTTTGTCTTGTATGTACTGTAGGGCTGGTTTTTGTTGGTTTGCTTGGCATGGATTTTGTCCCAAGTGTGTCTACTGAACAATTGACTGGAAGTGTCACACTGAAAGTTCAGTTACAGAAATGAAATGAAATGTGTTAAATCTAGCTTATGTCCTGAGGCTTGGCAGTAGAGCTTTGTAGACTTTAGTAGTCCTAAAGCAACACAGAACAATATTTTAAAAGTAGTTGTCTTTTGTTATTTGCTTTTTTGGCTTACTGCCTGTTACACTAGTCTTTGAAAACATGAACTTAATCTGCAGGTTAGGCTCTGTACTGTAGGAACCAACACTTCTGTGCTTAGATTAATGTTGACCAGATGCTATGAGGTATAGTTCTGCAAGCAATATGCTTAGCATAGTCAGGGGGGTACTAAAAACTTCAGTAACTTTTCTGACTTAGTGTTCAGTCTTCCTACTATTATAATGAGTGGTTAATGGGATTATTTGAGAAATTAACTTGTTTGTTTTTTCTTGCAGAAAAAACATGCCTTACGTTGCTACTGTCAAGCCATGCAGGTTTACAAAGGGAAAGGCTGGTCTCTTGCAGAAGACCATATTAACTTCACTATTGGTCGCCAGTCCTTTACACTTCATCAGCTTGACAATGCTGTGTCTGCCTTCAGGCACATTTTGATCAATGATAGTAAACAATCTCCAGCTCAGCAAGAAGCTTTTTTAAGAGAATATCTTTATGTTTATAAGGTAAATGACTTTTCATTGTCTTTATTCCTTGAGTAATCAGTAACTGTATTACCAGTAATTTTTTATTAAGTCATTAAATGATTTTGTCATACCTGCTTTGCTCCAGTGTTGGTTTTTTTTATCTAGTTGATATGTTCATTTTCACTTTAGGCTTCAAAAAACCAAATATGCCACATCTCATGTATGTATTAAGTGTACTTTCACTGATGGGTATTAGTGTGACTCTTTGTATGTGTGTTTATTACAGTAGAATGAACTCTTCCTCTTAAGGGTCATGGCTCAATTGCAGCTTGTGTTAGTTCAGTTTCTTTTGGAGAAAGTGGATCTGTTTTGCTTTGATCAATTTATAATGATTTTTGAGGCTTTTGGTAATAAATCTTTAATAAAGACTAGGTAGCTCTGTCACCTTTTCTGGTACTATAAAGTACTTGCCATCCATGTTGTAGTGAATTTTATTCTTTAATATGGGTTTTTATAGATCAAGTGACTCATCGAGTTGGGTGTAAGTTTGTGACTGATTCTGGACTGTAGTTATCCCATGTTACATTATGGGGTGTTTAGTGCTGATATCACACACAGCTTGCAGCCGTGTAGTTAGTTACTGTCTTTTAAAGCTTTTAAACAGAATTTCTATGGTGTTTGCTAAGTTATGGTGGACCTTACTTGAGACTGGTGTTTTGCCACACCTGAGCTGTGGACAGGCCTGTGTAACGGTGGTGGTGTAGTGAACATAGTTTATCAAATTGAGTTAGAGAGTCAAGCTATGGATCAAATAAAGCTTCTATCAGCTGTGCAGCCACAATAGCAATTAGAGTGCTGGATTAAAATCATTATTCTCCTTTTTACGTAAAGATTTCACAAACTTTAAACTCTTATTGAAGAAAAAAATACTACTTCAGACTGTCAGAGCAGAAGAAACTATTAAAATAGTTAATTGAAACGATTCATTCCGTCTTAAAAATATTCTCTGTTCAAACATTGAGTGCTTATAACTTGGCTTCCTTATCATTCCAGTTATTGGTAATGTACAACATGGACATCATGTATTTGCATAATGGCATGACACTCCATTTTCCTTCTTTGCTCCAGAACGTAACACAGCTGTCACCTGATGGTCCCTTACCACAGCTTCCTTTACCGTATATTAACAGCGCAGCAACCCGTGTTTTCTTTGGGCATGATCGAAGACCAGCAGAAGGTTAGAAAATCTTATGTAAACAGATTGAAGTCCCTTATTTATGGAACCAAAATTTATGCAAGAGTTGGTGTAACTTAAAAAAATCTATCATTATGTAAGACTAATGTGACAAGCTAACTTCTTTAATATTTCAAAAGACAAGCTTAAGCTTAGTATCTACTTGCTAGATGTTTTCAGACTTTCTGTGTAAATATGAAATCCACGTATGCAGGTGTGCTGACTTCCACTATTTTTCATAGCTGGGAAGCTTCAATGCAAGTCTGTAATTAACTTCATGAAAGGGATTATTAATGCTTTAGCAAATGCTACATGTTGGTGCTAATGCTAGAAATTGTCTTTACAACTTTCTCTTGGATTAAGTGTTTGAAACACTGTAATTCCTGAATGTGAAGTAAGCTGAGTGGAAATTCTTATATAAACCAGGGCTGTACTGTGGGACTGTAGCCTGTCATAAAGTAAAAATAATCTGTAAGCTGAGTAATACCATGTAGCATGCTAAAATCTTGGAATTCCACAATTTTCAAATAGAATTATACTTAAATTATCCTCAGTATTGTCTTCATGTGTGTATTTCAAAATGGCTTGGAATTCACTGACTTAAATCAATTGTAACATAAAAATGACAGTGACCGAGAACTTAAAATATCTTAACAATACTTACCCAACTGTCAGTGCAGTCCTCTGTTGCAACTGTTGCATGCCACTGTTCTCATCTTGTAAGATTGCCTTACTCATACTAGGTGAAAAGCAGGCAGCTACGCACGTAAGTCTGGATCAAGAGTATGACTCGGAATCATCACAACAGTGGAAGGAACTTGAAGAGCAGGTTGTATCTGTGATAAATAAAGGAATAATACCTTCAAACTTTCAACCAACACAGTTCTGTTTAAATCGCTACTCGGATAACTCCAGATTTCCACTTGCTGTGATAGAAGGTAAAGTTAGGGTTTATACACTTCAGAAATAAAATGAGTTAGATGAATTTGTACAACATTTTCTGTGTTATTGGAGATTTAAACCAATGTTCTTGTGCAAGTTGTTTGCACAAGAATGCTTTGAGTTAGGTGAACCTTCAGATTGTGGTGGGGATCGCCTGTTGTCATGATTTTCTTGCCCTTTTTTAATAGAACCGATAACTGTAGAAGTGTCCTTCCGAAATCCTCTGAAAGTTCCACTTCTTTTGACTGACCTTTCATTGCTGTGGAAGTTTCAACCTAAAGACTTTGATGCAAAGCATGATGGAGAAACAAAAGAGCTGGTAAGGAAAGCTTCATCCTTTTTCAACCAAAACCAAACAGCTACAGTTACGGAGTATATATTAACTTAAATCTTCAAAATTATGTAGTATGAAAACAGCTGGTTTAAGTGTAAATTAGAAAAAGCGGTGGGTGGGGGGGGAAGTAGCTGCTGAATTTCCTTATGCATTGTTTAGATTTTCCTAGATCCATAGGGCACAAAGCAGCCAGTTAACAAAAATACTATGATGAGTATTGTAAAGATTAATGCAAAGCAAAATACTTCCCACATTTCATTGTATGTGTAGTACATCTATTTTGAGTCACACTAGCCTTGACTAGCAGAAATGACTTGCAATGTCAATAGGTATATTATCAAATTCCTTTTTCTTACTCGAGCTACTGCACGTCATGAAATTTGTGTTCTGAAAAACTGCTGGTATGACATAGAAACATCTTGGTATCTTGATTAGAAGAAAACTGAAAATTTATTGTATTAAATTAATGTTTTGAATACTTTAGATGAACTGCTTACTACTGTTTAATTTAATACTTCAACTAATACTGCCAAAACTTGCCTCTGAAGGGCTGTTCTCGCATTCATATTTTTAAGGTTTTAGTATGTTCTAATACTGAATATTACAGCACCTTTAGAGATCACTGTTCCAAATGCTTTTGGCCAGGAAACAAATTCATAAGGAATTTACTGTAAGTGTTTTCTGGAGTTATGAACATGGTTTCATATAAATAAGTCTCAAGGAGTACCATACGCTTTCCCTCCTGTTCTGGTCTGAACTGATACTTAAATGATATTATAAATACTTCTGTAAGTATCAGTGGAATTGATTGGGAACGGTTCCAATTTATAGTGATAAAACTTAAATTTCTCTCTTAAGTAAATGTTTAATAAGGCTGCTGCCTTAATTCAGAAAGCCTGAGAAGCTGGGCATACAGCACCTGCTGGTCCCAACTGTCTGCAGTTTGAAATTTGTATGCTTTTTTTCCTTGAACACTTTAGGAAAGGTGTGGGAAGTAATATTTATGGCACTTTTTCTGCCTAGGAGTAATAGTACCTGAAAAGCTGTTTCTTCTTCTCAGGGAACATGCGATGATGATATGATAGGAACTGAAGCAATAGCAGAATTTTTAATTAATAGTGAAGAGACAAAAGTGGTAAGTATTAAAATTTGTTTTAAAAATAGTCTTTTCAGTGTTGAACTTTAAGGTGGAGTTCAGACTTGTTATGATCTGAACTTAATGCTAAACTTGCAGAAGACATTAATGATACACAAAATACTCGAACTTCTGAATCTCATCAGTGTGTATAAATATCTGAAGGGAGGATGTGACAAGACAAGAGGCAGTGGGCACAAACTGAAACACAGGAGGCTCCATCTGAACATCAGGAAATAGTTGGTTTTTTTTTTTAACTGGGATAGTGACTGACTACTGGGCACAGGCTGCCCAGAGAGATTGTGGAGTCTCCATCCTTGGAGATATTAAAAGCCATTTGGACATGGTCCTGGGCAGCTGGCTCTAGGTGGCCCTACTTGAGCAGGTGAGTTGGACAAGATCACCTCCAGAAGTTCTTTCCAACTTCAACCATTCTATGATTCTGCCTCTGTTAAAGTTCATTTTTGTTACTATTTAGGATTCTTTCCTAATGTAATGAGCATCTCTCAGCTGTGGACTGGTTTGGTAAATTCTGTGTATATGACATTTTGAATCCAGTAAATGACCTGTAGTTGTTTTATGCAGTTATATTTGACACAAGTATAAAGTAAACGTAGCTGTGAGTGTCTTTAGCAATTGGACATTTAAATGTAATAATACTTTTTTCTAGTAGCAACAACAACAAAAATTTAACGTATCTCCACAGGCAAGACTAAAGCTCTTTCCCCATCAAACAGGGGAGCTACACATTCTGGGAGTCGTTTATAATCTTGGCACTGTTCAGGGTGCTGTGACATTAGATGGGATAGATCCTTCTATTGGATTACAGACAGGTAAGTGTATTATTTCCTTAAGTTGTGTATCTCTGGAAGGGGGATACATGGCTTTGGGCAGAGTAGAATTAAATTCTAGTGTTTAATGTTTGATTATCATGATGCAAGGCCTTCCTTCAGGTAAAGATGTAGAAACAAGGGAAGCAACTGGAACAGGATAAGAATTGGTACCTGTAGGAATCCCCTGAGAAAGGAAGTAATCTCTGCCAAACCCATACTTACTGTTCCTTTTAAATCTGTGGAAATTCTGAAACCATTGGAAAAAAAAAAATTAAATATTCCATCTATGCCATGTTGAATCTATAACAACTTTCACTAACTCTTGCCATTCATTTTTCTTGTGGGTCTCTTTGCTTTGTTAGCTTTCAACTTTTATCTAAATGTTTCACTGAAGTTCTTTGCATAGATTCCCAAATTTAAATTTGGCTGATATAATTTTTTTTTAGCATCTTGACTTTACTTTGGTTCTCTTTCCTTTATATAAATGGCTTTTTAATTGCATGTTACTTGATCTGTTTTGTTGAGTTATTCACCTGAAACTGTCTCGGGGAAAATTTAGTTGTTGGAGGAAATGGGGATTAAAGCATGTGTTTGAAAGTATCTAAAAGAAATAATGAAGCTTGTTTAGCTATCTACAAACTGGAAACCTTTGGAATAAAAAACATTTGGAGAGTGGTGGCCCATCTTTGAAGGAAATAAAAATGTTTTGGGTGACTTTTCCAGCTTGGCAGAAATTGGGAAAGGAAATAAATACATGACCTTCATGCTCTGTGCTCCTCCTGCCAGTTGTAGTCAAACTGTTAAAGCGCAGAGTAAGTCCACAACAATGGATAACTGGCTGGCTGAACTCACAATAGCAATGTGTTATGTGTGACAGTAAGCTTTGAATAGTTCTTTGTTAGTGATACTGCTTAATCAATGAACACCACCTGTGCCCAATAACAGAAAAATCAAAATGATTTTTGAGATTGGGTAGGGAGCTTTCAATCACTTCTCAGAAAACATTAGGAATTACTTTTAAAAGTTTGATTTTTTTTTTTTTTAAATTGTTTCAGGAAAGTTTGTCTCCAATGGGTTATCTGTACGAGGACGACAAGATTTAGAAATCCAAGGGCCTCGACTTAATAACACAAAAGAGGAAAAAACATCTATTAAATATGGACCTGATCGACGTTTAGATCCCATTATTACAGAAGAAATGCCTTTGTTGGAGGTATGTAGCTACTGTCTATTGGCAGTTTGGAGCAAATAGCTGAATCCAGAGCTTATAAATGTAATTCTAACAATGAAGTCTTAGCCTAAATCTCTCCAGTTAATTTCTAATCTGTCAGTGCTGAACTTGTGTGGTTTTTTTTTATTTTTCAAGTGAAACTTGGAAGCTTCTAAACTAACATCCTTTTGAAATTGTTAATATTCCCTTAGAATTTCAGTTGGCAACAGCTTTTGTAGCCAAATTTCAAGGTGAGGGGGAACAGGCAAAGAGGCTTTTTTCTGTTTGCTTGCTGTTGATCTAGAATAGTTCTTAAAGTTGGTTAATTAAAACACATTGGTTTTCCTTACTAACTGGTTAATGACAACAGTCTACAGAATTAGAATATTTCAGTTGGAAGGGACCTACAGTGATCATCTAGTCCTGACCACTCCAGGGCTGACCAAAAGTTAAAGCATGTTATTAAGGACATTGTCCAAATGCCTCTTAAACACTGACAGGCTTGGGGCATCAACCACCTCTCTGACCACCCTCTTGGTAAAGAAATGCTCCCTAATGTCCAGTCTAAACCTCCCCTGGTGCAGCTTTGAACCATTCCCACATGTCCTGTCACTGGATACAAGGGAGAAGAGATCAGCACCTCCCTCTCTACATCCCTCCTCGGGAAGCTGTAGAGAGCAATATAGTTTAAGTATGTTGGCTGTTGTTTTCACGTGCATTCATAACTCGGCTCAATGTTCAGGTTTTTCTTTTTTCCTGTTCTCTCCTATACAGGTGTTCTTTATAAATTTTCCTACAGGGCTTCTCTGTGGAGAAATCAGAAAAGCATATGTAGAATTTGTGAACGTAAGCAGGTGTCCTCTTACTGCACTGAAGGTTGTGTCCAAGCATCCAGAATTTTTTACTTTTGGTGGAAATACTGCTGTTCTAACGCCACTAAGTCCTTCAGCTTCTGAAAACTGTAGTGCTTACAAGACTGTCGTGACAGATCCTACCTCTGTGCGTACAGCACTGCTATCTTCAGCTTCTTCTGTAGACTTTGGGGTTGGCACAGGAGGTCAGCCTGAAGTAATACACGTCCCACTTCCTGATGCTGTTCTTCTTCCTGGGGCTTCAGTGCAGCTGCCAATGTGGTTACGGGGACCAGATGAAGAAGGTGTTCATGAAATTAACTTTTTGTTTTACTATGAAAGTATTAAAAGACACTCAAAAATGTGGTAAGTTTTCATTTACTTTTTTCTGTCATACTTACTAGACACATTATAAACATTATAAGCATAAATATAATTCTTACTGAATTTCTCTCAGTTGCTGTGATGATGTAAAAATGGCCTGTTACCTGCTATTCTAAGCAATTTTTTCCTACTATATGATCTAATTTCCATATGAAATCATATAGTCTACACTGCTTCCATCAAAGTGGCAATTATTAAAATAATTTAGTAGAAGGAGGGATAATGGAATGCTGTTAATACAAACTCTGTATTTAGTTTCTCTGGAAGCACATCTTTCTGAGGCATGGTGGGGGGCGGGAATCGTGGTTTAATTTGTTTCTGCACGTTATAAAACAAAATATTGTTTACTTTGAACAAAAGGGTTTGTTCTCAGTTAAAATGTGGTTAGTAATTGTATTACAATGGAAGTTATTCTCTTTGGAGGGGTTAAATACCAAGTTTGACTTGCATGCTATTGTATAGTTCCTTTTTGGACTATCCAGAGACAGTGGACAGTCAAGTTTGACACCACATGCTAACAAATAGTACTTTCTTTGAACTTCACTTGAAAGGTGGCAAGTTGACTTTTTATGTCACTTATTGCCAAGTCCCACCCATGTCTGAGGCTAAGAAGGCTCAGGAGATAACTTTTTTGAGAAACCTCTTCTTCAAAGATTCTAGGGTGAATAGGCCTTTGTTCAGCAAGTGAAGAGATCAGCCTTCAGGAAGTCTTAGTGTAGCAATCTAGGAAACAGCCAAATTCAGAAATGAAGACTGCCTCTTTTTACCCCTCTCTTTCACTCTTCTGCAACTACTTACATTGCTACATTATAGCTGTTAGAGCTCATAGCTAGAGCTGAGGAAAAGTTGCAACAGGCTTTATGTAGATTCAGTTTTAGCCCAGTAAGAATCCTGGCCACAGACTTGATAAACGTTACTCTTCAATTTTCTGGGAGAAAAATTTCTTGTGGAGCTGTGTGTGCTGGATTTGTTTGTCTGGAGAATGTGTCTGCCCACCTTAAAAAGTAGTGCAGATGAGGAGGAGTGGATCTGTAACCAGGGCTGGGGACCTGGTGGTGTGGTTTAACCCCAGTGAGCAACTAAGCACCACCCAGCTGCTCAATCACCACCCCCCTGGTAGGATGGGGAAGAGAACCAGAAGGGTAAAAGCGAGAAAAGTCGTGGGATGAGGTAAAGACAGTTTAATAGGTAAAGCAAAAGCTGTGCATGCAAGCAAAGCAAAACAAAACAAGGAATTAATTCACTACTTCCAGTTGGCAGGCAGGTGTTCAGCCGTCTCCAGGGAAGACAAATGCCATCACTCTGAACTTCCCCCCTTCCTTCTTCTTGCCCCAGCTTTATATGCTGAGCATGATGTGATATGGTATAGAAAATCCCTTTGGTCAGTTGGGGTCAGCTGTCCCGGCTGTGTCCCCTCCCAACTTCCTGTGCACCCCCAGCCTGCTCGCTGGTGGGGTGGGGTGAGGAGCAGAAAAGGCCTTGACTCTGTCAGCAGTAACTAAAGCAGTAACTAAAGCATCCCTGTGTTATCAACACTGTTTCCAGCAGAAATCCAAAACATGGCCTGGTACTAACTACTATGGAGAAAATCAACTTGCAGTCAAAATGAGCACACCTGGTCTCTGTAGTATGTATACATATTCAGGATGGTGGTGGGGAGCAGGGCTACTTCAGATGAACTCTAGTCAGATGGACTGAATGCTTGTGGGTGGACCTTATTTTCCAGGCTAGTTCTGAGAAAGAAAACAAGTTCATGTGCTGTGAGACTGCTCTGTAATGTAAACCAAAGCCAAGAAAGTTGAAGGTGGTCAAGAGAGTGGATCAGTGGCGTATTCTTGAAATCAAACTAAAAGTTGTGCAAATGTGCCCTTTGTTTAGGTTTTTCTACAGTTTCTGAAATGCCAAATTTAACTTTTCATTTGGCTTTAAGCTAGTCTGTAGGAATAGGGAACTTGTCCCTCTACAGTGTAGTTATTTTTTTCTTTCTTTTTTTTTTTTAAGAGCAGAACTTACTTCTCCTTTGAGTTCATAATATTCAGAAAGCGAGGTGTTTCCGAGATGGCTGATGATTGTTTGGGGAATATATTTGTTCCCTACTATATTGAGGTTTCCAGGGGAACTTAAGCAATGTGATCTTGTTTAACAGTACTCTTTGTACACTGAGCATAGCTTTTAAATTTTCAAAAAAGATTTAATTTGTGCCACTTGAAAGCTATACAGATATCTGTATATCTGTCTGAAGATTAACTGCAAACGTTTATTCTGTAGATTGTGACATTATGTGAAGTACAGTTTAGGAAACCACTGATTTCTCCTCCCAAAACAAGTATCACATGATGTTTCAGCCTACTTAGTAGATAATGTATATCAAACTTTTACATGCCTCTAATGCTTTCAAGTGGAAGTTATGGTAACACAAAGCTTCTGTGTGGGAAAAAAACTCATGTGTTTTGATGGTGTCCAAGAATGGCAGTTTACTCGCCATTAGAAAAACAGGAAGATAACTTTTACAAAGGGCTTGCTGGCCTGGAGGTTGAGCATGTCTGGAAAAAGGCAGAGTAGTGATGGTTCTAGAAGTAAACTGTCAAGATTCTCAGTTCAGGGGAATTTGTTGAACGCAGTGGTATTCTGTCTAAATGCTTTTTAGTAAATGTTTATGCAGGACATGTGACTAATTGTGGGCCTTCTATAGTTTATTTACTCAAGAACTCTATTTTCCACAGCATGTGGTGGCATTAAATAGCTTAATGACATCCCTGTGCCAGGACATGCCTGTTTGCTTTCACTGTGCTGGTCATCTTACATCAGAAATATTTCTGATGTATTTCTCTTCACGGTAACATACGAATCTTTTTCTCCAGTATTTCAAGCTGGCTAAGAGACTGCATGTTTGAACAGCACCTAGCCATGCAGCATGATTGTTAAAAATAATATAGTTTTGATAGGAAGCTAAAAAGAAAAGCGTCTCTTTGGTTGAAAGGAATAAATTGTCTAATGGCCTTGGTATTGATGGCAAATATAAAAGTTAGACTTCTTGATGACAGGTTCTGGACAGCAGCCCTGGTTGTTCAGAATGTCTCATTTTCTGCTTTCTTCCCCTCTTTCCTAGTCATAGAGTATTAAGGCACACTGCAGTTATTTGTACTAGTCGGTCTCTGCATATTCGAGCTACTGTCTGCAGAAGTAATGCACTTGAAGATGAAGAAGGCAGAGGAGACAATATGTTGGTGTTTGTGGATGTAGAAAATATCAATACTGTAAGTTCTTATTTTTAATAATATTAATAATAATTAAAAAAATGTTCTAAAGCTCAGCAGATGTGCAAGTGTCACCAGTAGAACCAAGACCTAAGTAAAAAGGTTTTTTTACAACTACTTTGCAAACACTAAGTAAACCTTGCATATTGAATCATTCTGGTTACTGTTGGCAAGAGTACTAACATTAAGTTATATCTCAACTCTGGAAGTCTGCTATAGCTATTGCTATCCTAAACAAATTCCAGTACTGTAGTTTAGAGTCGTTTTTTCTTTTGGGAAGATTTATTCCAAATTCATGAATTTTTTTGATGATCACAACTTTCAAGATAGCTCTGAATGAGACAACCTGTGTCCCCTGCAACATTTCAGTAAAAGCACGGGTAGAATTAGTGGCAATGTGAAGTCAGAATTTAAGCTCCAACTTGAAGGAAGCTTCTGTGTTTACACTTATTACCAAACTCTAAAAGACATTTTTGCAAATATAATCCAAATACAGGTATGCCTGTTGTGATCTGTTGATATAGCAAAGCAGATGAAAATGTTTGTTTTTCATACCACACTAATTTAAATTTACTCATTTTTTTTGTAAAGCTGCTCCCATTTATTAACCACAAAGCAAGGTAATAGAATCCTTTGTTTATAGAATTCCTAGACACTTAGCTGGCAGTGGAATCACTCAGCAACCCCAAAAGCTACTTTTCATTGTGTATATATATGTTAAATTCAAGAACTTTTTTTTAAATTAGATTTATGACCTAGCAATATTCCTAAAGTAATCTTGGAAACTAAGTGGCCTTGCAGTGTTCTGCATTGGAATTAAAAGCCTAGGTTTTATTATAGTAATCTTAATCTAAAATACTAGCTTGCAAGTATTTTTCTGGGAGATCTGTTTCCTCTTTGTGTGGCATTGTTTACTGGAATTGGAAATTTGTTTACTGGAATTGGAAGTTGCTGTGAGCTGGGACTGTTGTTTACAGTGTGTCTTAATTCTCTTCTTGTTTCTCCTTAGTACTGTATTATGGATGGTGTGAATGATGAGTTAAATTAAGACTCTAACAGTGCCACCTTGCAATGAACACTTACTGTACAATGTAGAACATCACAGTTGTGAATGGCCGTCATTGACATAATTTTTGTTTCTTCCTTAGAGTGAGACTGGTGTTAAAGAATTTCATATAGTGCAAGTTTCAAGTAATAGCAAGCAATGGAAGCTTCAAAAATCTGTTAACGTATCTGAAGACAAAGGTGTGTACCTTCATCACCGAAAGGGTGGCAAAAAGTCTACCTTCTGCCTGACAAGAATAGTTAAAAGAATCTTATAAGAAGTTGAATTTGGCTTTCAGAATAATTAATTTCTAAAAGCTTTGTCCATTTCAAACATACTACAGCCCTTCTTTTGTTACTGTTTCAAGCAAAATATATTGACAGATAACTTTCAGACTTCCTTAATTTTAAAAATGGGCTTAACTTGCAGGCAAATTATTTCTGTGATGTAGAGAAATCCATGTCTGGGTTGGCTGATAACTTGCCTCACAGGAAATATGTTTCAGTGTTCCTTTACTTTTAGTTATTTATATCAGTGTTAAATTTAACTGATCAACAGAATATTTGACAAGTGCTCTACTCAGTTATTAGAAATATACCAGAATTGTGAGTGCTGTATTGTGCCTTAGCTAATACAAGCTGCTAATTTTTGAAAAGGCTACTGTGCCAGGCAAAAAAAGGTGCTGTTGTTGTATCTAACAAATGTTATCTTTGCTTGTATGCTGACATTTTATGTACTCAAAAGTTAAAAATACTAGACATGTATTCCTCTTCTATTAATATTGAGGGTGAACCAGTCATAAACTGAATCTTTTGTCTTCTGTTCCTTCCTTCTTTCTCTGTATCTCCTTTATGTATTATGGCTCGCTTTCTGCTCTAGAAGTAGATGGAAGGGATCAGCAGAAGATGCATCTTCTTTACTACCATGCAGTCACAGAAAATTAATCTTCTTTACTATCGTGTAGTTGCTCTGCTTGGTTAATTATGCTTCTTAGGTATCATCAGTGTGTTTTTTATTTGTGAAGTTTAAAGGCTGACTTGGCTAATGAGGAGGGACTCTGGTTATGTTGAGGGGGAAAAAATCTTGCAACCTTTTTCTTTCAGATACTAAACTTGCTAGCAGAGAGCGAGCGAAGTTATGCTTTAAAGCAGTAAGATGCAAAAACTTAGAAGGTAGGTTCTCTCCTGAATGTGGTAACTTTTTGAAGAAAATACTATTTGTATGCTGTATGCTGAAATTGTGACTTCTCATGATGCTGAAACAATGCCTTCTCTTTTTATCCCTTAGAAAATTACACATTTGCAGACATTGTGTTTGGAAATGAACAGGTAGGTGAATTGGTACAGCTGCGTATTTTGTCTTGTGCAAGGTGTCCCTGTCATGTGCAAGTATCCCAGTGAAATCCTTTTTTAAAACTTAAAATGGGAACAGTGCTTTCATAGTTGGGAAGCTGAGTTTTGCTCATCAAAAACTTGGTCTTCTAGATCAGCTTTTTTTACAAAGAGAAGGTAAGATGGCATAGGCTAGTGGATTGTCTGGAATTTTAAGTTCCCAGCTCCACAGCTGAACTACTTTGGGAGTCCATTGCGATGCTAACTTTTTTGCTAATGTCTTTCCTTCCTTTCCAACTCTTCAGAGCAGTTGTTCTGAATATGTCCCAGACCTCTAGTTTTCTAGTAGAGATCTGTGGATGTCAGATTCTTGTTCTATTGGGGTTTTTTTCTGAATTATATATTTACTAAGATCAGTTAAAAATTCTAATTGCAGCTTATTCTAAAAATAATCTGGAAACCTCTAATGGATGTAGATACCAGAATTTCAGAACTACTAATGTAGGTTGCAGTCAGTTCAAGGAGTCTGTTTCTTCGATTTTTCTTAAAGTTTAAGATTCTAGACTGCTGTGCTCTTTTAATCTTTTTAAGCACACAGGTATTGTCTGAAGAAGAATCCTTTTAGCAGATGATGTTGGTACAGCAAATGCTTTTCCAAAACCTGAGGAAAGTAGGCCACTTAGATCAGAAATCTACATTAGCATAGTGGATTTAGTTAGCTGGATGTCAGATTGCTTATTTTATGCTGAGTGTACATTTTCCATATATGTATCCAGCTTTTAAAAGCCAAAGAAAACCTACTCACTGCCATTTCATTTTATGGGCATATAAATTGAAGTTAGGACTAAAAATCTGAGGTAGATGATCCCTCTTAAAGTTGGATGAGCTGCATGAACTTCAGTGTTCTTGTAAGATGATGTTCTCTAATGGGGGGGATGGGGAGAGGGCCCTCGCTTCTAGACAGTTACTCCAAAAGCAGATTGTTTCTCTGGGTACGAGTATTCTGCTAATGCAACAATTAGCAGCTCTGCAACAGCGTATTCTGGAAAGGCTAACATTTTTGAAAGGAGGGGGTTAGGAAGCTGAAGTTTCTTACTTATCCTGCTGTCTCCAAGTATCATTGCTGTTGGTCTTAAAAGCACTGCTTCCTTATCAAGCTTTTGGTGTTGGAAAAGCTCAGCAGAAATGATGACAAACAGCACAGTACTCCTGGCTGTGCCACTTATACATGTGGAATATGCTGTGCAATCTGTTATCTTCGCTATTGCTATCAAAATGTATGTTCCTTATGTTGATAAATAATTCTAGCTAACCTGGGGAAAATATTAATAAGCAATAATGACTTGCATGTGAGTTAGTTGGACACTTCAGCTTTCTACACTACACTTGATATATCACAGTAGGCTGTCTGGTGGTAATAATCAAAGCCCTTATTTCCAAGTTCGGTATTTGTAGTTTGAGGCCAATAATCTATAGCTCTGTTTCCCTATGTTACTTTAAACAGCTCATTAGGTAGAGCTGATCTCTAACAGGGCAAGCATGGAAACAAAGATGCGTGGCATCCTGTAGGTTTGCAAAGGGAAGTAAAGCAAGGTAATGGAACTGAAATACTACCGTGATAGCTTTGTTAGAGTAACTTGTGTCAGCTTGTGTCCTGTTCTGAGAGCATTCTTTCTTTTTTTTTCTTCCAGATAATAAGTTCAGCCAGTCCTTGTGCAGACTTTTTTTTTCAAAGCTTATCCTCTGAATTTAAAAGAACACATGTGCAATCTCATACTCCAGCATCTCAAAGGGCTGTGAAACAATCATTTGATGAGACAGTCAGATTAATACAAAGATGCAGTGAAGTTGATTTGAACATTGTTGTACTGTGGAAGGTATGTATGGTTGTGGCCTTTGTGGTAATTTGGCCATGAAATATGACTGTTAGAAAATAATTTAATACAGCATCCTGAACTTTCAACTTATGCAAAATTTATGGATGATTTTTTTCTGAAAACAGGCAAATGAACTAAAATGGTGTCAAGAAGCAAAGACAGTCTTAATAGCTGTTACTATAATAAGTATGCTTAAGTGGTTTTACATTACTCTGGATGCACCCAGCTCTTACGAGTTCTCTTAAAAGAGAATATTCTGAAATCTTAAACCAAGAGACTTGTTAGTGCTTGCTTTTATCATAGAACTGTAAGAGTGACCCAGTCTGTTTTGAAGAGGATCTCGTTTACCAGAATGCAAATATTAAGTAGTGGAAATTGGCAGTCTAAACTTCAGCAGTTGTCTGTGGTTGCAAAATCAAAAGCATACACATAAAATAAGTATGTTATGCTAGCCTTTAGGTTTTGAACAGTACAGCATCTTCCACTTGAGTTAGGGAAAAGTCATTCTGTATTATGAAGCTTACAATAGCTTCCGGTCTGCTAATGTCTTTGTATTATATTCTGCAGGCATATGTTGTGGAAGACAACAAGCAGCTTATTTTGGAGGGCCAGCATCATGTTGCCATTAATACAGTTGGGAAGGAGGCTTTTTCATTTCCTCAGAAGCAGGTAATCCAGTGTGAAGTCTTCCTTTACAATTGCTTCTTTCCCAAAATAGACTTGATATATTTTCTTGTAAATAAATGGAATCACTTTGGGTGCTTTCGTAGAATCTAACATCAGATATGTGTTATTGCTAAATAATTCAGATTTACTTCAACTTTGATAAGTCATCTATATTGAAATATCTAGGCTCAGTTTAAAGATGAGAAAAGCAATATACAAGTGAGTATACTGCTATGCAGTTGTTGGAGTAAACTGTTCTGTGGTATTTCGGGGTAGAACTAGGAGCTTATTAATGGTATTAAGTTGAAGTTGATGATTTCATAACAAAGTTAATAGTAAAATGGTAGAATTATTTTAATTTTGAATGTTACAAAATTAATTTTATAAATTCTACTACTGTGCACATCTTAAGTGAGGACTGTTAGTGTAAAATGTTAGAACAGCAGAAACATTGGAACAGTTAAAAAGACATTGAAAGCTCCATTGAAATTGGTCAGTTAATAGCACATTACTTCACTTTGAAGTTTGATAGCCTGTTTGATTGTTCAAAGAAAATAGCATCTGTAAGAAACTGGTGGATGTCTCCTGGTACCTGAATCAGTAACAACTATGGAAGCTATAGATAAGTTTCTGTAAAAACGTCTATGCTAGATGCAATTTATGTGTGTGAAGACTAATGTGCAAAATAAAAAAGAAGAAACAAGTCTTGTACTTGTTTAGTTTTCTCTTGAGCAGTACATTGCTGTTCCTTCTTGCTTTGGTGCCATTCTCATCATGTTTTTACCAGTGTTGCAAACATCATATATAGCTTTTAGTGAGCTCTTACTCAAAGTTGCAGCAAATAGTACTATACATTAATTTTGTCAAGAAATCAGTATAGGACAAATGTGTGTTTCTATAGATATCATGCTGAAACATAAGTAGTGAATTACTCTGAAGCTGTGCACTTGGCTTTGGTTCATATGCCTTTTTTACATCATTAAGATTTTTCCATTTAGTTCTTTGCACTATGAAATAGATGGGAATAGATCAAAAGGAACATGTAGTTTGAGCTAAACTGGCTCGTGCTCACTGGTACTGAAAAATAGGAAAATTTAAGTTCTAATGTCTTCATTTAACACCCCTCTACCCCAAAAAAAGCCTTTGCACATGTGGTCTCAAGCTGTGCCAAGCAATACTAGGCTGTATTAGTCTAATGACAGCTGCCCACTCTGGTATTATCTTTCCTGTTTTAAGGTGTATGTAGAACAGTAGATCACACTGTAGACATCTAAAGTTAGGAGACAAAACACTGTGGACTTCTATTTCTGACCTCATTGAGGTCTGGTTCTAGCAAATGGGTGGGAAGAGAAGTAGCAATGAATTGTATCTGCATCCTGAAATAAAAAAATGACTGAACATGCTAGGGATAGAAATTTACATTTCTTATTGACTGCACTGGAACTCTAGTTGTCTGCATCAAATTCAGTTTCAAACTAAAATGAATCCTGCCACCAGCAACAAGGAGGATCCAGATGTACCCTCAACTTGTTTTGAGGAAAACATGCTACTATAATAGCATTCTCTGTCTATAATCTGTTTCTCATAAATTGTTGTTATTATTACTACAACTACATTCAGATAGATGCACATTGATTATTGTATTCGCTTTCTTCAGCATAAGGAACATACTTCCTTTGAAGCATTCTGTACTTTGGTTGGAAGCCAAAAAGCATCTGTGTTGTGATGCAGTTGAAATCCGGTATAAGAGTAGTAGTGGTTGTTTTTAATAAATGTGTGAATTCTATACCCTCGTGGCAATCAAAGCCCAGATTTAACTTCGATTTTAAGAGCCTGCAATCTCAGGACTGCTAAGGATTGAGAAATTTCATATACTCATGTACTACTATTTCTTTTTTCTTAATTGGCACTTTATACTGTGAGGAGAGTAGATAAACTCCTCTGAGATGGGAGGTGAGGTATAATAAATTCAGTGATTCAAGACTTTGCGGCACTTTATTTCATTCACTCCACATTTAAGAAGTAAAAGAATCCCCAAAATAGGATTAAATTAGGCTAGGTAGAGAAAATAATATACTTAACCTATTAAGGATTGTATATTGTTATATTGTCTTTGAATTATCTTGCTCTTGCATTAATGTTACACAAGCAGTGAAAAGCTGTGGGGGGAGAAAATCCCAAACCCAAACATTACTTCTAACTTAAAATTTTCAGTGTATAGTTTTGAGACTTATAATGTAACATTCAAATAGTTTGTCTTGTAAATCTGCACTTGTCCTCCGTCATAGACAAGGTTGGAAACTCTAGACTGTTCCTGAATGTCTTGTGCTGTATAGTATAGAAGTTAGTTGTTTTCTGTGGTCTAGACAGCAGAGGGAGATGGAGATGCATGCTTTCTACGAATGTATGTTGGTTACCAGTTCTTAAATGATAAAAGGCTGCTCAGATCTGAAAAAATAAACTTATTTGCAGATTCTGAACAGGGTGTCACCTAGGATGCAAGAGTCTGCTCCCTGCATTTCTTCCTGTGTTCTAGTTCTATTTGTTGCTCTTCTTCAGCAACTTTCTTCTTGACTTGAACCGCTTCCGCTTCCTGCTGTTGCAGCCAGCAAAGGAGTTTTTGTGTCTGGCAATACAGCCATCCCCAACCAAGAACAGCCTCGCAATAGACATGTAGAAAACGCAAACAAGATTTCTCTCTGCACCCCCTTTATTTTGTTTTAGTCCTCTGAGAAATGACTCAAATCTTAGCTGAATTTATCAAATAACTATGTTGAACAAATCGAGAGAGCCTGCTCTATATTTTGGTTACATTCTATGTATTGGTTGGCTTCTGCTGCTTTGTCAATTATGGTATATCTCAGACTAATTCTTTGCCAGCTTTTAAGGATTTAGTGTGGATTTATTTATAGAAGCTTCTAGAACTGTTCAGGGAAACAAAACTGTGGTAAAACACTGTAGTAGAAGAGCAGTAGATCTGTATTCATTGGCACTGTGATGTTTCTCAAGTTCTTCCAGCAGGTGCTGGTAGGTTGGTAGTTGGGTGCGCTGATATGAAGGCATCTTTATCATACTTGTAAGCTAAGTTGTTAGACTACTGACTGAGATGCAAGGACAGGTGGTTGCTTCTGCTTGGTTCATTGTGGAACACATAATGCATACAACAGGGATGTAGAACAGACAGCAGGATGCTGTATTGCAGTAGCATAACTTGCCATAGCATTTGATAAAATCAAGATAAAACCTCTGGTTTCTATAAAAAACAAGATAATGGGCCTTGGAGGAGGTGTAAAATCTTATTCTGGGTACAATTTCTGTATGTACCCACATAAAAAGAAAGAAAATAACAGTAAAATTCTATAGAAATCTTACTGGGATGCTCAAATGCCTGTGCTTCCTTTTCTTCCCATGTCTGTTCAAAATGGGATTATGAATTCTAAACTTTATTCATTCTAACCAAGACAATGATATCTATGACTTTGAAGCTTATGGGTTTTCTGTCATTGAATACAGATTTTGTTGTTGTTGTTTACACTGCAGGGTTTTTATGTGTTTAACTAAATAGCACTGGTTTTGAGCATAAGTTACTGGACACAGTAGGCTTATCAGGTGATGTGATGAACTACTTAACATCTTTATGTTCTAGAAGTTTGGAATCATAGTGTACACATAGTATGCTGAATGAACAGTTAAAGAATATTGACTGTGTTAAAGCATTTCTTTGTTTCATACAGAAAGCTCTCTGAATAATATGGAAAACATTTATCTTCCTATCCTTTCTCTCACTTGTATTTTTGAAAACATGGCCTTTTGCTAAAGGTAGGGGAAAAAATACTAAATAAACTATATTTCCTTGAATGAGAAACACAAAAGGTGCCACAAAGTGATACGCTATAGTCACTAGCAACAATGTGAAGAATAAATCACATAAGGTGTTAGTAAAGTGAATAGGTCTGAACAGATGTGTTAGCAGTAGCTGTTTGAGTCCAAGTAGTAAAAGTCTCACTAACAAAAATGAGCTGGGTATCTGTAACTAATGGCTATTCTTTTTTTGACAACCGTACTGCTATGGGTTCTGTTTCTCTTCTCAAACTTGCTTTC
Source organism: Pelecanus crispus (assembly GCF_030463565.1). Classification (NCBI taxonomy): domain Eukaryota; kingdom Metazoa; phylum Chordata; class Aves; order Pelecaniformes; family Pelecanidae; genus Pelecanus; species Pelecanus crispus. The sequence continues at coordinate 126,447,118 of NC_134644.1, read as the reverse complement.
AGGAATCAGGTGGTTGACCTGAAGGTCAACTTATGATTGCATCTGAAATACAGCTATTCTGTCTCTTGATCTTTCTGCCTTAACTTAGTAAAAGGACAAAAACTTCAAATACTTTAAACATCCATTCACAGTCAGGGCTGTTGATCAATATTGTTTCTTATCGCTGTCTCCCATATCTTTCTAATCTAGTAAATTCAATCCAAAAGATTCCAAAGGAAAAGCACAGTGTAATATGGTAAGATGGAAGTAGTAGTGTGGGGCTGGGGCATTTGCCACACTTCTGCAAAGGCTTCACGCTGATGGAAGGTGAGAAGCAGTCTAGTAGAGGCTTGTCACTTGGGCATGCTGGCATATTGGGCATAGTTCATCCTTACTTCTGAAACACATTAGCATGTGAGTGTAAACTTAGTTTTAACTGAAGTCTGGATGAGATAAAGTGTCTGTGAGTGTGTTTTAGATCAGGTGTACTTTTTTGTTTTAAGATACGGTCCCCATTTACAGCCCTCTGTTTTCAGTGTGAAGTGGTCTTGTAATGCACAAAGTGGATACCTTCCAGGCAGAATTAGTCCAGATGTGCTCCAGGACTGCACATGATGTGCTTCTGGGCTACTCATTCAGTCCTGCAGATTAGACCAGTGCTAACCCAAAGTAAAATCTATAAAATGCACACAGCATGGATGCAGGCTTTTTGGCAGCGTTTCCATCATCTGATGGAAAGGAAGAACTTTTCAATTTGAAAGTGCATTCTAAGAGATTAAGGAATATATTATGGGCAGACCTGTCTATTACATCTATCAGATAATGCAAAAGATGCTTTGAATGGTGTAAATTTTGACTTTTCCAACTTTTAGCTTAGTACAGCTGCAGGAGATATCTAAAAACAGCGTGAATGACTAATACACAATTTCAGAAGTATAAGTAGGGATAATATATAGCTTTGTTTCAAAGTAGCAAAACATCACACTCTAGAGGTCCTGTCTTATTTGTAACTACTGAATAAATGAAGATGTTGAGATTATTCTACTTGGAGCAGCAAGCTTGTGTCTAGTTTTAAGTCTACCCTTGATTGGTTTAGAGTAGACTTGGTAGTGTAGGTTAATGGTTGGACTGGATGATCTTAAACGTCTTTTCCAACCTAAACGATTCTATGATTCTATATTTGTTTGAAGCTGGCCTTTGTAGATGGCTTCGGGCAGCAAAAAGCTTTCTAAAAATAGAAATAACTTTCATAGCACCAACTGCACAGTTTGTAGCTCTTGAAAAGTAACTGCGGGAGCAGTGTGGTTTTGGTGCTACTGCCTGTTGCGTGTTTCTAGTAAAAACCGAAAAAGCTTAAAAATGCAGCTATAAGAATTTAAAACGGTAACAGAAAACACTCTCCCCGCCTGCCCAGTACCAAACTTGTCTTACAATGAAGTCTCTTCCAGTCAAGCTTATCTGTACATCTACCAGTATGTATGGATGAAACCTTCAAATTACACCTTAATCATTTTTTAAAGGGAATATCTTAACCATTGTTGTGGCTGCCTTGTACACAATATATGGTGCTTGCTGTCTACTGGAGCCCATGACACTTCTGGAGACTTTGCAAGGAACTAAAATGGGTAAACAAGCAGACTTGCTTGTGTCAGAACTTTTGGTTTTGCCTTTAAAAAGGCAACACTCCATTTGGGCTGGTATTTGAGGAATTCAGTGACAAAATACCACCTGCTTAATTCTTGGTTTTGTTTTACTTTGTTTCTAAGTGTAAATAACCGAAAGTATTGAGGCTGTTTCTGTGTGGTGCATGTTCTTGAAGGGAGGGCACAGGTGCTCAAGTAGATATGGGCATCTTTTTGTATAGCCTTGATCCAATTTCCCAGTCTCCAGAGTAGGGCAGGAGTTTAATGCATCCTTAAACTTAGCATTTCTTATTAGCTGTCTCGAGGTAGCTCCCTAATCTGTACGCACATCTTCTTGGTTAACATTTGGAAGTGCTTAATTCTCTCCTGAAGCATTAGGTAAAAGAATTATGTACTAAATGTCATGTCTTAGCCTTTGTTCTAGGGACACAATTACAAAAAACCCTAGACTTTGAGCAGCTGAACTTCAAGACACAGACATCTTTTCTGAATCTGACACCTAGAGGCTGGCTGGATTTAAGGTTTAGCTCTGTGATGGTAAATGGTTAACCTTACTGCTTTCCAGTCCTTCAGTAGAGGTGTAATATTAGAACTAAAGGTTTGAAATATTAACGGCACTCTGCACTTTCACCAGTAAATGTTCCTGCTGCATTTCATGATGTTCTTGTCTGTTTGTAGAGATAAACCTTCGTATTTGTCTTTTGTAGGGTTTTAAAAAAATACTCGGGAATTCTGATTGGGAGGACTTGGAACAGGTAATTGACTCTAGGGCAAACTACACCATGTAGGATATTGATATGTGGTTGAAGAGGGCATTAAATAACTGCTTGGACTGTAATTTGAGGGGAAAGATCAATTTAAATGAAAATCTATAATCTCATCTCTGGAGGCCAGTGTGTTTCATGCTTTCAGTCTTCATCAAGTTAGATACCCATAGGGTAGGGTAGAAATACCAAATTAATTTGTCACTTAAAATATATTTCATTGTTAGTGTAAAATTCCTTTTTTTTTTACTTCTTCTCAAATTACTTTTAAAAAAACCCTACTCTTCCTTTCAAGAGGAAAGAATTGCAAGCTTGATAAAACATTTGATGTCTTCCTGGTATTACCAGCACAGGCAAACAGTGACTGAGATGTTCATACATATTGCAGAATGCCTAGTGTGTCTGTTACTTTAAGTCACGTTTCGTTGCCTATAGTATTTCTTTTCAACTTAGCAGGTACAATCCATCACCCTTAAACAAAAAGTATTACTTTGTTACACTGTACTGACTTACTGGTGGCTTTTTAAAATCTTCTTTCACTTGCTTTTAGTAGTTAGTCATGCTTTTTGCTGGAAATTCTTTTTATTTTTTTCTTCTAAAGGTGGACTTTCTGCAGAATAGATTCATAAGGGAATAATGAAAGGCTGCTCCTTCCTAAATAAACCCTGTTTGCAAAAAAGATTAGATGATGTTGGACAAAGTTACAGTAGTGCTGTAATGCTAGACCAAATGCAGCCCAGTTGCCTCATTTGGTGTTGCATCTTTCTGTATCATCTGATATATTCTGCTTCAGAGATTGATTCTGCCCACAGGGTTAGGATGAATCCCAAGTAGTGTGTCAGTGCTTGACTTGAGCTTTCAGCTGGGGACAAAGGTAACTTTCATATCTGCAAGAGCTTGCTATACAATTTTTAAGATACTCTGCAGTATTAAATCCATTTGTCATTGTTAGCATGTTCCTATAAACTTCTGTTTGCCTTACTTTGGGTATCTTTTGGAAAACTTCGCTATTGGCTTTCTTGTTGTGAACCTCCTACGGGAAGTGACGGATTTTTTTTTTTCTGTTAGGTACAGCTGCTGAATAGGGAACTTTGTAAATGCTGTCCCTTTGTCTTAGAAACAAACCAGAAATGAACACTAACAAACCACTGCAACAATAGCATGCTTTTGTGAAGCTTGCACAGATAGTGTTTTCACAAGCAGCTCTGAAATCTGTCTCAAAAGATGGTAACAGATAAATCATATCAATTCTTCCTCTAGCACGTTTAAATACAAAACACATTGGAAAAAACTGCAAGCTTCATGATGCTGTAGACTTATTTCTCTGGAGTTACAGTTCATAATGGAAAATTGTAGCTTCTGTGACTGGATTTCTTGTGTTGCATGTCAATATTTTAAATGTCATTCTGAATTTGTGTTTCAGGAATTACCAGAAACGGTTCTTTTAAAGTTTTTTCGACCAGAAAACACACCAGTACCTGCAAGACCAACACCAGAGCAGCTTTCTAATCTTATCAAGACAAGTCTTCATTATCCAGAGTCTTTCAATCATTCTTTTCATCAAAAAAGGTTAGTGTAACATTTTCTTTAGAAACTTCTGAAATATTGCTAACTTAAGTCCTGTTGAGACATGCTATGTGGGTTTTGATACAAAAGATAAGTCTGGTATGCAAGGGTGAAAGCTTGCTCAATTCTTAAACTCACTGCTTCAGGATGGTATAGGTAAAATGAAAGTTTCATGTAGAGAAACAGCCTGTAATACCACAGTTCACAGTTTTTTATTTTTATTTTTGGTGTCAGAGTAAACAGTGGGACTACTTTGAGGAGCTAGACAGAAAGTGGTAGTTCTTTTCACTGAAAAACTACTATGTCTACAGCATCTGACTTGCCAAGATTAGCTGCACATGGTTCTGATTTATGTCAGAAGAAAGGGTGGTAATGGTTTAGATCGCTGGGGCTTGCCTCCTAGAAGTGTATCAGAATTAACCTCTGTCAAAAAGCAGACTGCTAGAGTGAATTAGTTGGAGCCTGTAAAATCCATGAGTCTTTAAAAATTAAAATTATCTGGAGAAAGCCCTCTGGATTCATTTCCAGGTATAAAATGGATTGTACTTGAAACATAAAATACTTATTTAGATTTGAGTTGTTCTATCTGAGAACTCTACTGTGTTATACTTTTTTGTAAAATTTCAGTTAATGTAAGTTGCCAAAAGAAAGGGATGTCTTTCTTTATAAAACCTAACATTTAAATGTTTTATAAGGTGGCATATTTTCATGACAGCTACAAAGCATGCATTAGTCGAGTAACAAGTTCATGTCTTATTTGTTGTAGTTGCTAATTGTTCTTCTCTTGTTAGTCAAGCTTAGGATATTTAAACTGTTAAGCAATGGCAAGGAATTCCAGTGACACAAGTCACTTGTTGCAGACACAGAGCTGTCTCAGCTGCAGTAGTTTGTGCACGTGCTTGTGAATGTCTTGGGGTCTTTCTTGCTGCAGCATTATTTATGAAAACAATCATAGTAATTGTGAACAAGCAGAATATCAACTAATTGTGTTAGTTTTGTTCAGGGTGAAGGCTTAAATTAACACCAAGCAAGTATGTGCTGTCTGTTCTGTTTGGGCACTGTTTTGGCCAAAACTTTAGGCCAGATGCCAGCAATTTCTCTACAGGAGACAGTGCAGAAGAAAAGTATCTAGACAAAAATGTGCTAAACAGTGGTTCAGAGAGTAGCATAGTGGACCACGTTATCCCATTCTGAAATGCCTCTTGTCATAACAGTAGATTTTCTGTAAACTAAGGTGGTATTTATGCTTTTGCTAGTCTCAGCTGGACGAAGGAAGGTGGTAACTTGAGCCAATGCTGTTTGCCTCAATTAATAGCTTTTATTATAGGAAACTGTAGTCAATGTAAGTGATTATATTGCTGTGTATACTGTCTCACTGTTGCATAATAGACAACTACATGTTGATTTTATATTCCTTGAAATTTATTTTAACTATTAAAGAGTATAATTAAGACTATCCAGAGTAAGACTTATTTCCTTTACTATGAAACTATTTCTCTTCACAGCCTTTGTCTGGTACCTGTCACACTCCTACTCTCCAATTGTTCTCAGGCTGTTGTAGATGTAATGATTGATTTGCGACATAAAACAACAAGGTAATGTGTGAATGTTAATAAAACAATATTTTCTGAGAATGCTTCCTAGTTTTGGGGAGTCTTCTAATGTTTTAACTGTATTGAATATCTAGAATAGGATTTTTTCAATAGTGCCTTCTTTGAAAGCATGGAAGGTGGTAAAGGCTTCATACAGTCAAATGGGAGACTTCAGCGCTCAATTTTACTTTGCTTCTGACTATTGCTAAGAAAGGACCTTGAATTGTGACTCTCAAATAATTAAAATCTGCAGATCTTTTCTAGGAAAGTGGAAATGCTTTTGAACTAGTGAAATAGGAGCTTCAGTGACCTTACTTTATTAAACATAAGTTGTTGGGTTTTCATTTTTAAAATATCAAGTAATTTCTAGAAAACAACTTTTGAAGTTTAAACAAGTACTTCCTCCTGCAGTTTGGTTTAGGATAAAATGTCATAGAGCCTTAGGTATTTTTAAGACTTCCCCGGGTTTATCAGCTGATTCTTATGACTGGCTTTTTGCTGTGAACTGTAGTGTTATGTGTGAAAATATTAGCACTGAGGAAACATTTTGTGACTTGTTTCTAGAAGTTTTACTAAGGAAACTGTGGGAGAGAAAATTCAGTACCGTGATATACCATTGCTAATTCTTCCACTTCTGTTAAAACAAGGCAATTGAATTCATAGTTCAGGTGACACCACCTCTCCCCTGCCCCCCAGTATAGTGCTACTTGGTCTGCTTACCACAAAATAGGCTTTGTGGGATCCCTAACTGAATATTCTTGGCAGGGGGGAAGGCAGATTGTGAAGGATGTTGAGATAGGCTTAGTCATGGGGAGCAGTTGCTTCTTGCCAACAGTCTGTCCAGGCAAGTAAGAAACTAAAAGCCCAGGGCCTAATACACGAGTTCAGAAATAGAGGACAGAAGTCTTTTTAATTATCAGTTAGGTTAGGAAGCTATTCACTGATCTGGTGTGTTTTCGTAAGATGGTCACATTTTGTAACAGTGTTGTAAGACATGTCTTTGAAAGGATAGTGTAGTCATGTGCCTTGAAACTTCCTAAAAACAAACAAAAAACCAAACACACCTCCCACCCCCAAACATATTAATGCAATGTCTATAAAGCAGTGTATATCTGTGTTGACTGTTTCTGTGTGACATGCACTCTGATTTAACTAGTTCATGGGACAGGCCCAAGAACGCCTATGTGGGAATTCTAAAAACTGTGACAATTTGGATCTTGTAACTACATCTATTGTTAGTGTTACATGTCAGTTTTATAAAAAGCTGGGAATACACTGGAATTCATCATTATACATATATGTATAATTAATGTTCTGTAGGTAGTGTATAGTATATTGGGAACCAAAGAAATCTTTTAAAGATTTGTACTGATTCATCTGAGCCAAGGGGGGAGAGCCGTTGTAAAGGAGTGTGTTAAGTGTGAGTCAAAGAACACTAAAAAGTATTTGTCAAAAAGTAAGGACCCAGAGTTAAATTGAGCTGATGGGTGGAAATAGGGATCCATAAAGATACCCAAGGGTACTTCAGGTGCTCTGTCTCAGAGTGTGTGTATGTTTGTGGGGATGGGGGGTGTGTGTGTTTGTGGATGTAGATGTAGTAGGAAAGAGGATATATAGACATGATCTTTTTTCCTGAAGCTGCTGTTAGCATCTTGATAAAATGTTAAGCACAGTTCTGTGTATACCTATGTTTGCAACTAGCTTTGTCATGCTAGAAAAACCTTAATCTCTTAAAGATAAAGGGTGTGTGTGTGTGTGAAACAAACAAAGCACGATGCATTTGGGGAAGGCACTGACTTAAGGGAAATTATTGTAGGCGGGCAGTCAAAAAGACTCAGCAACTTCCAAGTCATCAAAGATGACTGATGGTGGGCACTATTGCATCCAAAGACTGCCAGAATAGTAACTTAAGCTCCCAATTCCTGGCTTTTCAAAAGATGCTTTCAGAAAGCATAAACAAGTGTCTCTTTTGTAAGGGGCCTTCAGTGCATTCTGAAATCTTGGGAAAACCTCAGGTCGAGGGAGTTGTGTAAACTGGTATGTATGCTTCAGATACAGAGAAATAACTTTGTTACCTTCTTTTTCAGCCCAGAAGCACTGGAAATCCATGGATCTTTTACATGGCTTGGGCAAACACAGTACAAGCTTCAACTTAAGAGCCAGGAGGTCTATAGCTTGCAGCTAAAAGCTTGCTTTGTTCATACAGGTGTCTATAATCTTGGAACCCCCAGAGTATTTGCCAAGCTAGCGGACCAAGTTACTTTGTTTGAAACAAGTCAGCAGAACTCCATGCCTGCACTGATTATTATCAATAATATCTGACCACTTCCTGAAAAAAAAAAAAATCACACAAAAAGACAAAATAAACGGGATTCTTTTCTTATATTGCTGGTTGACATTTTGCTGCAGTTTTTGGAAATAGCACCTCAAACATCTAACTTGTTACTAAAGATTGTGTAGGAAAGAAAATGGCAAAATATTCAGACTACTTGTCAATTTGTTTCTCAATGCAACGCACGTTGGACTGAAAATATGTTTATCCTTTTATAATGTATTTCTTCTCTGGTAATTAAGATATTCATAACACAAAATATTCTAACTCCAAATCTTGAACATATTTGTATGTCCTATGCCCTGTCAAAAATGCAGCTTGACTGCTGTTACAACTTCCAGCATGGTGTGTTTAATATTTGTGGCTCTGTTAGGATACGGTTCAGGAAGAAATCCTCAGTGGCTTTTTCCTGTCTGAAGCCATTAGTCATGATAAATCCCAACCTTACTGTGAAGTTCAATAAGGTGTCTGAAATCCTTTTCTTTTTCTTGGTTCTTTAGTTTAAAATTCTGTTTTGAGTTTTCATGTTTATGGAAACCAGTGACCTTTCAAGGTTTACATAAGTCCCACCCAAGGTGTTTAAAACATAATTTCTTCAACCAGTTTGAGTATTTTCTCATTCATCTCAACACAGAATGCACTATGTCACAACCATGAGACTGTCATTTCAGTTGTCACTTGCTTTATTATGTAACTATAACAATTGATCTGTTTTAAAAAAAAAACCTACTCAAGATTTTCAAGAAATGTATTATATTTATAACAAATGTACTGTAAATAGAATAAAACATACACCATATTCACTGTATGGACTTGTGGCCCCTTTTTTTCCTTCCTTTTCATACAGCTGTAGCAATCTACAGGTGCTGATACCATGTATAGATATTCTGTACTGTCTTGATTCTGGCCCTCTTTGCTCAGCTGAAGTTCCTGTCCTTTTGCCATGTGTAGTATTGGCGTACATTGAAACTTGTGTGGCTGCTGTATTTGAATTTTGAGTTCTTATCCAGTGTTCCCAGAATTTAGCTGTCTGGGAAATCTCAATTACTTGCTATGTGCTGGGGATTTTTTAATTTGAGTAATAGCTGCTGAATGTAGGGAAGGTTGTGTGAAGCAGTCAAGTGTAGCAAAACCATCGAGGAGTTAGGAGTTACGGTTTATGATGGGTTAGCTAAGTACAAGGAAGATTCACCAAAAGAAACCGAAGACTTCTGATAGTCTGCTCTATCTTGTGGCTGAAGGAAATTTCTTCATAGGACAACACTGGCTTATGAGACAGTACATCTGCCTTCAGCTGCCTATTTTTCTTTTTAGACAAGGTTTCTGATTTTACTTGCATGCAGTACAACTATGTGACTGTCTCCAGGTCTTAAAACTTTCTGAAAAGCCTTAGAACCCATTCACAGCACATGACCTTTTGTAGTCATACTTAATATGACTGTGGATCATGTTGATTTATTAACAGAATACTTGAGTATGATCTAACAATAAACAAATTGCTTCTGGGGTGAAGTGGGGTTTTTTTTTCTGCTCTTGGGCAGATTGGAAGGCTGCTCTTTCTAAATGATTCTTGGCATTGTCAAGAATGTCAATGTCATAGAATCATAGAATCATCTAGGTTGGAAAAGACCTTTAAGATCATCCAGTCCAACCATTAACCTACACTACCAAGCCCACTCTAGACTAATCAAGGGTAGACCAGACTAAACCATATCCCGAAGTGCCACATCTACCCGTTTTTTAAACGCCTCCAGGGATGGTGACTCCACCACCTCTCTGGGCAGCCTGTTCCAATGCCTGACCACCCTTTCCGTAAAGAAATTTTTCCTAATTTCCAGTCTAAACCTCCCCTGGCGCAGCTTAAGCCCATTTCCTCTTGTCCTATTGCTAGCTACTTGGGAGAAGAGACCAACACCCACCTCACTACAACCTCCTTTCAGGTAGTTGTAGAGAGCGATAAGGTCTCCCCTCAGCCTCCTCTTTTCCAGGCTAAACAACCCCAGTTCCCTCAGCCGCTCCTCATAAGACTTGTTCTCCAGACCCTTCACCAGCTTCGTTGCCCTTCTCTGAACACGCTCCAGCACCTCAATGTCTTTCTTGTAGTGAGGGGCCCAAAACTGGACACAGTATTCCAGGTGCGGCCTCACCAGCGCCGAGTACAGGGGGACAATCACCTCCCTGCTCCTGCTGGCCACAGCATTCCTGATACAAGCCAGGATGCTGTTGGCCTTCTTGGCCACCTGGGCACACTGCTGGCTCATGTTCAGCCGGCTATCTACTAACACCCCCAGGTCCTTTTCGGCCAGGCAGCTTTCCAGCCACTCCTCCCCAAGCCTGTAGCGTTGCATGGGGTTGTTGTGACCGAAGTGCAGGACCTGGCACTTGGCCTTGTTGAACCTCATACAGTTGGCCACGGCCCATCGGTCCAGTCTGTCCAGGTCCCTCTGCAGGGCCATCCTACCCTCGAGCAGATCGACACTCCCACCCAATTTGGTGTCGTCTGCAAACTTACTGAGGGTGCACTCAATCCCCTCATCCAGATCATTGATAAAGATATTGAACAAGACTGGCCCTAAAACAGAGCCCTGGGGAACACCGCTCGTGACCGGCCGCCAACTGGACTTAACACCATTTATCACTACTCTCTGGGCTCGGCCACCCAACCAGTTCTTTACCCAGCGAAGAGTATGCCTGTCTAAGCCGTGAGCTGCCAGCTTCCCGAGGAGGATATTATGCGAGACGGTGTCAAAAGCTTTGCTAAAGTCGAGGTAGATGACATCCACAGCCTTTCCATCATCTACCAGGCGGGTCACCAGGTCATAGAAGGAGATCAGGTTGGTCAAGCAGGACCTGCCTTTTGTGAACCCATGCTGGCTGGGCCTGATCCCCTGGTTGACCTGTACTTGCCTGTGGAGTTCGCTCAAGATGAACCTCTCCATAATCTTCCCCGGCACCGAGGTCAGGCTGACAGGCCTGTAGTTCCCCGGGTCCTCCTTCCGGACCTTCTTGTAGATGGGCGTCACATTGGCAAGCCTCCAGTCATCAGGGACCTCCCCTGTTAACCAGGACTGTTGATAGATGATGGAAAGTGGCTTGGCAAGCTCCTCTGCCAGCTCCCTCAGTACTCTCGGGTGGATCCCATCCAGCCCCATAGACTTGTGAGCGTCCAGGTGGCATAGCAGGTCATTAACTGCTTCCTCCTGGACTATGAGGGCTCCATTCTGGTCCCTATCCCTATCCTCTTGCTCAAGGGCCTGAGTACCCTGGGGATGACCGGTCTGGCTGTTGAACACAGAGGCAAAGAAGGCGTTAAGTACTTCAGCCTTTTCCTTGTCCTTGGTGACAATGTTCCCCCCCACATCCAGCAAAGAATGGAGATCCTCCTTGGCTCTCCTTTTATTGCTGATGTACTTATAAAAGCATTTTTTATTGTCTTTTACCGCACTGGCCAGATTGAGTTCTAGCTGGGCTTTTGCCTTTCTAATTTCCTCCCTGCAGGACCTAACAAGATCCCTGTACTCCTCCTGAGCTGCCCGCCCCTTCTGCCAAAGGCGGTAGACTCTCCTTTTTTCCCTGAGTCCCCGCAAAAGCTCCCTATTCAGCCAGGCCGGTCGATTTCCCCGCCGGTTGGTCTTACGACACACGGGGACAGCCCGCTCCTGCGCCCTTAAGACTTCCTTCTTGAAGAGGGCCCAGCCTTCCTGGACCCCTTTGCCCTTCAGGACCGCCTCCCAAGGGACTTTCCCAACCAGGGTCCTGAAGAGGGCAAAGTCTGCCCTCCGGAAGTCCATGGTAATAGTTTTGCTGCCCCTCCGCTTAGCATCACCCAAAATTGAGAACTTTATCATGTCGTGGTCGCTAAGCCCGAGACGGCCTCCGACCTCGACATTTCCCACAAGCCCTTCTCTGTTGGTAAACAGCAGGTCAAGCGGGGCACCTCCCCTAGTAGGCTCGCTTACCAGCTGCATTAGAAAGTTATCCCCCACATGCTCTAGGAACTTCCAAGACTGCTGCCTCTCTGCTGTGTGGTATTTCCAGCAGATGTCTGGCAAGTTGAAGTCCCCCATGAGAACAAGGGCTAGCGATTGCGACACTTCTGCCAGCCGCTTATAGAATGCCTCATCTACCTCTACCTCCTGGTTGGGTGGTCTATAGCAGACTCCCAACAGGACATCCGCCTTTCCAGCCTTCCCCCTCATCCTTACCCATAAGCATTCCACCTTGTCAAATGTCAAATGTCATCAAATGTCAAATGTCATCAGTCCTCTTTCCATCTTGGCGCTCTTTTAGGGAAAGAGAAGTCATTACTGATGCCATTCAGCTATCCAGCTGTAGGCCACAATGTTCTAAGTCACGGTTGGTGTATTTTTAAGACTTCTTCAAATACTCGAGTGGCACAGGTCACATTTTTCTGATAGAGGATGTTTCCACAAGAGTTTTGTGAGATATGGGTCAGACGTTTTAACTGCTTTTTTCAGCCTGTCAGAAGAAACTGGTAAAAAATGGTATCTCCTGTGATTTGGAAGTTGCACTCTTGTAAAGAGCAGGCTTGACTAACAGTAAAGAAACTATCAGGCTGTGCTATGCTGGTGACTGGTGTATTACTTGTAAGTAATCCTGACTTTTGGATTGAGTAAACCAATGGTTGCCACTTCCGTTAGTGCTAATCTATGTAAAAAACCTGTGATAAGACCTATTATGTAGCTTGGCTTGAAGGAAATGCTGTGTCGAGACTGACCCTTCTTCATGTTTCTGTTTATAGGGTTATGGTGAGCTAATGACATGGAAAGAAGCTAAAAGAGTTGGAGTAGTGTTTTATTCAGCATGGGCAAAATTAGCAGCCTCTTTGGTACGCAGTTTTGAGATGCTTTTCTATGTTTGTGCATCTAGTCATGAAATTTTTTGTATGTATACCAAGTATTCCCAAAGAGTTCTTGAAAAAGCTCATCAGGATAGGCTGTCAACCCTATAAATGAGCCGGACTTTGATTTTGCTGTAGACACAGTATCATGTAGCTAAAAAAAGTCTACCCCAAACAAACCAAACTGTTGCTTTCTCTTCACACTTAAATGAAATCTCCCCTTTTTTCTCTTTCCTTATGTGGCGATTACAAAAATAATGAAGTTTTTAACTTGTCATATTCTAAGACCATTTACTGAAAATCTGTGATTCTAACTTCTAAAGCTTAGCATACTGTTACAGAAGACTGCTGTCATGCTGTGTCCAAGGAATGGCTATCTTTTGTAACCATTAAAATGCTCTGTTTCTGAATTGACACTGGTTCCTTCATGGTGCATTGCTGGTTATGCACGTTATGCTGTGTAAAAAGCATGGAGCTGTTCAAAACAGAGTTCAAAATGTAGTCATTGGCATGTCAGAACAGAAGTTTACTATGTGATTGCTTAGGTGAGGAGCTAGCATGGAGGTATAGCTAAGCCTGCTCTTTAATGAATTCTCACATGGAAAACTGCCCATGTGTAGACCCACAGAGCTGATGAAAAACAGTTGTATTAAAATGAAAATTATCTGGTCTTGTAATTATTATTGAAATAATTGCATACATTAGTAGACTTAAAAAAAAAAAAAGAGGCTTTTTGAGCTGTGTCACAAACAAACTTGAATTCACTTCCTGAAATGAGGTAAATCCTGCAATCACTTTCATACTTAAGGGCATGCACTACTGCATCCTGTGCTACGGGAATTCAGGTGGTTCTAGGCTTCTTTACCAAAAATTGGTGAAATGCTGCATTGGCAAATTACCATCTTCTGCAATGCAATTCTGGAGTAATAAGGTTTTACAGTGTCTTCAGTAGGCTGTGAATGTGCTATAGAAAGCATGCAATGCTTATTGAAGGTATAGTTTGAGAATGGAGGGAAGATAAATCCATGCAGCTGATGACTTTTACACTTTATATCACTTAAGTTTCAAATATTTGAATCCATTGTGTGTATGAATAAATAATATTCATAGTATGGTAGTTAATCTGTTTATTTACATGCTATTATTCCACTGTCTGTAGTAATTCAGCCAGCCTGTTCTGTGTTTCTAACTCTCCTATAAAGCAGCAAAAATAATCTTCCTTGTTTAATTTTCATGTGCAAATTGAAGTAGGATGGCTAATTCCATATATATGTAGTTTTCTTATGGAACTTATACCTTCATTAGTACGTGTGACTTGAGGCAGTATCTGGTGGTGTTCTGCTTGTATGAACTGTCACATCTCCAAAGGACTTGTAATTAAAGCTGCTTAAGAATATTTGGGAAGAATGTCACCTGGAGGTAACAGAAGTGAATAGGTGGCTGAATGGTACCAAAATTCAGCTTAAGTAGCTTTCAGTCTTCTGCACGACACTATCTGACAGGGTGCCGAGAAAGCCGTGTGCCACACAGAGTTAAAGAGGGGGTGTAGAACATGCGCAGTGGGAGCAGGCAGAGTATGTCTTGTGAAAGAGCAATAGGAAACAGCCACTGGGAGGGGAAGGAGGAGGAGAGGAGCAGAGTTGGACAAAGGTTTCCAAGTGAAAACTGGGGGCCTTCACTGTAATGAAAGATATGGATGATGTCCAGGTGGTGTCCATGGGCAGAGTGATTACTAAGGGAATCAACTGCTGCTTTTTTGAACCAAGAGGACCAAAATTTGGCTTCTAAAAAGACGATTGCTCTCATTTGGGCAAACCTAGTGAAAGCATGCAAGCTTGGCAGAAGGATTGACAAGGAGGGGGGCAGGCTGAGAGAAACTGTGGGACGGAGAGGGATGGGATCTCACAGTTTGAAACCAGACAAAAAGGAAGAAACTGAGCAGAGCAGCACAAGGGCAAGCCCTGGGAGACAACAGGCAATACCTGTTCGCAAAAAAATGTTTAAAACTCTGCATGCATCTTGAAGCTCCATTTAATTTGTTGTTCAGGTTGTCAATCACAAATTCAGGAGTAATTATAGTTGGTGGTTACTAAAAGAGACAAAACCTGGAATTATTTTGTGGGCAAAAAAAGACTGCTTTTAATGACTCATATACAATTAGACTGGCTGCTAGTACAGCGGAAAGCATGCCCAGAATCTCCTGTATAAGCTTCACAAAGGCTCCATTTTGTGCTTCAGTTACAATATTTACCTGAAGGGAGATTTATTTGATTCCCCCTACTGTTATAGGAGACGACTATGTTATAGCAAGGGCTTGTGCCTTTTCTAGTCTCAAGCATCAGTCCCCACCTACCTTCTCAAAAATGGTAGAAATCGTACTAAATGTAGTATTCCCCTTGAATTGTGTACTTTATTCTAAATTTTTTTTTAGAAGGACTGGTTATGCTGATATAGCTGTGGAGTTTTCAGAACTTGTCGACTCACCTGAACTTTTAAACTAGTCTATGCGTCAAAACAGGAGAAATAACCTTAGCTTTAAATTAAAGTTTAAAATACTTATGATGGAAACTAATCTTTAATGTCTGTATCTTAAACTACATTATTTAAATCTTGTTTAAACATTCCATTTAATGGAATAAGGCCTTAACTGGCAATAAATACCTAAAAGTCTTATATATTGCAGATTCACAGGATTCTAAGATAGCTGTCTGAAATAGTCTATAGCAAAAGCAGTATTAATTGTCTAACTTGCAGGCAAAATGGCTATTTCCTTACTATTGTGGTTGGTTTAATTTTAATTGACTATTACTGTCTTATTAGAAAAATGTCTATCAAATTACTTTAAAGAAATACATAAAAAGTCAATCCATACAATGGATTGAGATATTCTACAGAATGCTGGGTTTTCACAGTGCAGTTAAGACAGGTAATAGTCTCTTGATACTCAGCATGAGTGAAATGCTATGCTGTCTGTAAGAGTTGGCTACAACTTCAGATTTGGAAGTTTGGAGATAATTGGTCTTTGTCATACAGCCTGGATTGATACTAATTAGTAAGAAACCCTCTGATGTCCACTTAATTTAAAAGCTGCCATGTTTCTGAAATCATGCACTTATACTGGAAAGACATTTAAACTATCTCTAAAGTGAAACAAGTAGGACTAGCCACATAGGGTCATTAAAAAATTTAGAATGAAAGATGAGGGGAAAAAAATGTAAAATGATCTCCTTTTTCAATTTCAAAACAATAAAACTTTAACTTTCTAATTAGAAAAAGGACATTGAGCTAGTTTCCTAGTTTATCCAACACATTTTCATAACAACAAAAATTTCCTAAATAAAAGGGAGCTTCTCTAGTTAGATTTCTCAGAGACTCAAAAATTCCACTCAAAATACTTTAACTTTTACATCTTACTTTTTAGATTAATAAGTGAGATAGGGAGTATCTTGTAAAAATCAAAAGTAAAATCAGATAGACTGTCAGTGATGCCCAAATATGTACGAAGTTCCTGGGAAAAGCACCAGAGATGTATACTGAGAAGGTTACAGATAAATCACAGTAACTGTGAAATACATCCACTAAATGGCTTTAAAGATATGTAGACCATTATAGGGAGGGAAAATTATATTATTTTTATCTCCATCAAGATCCTGATACTTGACTGAGGGCCACTCTAATTCATGTCCATTCCTATCCTTACAGCTCATGTAGTTTCTTCTGGTCGATGCAGTATTGGGATCTGGAGACTCCTGTTCCTCTAGCAAAGTAGTCCAGTTTTGAGCTTGAGAGATGCAGTCGGCATCATGTGCAGTCAAAAGATAATCATAGTTATGCATTCCATTTATTTCAAACAGAACAAATTCAGCAGGGACAGGTTCCTGAAATCTATTATTTTCCCCTAACTCAAAAATTGGCAACCAGGGACTTTTATTATAAAGCATGAGAGGACATCCCAGATTTGTGAAGTTATATTTGATCTGTAGATTGACCTGCTGTATATGTTTTCTGGCAAGAAAGTGTGAGTTGTATATGTTATGGCTGATTGTATAATTGAAATTCCTCAGTGCTGCTTCCTGAGTAAGGCTTTTGTCACATGCTGTTACATTTTTTACATTTCTGATGTGCTTTGTAGGTGGGCAGGCCACTGCAACAAGTGCAGGGATACCACATCAATACAACCGATTGGGTTGTCAGGGATGTCTGCAGTGACAGTAGACATCTCTTCATCACGTACGCCATCGCAGAAGTCAGCGCCTGCAAATTCAGAGAAATACTGCTGCTCCAGAACTATATGCAAGAGGTATTTGGTGTTTCCATCATATGTAAATCCTACTTCTATTACATATGCACTGAAAGCCAGCACATGGGGGTTGCTTGCTGTCACCAAGGGAGTGGACCTTCTGCCTGGTTTGGGCACAAATATGGCCTTCAACGTCAGACTTTCATGCATGGTAATGTAATAGATCTTGTTCCACAAGTCTCCCATGAGGATCTTCACAGTGCAGGACTGCTGAGATGTCCAGACTGCTAACTGCAAGTTGCACTTGCATTTATTGAAGTCATAGAGCTGAGTGAAATTGCTAATTACAGGGCTGAGTAAGGTCAGCCACCCTCTTTCTTCAAACAGCATCCCTGTGTTTTTTCAAATCTACGCTCTTATCCTTGGCAATGTGCACCACGCTAGTGGCCCAGCCATGCTGCCATGGAGGTGTCTGTACTGGGTCAAGACTACAATCTGGGAGCCTCTAGCGGTCACAAGTAAGAAACCACTGTCAGGGAAGGCAGTGCTTTGAAGGGTCTCCAAGGGCATGACAGTCACTTCTTCCAAGCCATTGTTGGCCGATACAAGTAAAGTATCTGTTGCCCAGAGGATGATGAAACCCCTCAAAGCAAGATTCTGGATACTCCAAAGCTTAGAAGGGCCTTTGGGCAGCAGGTGGAAGAGCTATGGTTGGACATATGGCTGGTTTTGGTACCATTGTATCTGAAATAGGTCCCTGCTGCCTTCCCAGCCCCATCCTCTCCTCTTCTGTCAATTAGTAGGCCAGACATAGCAAAGGAGGTGAAATTGCAGACCCCAAGTAGCACTTCTTGCTCTCTTGTACTGGTGTGAACATGTGTAAATGTGTAACCCCTGTCCTGCGAAAGGAAGATGTGGCTGTCAGAAACTGAGTGCCTGGTGTTGTAAGCAAAAAGGGTCCAGCTGAGTTCCTTGTACTGGAGGTCTGCTCCTGTGTAGCAGCAATGGGTGTTTGAGAGTTCCTACATGGCGGATGTGACTCCTGCTGCTGGGACCCACCTGTCAAGGTTCTTGAAATACATGTAGACCTAGCCACTGGCAACCACTGAGACCCCCATCCTTGTGCATGAAGGCGGTGGCACTGACAATGGCTTCCTTGGCCTCAAGCTCTTCTGGGATGGAGAGCAGGGAGAGGCAGCTCTCAAAAGCATCCAGACTGATGAAAATGTCCTTCCGCAGGTACATGGCTGCCTTTGGCTCTCCCCCCTGCCCCCACTGGGGCCATGCCCCTTGCAGGGGTGCTGCAGGACCATGAGGTTGCCGGCACTGTAGCTCATGTGCGTGCCTCTTGCTGGCTTCATGCTGTGGCTGAAATGTATTGCGTATGCCAGCTGTGCGTGGCTGCAACCCAAGCCTCCCCCACGGCCCCACAAGCAGAGCTGCAGTCACAGCTCAGCCACCAGCGCTGAGGCGCCATGTCCCTGGTGCCTGAGGGCCAGCGGTGGCAGATGGGCTGGGGCTGGGGCTTCCCCTGGTGAGGCTACATGGTGGTTAGCCCGCTCCCCCCACCCCCGCCATCTGAAAGGCTTTTCTGCTAAGGGTTGCGGAGGAAGCGATGGCGACTGCCCTGGATGCTGCCAAGAGGCCAGCTGCAGTGCCTGGCTGGCCTGGGGTGGGGATCTGCTGAGGGGAGGAATTTTAAAATGAAGACAAGCTGCCTTCAAAGGGGTCTTCTTCAGCAGGTGGGTTTCCTCATGGACCTCCTCTGCCATTGCATGAGCACAGGGAAGGTATTTTTGTTGAGCAGCTGCACTATACGGCTTCATTTCTGGGTGGTGGTCAGGTTTTTTTAATGTGAAATTAAATCTGCATAAATATGTGATCCAAGCTTTTGTTTGAGTGCAACCTTCACCATCCCCTTGCAGGACAGCCGCTAACTGTGGGTGCTGGGGGTCTGTGTCCTATGTCTTATGAGGTGACCTGGGGTGCGCCCCTCATATCCGCTGATGCAGCATGGTCCGTCACCAGGCTGCGCCTTTTGATCATATCGAACGTTTGGATAGCACAAGGGGATCGATACCGGTTAGAGACCTGTGTGTCTAGGCAGTGATTTCATCCTAATTATTGAGGGGGAGAGGGGAATGGCCACCAACCACACTTTTTTACTGGTTCTTATGATGTTACCAGATCTCCTTCAACTATCTGAAGCTTGAGCCTTGTCCGAATTAACCACTAGATATTGCCATTAATTGCACAGAAGATATTGGCAGTCCTTGGCAGGGTGGGGTGTTTCTCTCTCCAGCAGCATCAGGGCAGTGCTGCAACAGGTAGAGAGGAAAGGGATTGCATTGCCCAACCCCGTGGAAGTGGGAGATGCTACAGGAGCATTGTATACCTCCTCAGTTATGCACGTACCTCTGATACTGAGAAATGTATTTAGTGGTTCTGTCGCATTGCTACTTCTTCTCATGTCTTTTCTTACGGCACTGGGAAGTTGGAAGATTGCTTGATTCTGCTGTTGCCTACTGTATTCACTGCGCATTTTATCAACAGCTTTGTGAGATTTATCTATGTTGTCTTTAGTATTGAATTCCTGTCTCAGGTGCCATGTGGAATGCATAGAAATTGCATTGCTGAATATAGGTGACTGCTCTACTTTTGTATCCCAATTAAACGAGTTGAGCGCTGCTGCCATCTAGTGCTTTTTCCTTCTAAATGTCTGTTCTGTCTCATCATGGTTTTTTTCTTTTTTTTTTTTTTTTTTTTTCTCTTAGAGCTGGATACTGGAGGTGCCAGGAGGTCCAAACTAGCTATAGGAGGAGAGACCGTGGGATCTAGGAGTCTCTCAGTCAACCTCTGTGTGTGAGACAACTGGAGGAGTTGGCTGCTAGAGGGACCAGGAGGTCCAGGCCCTGCTACCGTGGACACTGTGGGGTCTGGAGGTTGGCCAAGAGACCCATCTGTCTGTCTCTGTACGCAAAGCAACTGGAGATGAGAGGACCTAAGGGTTAGCTGCTGAGTAGACTGAGTATCCAAGGCCAGTTACTAGAGGGATCCACAGTGTGTGTGTGTGTGTGCGTATGTCTGTATGTGTGTTGGAGTGTGCAAGAGGGCTCCTTTGTACCAGCAACTGGAGCAGGGCTGTGGGCATTGGGTGCTCACCTGCCTAGATGCCTGCAGCTGGGGGAGATCAAGAATCCACGGGCCAGCTACTGGGTAAGCCAAGTGTTTAATGGTACTTGCTGGGGTACCCACAGAGTCCCTCTGCATATGTGTGTGGGTAGTTGGGGTTGGGGGGGGTCTGCATCAGCAAGTGGAGTGGGGCTGTGGCCCTCAGGGCTTGTACTGTTCAAGTGTCAGCAACTGGGGAGGCCTGGGATCCACGGGCCAGCTACTGGACAGCCTGAGTGTGGGAGGCCAGCTGCCAGAGGGGTCCACACTCTATGTGTTTACCACTAGCAGACCTTCATCCTGATCAGCCGTTTGTGTGACTGCTATGTTTTCCTTCTGTTTTGATCTGTGGGTCTGGCCACGCGTAATGTGTGTTATATGCACGTGTCAGTGTGTGTGTCTATTGGGAAAACGTGCTCAACCTCGCTACTGGCTGAAGCCAAGAACGTGGAGCTGCAGTAGCCTTGCCTCTACCAGGACAGATGCAGCAACTTCTAAGAGCATTTCAGTATCATTCAAAACTTCAGGTAAAAGAAAGGATGTGTGTGTCGGGGAAATGTAGAGAGCTCGGTTCTATAATTAGAAACTTTATCAATAGGAACGTTGAAGACCTATTTCTCTCCCACTGAGTCCTTACATAGGAAGTCAAACAGAATTATTATCCTACATGTCATAGATAAATATTACTGACTTTAAGGATTCCCAGCTTGCAGCTGACAAAGGAAATGAGCACGGATTCACTTGCAGTTTTGACTATGACTAGATTTTGCTCAGATAGAAATTCTCTAGTGACCTGTGCCTCCAAACATCAGTTTTTCCGTAATGAGGATTATGTGTTCCTTGGTTAATATGCTTTTAAAAAGTGTAGTCCTAGCTTTGTTTACTAACTAGCTTGTGAGTGCTCCTGGAATTATTGGTCTTCCCTCAGTCCAAAGTACATGAGAAGATTCTCTAAACTATGACTATGAGTGCAATTTCTTGTTTGGGAAAACTTCTTAGTATTAAGAAGTGATACTGCTTCTTGAAACATATATTCAACTGCACTTTGATTTCAGTTTTGAAATCGGGATTTGCTAGATTCAGCAGCAGAATACAGAGGTTCAAAGTAACTGTTCTTTGCCAGTTACTTATGTTTTGTGTTGCTCCAGAAGAAACAAGGTGCCAATACAAAAAGAGAAGAATTTTCACTTTTACTGCTTAGATTTGTTGAGAGTTCCTGTTCAGTAGAAATTATGTTCACTACCTGTGACCTGTGTGGGTCCCACTGCATAGGTTGTATTTTGAGCTGTTCTCAAATAGATACTCTTCCCACGTGTAACACAGAGTCATATATGTATAGCACGTTTGGTAAGAAAAAAAGATAAATAAAATCAGTTGGCTTCGGTTGTGCAAAACACTGTCAGAGCGACAGAGTGGAAAATACCTATGCCTTGGGGAGGAGGATAGTGTATAAACAGAATAATGAAAATGAAGAAAAAAAAAAAAGATTTCTTTTTATGGCTTTCCTTATTTAAACCTGAGGTCACATTAGCTACACGGTGTGAGGAAGCTCAGTTATATACCAAAGCTTTCTCACTGATTTAAAGTAAGTTTTCCCTCCACTGACTAAACCACAAAATCAACATTTCTGTTCTTCGGTTGTAAAATGCAAGTACGGCTGCCTTACTGAAAACAGTCACCCTGCCAGTGAGAGTGCTTGGAGGAGAATGGAATCATATGTGGTACAATCACAGCTACGCTCAGGTTAATGGGGACAGAATTTATCTTCAACTTTGTTCCCAAAGATAGTAATGAAATATAAAGCCAGGCTTCCAACTTTACTCAAAAGATCGAATTTTAAAGCTCATCATCTAATTCAGTATTTACTGTGATACAGAGCTGTCTGTGCTAAAGTGTCATCTAGCCCAGGGATCAAAAGTCAGGTCTCTGAATTGCAATGAATACAGTAGACACTCCTGGATGCTTTTCACTTATTCTACTTTACTCCAGTGAGATAAGGGATTATTTCTGAGTATATTACAATATGAAGATGTCTGCAGTAATGAAATCCACTGAGGGAACGCCAGCCTTTCTCCATGTGCACATTGCCGTTATTTCAGTCACTTGAAATCTTAATGTTTGCTGTCTTTTCAAAATTACCCTTGAATAATTTAATGGACAAAATTACTTCTATAGAGTGAAAACTAGACTGGAATAAAGATAATTTTCTCAACACTTCTGTTTTTAAAACCACGAATGCTGATTAAACATATTCCAGGACTGAGTGATTTCCTGATCCCATTTAAATCACGATTTATTTACTGTGCATTTCTATAAGTTTACAGGAGTAAATCATTAATTTGTAAAATGTCACTCAGCTGATGAGTTCTGCTAATTGCATTAGTGGTAGCCAAAAAAAAAAAAAGAAAAATTAACATGGTTTAAAAACTGTTGCTTATAGACTATAGCAGGGTATAAATCAATTCAGCTGATGCTTGCAAATGTTATTCCTTTGGGTTTTCCTCTAAGTTAGAATAGATGTGGTGTTCTCATCCTGATAATTGTGGCATAGTTCCTTACCCTGTTTCCTCCAGGACGGTGAAAATTCTGCTCAAAAAAAGGACTGTAACTGTAGATTTTTACTTACTGAAGGAAATAACTTAGTGATAGTCTTTAAACAGGTGCCTCATGATCCCTAGGTATTTTGAAGCCCTAGGATGAAGGAGGTATTTCTGTATGTTGAGGAGATTGCAGAGAAAGTAACAGCCACTTCTGACCAAGAAAATAAATACTTCTTCAAATCCACAGGCAAAATATTTCTTTCTTCCTATCCTTGTGAAGAAACCATCAGGTGATATGCCCAGCTTTCCCCGCTCTCCCTGCAGATGCTACTGTCAGGGGCGTGCAGAAGGAGAGACAAGAACGCGCTTGGGACATGGGCTCCACTTCTTATAGTTGCTGACGCCCAGGGTAATGTTAATTATTGCTCTTGCAGCTAGAGCCTGAGCTCTTGGACCCAGATGATACTTTGAGATATTCAGCTTTTTGTAAGATGCACTGCTAGCTCTCATGATGTCAGGGAAATACTTGAAAATGTAATCTGAGTGTACCAAAAGCTCTGCAGCCACAAGACAAGTTTAAAAATAAAATAAAATTTAAAAAATCCCTCCCTATTGCAATGCCATGGGCAACTGAAGGGCGCTGCTGGAGAAAGGAAAGAGCAGTGGCAGCCCAGACCAATTCTGGCTCTGCTTGGGAGGAACAGAGGGAGGTCTATGAGAGAACACTCCCCCAGAAAGTTTTCCTGCTGTGACAGAACCGATTGAGTGCATCAGTCGAGTTAAGGGGGCAAGGCAAAGGAGTCACAGCTAATACCATTCTTCATCTTAACATCTGTCCTTAAGGATCACAGGTTTTATTCTCCAGACCACAGAGGGGAGATGTCACTGCCTTAGAGGTTCATGTTCTGTTTCTGGCTGCTTTTCAAATCCACTCTCTTCATCTGTAGGTCAAATGAGCCCTAAGCATTCTGGATGAATTTTATCCTCAGCCACACTAAAAACACTATTAAATTTAATTCTTCTTTTATAGAGGCAAATTAAAGCAGAATGTTTCTTTAACTTATTGAAATGCCATTTAGAAATATATGTATTTTTAGAATAACATGTGGAACTTCTTCCATAACAGAGCTGCAAAAGATTACAAGGAGATAGGGAATAATTTATTGTTGCTTGTCACCACATTTTTTCCGACAAGGTGAGATTTTTTTCCTCTGCAAGCCAGATTTCAGAGAAAATGAGTTGGGTGATGAACCTACTCCTCAGAAAAGTTTTCTTCTGTCCAAGGCACTACTATAGTTTTGTTCAGTATGTTATGGAGCTGGCTACTGGCTAGAATTTTTCTGAAGACTTGGTGTAGGTATTTTTAGCATTTTACAACATCCTTTCTGAGGGTGTGAAACTTGACATTGATGAAGATTGCAATGAAAATACATTCATTTTCTTAGCATTGAGAACTTCCCATTAGAAATGGGATGATTAAACCCCTTTCAGTGAAGGGCTTTGCGCAGTGATGCGCTTCTGTTACACAAGACAAGTGAGAATGTATGCATTAGGATGACAGTGGAAAGGCAGGAATGTAATGGAAACCTTCTTCACTGTGCAGCCACCTTCCTCACTTTGCCTGCTAGGTTTTGGTGGAAATGAGGGGCAGTTTTGAAAGAGCAGCTTTGTTGCATATTTGGTGGTGGGGTGTTTTTTGGTCTTGAACAGAATCTTTGCAATGAAAACTTGTAAATTTAAGTGTACAGATTTGAAATTAACAGCCTTTACGTGAGTTGATGCTCTGCCCAAGCTATCAGCGCTCTGTATCTCAGTGCGAGGACACTGTGTGGCAGGGAGGTGCCAGCCTTGCGGAAGCCCTGCGGTGCCAAGCAGCTCTGGAGGAAGAGTATGGGAACAAGAGCTCAAGCACCTTCTCTTTCGTGGCTCGCATGAAACAATCCCAGAGCCAGCTGTGGGACCAACACACCAGCTTTAGCATCCTCAGGAGCAGATGGGACAGCAGACCAGAAACCACTGCTTGCTAAAAGAGCTATGTTCCTATGCTGTCTGGTGGTAAATGAAAAGGGGACTGTGCTCTCCATATTCTTAGTTAGAGTAGTTGTATTGGGTTTGCATGGCAAGGTTTTGGTAGCAGGGGGGCTACAGGTGTGGCTTCTGTGAAAAGCTGCTAGAAGGATCCCTGAGGTCCAATAGAGCCAATGCCAGCTGGCTCCAAGACAGACCTATCACTGGCCAAGGCTGAGCTCATCAGTGATGTGGTAGCACCTCTGTGATAACATATTTAAGAAGGGGGGAAAGTTGCTGCGTGACAGCAGCTGCAGCTGGAGTGAGGAGTGAGAATATGTGAGAGGAACAACTCTGCAGACACCAAGGTCATGAAGAAGGAGGGGGAGGAGGTGCTCCAGGAGCCAGAGCAGAGATTCCCCTGCAGCCCGTGGTGAAGACCATGGTGAGGCAGGCTGTGCTCCTGCAGCCCATGGAGGTTCACAGTGGAGCAGATATCCGCCTGCAGCCTGTGCAATACCCCACACCAGAGCAGGCAGATGTGCCCAAAGGAGGCTGTGACCCCATGGGAAGCCCACGCTGGAGCAGGCTCCTGGCAGGACCTGTGGACACGTGGAGAGAGAGGAGCCCAAGCTGGAGCAGGTTTGCTGGCAGGACTTGTGACCCCATGGGGGACCCACGCTGGAGCAGTTCATGAAGAACTGCAGCCCATGGGAAGGACTCGTGTTGGAGAAGTTTGTGGAGGACTGGCTCCCATGGGTGGGACCCCACGCTGGAGCAGGGTAGGAGTGTGAGGAGTCCTCCCCCTGGGGAGGAAGGAGTGGCAGAGACAATGTGTGATGAACTGACCGCAACCCCCATTCCTTGCCCCCCTGTGCTGCTGGGGAAGAGGAGGTAGAGAATTCGGGAGTGAAGTTGAGCCCAGGAAGAAGGGAGGGGTGGGGAGAAGGTGTTTTAACATTTAGGTTTTGTTTCTCATTATTCTACTGTGAGCTGATTGGCACTAAATTAAACTAATATCCCCAAGTTGAATCTGTTTTACCCCTGATGGTAATTGGTGAATGATCTCTCCCTGTCCTTATCGGGACCCACGAGCCTTTCGTTATACATTCTCTCCCCTGTCCAGCTGAGGAGGGGAGTGACAGAGCAGCTTTGGTGGGCACCTGGCATCCAGCCAGGCTCAACCCACCACAGTCCTTTACCAAATAGAATTGTCTCCTGCAAGTATATATTGTCGTGCTCATTATGAATGCCCTGCATCAACTATCTTAGTAAAAATCCTATATGCTGCTGTAGACAGTTAAGTTTCTTAAATAGGTAATTATTCTCATCAGGGGTATTTAGTCAGCTATAACTACTTAAGAGTGATAATATTTCAGCATGGTGTTACTTACACAGTAGCTGTATGATGGATACATTGACCAGTGTAGCATTTCCAAAGACACTGAAATGAGAAATAGATCCAACACTGACAGCACCACAGTGGATACTGGCTCCTGGCTGAGGAGAAAAAAGTCAATATCTTAATTTCAAAATGCTGCTTTTATGCATGAAGAGTGCAAAACCAACTGTTCAACACACTACAATAGTTTCATGCTGGATGCCACTGATTAATAGAGTCTCTGTGTCTATGAAATGAATTGAAGTTTGCCAGATTTCTTTAAGGAGCAAGGACAAAAATCCCCAAGTCCTTTTTGGTTTGAATTTTGTCAAAGTTAAGGGAAAATTTGTCTGAATAAGAACAGAATAAAATCTTTAGGTTTTGGACTAGTAAGCAGACATGATCATTCCCCTCCCTCCAGCAATTTTGTTTCTTTTTCCCCAATATCTGCATTTTTTTTTTCAGCTCATAATTCTTCATTTTTGGTATAATTTTAATTTTTTTTCATGGTTCCAATCCATGCCTGAAGTAGTAAAACAATACTAAGAGCACTTGTTTTAGTCAATGTACAAGAAGGAGGCTGAGATTAAAAGCAACTTCACTATAGGCAAGTATTTTTAATCTTTCATTAGCTTACACTGCTTTTCCTCGTGTTTAAACAAACAAAGGTCCCTAAAAAATCAGCTATAGTATTTATAAGATTTTTGAGCAAAAGTGGTTTGTTGTAACCAAGAATTTTCATAGGAGAATTCTTGACTGTGCAAGAGTATAACAAAACACAAAAAAGAACATATTTTGAGCATAAATTATAAAATAGACAAATCTATTGTTAAATTAAACTGCAATTTTTATCCCTAATTGCCTTTTTCCTTTTTCAAAAGAAATCACATCTTTACATTTTATTGTATTTATTAAGTGTTATACTACTAGGAGTATAGAGATGTACAACTAACAAGATATGATTCCTGAACCAGAACTGGATTCTGTCAATTCTTGTTTCATATTTGATTATAGTTGTTTATACTTGGTGTCAATTTTTGGACATGCACGGTACTGTGATATGTTTTAGATAAAACACAGTATATTTTTAATTCAGAGTAATTTTTCTTTGTTTCTTGTATGGCATACATAGCTCTGGTTATAAACCTCTTCAAACTAGTCCTGAAATTCTCATTTTATTGTGTTTGTTCTTGAGATAAGACAAGCTGTCACTAGGCAACAAGAAAGGGTCTGGGGGGGAAACAAATAAATACTTAATCCCAATTAAATTTATTCTTCAGGGTTTTTTTTTTAAACATTAGTGTCCTGATATTGGATCTAAGAGGAAATGATAAGGTAAATGAGAACTCTCAGCAGGGGTTGCACTTGGGGGTCTTAGGAACAGAAAAGGGTGGAAAGTGGTACCTGAAAAGTAGCATAGATCTACTATTAGAAATCACCTATTCCCACTTTGTTATTAGAATGGAAGAAACAAAGATATAACCACCATTCCTCAACTTGGATGGGAAAAGGACAAAAGCGTAAAAGCCCTGGGCTCCCTCTCCCTCAGATTCCTGGAGAAGTATAAGAACAGAACAATGGTGGCTGATAGGCTCTGGTGGCCATTTCTGGCAAAACCCGAGGAAAATGCTGATAGAGCTTTTCAGAAGCTAATCCACTTGTATACATTTGACTTGTGTCCTATTACAGAGAACCTTAGGATTTTAGTTGTTTTGGAGACTAAATCTGTATTATCCTTTATGCTGCTCTAAAGAATATTAGGCTGGAGATTAGCTGGCTTCCAGCAACGGTGGATGGATAATCACAGAACTCTTCAAAATCACTGCTCGTGATGACTGTCTTCTATAAAAGCAAAATTAAGCTGGCAAAACAAACCTAAAAGTTACTGAAGGAGAAGTATTTATATTGCGGCCCAGACAGGAATCTCAGGCAGGCAGGTTTTGGGCAGAACTTCAAAAGGTGAAGAGGCAGATTGAGAACCAGGGGAGGTAATGACTTTATGTTCCTGGTACTCCCTCTTTACTACATGCAGAGGGGAAAGAAAGGTCTCCCTGATTTTTCTTTTTTTTTCTTTTTTTCTTTCGACGAAGTGCCCAAAGAAATTTTATTGCAATATTTTGTATCAGCAAAATATTTGGCCTTATGAACCACTACAGAAAATGCTTTTGAGGTCATAATCCATTTTCTCACTAATACCCTTCTAGGTTATGCTATTTAAAAGTTATTGCTGAATGTGGTCATATTTCCAAACTATGTTAGTACATACTGATAGAGAAGAATAGTTTTTAAAAATACCTT
Organism: Pelecanus crispus; assembly: GCF_030463565.1. Taxonomy (NCBI): domain Eukaryota; kingdom Metazoa; phylum Chordata; class Aves; order Pelecaniformes; family Pelecanidae; genus Pelecanus; species Pelecanus crispus. The sequence goes on along the minus strand of NC_134644.1, from coordinate 126,418,744 downwards.
TTGTAGGCACACATATTCCATTTCTTCCAGTGCATATCTGGTGCTTTATCTTTTCAGCTGTTTTGGGGGGTTTTTTGTTTGTTTGTTTGTTGAATCTGTCAGGCCCCTCTCTTCATCTTTAGATGCCTAAACAGTGCTTTGAAAATCTAGCTTTCTAAATTTATTTGTAGTAACCCAAAATCTTCAGTTTCGAAACTGCATGTTTCAGCAGCTTTTCATATTACTCTAACCAAGAAAAAAAATTACGAACACTGTTGAAAGATCCATGCCAAAAGATTCACTGCAGAATTTGTTGTAATACACAACTCTCTTCTGTGATAAGAAGGGTATTCTGTTCCACTGGGAAGCATATTTAGTACCCCGAGTGGATGAGTAAGTATCTATAGGTCCTTTCATTCCACTTTGAACAATGCTGTTTTGCAGTCTTTAAACAATAACATCTCTATATATGAATAAATATTGAGCTTAGAATTAACACATTTTGAATGAATGCCTGTGATGACACCAACCTTCTTTTTGGGTTCTTGTGGAGAACGTCTATGTACATATGGATGTATGTAACCCTTGATGTCCAAGGAACCTGCAGGTATCATTTCACATTTTGTTCATATGTGCAAGTCCAATAAAATCTTTAGTTGAAGAATGACATTAAGAGCACTGAATATTTAAATACTTAATAGTATTGAGTACTCTTGCTAGCGCCACCGTATGACTGTATTTACTTCTGTAACCCCAGAACTGTATCCCAGGAGCGGGGGGTGGGGGGGTGGGGGTGGAGGGTGGTGGTACCTTAATTTTGATGGCATAGAGCTTTCAAACATGATAAGTTTATACGAGAAAACTGTGATTCTCAGGCCTGGGAAATATGTATGTTCAGGCTCCTATTTTAGCCATTTGAGGTTGCTAAAGAAAGAATTAGAAAGCTAGAAAGCCATGGAACCTAATGTTGGGGATCAAGAAAATGCTTTAAATTTATCCACACAGTAAAGCAAAAAAAAACCCCACAGAATTACTTATATTTAGAGACAGAGCAGTCCAGCAAACTTGTTTTTATTCCAGAACTTTACAGAGTTTGGCAGTTAGTCTGGAAAAGTGCTTTTACTATACCTATTCTGTACAAGGATTTCTCTGTGTAGGCTTTTGTTTGCTTGCATCTCATCTACCTTTAATTGGCCACCTAAACAATTCAAAATATTTACCCAAGCAGTTGCTAAAATATTTAGCAATGTATTTAGCCTATATTCCCCAGGCAAATCTGCCAATCCTTGCCTGACGTTGCTGTCTCACTTTATGCGTGTGGCTGGGGCACAGGAGGAAAGTCTAAAGTGATAATTCAGATCACTGAGATACCTCAAAGGGAAGGGCATACAGTATCTTTTTTGCTTTATCTTGAATAATAGATTGTTTTTTATTATAGTCTGTTTACTTATATCCAAAAATCATCACTTCAGACTCCAGGTGTCTCCTCATTTGTTACATTCAGCAGAGACAGATCCTCTGCTGGTGAAAACTATGGTAAAATCATTCAGGTAAATGAAAGACTGTCCCAGTAATGTCCTCATGGAACATCAAGGCATGCAACAGAGGTGGATGATGAGAATAAAATGATGGTTACATCAACACATTTTAACAGTAGAAACAATGTAGATATATTGCATTCTTTTGGTTTCTGTTTCTGTTTTATTTAAAAGCTCAATTTTGGATTAGAAAAGTGTGAATGTGTCAAATGAGAGAGATCACACAAGACTGCAAACCAGAAAATCTTCCATGACATATACCATTTTATTCTTGAATAATGCAGAACACATGGGTAGGAGACTTTGATCCTATTAGCACCGCATGACTGAAGTGGAAGTCTATAAGAAAATGGAACCTCAAGTTATGCCAATGGGAAAATCAGTTACATAAGTAGTAGTCTACAAACATAGGAAAAAATACCATTTATTTTACAATGAACTAAGGTCATCCATGGCTAACTGGAAAATGGGGTTAGTCCTTTGTATCATCTCCTGCAGATGTTCCTGCAGCATTTTTGGTCCCACATTACCTAAGGACAAGCGATAAATATAATCTTTTTCTTCTATCCATCAAACATACCCAGCTCCTGTCCATTAGGCTATGATGTAGTCATCCTGTGATATGGGCTACTCTGAGGGATCTGGTGTAAATATGCTTTCCAGTGGAACAGAACACCCTTCTTATCACAGAAGACGGTTGCGTATTACAACAAATCATAGCCTGATTCTTTGGAGCACATCACATTTTTTTCTGTTTTATGCAGCAAACAGCTCTCCAGCTGTACACATTTGCCTAGAATGTGGATACAGAACTTCCAACTAGCTATTTCTGAAATTGTTTAAGATCCAGAGGATATTTAATGTGAGGATCTGAATATTGCACAACAGCCAACACTGCCTAGTGCTGGTTTCTGTCTAATGAAGATTAGAGGACTTGGCAGATCATATAAAGACTCTAGATAAACTTGTTTCAGACACTACAGATACCCCAAATGGAAAACTTAAGAAAAACACAACTGCCTGATTACTCTGAGGCCTTGCAGGCCACTGGCAAGCCACCCATCTCATGCTGGGCCTGAGTTACGATGTGCATCCTACTGAAATTTTTAGCACATTGTGAGTACTAGTGCCCCTATGTTATGGATGGAAGAAAGCAGGCAGAGATTAAATAAGTTGATTACAGCTATAGAAAGAACTGGTCTCCAAGCCAGAGCTACAGTAGAGAAGACTTTATTCTCAGCTGACTGAAGTTCATAGTAACTTCTGCCCTTGGGCAAGTACTTGCCAGGTGCAGAGCAGACATCCCTCAACAATTTGCTTGCCCGCTGCCATCAGTGGCAGCAGCGGCACCAATAACTCCTGTGCTGTCCCGGCTGCGTGTGCGTGCGGGAGGGCTCGCTCGGCAGTTCAAACAGCATCCGTGCGCTGGGTTGGAGTGGCCTCTGTGCCGCCTGCTGTTCACGGACCACAGTTACTGAGCTACAGTTTAGGGATGGTTTTGGTTCCTTAGAAGAGGAACTAGAGCTGGTGAAAGTGTCTGGGAGAAAATGGTTGAGTGCATGGATAAAATGCTAGGGTAGGGTCTGAATTTAATTCCCATTTTACCAGAGGCGTCCTTTGGGCAGGTGCTGTCCCAAACCCTCCAAGATACACATAAAACACCTGGAAGTTAATGATTTAGACATTTTGAGGCTACAGAACCTGCATGTCTTTCACCTCCCACATTTTAAAAATAGCAGGGTGCATTCCTGTTTCATAAACATAAATAGACTAAAAGTTAATCGGATTTGACTGTAAAATATCTTAAAGAGTTTGTGTTGGCTTACTTGGTCTAGAATGGAGTCTACAACACCAGTGAATAAAAGGTTCTTCACTGTCATGGATTTTAAAAGCCAAAAGTGAAGCACCTGTGAGAGATAAACAATGGCTTTTCGTGTGGATATCCTTCCACAGAAAAAGCTAACAAATCTTAATTAAAAAGGGGAAAGACAAATAGATATATATACCTGGACTGACAAGTATGGGGCCAAAGTTACACTCAATTCAATGAAACTGCCAGACATACAACTCCTGGGTAGTTAGCAATGCTGGGTCTGTGATAAATTCATGGTCTGCAAAGTAGAAATAAGATGATAATTCTACTACAAAGTCTGTAAGTAGCATATACATTTTACATTTCTCAAAGCAATGCACTGGAGTGTACATTATGTTTTATATTTAAATAGCAATGGTTTATTCACTGGTTAAAACTTACTAAGCAGTTATAGTCTCCTTCATCTCCCAAAGGGCTTTAAAAAACAGTGTCTAACTTCTTTTTCTCTAGATTACTGTCCCAGAAGTTCAGGGTGTTGGCTACAGCAATATTACAGTATAGATTTGTTTGCACAGTGGTTAATTTTAGATATTTTACTTTCAAGGAAATTATCTAAACCATACTCATATTATTTGTATGGCCCTCCAAATTGCATTTCAAGAAGTAAAACTGTGCACAGATGATTAATAAATAGCACATAATGTTTGAATGCTATGTGCTTGATTTGAGTCTTGCATCTGTTTTATTCACATGAAATACTACTGACTTTAATTGAATTACTCCTGATAGAAACCGAAGTGCAGTAACCTCCTAATTCTGCATTTAATGATGCTAATGGTAGATCTTATTGGATACAGCACCAGTCTGTTTGTGAAACAGCATTTCTCCGTGCTTAAAAGTGCAAAACTGAGGTGTGTTCTTCCAAGGATCTGCTCGGAGAGTGCTCTGTGTGGCTCTTGGAGGAGTGCGAAGGGAGGAGGCGCCTACCCCGTGTCAGATGCCCGCCCTCGGCTCTGGCTGTTATTCCACAAGCGTGTTGGATGCTGGCAAAGCTGACTTAAACTGTCTATACACTCCTGCCTTTGGCTTCTTTTCCTAGTTGTACAATACAGCTGTTTGGGATCCATGTGATAAATCACAGCATTAATTAAGCAAGGTTAAAAGGACTCTGCCTTCTTCTGTTGTGCAACGAGCAGGGAACACCTGAACCGGTTTCACTAGAAAGGATGTGGTTGCACAGCAGCCCAAGCAGAGTCAAGGTTGCTGTGGTCCTGCTCTCAATGAGCTGTTTCAGGGACATGATCTAGGTGCTCTTACAGGTGTTTTCAATGGCTGGCATTCTCTGAATCACCTTGCTGCCCTGAGAGATGGGGCAGCACTGCAGCTGCACTGCTTTGCATCAGCTTTAATCTGACGTGGACCCTAATGCTGTGAAAGACACCCATGGGATCGGAGTCTTCATTGCCTTCTCTTAATGCTGCACAGAGCAATTTTCAATAACCACTGATAAACTCATTATGGTAGCAAGGATGGACTATTGACGTACAGGTATTGCCATCCAGTCCTCTTTCATTTCATGAAGGGATGAGGAACAACTATTCAAGCTCAACCTGAGCAGCCAAGTTTCACCTTCTGCCTGCTGAAGTTTAATATGGAGAGGCAAGCGGTGACTGCTGCAGCTGCACAGGTTGAGGATGAAGCTACATGGCTCTCTGTGGCAGGAGCAAGTACTAAGGGTTACTAAGATAAGGAGAAGTAGTCTTGGAGATCAGGGAATCTGGAAAGGCTCTGGTAACAACTGGTGTGGAGGTCTAGAAATGAACTGTTTAGCATGGTAGTATTTTGTGAACAGCTGCTAAGGAGTGCTTGGATATCTCCAAGGTGAAGTTCAGAAGGTGGTGATTTTTTGGAAGCCAGTTGATAGAGCTGGTCAAGTTTTCAGGTGTGTATTAGCTTTGAAAAAAATATTTAAGTTTTCTGGGAGATGGGATTGTATTTGTGAATTGTATACCATCCCATCATTATGCTTGTAACATCAACAGTCTATGTGACTTCTTGTTTTGCAGGAACCAGAATAAATTAATATAAATGCATATCTCAATGGAGGGAAAATAAAGAAGGAAGAGAAGGCTTTGATTTGCATTCTCCTCTGTTTCACTATCATATTTTGATGGGAACAAATGTAAACTCTAAAGAAAATAGTTGCATTTTTTGGTACAAAAATCTGTATAACAATGGTTTTAGGTAGGGGTAGTTAGCTGGATTTTTTTTAATTTCTTGGAACTATATGGCTAATTAGGAGCAAGAATTTCATCTCAGTGCCTGTGAATTGTGGCTTAGAGGACGCTCAGAAATGATGCTGTGCGGCTGGTGGCATTGCTGACATGCTGCCCTCTGCTGCCTTCTGCCTCAGCACCATGCATTGCCGTTTTGGGGGCAGTTTCTATCTGCAGAGATGTTTTGGGTTCAGCTTGTGCTGAAAGTGTGACAAATCCAGCCATGCTTGGTGCTGGCTGTGGATGTGTGCATGCTACTTTTATAGCTTTGCTGTATTTGACCTGATGGCCTCCTATGGAGCCTGGGGAGGTGTCGTGGTTTAGCCCCAGCCAGCAACTCAGCACCACGCAGCCGCTCGCTCACTCCCCCTGCCCCGATGGGATGGGGGAGAGAATCGGAGGAGTAAGAGTGAGAAACACTCCTGGGGTGGGATAAGAACAGTGTAATAATTGAAATAAAGTAAAATAGTAATGCTAATAGTAACAGTATAATAATGATAATAATAATAATGATATACAAAGCAAGTGATGCACAATGCAATTGCTCACCACCTGCCAACCGATACCCAGACAGTTCCCGAGCAGCAATCGCTGCTCCCCGGGCAACCCCCCCCCAGTTTCTATACTGAGCATGATGTCATATGGTATGGAATAGCCCTTTGGTCAGTTTGGATCAACTATTCTGGCTGTGCCCCCTCCCAGTTTCTTGTGCACCTGGCAGAGCATGGGAAGCTGAAAAGTCCTTGACTAGCATAAGCAGTACTTAGCAACAACTAAAACATCAGCGTGTTATCAACATTCTTCTCCTGCTAAATCCAAAACACAGCACTATGCCTGCTACTAGGAAGAAAATTAACTCTATCCCAGCCGAAACCAGGACAGGAGGCTAGTAGAGGTTGGCTCCAGCAGACCCTGGGCTACTTCTGCTCAGGTGCTTGTGGAGATCTGGGTCCCTGCAGAAGCTGTGGAGCAGCCCTGGTTCCACTGCAATGGGCTTGAAGTGTGGGGAGCCCCAGAGCCCTTTGTGGCAACAGGGAGAGTCAAAGTCCGAATCAAGTGTGCTTTAGATCTGCCTTGGTTGTTATAATCAGCCAGGCTGCCTCTTCGCCTCTCTGTGTGCAGGAGAAGATTTTGACGGGTGGGCTTTTAAGAAGTACTGAGAACACATGAGATTTTACAGTGAAGATAAAGGGTTTTATTTTGGTTATTTTTTTTTTTTTTTTACCCCAGTGCTGTGGAGTCCAGGGTCGAGATGTTTTCCCAGCGAGACAGGAACAGCTACAGCTCTATGCTGCGTGTGTCACATCATGTGGATGCAGGGGCAAAACACCCCGGCAGTTTGGGATAAGCTGGGACCTCGAGCGGCTGTAATTGGCCAGCCCTCGCCTGGCCTGCTGCCGCTGGACCTTCTTGTGTCCCCCCGCTCCCGCAGCGGCTCGGAGGACTTTGCGTGCGCCTCGCCCAGCGGTACCGGGGTACCTCGCAGCCGGGCTGTCCCTCACCGAGGTCAGAGGATGCTTTGGGGGGCGGGGGGCAGGGGGCGCGGGTCCTGCCGGGGCCGGGGGGAGGCGGCGGGGTGCCTCGCTGGGGTCTGCTCGGCTCCCCAGCCCGGGGAGCGGGGGGCTGCGAGGGGAACTCGCGTGGGGCGCAGGGTTCAGGTGCTCGCGAGGGGCTGCGCGGCGCGGGGCCCGGCTCTCCCCGAGCACCTCCCTGCCCTCCTCCTCCTCCCCTGCTTGCGCCTCGCAAACCTGCGAATGAATGCCAGTTGCTCAGCTCAAGCAGCGCATCTGCTAATTGCAATTCTGGAGGGATGGGGATGTTCAAATGCTGAATCCTTCAGGACGGGGCTCCGGCTGACAGAGCACTTATCAAGGGTACGCACGTAATGGGGTGGAGGAGAGGAGCCCCGAGCTGGGGGCTGTCCCAGGCCTGGAGCGCTCTGGCTCCGCGTCCGCTGTCACCTGCCTGCTGGCAGCCCTACAGGTGCTCCTGCTGTAGAGGTGTCAGGCGACATTCACCGCTGCATCAGAAGTCGCAGTGTACCTGGGATAGATATGGAAGCTATGGAGCTTTTGAGCAGATTATTCCTATCCTCTCCATTTGTGAACTGTTTGTTCCGTGTTGCTGCATTGCCGTGATCAGAATGTCAGTTCTGGGATTCAGGGAATTACAGGAAAACTGTAGATCGAATTTAAGTAAGTGGGCTACTGTCCATTGAGCTAATGCCAAAAGCTTGAGCACTTTTGTTTTTAGTCTCTCAAAACATCAGGCAAAGAATGAAAACCTGGAATTTACTCTCTTAAAATCCCATGATCTATAAAAAATGAAATTATTCTTGGGGGCTGAACCGCATGAGTTTAGTGCTCCTGAGCTTGGTAGAAGGGCCAATTTAATTTATTCTTTTTGCAGTGACTTTGAATATATATTTTTTTTTAATGTGCTGCTGCTTGTGACAGCTTAGAAAACTGTTTCTTTGAGTCTTTGAATATTTGTTAGCAGAGTTGAGATTTGATTAGTGAAGAGCATGGTGCTAATAACGCCAAGTTCACAGGTTCAATCCCTGCTCACTGCAGGGGGTTGGGCTCGATGATCTCTCAAGGTCCCTTCCAACCCAAAGCATTCTATGATTCTAAGGTACAGGTGATGGATTTGTTCCTCATTTCTTCACCACCTCATAAACTGGTTATACTTTGACCTGGAACAAAAAGCATTTCTTAGCTATTAAACACATCTCAGCTGTGAGTTTCCAACTTGCTTTTTGTGAATAGCAAATCTAAATTCAGTTCAGATGAGTTCTGGTGAAAAGAAAGTTAAACACCAGGAAGTATGGTTTTATTCTTGTATAGTAACAGATAACTGGTTTTGATATTTGTCTGCAAGTCCAGCTTCAGTTTTTCACCGGTAGTCAGGAAATACATATTTTTTTTGAATATGGACAGTGTGTAGCACTGTGGGATATAGCCTTTGCAAGTATTAGTGGGTTATGGAGGTATCTATTATCTTTGCTTTGGAACAAGTGATTGCTACCCTGTAAACAATCAGAAGGATTTGGACATGCACTGTACACAAAGACTGTTTAACAGTGACATTGCTTAGTGATCCTGAGCTAGTTTGATTCCCATATTTTGCAGAAGTTATGAGATGCTGGGGAAATATGGCAAATCCAACCATTTTTAGTTGACTAAATCTGGTGTCGTCACAGTGTTTACATCTTTGGAACAAGGCAAGATCTGTAGGGGCCAGTAATGCATATATTTTAAACTATCTGATAAAGACAAAGACCAGCAAAGTGTTAGTGCTGGCAGTTGTGTCTACCTTGGCTTTTGCTTCAACTTGTCATATGGTGAGGATGTTACTTTTCAGAGCAATATGTACTAACCTTTTTCTACACAGAGAAGCAAGATCTGTTGGGTGAGAGTGAGAAATGTGGCAGTTCTGTACAACTACTCGCATATTTGGGCAGACTTTCTCAGGGCTCTAAAAAGGTTTATAGACAGAGAGTCTGTTCAAAGTGTGCAACTACCAGGTGGTGGGATTCAAAGCCTTTGTCTGCCACATGTAGGGTGGAACCTCAGCCAGGTTCAGGATGCAACAAGCATGTTCTGTGAGCAGTTTTTTCCTTTAGGATGGGGAATTGCAAATGATTCACTCTGGCAGAGAAACAGCTTGTTAAACAGAGTATGGAAGGAAACCACTCTGTAAAGGAGAATTAGCTGAGGTGGCTAAAGACATCTGTTGAGGAGACAAAACCCAATGTTGGGGTATTCTCTCCTTTGCCTCACCATCCTCCTCTTCCACCAAAACTGAATAAGTAATTCTTCAAGAATAGCTATAGAAATACCTGGGAGGATATATAATCTAGATGGGATTAGTTTTGCTGAAAATACCTTACGTGGTTCCCTTCAGTGCGCTGTAGTGTTTCCCTATGGCACTGTGCCTGGAATCACTGAAGTCTCAAGAACCTCTTAGAGCTCCAGAAACTGCCACTTATGAGAAAACCCTTGAAGCAGGTTTCCGAGCATCCTGCAAGACCTCAGGGCTAACAAAAATATCATAGGAGACATAAGAAATGTTCCCTTAAGTCACAGAGATTTAGATTCCATATAGTAAGGAGTCTTCAGGCAGCAAATGCCTCTAAGTCTGATGACATGAAGAAGCTCTGGGAGCTCTCTCAGAGCTGCCCTGGAGGAAGGTCATGGAAGGAGAGTTCTTTATAGTTTTCTCCTCTGACTTGATGCAAGTCATGTAATGTCAAGATACTACAACCAATAAAAAGTTTTAACAAAAGAATGTGAGGGAGAAGACTGAAGAGAGGTGTAATCTTCATACTTGGCTTTAAAGTACAAAAAGGTGTCAACTGGGAAAAAAAAAGTACAGTATGTCAGGTAGGCAAGAATGTAGAATAAGGGACAGCTAAGAGAAACCATTGAGGACAATGACAGACACAGAAATGATGCAGTTAGATGAAAGGATTGTACCTGCTCTCTTAAGAAGCTGGACACGGTAAATGAGACAACAGAAATCCTTGGTTATTTAAGTAAAGAGCTTGAGGGAGAAAACTGAATGCCTTAAGCCTTTGGTGTCAAACAACATCTTTTAGAATCATAGAATAGTTTGGGTTGGAAGGGACTTTTAAAGATCATCTAGTCCAACCCCCCCCTGCAATGAGCAGGGATATCTTCAACTAGATCAGGTTGCTCAGAGCCCCGTCCAACCTGACCTGGAATGTTTCCAGGGATGGGGCATCTACCACCTCTCTGGGCAACCTGTTCCAGTGTTTCACCACCCTCATCGTAAAAAATTTCTTCCTTATATCTAGTCTAAATCTACGCTCTTTTAGTTTAAAACCAATACCCCTGGTCCTATCGCTACAGGCCCTGCTGAAAGAGTGTGTCCCCATCTTTTTTATAAGCCTCCTTTAAGTACTGAAAAGCTGCAATCATGTCTCCCTGGAGCCTTCTCTTCTCCAGGCTGAACAACCCCAACTCTCTCAGCCTTTCCTCACAGGAGAGGTGTTCCATCCCTCTGATCATTATTGTGGCCCTCCTCTGGACTCACTCCAACAGGTCCATGTCTTTCCTGTGCTGTGGGCTGATGGATTCATGGTGTAAGAGCAGCTGTGACTCAGCTACAGATGGGGAAGAATATTTCCTGGTCAGCAAAGACAGATGTGAAAGCATGCATGAAGAACACCTTTTTCTAAGAAAACAGCTATAAGCTCCAAAGAAATGAGGAAAAGTCACAAGGATAAAACAGATGTTCCCTGGTGAAAAATTACTTAGCAGGATAGGAAAGCATGGTTTTAAAGGATGGTTTTACAAGAGAGAGACTTTGCTGGCATTGAACTAATGAGTGTTGTAAGTTTTCAAGTGTGATTTAGAGAGACATGTCATTATGGACAGTGGCCTTAGTAAATTTTAATGATCTAAAACCAGCCTGCAGTTCAACGTAGAGAAAGACAAAAAGCTATGTCAGGTATTGCTACCAGCCTGGTGATGGCAGTGCATGGGTGGCAGTTGGGACCTCACTTCTTGGGAATAAATCCACATCTTTCCCTCTGTGTAAGAGGATGGATAATGTGTTTCTGGTAGTGATACGAAGGAGGTAGGTGTGGCCGTAGACTGTGACAGATATTTCTGATAAAATACTGGTACTGAGCTAACCAGTGAAGTACAGGATGGTTTCAAGGGAGTGGAAGTTTGACTGGTAGGTGAGGAGGACAGGATATTTCTACACCCTTCATAAATAAACCTTTTGTCATTTTATTTGGAAATGATAAATGGTGAGAATAAAACTGGCTCTGAAGAGGTGTGGATGGGTATCATGGTACAGAGACACTTGGTAAACTAGAAGACAAATTTAACTTTGAGTGTGGACTAAGGAGTAAGCAATTATGCAAGCATATTGAGGACCCCCCAGCTGGCTATCACAGCTCAAGAATGAAGTTTGGTAGTCCTAATGGTCAGTTCTCTTTAACATCAGTTCAGTGTTTAGCAGCAATCAAAAAGAAAAGAACAGGAATTTTAGGAATTACAAGATAAAGACTGGAGAACAAAATAGAGAACTTGATTATTTCACTGTGCATTTCCACAATGTATTGGTACTATTTGTTGTTCTGGTCTCTGCATCCCCAAAACTACGTAGCAGAACTAGAAAAGGTACAGTAAAGACCAAAGGTATAGAAAAAATTCGCTACAAGAGGAAGGAACTTGCTTGTAACTCTGCTCCCAGCGTCTTCCCCATTTCTCAGTACTTTATGTCTACCATTATTTTCTGCATGTGAAATGCCAGAACAATGAAGCTTCTAGAGAGAACTGTCGTTTATGAACTGATTTGTTGGTTTGAGGTGTCGGACCACTAAGCTGGCCCTGCTTCATAATTATTTTGTGCTTTCTGCAAGCGTCTTCAAATGATGCCTTTTGTGATTGTACAGAGACTGCACCAGATCCCTATTGAGAATGGTTAGGGTTTTTTGTGGTGCTTCCCATTTCTCACACTTCAGGAGCTTCTCCAGCCCTGGCAGAACAGCAGTATGCAGAGGCAGCCAGGCTGTAGTGTGTGCATAGTTAGTAAATGGGGTTATTTGGATGTTGGCATGCCCTTTATATTTTATTTGGGTAAAGAACAGAAGGCACTGCCAACTGCAGAGTTGAGTTTTGCCTCACCGGTAGTATTGGCACAGAGCAACTCTTGAGACATAATGGATCTAGAAGGAAAAAACCAGTCCAACAGGGCCTGTGAGTTAAGTGCTTGTTTAGACAGGGGTTTAAAAAACCAAAAATTCTTAAATGCCTTGCTGTTCAGAGGAAATGGGCTTGTTTGGTGGAGCTGTAGGCACCTATTCTGCCTGTTCACTGAGTGCTGCATAGTGTTTATCTGTCAGCAGTGTAACTGCTGGGAGGGGTGGCAATTTGATCAGTGCATGAGGTTACTAACATTTATAACCCACTGTGTCTTTTAATGATCTCTGTTAAACATGGGGGAAAAAACTTTTGATGGAAGAGTGGAAAATCTATAAAACTACCCATTTCCAAAGCCACCAGTGACTGCAGAGAGATTACAGTTTTTATAAACGGAATAAAAAAGCAAGCAGAACTTTTTTAGGTTTGTGCCTGGTTAAGGAGCAGTGTCACAGTAACAAGGATTTTATAGTGCCTAAAGAGACTGAATGGATGTAGTGTGAAAACTGTAAAATGAAAAGAGCAATTGACTGAAGGTGACTAACTCCAAAACTAAATTTTTTTGTCTATAGAGGTGGAAGCTCCTGCTCCCTGGCATCTTCAAAAGCTTTGTGTATGTCTGGTTATTTTTTAAATGGATGATAATAAGGTGGCACAGCATGTCCTGCATTTTGACTTTGCTTTTGTTAGCAATTCAGATCAGGAAGAGTATGAGTACCTGCTTCAGAAATCTACCCAGTGTTTGTGAAGTAATTGGTAAAAAACCAGCCTTTCCCCCATGTTCAGTGCTGTTTTTCAAAAAAGTCCTGAAAGAGTTTCCATTATGGACTGAAATTCTTTCTTCTACTTGTGTGATTCTGTGTGCCTGGATGGTGTGAGATCTATGAAAATTCATTTTGTTTCCTATGATACCTTTTAATAATTTTTTTTCCAGGAAGGACACAAAGAAGTCTGTGGATAAGGACTACTTCTTGGTTTTTGAGGAAATCCTGGAAAATTGAAAGATCTTCTTGAATTGGGAAAATTCACAGCTATGCCAATGTATTTGTGAGCAAACTGTTAAATACAATGTGAAATTTCTCTTGAAAGAAGATCTCACTCGGAGGGTGGTGCAGGAAGAATGACCTGAAGTCTAGTACACCACTTCTCCATACAATATCATGATGGCTCAAAGGTGAATTATATCCTATTACTTGCAGAGCAATTTGTGCACATCTCTCTTGAAATCTCAAATCATTGTGGTGGGTGATAGAGGTGCAATAAATTTAGCAAGAAATGTGAGTCTTCCAGCTGCTGCACTGAAATTATAGGTGGGTTAGAGAAATACAGATTGATAGACACTATATTCTGTATCTTGTGGTGAGACCATAGCTGATTGATACCAGTTTTGTGTGTTTGTGCCCCAGAAAGCTCCTTGTTGAGGTCAGGACCCTGTATGTTGCCCTGGCTGCTTGAAGGGCCCAGTTAGATGAGCAGAGAGGGAGAAGCCACACATCTGTGCCTGTGGGCTGCAGAGGTCATGGCCACAACTTTGAGAAGACTGACCAAAGGACAGAGTCCAGGGTTGTCATGGTTTTGGTTGAGATAGAGTTAATTTTCTTCCTAGTAGCAGGCATAGTGCTGTGTTTTGGATTTAGTAGGAGAATAATGCTGATAACGCACTGGTGGTTTAGTTGTTGCTAAGTACTGCTTATGCTAGTCAAGGACTTTTCAGCTTCCCATGCTCTGCCACGTGCACAAGAAACTGGGAGGGGGCACAGCCAGAATAGTTGATCCAAACTGACCAAAGGGCTATTCCATACCATATGACGTCATGCTCAGTATATAAACTGGGGGGAGTTGCCCGGGGGGCAGCAATTGCTGCTCGGGAACTGTCTGGGTATCGGTTGGCGGGTGGTGCTGAGTTGCTGGCTAGGGTTAAACCATGACAAGAGTGCAGAAAAATGAAGGGTTTGGGCCTAGAGAAAATACCACTTAAAATGAAGGAATGAAAAATATTGCAAAAGGAGTTGTTTAGCTCAGAAGTAGAAATGGGAGAGGAATATAACATTTTATCTATTATTTCAAGGCTGTTGCAAAGAGGAAGGGGATAATTCATTTTGGGTAGCTGTCCTGGACAGGTCAGGAAGACATTAGGAAACCTGTCTAACAGTAGGTAGGACACCAACACTGCCATGGGAAACCATGGAGTCTCCCTCACCAGACACTTTTAAAAATGGGCTACAAAAACATCTAGCAGAAAGGGCAAAATTAGAGCCGATCATGCTTTGTCATCCCATGGATGAGACCCACGCTGAACAAACAGAAGTTAGGACTGTTTCTACAAAAACAGACATAAGGTTTTGTATCTGGAATGGGGTGACTGGTGATCTTCCAACTAGAATAAAGTGATCACTGCATCACACATAGGTTTTAGTTGAGTATATGGGAAAGAACTTAGCTGGCTGAGCAAATGCTGGTCTCAGTGCACACATAAAAAATTTCCAAATGTATCTAACCCTTTCTGAGGTTGTTAGTCAAGACTAGTCAGAGCCTGCTAAATAGTTGAAATTTTCTTGATTTATGCAAAAAATATTACAAAACATTTTTGGAAGACATAAAACATTTTTTTCTGTTTTTTTTCCTGATGACTTCAGAAGATTTGCCTAGGTAGCGGTCTTAGGTTGTTGCAGTTACAAGGGAATACGCTACCAAACTTAGTGCATGCACTCTTATAGATAGAAAGAGTGCAGTGTGTTTTAAGGTATAACTATAGAATCAGATAAAAGTAGAAACACTCTTTGCTGCCTAAGATTTGCATTAAGTATTTTTGTAAGACTATATAAATACCAAAAGCAAAATTTTGGGAAGTTGGCATGTTAGTCCTGATGATACTGGCAGGCAATTTTTACCATCCAGTTTTAATGGGACTTTTGTCCAAGTATAGGCATTCTGATTCTTGTTCCAACAAGAGAGTGCCTGATGCTTATCTGCAACTAATGAGGTAGAATCATTTTTATGAGCCTAATTTTATAAGTTGTAGATATCCCCAAACAAAACAGATCTGAGATAAACATTCTGCTTAGTGAGGCAGATGTACCAAAGAAGCAAAGGAAACACACAGGGACTAATTCAACACTGGTTTTCCCTTCTTATCAGCTAGAGTACTTACTTCTGAAGAAAAAATTAACAAAACTATTTTTTTTCCTGGAAATCTCAAACCCAGTTGGTTTTTGGTTTTTTTTTTTGTTTGGGTTTTTTTTTTTTTTTTGGTGAAACTGTACTATTTTTATATAATTGGAGAATTTCTTCATGCCTGGGGTTTCACAATGATGGAAGAAAATAGAGAAAACACTTTCATTCCTCCTCCTGCTTCCCAGCACAGTCTTTGGCTTCTTGCTTGAGGCACTTTCCTGGGTGGATAAGACTCAGGTTCACCTAAGTGGGCCTTTGCTTAATTTGTATGAGGAACTTGCTCAGGCTGCTGTGGAAGATTTTGTAGCATTGAGCAAAAGAAAACTCACGTTCTGTGAACAGCTTGCCATAAGTCAGAATCTAAGTGGCACCCAGTTTATCTGAAGTTTGGAGCCAAAAGTGGGATCCAAATTTTTCTTTTGGCAGGTGAGGATAGTATGCCTTATGTCCTTCCTGCCATGTAATTGTACTTAGAGTGCACATTAAGTCTGTTTGCAGCTTTTATACATGCCTGATCTTTCTCCAAGTACTGGACTCTTTATGCATTTGTATACAGATGAGGAAGGAAAGGGATTTTACTCCTCTTTCTGGAAAAAGGTTTGCTGCAAGTTGCCTGCTACTGCCAAATAATTCACTGAATCACAGGATGGTTGAGGTGGGAAGGCACCTCTGGGGATCATCTGGTTCAAAACTCCTGCTCAAAGTAGGATCACCTAGAGCAGGGTGCCCAGGGATGTGTCTAGTCGGGTTTTGACTATCCCAAATGATGGAAACTCCATAAGCTCTCTGAGCAACCTGCTCCAATGTTTGATCACCCTTACCACAAAAATTTTTTTTCCTTCTGTTTAAACAAGACTGCCTGCATTTCGGTTAGTGGGTTTTGCCTCTCTTCCTGTCACTGGGCACCAGTGAGAAAAGCCTGACTCCCTCCCAATGTATTTATACACTTTGATAAGATCCCCCTGAGCCTTCTCTTCTCCAGGCTGAGCAGTCCCAAGTCCCTCAGCCTCTCCCCATCTGCCAGATGCTCCAGTACGTTAATCATCTTCCTGGTCTTTCTTGGCCCCTGTTCTAGCATGCCCATGTCTCTTGCGTACTGGGGAACCCTGAACTGGACTCAGGACTCCAGCTGTGGCCTCAGCAGTGCTGAGTAGAGGGGAAGAACCACCTCCTTTGACCTGCCGACGACGTTCTGCCAAATGCAGCCCAGGAAGCTGTTGGCTTTCCTTGCCACAAGGGCACATTGCTGGCTCATGTTCAGCTTGGTGCTCTATCCCAGGGGCAGCACTTGGCATTTCCCTTTGCTGAACTTCGTGAGGTTCCTGTCAGCTCATTTCTCCAGCCTGCTGAGGTCCCTCTAAATGATAGCATGACCCTCTGGTGTATCAACTCCTCTCAGTTTTGCATCCTCTGTGGACTTACTGAGGGTCCAAGTCAGTAATTAAACAGTATTGGCCCCAGTATTGACCCATAGGGTACACCACTAGTCACTGGTCTCCAGCTGGACTTTGTGCTGCTCATCACAACCCTTTCAGTCCACTAGTTCAGGCAGTGTTCAATCTACCTTACAGTCCACTTTTCTAGCCTGTACTTCCTCACTTTGTCCATGAGGCTGTTGTTATCGCAGAGTGTTGGAAACCTTGCTGAAGTCAAAGTCAACAATATCCACTGCTTTCCCCTTGTTCACCAAGCTTATAATTTCATTGTAGAAGACTATCAGGTTGATCAGACATTATTTCCTCTTTGTAAATCCATGTTGACTGCTCCCAATTATCTTCTTGTAGTTACTATGTTAGGAAAAGTTTTCCAGGATTGCTTGCTCCTTAACCTTCCTAGGGATCAAGGTGTGGTTCCCCAGATCCTCCTTCTTGCCCTTCTTGAAGATGGAGTGACATTTGCTTTCTTCTAGTCCTCAGGAACCTTTCCTGATCACTATGACCTTTCAAAGATAGAGCATGACCTCTCAGTAGCATCTTCCAGCTGCCTCAGCACTCATGGCTGTGTCTGATCGAGGCCCGTAGGCTTGAGTACATCCAGTTTGTGTCAATGTTCCTTAACCTGGTCCTCTTCCACGGAAGGCAAGTTTTCCTGGCTCCAGGCTCTTCCTCTGGTCTCCCAGGGACCTGGGATTGCTGAAGGCAGGTCTTACCACTAAAGACTGAGGCAAAGAAGGCATTGAGTACCTTGGTCTTTTCCATGTCCTTTGTCACCAGGTCCCTGCCCCATTCAGCCATGGGCCACAGTTTCCCTGGTCTTTCTTTTGCTGCTGATGTACTTGCAGAAGCCTTTCCTGTTGCCCTTCAGGTCCCATGTCAAATTCAACTCCA
The DNA here is from genome assembly GCF_030463565.1 of Pelecanus crispus. Taxonomy (NCBI): domain Eukaryota; kingdom Metazoa; phylum Chordata; class Aves; order Pelecaniformes; family Pelecanidae; genus Pelecanus; species Pelecanus crispus. The sequence goes on along the minus strand of NC_134644.1, from coordinate 126,400,957 downwards.
AGTATGTCTTGGCTTTTCTAACACCATTCCTGCATGCTCGGACGGTGTCTTTATTTTCCTCCTGGGTCAGCAGTCCCCGCTTCCACCTACTGTGTGCTTATCATTTTAGTTTAGTCAGGAGCTCCTTGTTCATTCAAGCTTCATTTACTGCTACTCAGGAAATTAATTTGGAGGAGGTGATCCTTGAAAATCAACCAGGTCTTCTGCATCCCTCTTCTCTCCAGGTCTGTATACCATTGAAGTTCAAGGTTGTGATCTTGCTATTTGCCTTGCTATTTGCCTTGCTTCCTTCTCTTGGAAACCTGAACTCCACCATCTTCTAGTCACTGAAGCCAAAGTTGTACAGACCTTCACATCCCTGATCCGTTCCTCCTTGTTTGTAAGTTTGAGGTCTAGCAGATTATCTCCTGGATTGCATGTGCCCTGCTGTATTTGCACTCCAGCAGACACTGGGATGGTTAAAGTACTCCATGAGGACTAGGTCCTGAAAACATGAGACTCCTTACAGTTGTCTGAAGACAGCCGCATCTACTTCTTCTTACTAATCAGGCAGTCTGTAGCAGACACTCACCACAACAGCCCACATCGGTCTACCCTCTGACACTAATTCTGTGACTCACTTCACAACCGTGACTTTCCCAAGTGCCTCTCAGGCATGCACAGGAGTGGGCGGGAATGGCCCAGAAGAGTTGTCCTGGCAGAAGAAGCATGCTGTTGGCCACCTTCTTTCCCTAGGGTTCTTCACCCACCTCTTCCTGCCCTTAATTGCATGTGTGAATGTGTCATGCTAGAACAAGCACAGCAGAGCCTTTGAGAAGGAGGAGTGGCTTGCAGGCTGATGACTTTCTGCATGCAAGCTGGAAGCTAGTTTGGGCTGACCAGCTTAGACTCTTTATGTTAATTCTTTGAAAGAAACATGTGATGTGTTGGATCACCTCTCTTCTGGGACACTGATAAAACAGAGACAGCCTAGCTGCCCTGGCAATAGGGCTGCAGGGCAGATGATCAGACACAGAAGAATAGCAGGTGAGACCTGGGAAACTGCAGTGTTCAACCTTTTTGAAAGGACTGAACTGTGGAAAGCAAACTTTGGTTTTTTCCACTCTCTGCTACCTCAACTACCAAGTTATTGAACTGGGGATACATTCAGAGACACACAATCTCAGCTGCAGCACAGCACTGGAGCACCTCTTTCCCTCCAGAGAAGCCAAGATGCTATGAAAGTGTGCGATCCCAAGAAGGGGTGTAAGAGACTAGTTGGGGGGCAGGGAGGAGCGAGCAGAGTGGGTGAATTTCATGCTAAGAGCTTTTGTCTCTTTGCTTGAGATGCTTCCCTGGCTGAGAGGTGCTTCTGGCTTGCATAAGAAGGATTGCTGTCAGAGCTGACCAAAATGATAGGTCCCTTTTTAATTAAATGAGAAACACTTTTTTAAATAGAAAAAAAAAAAAATCAGTAAAAAGATAATGTTCTGCAGCTATTATGCAAACAGTTGTACTGAGAGTTTCTGTGTTAGAATGAATTGATGCTTATAAGAGGGTATTATGTGACTGGTCTCATAACCCTTCTGGGTTACATGCGGAGGCAACTATGACATTAGGAAGTGTTTGGCCAGCCTTTAATATCTATCTTCCCAAATGGAAAGGTTTTGCTGTTTACAGAGGAATGTTGGAATGAACGGGGGGATCATCAGTACATGTTGTGCTATGGTGACATTGTGTGTGTGGCATCTCTTGGCACTGGATAACAACAAAAGCAAGTCTGGCAGTATTTCTGTTTCCTGTGATTGCTCATAGCTGAATGATGCTGGCAGTTTCTATGTTATCTGGAGCTGAAGAGTCAGGCTTTGCCTTTCGCCTATCAGATTTGAATAGATGAATTGAGTAAATAAGTATTAGGGCTGTCAGGAACCGTTCTTGTTGGTAGCAATCAGGATTCATGCATGGCATATATGCTTTTTGGCATCCTCCAAAGCGCAATAGCAAATTCTTGCTGATAACCAAGATTTTTGTGTCTAAAATATGCTGGTTTTCATCAAAAATCCAGCCTTCTGTCAGATGTACAACCTTTAGATAATTACTTGAGACTCGCCAAGCAACTACATATTGTGACCCCAACTGTCATAGGCAGAAAAATCCCTTTGTGGTGTTTTCCATCAGCTACATGGGAGGTGGAGGTTCTGGACTTGCCAATGTCAGTGTAATACTCGCTGCAGTGGAACCAAGATTTTTCCCTATATCTCTGGCCTGGAAAGGTTGCTTCTGAGCAAGGGGATTCTCTGGTAAACAGAGACAGTACAGAGGTTGCTGTGTTTATCCTAACACTATCTGCTTACAACTTTGAGTCTGAACCTGCTGAAAGTAGCCAGAAGATCACAGAAAAGTTAGTGAGCTTTGTCCAGTGCTGCACGCAATATTCAGCTGTAGCAGAGATTGTGTTTCCAAAATGTAATAGATATGTAACTTGCCTAAAATTGATACTGCTTATTTGCACATCCTTATTGTAACTGGAGTTCATAAGCAGTCATTTTACAGGTGTGACAGTGCAATCCACCTTTCATTGTGTTTATGCAGAAGAGCCACAGAAGCTGTGTGTCTGGTGTACTTCTGAGTCTGACAGCACACTTGCTATCAGTTTAAACTGGGACTATGCTTTTAGGTCCAGAGATTCCTAATGAGATCCCAGCATATTTAAACTTGGCAATAACATTTCTCCAATAATAATTTTAAAGACTAATAGTGTGGAAAAGCTAAGAGAGCTCTTGATTCTTCCAAATGTCTTGTAAAGAATTATTTGAATAAACTATTACTAGGCTACTGGCTTCATCTTTTTACCTAAGGCACAGTTTGTATAAGCCCTATTCAGGTCTATTGATTAAACAGTGATTGAAATGCGCAATTTCCTTTACAAGAACTTGTGAACCTGTGGGCTTGTCGACTGCCCCAGATTGTTGCACATAAAACTTGGTTATTGACCTGTATGAAGGAAGAGAAAATTCCTGCTGTTACTTCCTGATAGGATTTAGCATTTTGCTATAGGATTTGCCTTAAGAACAAAAATTGTGGTAGGATTCAGCTGAAGATGAAAGCAGATCCTCTCTGCCAGTTCTGGTAAGTGTTAAATCTTCTCCAGGTCTAGCAGAAGAGGAGGGCCTATGCTCAAAGGTGGGATGCAGCTCCAAATGAAAACAAATAAAATGCCTACCTGCATGCTAGGTACATAAGCTCCTCTGGCAGGCAGTGGAGATCTGACAATTGAAGTCAGTGGCATCTAGAAAACTCTTCTGCTGCCCCACCTGGTTTAGGGTGAGATGAAGATCTTTCAAAGCTCTACCAACTGTATTCAGTAGATCTCCACTGAGTGTAGTGGGAGCTGAAACACCAGCTCTTTAGCTCTTACTCCTGTAAGAGTCCTAGCAAGAGGGTTTACTCTGCTAAGAGATAAAAAGAGCTGAATCTCATCCTTTGAGCTTGAACATGCTCTTTCAGACTTTGGCAGATTCAGATGCTCCCCAGCACTGGAGTTATGACCAGCTAAAGAGAAGGGAAGAAACATTTGTGAGATCTCGATGTTTAACAAAACATGAAGTAGGATATGTAACAGTAGATGATGCTCAAGAATATGCAGCAGTTTTTATAAATGTCATAGTCACTGCTGGGGTCTACAAAAAAGTGCCAAACCCTCTACTTAAAGGAACTAAATAATTCATACACATACACACACACAAAATCAGTAAAGCTCCATTAATCATAATGATAGCATGAATTATACACCTCAGACAGGGATAGTTCAAAAAAGGAATATTTAATGTTATTAGTATAAAATGTTCTTTGAATTTTGTATTTGTTTATTCATAGAATAGGACGGGGATGGGGGGTTGTTATTTTTAATTCATTACAATAAGTGCTGGAGGCAAAGGAACACAAAATCTTTGAAAATCCAGGCTCATATAGTCTGATGACACGTTTGAAATCCTCCTTATGAACGTGGTGTCTCTGCCACATTCTTATTGCAGTGCCTGAAGTGTGGCAAAAAGAGTAAGAGTTTCAGACAAACACCTCTGTACTTTTTTAATCTGTGTATAGTTTCAGAGGATAAACAGTAAAACCTCACTGGAATTGGTGCTCACTGGCTGTTTGTGTTGATTTGAAATATGTTTAATTGTAGTTGATTTTGAAAGAAAATATTGTTGAATAAATAGTTAATTTTTCAGGCTTTGAACACAAATTATTTGAATCTAAACTTGGTATAGATTTGCCAGACTTACTTAATGTCTTCATATGCTGGGAAAATGGTTAAGCATTGTGAGTCTGAAGGACTCTTCCTTCCAAAACTGAACTGCCACAAACCGGGATGGGTTTGCACAATACCTTAACCAAAATTAAAAAATAATAAAGCTACATTCAAGAGTAAATGTGGTTTCATTCAAATTGTTATTTTTTCCCCCATAACTGGGTGTTGAGTTTCAGTGGCCAAGGTTGCTAGAAAACAGGGAGTAGAGCCCTGGGACAGTACTTTAGAAACTCCTGTGGAAAGTAAAAATTTGTCACTCCCACAAGAAATGCAAGCCTGGCTTAGTTCACAGCGTAGGAGGGTGAAAGTATTGATGTAAAGTAATCCTGTTCAGGATGTTAATGTAATTCATGATATCAAAGGATTAGGGTAAAAGATAAAATATAAAGATGTAAATAAAACTTCAGATGCTTTGTAACTCCAGGGCATGCATTGTGTCAGACTAGAGAGAACAATGCGTGAGGAAAATGGCTACACTGGATGAATTAGCTGCTCCCATTGCTGTAAAGGAAAAGAAGGTAAAGTAGTTTTTTATTGCCTTGACATGACCTTCTGCCTAAGCCATGGTAGTAACAGCAAGAGAGATACTAGACTTGCTAGTTCAGCTGTAGTGTGACGGAAGATTTCCTGCAATTTTGGAAGAGTAGTGCTGTTAAGCAAAGATATACATGCAGTGGGAAAGAACTGGTAGTGGAGCAAAAGGTGCTGTTATATAAAATCTTATGAAGGAAATCTATTCTAAGTGTTAATTAAAAAAATTATTTAATAAATAAATATTAATTAAGAACAAAATAACTAAATATATGTAAAAGGCCGTAAGAGCAAGACCTGATATGCAGCTACAATGCTACTCTTTCAGGGTGGCAAGAAGACATTATTTCACATATCACTTGGCCCTTGACAAGAAGCTACCAGTATTTTTGCAGTTTACTTAAGCAAACTATTTGATAACAGCAGGAAATAGTGTGTAGCAAGAAGCAGGCCACAGGAGTGTGTGAAACAGCACAGCAATATCCAGGAAGCTGGGTAACTCTATGAAGGATATAGTTAACAGTGAACAAATGCAGGCGGCTCAAACATGGAGCACTACTAATGAAACATAGTTAGTAACGAAATACATAGCCATATTATTAAGTTTACTGTTTGGTGTTGATCTTGTAGGTCTTTTACTTTCTTATTCATTGGCTCAGGGTTCTGGGAAAGGGTAGTGCTGTGGGGGAGAGGAACAGGCACCACACGGTCCAGTCTGCCTCCAATTCAGCTGGAAGGAGTGGGAGGACCATAGGCTTTTTCCTTCTTATCCTGTTCCATTTTAACTGCTCAGGACTGAAGAAACATTCTTATTATCACCTGTTGAGCTTGGGGGAAACCATGGATTTGTTTTCTCTTGTTTTCACAGCAGAAGTGATACAGCTCCTTGGTTGGCATTATAGTCAAGCTGGAAGATCATGCCTGGTCCCTGAGGATAAGGCAATTTAAGTTCTCTTTAGCAAGAATAATTTTGGAGTATTGAGATATGATACCAATTCCTTCAGGAACAAGGAATCCATTTCACTCAAAGGCCCCCCTCTGCACATTGCTGGGTGTTCTCCTTTTTTGGTTAATGGTTGTTTCCTCCTCTTTTCTGTTTTGTTTCTTTCCTCCAAGGAGTCATTCCAAATGCTAGCAAGAATCTGGAGCCATAAAAATTCCTGGAAAGTATTTTAGCTTTTGTCCTTTGATGTTTGGCAAAACCCAACAAGTTTGCAAACTTTTTGAACAGAACCGTGCTATTAAAATAATTTTAGAATCCATTTGGTCTAAGTCACAAAATCATGTCTAGTCCCAGCATGCAGCTCTGCAAGTCTTGATTTCTATCCACTTTCTCTTTGTGTGCTGAAGTAATAACCCTTCCAAAAGTATTTTTGCTGATTCATATTCCCAGGAAAGCTTCCCCCTTTCCTTCATGCTTGACCAGTAGGCTAGTTGGGTACAATAATATTTCCTGAAGGCTGTACATAAAAAATTACTTTAAATTCTTCCTTTGACCCAGACTCAGGGTCGTAGTCTGAGAAACATGCAGCTTTTCCTAGCTGCTAGAAAAATTCTGTCATAAATTCTAATGTAAAATACTTCCAAAACAACAGTGTAGATCCATAAATCTTACCCCTGCCAACTTAGAAAAACAGCAGCTACAAGCTTTAATTTTTCAGGGAAGAAGTTGAAACAATAGCAAGGAGATATTTCACATTCATTTTCCATTTTCAGTTTATCACTGGCAGCTGGGATCATTAGGAAGATAAACAGCACTTCTGAAGAAATACTTTGGATCCATTCTCAGCTAGTTCTAATTTTAAAGGACTGAAATCCTTCCGTATGTCTGCAGAAAGTTCATCTGTCTAAAGTCTGGACTGGCTAAAAAAACCCAAAAACCTTGAAGCCCTTTCAGGGTGCGCCGATGTGTTTGAATCGGTCCTGTTTCTACTTCAAAGTTCTTAGTTTCTATAGAAATTTGGATCATCTGGGTTTTATCAGTTCTGAGATTTATCAAAGATGACTTGAATCAGTCCATACCTTTGTCCCTGGAAGCCTAAGGGTGCCTTGGCTGTGGTTTCTCATTTAAAATAATTGTTCTCTACAGGCAGCTTTACAGCTATTCATCACTGGAGAACACTGGCCATGAAAGTTGTGTGGCTTAGCACATTTTCTAGTCCATTCACGCTGGGCTGTGGTCCATAGCTTGAGTTGCCACGGTGTTTACTCCAGACATCAGTCAAGCTTTGGATTAAGACCAGAGACTTTGCCAGCAGTTTCTTGTAACAGAGCTAGTATTGCATCATGTTGGTGAGGAAGACTTGTTCAGTAATGGAGAATTTGCCTGCTGGCCCTTTTTCACAAGATCAGGGTTTGCAAGGAGACAGGCACTTGTCAGCCACAAGCACTTTCTCTGTTTTTCTCCTCTGTGGTATCTCAGGAGCCTTTACAACTTTCTCTCAGTAAGTGGAGGAGAGGTGGATTTTTAAAAGCAAAAATGCCTCTTTATGTTGTCATTACTGGCAATAATAATACTGGGTTTATAGTGATGCCCTTCTGTATATTGGAGCTGTGTGGTGTTTGCTGTATCTATTCAGCTCATCATATTTATTTAGATTGTACTTGGGGTCAGGGCCATCTGATGCAGTATCTCTGTTATACAGACCCTGGAGTGGCATTGGATTTAATTAGAAAGACATAAACGAAATAGAAAGAAAAAAATAAAGAAGACAGCAAGGATATCGGGGTAGGGGAAGAAGAATTAGGTGCAAAAAAGGCTGAACTTTCATCCTCATCTCATTCAGGCAAATACCTCAACCACTGAGTTACAGAGCCAAGCTCCTTGCCACTCCATGGATTACAGCTTCTCCTTTCCTGCTTGTGGTTCAAGTTCAGCAGAGTAATCTTTCTTCCACCTTGCTGTAACCTGGTAGTTTTAGTGTTCCCCTCAGAAATGGGAGATGTTGACCCGAGTCCTGTGAAGACAAGAAGTCTCCAGGTCCTAAGCTGCACACTGCAGTGCGACCCTGCCTGTAGCCATGCAGCAGGGGTGCAGAAGGCAGCTTCTTCAGTACCCTCACCCTTTTCCCGTGGAGTTTTAAATGTGGAGTCTGTTCAGCTGCAGTGCCTACCCAGGAGAGACATCTGGGCTTTGAGCTCTACATGGGCAAAACGCAGCCTTGAGACAGGCACCAAAGTCTGGAGAGAAGGTAACATTCACAGCCAGGCGTATGCTCACTGGCCTCTCAGCCTCTTGGGGTTTGTGGATCACTCTCCAGCACTTTAGATCCTAGCTATGGCTCCTTAAATCACAGTTCTGAAAGGGCCAGATCGCAGCAGCTGCAGGGATTACGTCAGTGACACTTGAATAGCCTCTTTGGATTTCCTGCTATGTTTGCATCATGGTTTTCTTCTTGGGATTTTGTTGTTGCTGTTGTTGCATTAAAGAACAATCTGATAAGGAAGGGCTCTTGTGACATTAAAAAATTCAGGCATTCTGGTACCAGAGTGGAGTCTTGCTATGGGTGTCTTTACTGATACAAGTAATCAATGAATGTTCTCTGGGAATAATTCCAAGATTCTTCATTGCTCCCCTTTTAAAGGATCTTCTTTTAAGTCAGTGGTACCTCTTGCAACTACTTTCTCCCTTAATGTTTGGAGAAAAAGGTACTTTCACATACTTCTGACTTTGACTCCTACTATAAAAATGTTTTAGCAGCACTACTGCATAGTGGATTATCTTCTCTTGGCCTTGAGTAGAAATATTGCTGACTAATATGCACAATCTTCGTGGTGTAGTAATTTGGTTGATTGCTTTCCTCACTCTGTCTTATTTTACAAGTTAATTTTCCATGGCAGGTTTTCAGTCTGAGAAATGGTATGTCATAACTGGGCAAACTGGTAGAGCGTCTGCATATCCTGCAGCAGAATATTGTAGAAAAACAGCTAAGGAACTGTGGTTTGTAAACATGGCACAGTTGGTAAGCTCATAGACAACAAAAATCATGGGGCTAGGTCTTAGTAGTAGACGGTGTGGTTAGGAGTAAATTCATATTACTTTGGTTTAGCTAACTGACACCTCAGCATCTAGTCTGAAGTAGTTACCTAGATACCCTCAGTATCAGAGAGTGGAGGGGTACCTCAATCAGGGTAATCAATACCGTAATCAGGTTTATCACCACTGACTTGGACAAATGTAACATCCTGTAGCATCAGTCTGCAAAGAGACAGCCAACGCATGAGGTGGTGGTCTTTGTGGTGGCAGTTATCAGAGCAGATGCTCACACTAAGTGTCACAGACAGGAGCTTTTTGGCTCAGAGCTGGCAAGGGTGGCCCATTCTGGAGCCTGTTGTTCCAGTATCACCTTTGCTGTTTGGCAGTGTGTTTTTTCCCTTCAGCCATCAGTCCCTCTCCTTGCTAGTTAGCTAGCTGATCTGGTGGACTTGATCACCGACCTCCTGTCTTGCTTTGGCAGCCTAGGACATAGGTCTGAAGCGGTGCAACTTTCTTCTCCTGAGAGAGAGACCGTCAGGATGAAGTCAGAGAAGAGATTTCCTCATCTATTTAAGCTCTTAATATCTAAGAAATGGTTTTTCACATTCTGTGAGGATGTACATGGTCATGTGCATATCAGAGGGAGGTGTAACTGGGTATTGTAAGCTGCGAAGTAGAAGAGATGTAACATTTTCATGAAGAAAGCAGCCGTTGTGTTATTAACTGGTTGCTTGTAGGACATTTTCAGACTAGGTATCTTTTTTCATTTGGCAATTAACATCCAATACCAGCTGTATTTCTATAGGAATCTTAGTTGAGGATGTTCCATTAGTAATAGACTGACAGACCTCTTAAAGTGCCATTCGTGTTTCTTAGAGGGTGCTGTGACAGTACCAGAATAATTTCAGAAAAGCCTGCAGCACAGGGAGAGAATGAGAAATTTCTGGTGTATTTATCCTACCTACAACAAAAAGAAAACCAAAGCAGTAAGTTCACACAAGGGTAACAAGGCACCTTATTTACACCTATTTGTTATTGTTACCTCTGGCATTTAGCCCTTTTTTCAGAACTAAGTTCCTCTCACTGAACTTCATGGCCTCAAGGAGGTTCCTATGGTCAGCACCTGAGCCTGAAACCAGACTTTATTACTAAATTCTTGTTGAAGGGGAAAACTGCCTTCTTTCAGCTTCTCCTACAGGCCACAAACCCTATTCTTACTTTGATGTAGGGTTCCATTGAATTTACATTGTGTAAGTAAATTGTACTTCAGGTCAGTCATTATTGGGTTTTGTTTTGGCAAGGATTCTTAAAACCAAGTAAGGGCTCTTAAATAGGGCTCTTATTAAAACCAAAATGAGGAAAATAGCTACTTCCCAAAGGCATTGTAGCAAATAACTAACTGGAAAATAGAAAATCCCACGTCCTTTTCTACCTTACAAATGAGATGGGAAACAGAGTACTTGAGAACATTTTGAGATTTATAAAAAATAAGGAGTCTTGTTACTATTTCAGTTATTGAAACAAGTAGAACAAAAGTACAAATGCTTTAGCAATTATGCTGGATAAATTGGAAGCCATGGCAAGAATAGTCACTTAACTAATGAAACCAGAACTGTGTGATAAAGATGCTCTCTCATTTGCTGGAGGCCTCCTTTCCCCTCTCCTCTTGGGCAAAACTGCAGTGTGAAGCCAATGAATAAGACTAGCAGTTATAGCCACCCAAAACAGGGGCACTTCAGCTGTGCTGAGAGCTATTGATCATGCTGACCTGCCATGCTCTGCTCTGTGCTGTTGGGCCTATGCTGGTCTCTATTCTGGCATTTTGCTTTTGTTTTTAGAGCTACTGAGAGAATTGCCATTGAAAACAAAGGTGATGTGACGTGTGATGTAGAAATAGTTCAGAAACCATGTCTTCTGGTTGTAGTGAGTGCCCTAATCATGGTTTTCAGGAGTGGTGCCCCTCTTTGTTTAATTTAGTTAAACATTTGATTTAGATATTTTGTTATTTAATGTGTTTCTCTGGAGATACCCTTTCTACTCTGGTATGGGAGTTTTTGATGGGCGGTGAGACAGTATGGATTTGATGCTGTTGCAAATGTAAAGGTCAGTAGAAGATCCCCTGAAAATGTTTTTTTATTAACCTGTTCATAGATTCTGTGACATTATGTTCTAATGATATTTTTCTGTCTCTGTAGAAGGCATCTTTGTCAGCTGCCTTCTTCAGCGCTGTGATCGTCTCAGCTTTAAACATGCACCTACTTTCTTTCCCCTTACTTCATTTTGATTTGAGCTGTCCTGGAGGAACAGTGCTTGCAGAATAAAATTTCTGCAGCAATTCATAGTATTTTGTGTTGTTACGTTACCTCGAGTTTTTGCACATTCAGCTCACTTTGCTGGTGGCTTGCAAATGATAAAGTTACAATCACAGCTCGTTATTTACTTCATTTATTCAACAATATAGTAATGTGCTTCTTTATAGCGTGCCTAGATTATCTGAATCCATAGGTCAAGTTTTTCTTTGGTTATTTTGGCATGGAAAAAATAACAGTAAATTATGTGATCACTTTGTAACATCTTCCTTGTTCCAAGGGCACCTATTATTAGCAAGCAATACAGCTCCCAGTAGCTACGCCTTTGGACTGTAGCATGGTTTAATGTGTCTGAAGCGAACCATGCATTGTCTGTGCTCAGCGCAAGGCTGAGCTTATTCTTGCTAGGGCTTTTCAAGATCAGCAATGGATTTTTTTCCCAAGCATAAATAATTTGTTCTTGTCCTATCTATGCAGAATAATTATAGAACTTCCTAATAAGCATATATGCTTTCTGTATCATTTAGTCACATATATGAAAAGCTTTTCCAAGTATTCTGAAGTCTTAATTTAGTGACTGCAATAAACTTGTCATAATGTTATTTTTTTCCTTGTAATCTGTAAATGCTTTAGGTGATATGACTGTTCCAATGTATGACCTACTGTAAATTCTTTGGAACTGGAACTCTTTTTATTATGTTTTGTGTGCCATACTGCAATGTTATACAATGTTAATAGGCAAAAGAAAGTAGAGCAGGGGAAATAAAGGTGAAGAATGCCTTTTTGAGGAGATATGAGAAATTATGGACAGAACTGTGACGAGTAGTTCTCAGGGTACCTGAGTCCCTTTCCAGCAGTGCCTTTTGCATCTTGCTTGCTGCCAGCACTGCTGTCAGAGGGAGCATGATACCCTTCTTGTAATGTCTGAAAGTGCCATTTTGGAATTTGATTCTGCACATTTTGTAGAGCCTTTCAACCTTTTAAACCCTTTTAAAAGCGGATACAGAATTCTAATACGATGATAGTTTTTACATTCACTTTTCTTTGATTTTATAGAGATATAAATAGCATTCCAGAGTGTCACTCATCTCTTGATCTCTAAGTGTGGGCCCACAAAGCACCATTTTTAGAGTGTCTTTCAGACAGGAGTAACGATTTAGATCTGACAGACCTGATTCAGTTAGTATCTACAAACTGAGGGAGGCAATATTTTCCCTTCTAAAAACTGGCCTAATACTATTTAGTTTATGCCTGTGTTTTTCCTGGCAGCAAATTCCTGCAAAGCATTCCTTTGCCAGCCCTCTAAATCTGTTTAGGGTCCCAGTTTCATGTTTTGTGAAGACGACCAGCATATTCATTAGCAGCTAACACTATCTTGTGGACGATGAAATTCCTTACTTCCTCGCTGAGAGACAGGCTTTCAATCCAGAGACTCTTTAACAGGCAGAAAAAAGAATATTTCTGTTTAATTCAAGGGATAAATGAAATAAACATTTTTTTTTCTGGTTCGCATGAAACAATGGTGGTTGTGCATGTTATCTTTTATGAAGTACTATTCCCTCGCTCAAGGCATCTTTATTTCTGTTTTTTCTTCATTTTGAAGTTGATACCAACCTCTAAATCAATTGAATTTCCTTGTTAATTTTTTAATAATATATCCTAATGGGATCACAGGGTTGGACTGCTGGCTGACCTGTGAAGCCGTCCGCATTTTAGGTATTTTACTTCTTTCTTTGACACAGAATATCTGCCGTTTGGTGGTTTAGGGTTGAATGATACTCTTATTGCTCCAGTGTTCTTCAGAAAGGCCTATATCTTAACCACTTTGGAAATGATAATGTTAATCTTTGCTTCTATTTTCAAATATTGTGCATATTATGCAGTCTTGCTCCTTAAATGCACAAACTGTAAATGGTTCCCTCTTAATTTCCTAATGTCTGTGCGTGTCTGTGGACACCCATGATGCACTGCCAACTCTCTTTATGCTGACAAAAACTGGAAAGTCTGATTATTGCACAAATCAATTCACAAAATAAATTCTAGAAACTGTAGAACACAACTTGGTTGAAAGTGAATTACAGTTTCTCTGTCTTGAAGCATATAAAGACTTTTTGCAGGTTTCTCACAGGGCTGGATGCAATGGACTCAAGTGCTTCACCACAGAAAGTGCACTCAGCTCTCAGAGGGAGTCTTGGACCTCAACAAAGCTGACCCATGTCTCCTAACCAGGATTTTCACTCAAGTGTGACATCCACAAGGCAGGATTGTGTTCCTTTTCCTTCCAGATTGGTTGAAACTTTGTGCCTAGATTTATTCTTTAACAAAGATTCTTAATGAATTATTTCCATTCTACAACTACTAGTATAGGAACCTCTGTTCATTGAGCAATCTACTTTTAAGACTTAAGTTACTTCATTTTTAAAAATTCATAAGCAAACTGAAAAATAGAGAGCTATGTGCAAGCATCCCACTAGGCTAAAGATTATTATTCTGCAATAATATTGCTCATGGCAGGTTTAAATATGTTATTTTGAACTGTGCATGTTAAGAGAGTTTACTTAGTCTAATGACTACTGTATAATTACATCAGTATTCATTAGTTCTGGAATAAGAATTTATGTATCAAGGGCTTGTACTGTAAACCCTGTCTTGTTGGTTTTATTCTCCTGGCTCATACCTTGTAGAGCAGAGGAATAGGTTATTATTTGTTTCAGTTCTTTTCTTTGCTGCACCATAAACTAGGATTCTAATTACAAACTGAAACATAAAAACAGCTGTAAGAGCATGTCCTCTGTGTGTATTGAAGGCATGAGTGGATGGTTACAGGAAAACATTCTGATGTAGAATGAGGCAAGCATCCTGCAATATAATCAGAGCTGGACAGCTTTCTGATAGGTACGCAGTCCCCTGCTGTGAGGAAAAAAGATTATTTTTATCCTTCAGAGGAGCAGAAGGGGATGGTGTTTTGTTCCTCATAAACTCTCTGTCTGCCTGCCTGCCATGTGAGAAAAGGTAGGGGTAGGATTCAATGATTTTCCTATTAATGAGTTCAGTATTAATGAATGGATGAAGTTGGTGGGTCTGTCAGAATGGTGAAATTGGTGCTCAGAGAGGTAGAGATTAGAGAGGTATTTAATTTAGTAAGGTATGTTTGTGTGTTTTTACCTTTGATTACAGATATATCTGCATAGAGGCATGTCTGCATTCTTTGTAGTGGATCTGAGATGTTTCTATATGTTCAGCTCCCTGTGTTTATAACCTTGTGTCTTAGACTGTTCAGTCTGTTTATTACTTCTGACAATAAATAAAACTTTTAAAAATAGAGCTGATTGGAAATTTTCTGTGGAACTAGAAAATGTGTTTTTGCAGGAAAACTTTAATTTTAATGACAATAAAGTTTGTATATTTGGAAACTTTAAATAAAGTTTCAAAAACTGTTTTGGATTGGGTCAACTCAAATGGAAACATGATTTGAAATTTGTTCGTGTTTCATCACACAATTAAGTTCCTTGCTTGAGCACATGGTGACATCCAGGTGCTTTACTCTCCCTTACCCGTTGGGACGTGATCATCAGATGACTGTTCTGTTGAGTTACAGGAACCATGCAATTGAACTCTGGCGTGTCCTGATCATTAAAGTCAGCCGGCAGAGGAGAAGCGGGACAGGAAACACCCGAATGAAAACTGCTGCAAGGCTTCCTGATAACTTAGTGACAGCACAGATTAGGTTCAGTATATCTCAAACAAGACTGAAATATTTTGATGTGTTAAAGTGTAAACTTCTGATGCTTTCAGACATGTCTCTCCTGAACTACCCATGCCTCAATTTTTTTCTATTGGGTAGCTGGTGTTTCAAACTTTTCTTTTTTAAAATGAATGTGTGGTTGGACTCAATGATGTTAAGGGACTTTTCCAACTTAAATGATTCTAATTTGGAGTGAAAGCAGTTTGCAAGCTTTGAAATTAGGATCCTAAGAGGAGGAAAGACTGATTCTTCAGCTGTTTTCTCCACCCTGTCTTCACTACTGTAAGGAACAGCAACTTAAGAAAGATGGGACTCTGGCTTAACAATGAGCAGAGATGAAAAAGTTGTTCTTTTGATCATCTTTTTCTGATGTTTTTGGAAATATTTTTCTGATTTTCTGAAATTTTCTGAATAAAAAGATGTTTTCACAATGTGGGTAACAGGAAGTGCAGGACTTCAAAATTTAGAAAGTGTCAAAAGGAAGACAAGAAAGTGCTTTAGTACCTAAGTCACTGTTACATGGAGCCTTTCTTGTTGTAGTTTCAGAGTCTCCCTCAACCAGCTGAAATGAGGGCCAGTGTCAGCTCTCTTAGTAAGGGGAATCTCCTGGAAGACTGTCAGCTTGATTCTGTGTTAAGTATGAATGTAAGCACAATTTATCAAAGCATCAGCATTTTCACTAAGTCCATCCTAGAGTGTGGGGGGGCCTAAGTCCATCCATTCTCAGCACCTTTTTCATAATACACTGCTGGAGTGCCAGGGAGTTGGAAACCAACCTGCCGTACTCTTAAACTGAAGATACTCTTTTTTTTTTCTCCCCCCACCTTCACCTCTTCCCTGATCAAGTTCAGTGAAATTCACTGCTGTGTGCATTCACATTCCCAGTCATTCACACACAAAGCCTCCTGGAAGGGAGTTCTTGTACTGCTAAATTGGTTGGCCTTTTTTTAACAGGAGCAGCCTGTATAGAAGGCCAGACAAATATGTGTCGATCCATTAATTCACCTTGCTAAACCAGGCAGATGCCAGGCAGCAAAGGGGTGGCAACATGTCTATAGCACTCCCTAACCTAAAATGTCTTTGAGCTCAAATCAGTTTAATAAACCCAACTATTTCTGTGTGATAAAAGTTGATAATTAAAAACAAATCTAAGTGCCATTAGTTTGCCTTTAGGAGTTCACAGAGATCAAACAGGACACACAATATAACAACGAAGAGGTTGCAGAAGAGAATTTGATCCAAGTTTCAGGGCTGCATCTATGTTGTGCCTACAAGTTTTGGTGGATGGGGACGTGAGCCATGGCAGGCACTGCAGAGCACTGGGGAGCTGCCTGGTAGTCCCTCACTGGTTTTTCCTGTGATGTTTCACTCTTGTGTCCTAACTTCCACCCTTTTCTGGTCTTGGGGCTGCATGGTTGGCTGGATATGGGCATCTG
This sequence comes from Pelecanus crispus, assembly GCF_030463565.1. Taxonomy (NCBI): domain Eukaryota; kingdom Metazoa; phylum Chordata; class Aves; order Pelecaniformes; family Pelecanidae; genus Pelecanus; species Pelecanus crispus. The sequence goes on along the minus strand of NC_134644.1, from coordinate 126,384,669 downwards.
GCCAGATTGTTTCCACTGGGAGGAAGGAAGGGGAGACAAGAGTTGGGGGTATGTTGTGTGTATGACCCTGCATATTTGCCAGGTGTGCATGCAGAGCACTGCCCACAGCTGGAGGATAGACCTCCTCTTTCCATAGTCCAAGCCTGCCTTTTCAACATGTACTCTGTGCAAGAGATGATGCAACTCCTGTCTGCTTTCCAGCTCTCTTCATCTTTCCAGTCTTTTCATTTATACATAGACTTGTCAGATTTATGTCCTTGTGTGTGCAGTCACTCTCTAGGGAAGCCTTCCTGGCTGGTTGTGCAATAGTAGTTTCTATTATTTCTGTGTATCGCTTTACAAAGAGACATTAAACATCCCTTTGTATCAACAGCAAAAAGGCTGAGTGTGTCTACTAACTTTTACTAGAGCTGGAGCCATAGCTGCCTTTAGCATTTTCCAGAATATTACTGCAATACTGATGAATTGAAAAATTAATTATGAAAGTTTGGGGTTTTTTTTCGGATGTTTTGCATTCTGTTAATATTGTAATTACATTTCTTTCCTTTATCTGCTGAACAAATTTGGTGTCAGTCAGCAGATGTCTCTGCCATAGCAATGAACCAACTCCCAATCTTGAACTTTTATTTGCTTTCCTATTGTTTCATCTCACTTCCAGAAATGACAGATGACTTAATCAGTTTCAGTTTTAGCTTTTATATATACTATTCTAGTTAAAGCATGCCTTTTCTTCTTCCAGCTCGATCAGACCTCTGAGGGAATGCTTTTGGTAAAGGACCTGTTGCTTTGTTGTTCTTGTAGATTCATACATCCTTATACATTGCTATCATGCATCTCTTGTATGATGTAAAATGCTGTGTGTATAAAATGGGAAAATACTCTTTCTCAGGCAGCGTTCCTTCAGCAGTCATGTCTATATATCTTTCTAAGAGTTGATGATCTTCTGTAAATGTTACAAAATATCCAGCCATTAATGGACCACCGCTTCCTGATTGGAACAGAAAGTGTTTTTAAGAATTCATGTGCTCAGTGAATAAGACTTAGGGTTATTTATTTAACAATTCAACTGTAATTACTCTTTTCCCTGAAGACAAACAAGAGAAATTAATTGCCCCAAGAGAAATCAATTGTTTTAGGCCTCAGTATCAAACAAATGTTTTCTGTCACTAATTACAATGCTCAGATGAACAAGTAAAATAATATTTTGATGCCATCCCAATGAAATAACAATGGAATAAGCAGTATATTTTTTAACCTTAATTTTTAGCATTTTGTGATACAGAAAAATACAAATAATTAGAAAGGAAAAGTTGACTTTTTTTCCTCATGCTTGCTAGGGGACTGCAAGATATTCAAATAAAATTGCTACTTGAAATTAGTTTGGAGAAGTCTTCAGTTGATGCTTCTTGGTCAATGTACAGTGGAAGTGCAGTCCATGTTGTGCTGGTTAAATATATAATCCATGCAGCATTGTTCCTGTTCTTAACTGGGCATAGCTATTTTGTGACATAAAATGGAAATTTAGTAATTAAACTGGCAATTCAAAATTCTGTTTGCATAACTCATTTATTGGCCAGGTCCGTCACTGATCTACTGCAAGCAGGTAAATGAATATACTTAAGTAATCTATTGTAGCTATAGAAATAATCATCTGAAGAAGCAGCTCATGTGCTTCTCCTAAGAACTTGTTTCAGACATTGTAGTGCTTTAATGTTTGTGGGAAACAAAAGAAAACATTCGAACAGAAATACAAGTTGAATCTTGTCAGAATTTTGCAAGAGTTTTTATTCTTTATATTTATTTCTTTGTATTTATTTCTTGCTCAGTGCATTGTTTCATTAATAGGGGCTTGGTTCTTTGGTACTATAATCTGCCACGTGTGTAGTGATTTTGCTAGGAAGAACACTAGATTGATTAAAAAAAAATCAATGTAGAATGCATTAAGTTTCTGAAATGGTTATCTGGAAGTACCTGAAAAGTAATAGAGAGAAAAAGAAAAAAGCATCATAAGCAGTATCTATCCATAGGTCTGCTGCTGACTAAGCGTATTTAAATTTTTTCAACAATGATTTAGAAGAAATCTTTGCTTTGTTATAAAGAAAGGGCTGGGTCAGTCAAATACAAAGGCACACACGCAGCATAAACCAGCCCAGAATATTAGCAAAAAAAAGGCTTAGCAGCAGCAGTAACTTATGCTTGACCAATGAGTTCCCACTGCAATGCTGTGACTGAGAAGAAATATTAGCTGTGCATATCAAAATGAGGGAATATTAAGTGGGAGAAGTTAGGTACTGCATTTATGAAGCTATTTTGGGGTTAGAAGCCTTGTGCCCCAGCAGGAGAAATGCAGTCTGAACAGTTGGGAAGGAGCCAGGGGAAACTTCAAGAGTGATTAAAAAAAAAGTTCCATCATAAGATAATTAAGAAATCCAATTTATTTTACCCAAGTGATGACTATGACTTAATCATGCTTTGCAACTATGTATTTGGGGAGTAGATTCCTGAGACCATAGGGTTTTTCAGTGAAAAATGGTAAAATCTGAGTTAGTGGTTGATAGTTGATGCTAGACAAATTCAGGTTAAAAACGGGAAAAGAAAGATGTAAAGAATTCCATGCTGAGAATAATTAACCTTTAGAAAATGGTGATTAGGGATATTAATCTCTAAGTTTCTGCAAACAGAAATTATAATGTGCTTACAACTTTGTAATTCAGGAAGTTAGCCTGGAGGCTGGTGGTCTCTCTGCTGCTTACAGTATTTGAGCTACACAAATTTAAATCAGATAAGGAATTAGCTCCAATATGTAAGTTGATATTAAAAGGCATTCTTACTCTGAGCCTGGAACATCCCTGCAAAAGGTTAACTATTTTTTCCCCCGTAGTTTTGCCCCAAGTTTGGGGGGTTTTGTTGGTTTGGTTTTTTTTTTTTTTTGTTAGGTTTTTTTTTTTGTCTGAGAGTGCTTTATTTTCAGAGTCATAAAGCAGCAATACACAAAAAAATAATTTATTTCTCAACCCCTGCTCTGGTTGCATATACAAGCAAGGTCTATAAAGCAATTTTGAAACTGATAAATTCCAGCGTAGGAATATGTAATTTCCCCAGTAATCTTTACATTATAAATTGATTGCAAGAAGAAAAATGACAATGAGGAGAAGAAAAAATGAGGCAAAGGAGAGATAAGCATACTTTAGGGGGATGTCTTACCTGAAGATGAGAAAATGGAAAAAAATGGGACCCTTCTAGACCAGACCTTCTTCTTTGTCCCATTCTATCAGCTTATTACTTTTAACCTGAGATAATACGATATAGAGAGCATACGATGCTTAAGCCATAGCTTCCGTACAAAGCCTACTTTTTATCTCAAATGTAGATGATGCTAACTTCTGCCTTAAAATAAATAAAATTATTTGTGTAAATGCAGATGAATTCATTAGCTGAATTATCATAACAAGTGTTAATAGTTGCACTGAACAGGGAAATGCAAGTTTATTTTGTATTTTACTTTTAAAGTGCCTAGCAATAATTCTGGGCATTTTTATTATCCTTGTGACTATGCAATGTTATGGAAGTGTCTGTAATTTCAATTAATTTTTCTTAGTACTATAAGTAACTGATCACATTAGCTATTTTGATGCAATGAGCAGCAGCTCATCTTGTTTAACCTGTCTAGTCTGTAAATGCCTGGAAGAAAAGGAGAGCAAGCAAAATGCATCTCTAAATCTCAAAAACGTGCTAAGAGGCTAATCAGCTGAGATGCTGGCAGACCGATAGGGAAATGAATTCGAGAGTCACGGACCACTTGCACAAAACACATTGGCAACCGTTCCATCTGCTCTAGAGCAATGACAGCAATGAACAGCAGTCCACTGCTACTGCGAGCCCTTCTTGCAGGGAGGGAAGAGACTTTTCAAGTAATCGAATTGCAAATATCTAGTCACCCACAAAGCATAAAACCATATGGAGTACAATGTGTAACCTGCGTGAATCACAGACACTGAGGTAAGAACTTTGCTAATAAGTGGTTTTTCAGTTAATTTTGCAGTGATGGAAAAAAACAGCTGAAAATTTTTGAGTTGTTCAATAATTTCAATAAAATAAAGCATTCAGCTTTCAAATCTTAAAAAAAATAATTGAAGTAAGTCTTGAAACAATATTTCAAGTGCTACTAAATTAAACATATTTTGTTAAAGTATTATGCTGCGGGTTTTTTTTGTTTATAAACCAGGACAGTGGGAAAACCTTGAGTGTTTTACAAAAGAATGAGTGTTGAGGTCAACTAGAACATTTAATAAGATTTTATCAATAACATTTCACACGGCTGTAGTTAATAGGTTTGAGGATAGGATTTTGTGCCCATTGTAATGAGGTCACTTTCCTCATCAGCTTCTGCTTCTTGTTTCTCTTCCAATGTAGCCTAGTTTGCTAGGTCAAAACATAAATGATAACAGTAGCAGCATGTATTTGTGTGAATTACAACAACCATTTCTCTAGGTACGGATGAAATAAATTCTGTTGAACCCCGTTGTTCCCTGGATACCTGTGACATGATCAGGATTAATGAGACTTTTTGTCCTGTGAACCTGAATCAATACTGTTTCACTCCTTCAATTCTTTGTAATTAGTCAGCTATTACTTGCTCTTTCTAGCAAGTAGTAACATTCCCACTGTATACACTGATAATTTATTTTCAAAACTTTGGAAAGGTGTTTCAGCTTAGCAGACATAGCAGTATAGCAAATAGCCTTCTTTATGACCTGGAGAGACAAAATTAGCAAGTTACTGCTGTAACTTCTCACTGAATTGTCATTGTTTTATTCTGTATCTGCACCATTTGTAGCCTATGAGCTGATCAGCTTTCACAAACCTATCCCTAGTCACCAGTGTAGGGTATGTTATAAAGTTCAGTGGAGTATTATGAATTTCTAAGTTTCTCTTTACTGATTGGTAAATAAATCCTCCATTCATCAGATAGAAAGAAAATTACAGAAATATTGGAATTAAACCATGCAAAGCGTTTCAACCAGGTGTACAGTTTGAATTGTGTTCTTTGTAAATATTCTTCACTTAAAGTTAATACTTGCTTTTTTATGATGTTCAGGACTGTTCTCAGGTACTCAGTGGGAATAGTTTGATTGTTGTCAAAGCTGAAGCCAAGTTCTGAATATAAACAGTAGTTGTATGATTTTTTTCCCTTTTTTGCTTTGCTTTTCTACTTATTCATCTCATTCCAATAATTAAATTTTGATTCCATTTTACTAACCTTGTCCTACAATCGCATACTGAATGCCGTTTATGTTTTGCTTTGAACAATTGCAGCTTTCTAATTAGAAGGTGACTGAATTAAAGTAGTTGAATCTGACAGCTTTTAGTATATGCAGTAGATTTATAGCATGAATAATGATGTACTACAAATAATGTTTTTCTTTGCTGAGAGTTACCTCATCCTCTGGAAAGTGTTACATCTAGGAAGTGAGAGTGCACACTGCACATCCCATATGAATAAGGCCTGTGTTTCTGGAAAGTGGGGGAATATATTATGTATATCCATTTAAATTTGATCCCTTGGGAAGCATCAGATCTAATATGAATTCAGTAATATTGTGGCAGACAGCTCACCTTGCCAGTAGAAATTGTGTGTCCTGCTCAGGCGAAAAGGTTGGTCATCACTGCCCTCAAACATCAGGATTTTAGTCTGAATGCATGTAAGTGAGGTAAAAATGAGTGACTTGGCTGTGCAGGCTAAACAGTGCTAAGGGAGGGCATGGTGGGGGGTCCAGCTTTAATGCACTGACTGGGTGAGTCCAGCTAGACTGATGCCTCAGTGTTGGTCAGGAGTAACTGTCAGTGAACTTCATGGTTCTAATGACCTGATGCCATTTCAACCTAATCAAGCTGTAAGATCTGCTATTTTCTCCGCAGAGAGGCTTTTTCTCAGACTGAACGAAGAGCCCAAGTCATTCAGTACACAGTGGAGCTTCAACCAGGGGTGTTGGTGGAAGGACACCTTCATCCGTCACTGCAGTGACGGAAGCTTTTGAGCTTGTGCCTCCAAGGTACTAAATTTGGAGTGAACTTCTTGTGGCGGTCACATTACACTGCAGTTCAGGAAGGAGAATTCAATGTGGTGCCACTGAATGTGATATTTTGCAACTTCCAATTATTTCAGAGCTTGGTCAGTGAGACAATAGAAGATTTTGAGGTGCATGGCACAATCTCTGTGTAACTCAGTGAAGTGCATGATGCATATTTTGTATCTTGCTTTGATTCTAAATACTCATTTTGATAAGGGAGTTATCATGTTCATATGTAAGCTTAGCTGTTCACTTCTGTTGCTGTGTGGTGGGTTGTGCCTGGCTGGATGCCAGGTGCCCACCAGAGCCGCTCTACCACTCCCCTCCTCAGCTGGACAGGAGAGAGAATATGTAACGAAAGCCTTGTCGATTGAGATAAGGACAGGGAGAGGTCACTCAGCAATTACTGTCATGGGCAAAACAGACTCAACTTGGGGAAAAAACTAATTTTTAATTTATTACCAACCAAATCAGAGTAGGGGAATGAGAAATAAAAACTAAATCTTAAAACACCTTCTCCCCACCCTTCCCTTCTTCCTGGGCTCAACTTCACTCCCAAATTCTCCACCTCATACCCCGAGCAGCACGAGGGACAGGGAATGGAGGTTGCGGTTGTCCATCACACATTGTTTCTGCTGCTCCTTCCTCCTCAGGGGGAGGACTCCTCACACTCCTACCCTGCTCCAGCGTGGGGTCCCTGCCACAGGAGCCAGTCCTCCATGAACTTCTCCAACACGAGTCCTTCTCATAGGCTGCAGTTCTTTGTGAACTGCTCCAGTGTGGGTCCCCCACGGGGTCACAAGTCCTGCCAGAAAACCTGTTCAGCCTGGGCTCCTCTTTCTCCATGGGTCCACAGGTCCTGCCAGGAGCCTGCTCCAGCGTGGGCTTCCCATGGGGTCACAGCCTCCTTCGGGCATCCACCTGCTCCAGCGTGGGGTCCTCCCCGGGCTGCAGGTGGATATCTGCTCTACCATGGACCTCCATGGGCTGCAGGGACACAGCCTGCCTCACCATGGTCTTCACCACGGGCCGCAGGGGAATCTCTGCTCCTGCCCCTGGAGCACCTCCTCCCCCTCCTTCTTCACTGACCTTGGTGTCTGCAGAGTTGTTCCTCTCACATATTCTCACTCCAGCTGCAGCTGCTGTCACGCAGCAACTTTTCCCCCTTCTTAAATATGTTATCACAGAGGCGCTACCATTGTTGCTGATGGGCTTGACCTTGGCTAGCGGCAGGTCAGCCTTGGAGCCGGCTGGCATGGGCTGTATTGGACCTAGGGGAAGTTTCTAGCAGCTTCTCACAGAAGCCACACCTGTAGCCCCCCTGCTACCAAAACCTTGCCATGCAAACCCTATACATGCTGTCATGTGAAAAACAATAAAGTCATTACGAGGCAGAAATGACAAAGCCAAAGAGGAACTACACCAGGGAGCTGCCTGTCCTTTGGGCACGCCATTACCCACTTCAAGGCTGGGGGAGAGTGTGCCCTGAAGCCTTGGCACCCAGGCCCCTCATGTGAAAAGAGTTTAGGTAGTGCCTGTCAATATGGTGTGTGCCCCTTCCTCTCACTGCTCTGATCAGCTGTAAATGCTTCCATGGTCTTTAGTAGCTGCTGAGATAGTATGAAGATTGGCGATGTGAAGCAGGTAGTGAATGCCCAATAATTTTGCAATTTGGGCTTCTTTTTGTACATGAAGAAAATTAAGGGCCGAAAGCATTTTGAGTTTGGAAAGCAATGACAGAGTGCTCCAATGTGATGGGCTCAGTTCCTAAATGGTCTGCAGATAGCGCTGCATTTGCAGAAGACTGCTTTTTGAAATGTACTTCATATCCATCAATAACCCTGGCAGAGGTAAGGGATCAGAGATTCTGTGGTTCTCTGAATTTGCAGGAATTTGATCAAATTTCTCTTCCTGAAGAAAATCTAAAATGTAAAGTTAATAATAGGGCAGCATTATGGGATATTGAAAACAAAGGCTGGTAGCCACAGAACTCTTAAGAGAAGGTGCTAATCTCAAGAAGTTTTAGATATTGGATTGGTCTGTTTTAGAGTGTGAAAGGCAAAATCCTGGAGTGCCAGATCTTCTACTGGGGTCAGTGAAGTCAGTTTGCTGGAGAAGAAACAACCTCTATCCGAAACCTCTGGAGTTCATTCCATTTAAATTGTCAAGGAAAGGTTAAGGGTGATTTATTTTTGGTCTTTTTGTGGGAGTTGATGTGATTAGAAATTGGGGCTAGACAAATGGCAAAACCAAAGCATCATCTCCTCCTTCCCCAACTAACCCTCTGACTGACTTCCTAAGGACTGTGCTGGACCTTTTGTTTTAGGGTCAAGCCTGGATGATTGCTTTAATTTTGTGAAGTCCAATAGCTTGTATCAGATGGTGATCATGTTGTGTGACCTCCTGTGATCTCTTATGAGAGGTCTTTTATGAGGTCTCTCATAGCTCTGAATCTGGGATAACTTCTTAGTGTAGAGAAGTCTGTGAGAAGATTTTAATCTTGATTTTGGGGGTGGAAATGTAGAAATAATTGCTCTGGTCATAGCAATGTACACAACAGGTTTGGTTTGGGGTTTTTTCCTATTTTATTATGTTCTTATTTACTATACTAAATTTAACAGATCTACTTAAAAATTGTCCCCTTTTGCATGCTGTTCTGCCTTTCTGTGGTGTGTTGTAAAAGTAGTCGTATTGCTACACTGGGGCTTAGGGATTTCTTCTGTCACACTTCATTCAGAAGCACAGAGGTTGTCATTCTCTTTGTACAACTTTTCTCAACTTAATGTATTTGATTCATGTGAATGCTTTTAATGTGGTTGGCAGGACAAATAGAAGCACATTATCTGGCATTCCACATTTTAAGAAAAAAGAGTAATTCAAGGTAATTTATTGATTTGTAGTAACAGAATTTTTTAAATGTATCCTTGTTTTTTCTTGCAGAACTAGCCCTTGTACATTCATGGATAAGCTTCTACACACAAGACACAATGCTCTTTGACTTCTAATTAGTTCTTCCAGCAATTGCTATTTATAGAAGGTGGAGTGACATGATGTTGGAGTTGAGCATGGTTTCAGTCCTGTTCTCCAAAAATACGGCTTTTTATAACCGGAGTGAAAAACAAATTAATTTCCAAGAGAATTCTCCATAAGGTTGAACAATGATAGGACTTCAGTGCATCCATGCATGCATGCATAGCCAGCTGACTTTATGATTGCATGCTGAAATGGTAATGGGACTGAACAAAATGAGAGAGTAGAAATCTGTATAGGGAAATGTTTATTCATACAAGTGAATGAGTGATTGTAGTCTAATACATTTTTACAGCAGTTAGTATTACGACTTCCAAAGTCTTCACAAGTGTGGCCATGGCAGAAAAAGAGAAAGTTTCCATGATTATTGATAAAGGCCTCTACGTGGTCCTTATTTCAGAAATCTTTCATGCACTGTGAAATCATCAAAGTTGCTGTGTTGTGCTGGTTTTGGCTGGGAAAGAGTTAATTTTCTTCACAGTAGCTAGTAGGGGCTATGTTTTGGATTTCTGCTGGAAACAGTGCTGATAACACAGGGATGCTTTAGTTACTGCTGAGCAGTGCTTGCGCAGAGTCAAGGCCTTTTCTGCTCCTCACCCCACCCCACCAGCGAGCAGGCTGGGGGTGCACAAGAAGCTGGGAGGGGACACAGCTGGGACAGCTGACCCCAACTGACCAAAGGCATATTCCATACCATATGACATCATGCTCAGCGTATAAAGCTGGGGGAAGAGGAAGGAAGGGGGGGGATGTTTGGAGTTATGGTGTTTGGAGCCCTGCTTTCCTGGCGATGGCTGAGCACCTGCCTGCCAATGGGAAGTAGTGAATGAATTCCTTGTTTTGTTTTGCTTGTGTGCATGGCTTTTGCTTTCCCTATTAAACTGTCTTTATCCCAACCCACGAGTTTTCTCACTTTTACTCTTCCGATTCTCTCCCCCATCCCACCGGGGGGGAGTGAGCAAGTGGTTGTGTGGTGCTTAGTTGCCAGCTGGGGTTAAACCACGACAGTGTCTATCTTCTGTTGGCTTAATTTTTGTTTTGTCAGAGTTACTGAGGAGTAAACCTGTTTTAAAAAAGGGAAGATTTATGAGATATTTTTCAAACTGGGGCATAGTAGTTTGGCTTTATGCCACAGATTTAATGGATAGAGGTGATTAAAAAGAGTGCAGAACTCATTTCAAAAAAGCTTTGTATAGGACTAAATATAATGTTTCTTTGGTATAAAAATAAATTTATTACTGAAAGTGCATTTGGAAATTTTTCTACTTCTAGTTCCTTCCTAGTCATATGTTGATGTCACTAACCTGATTTGAAATGAAATATTATCTACCAGTTATCACAAATATTTTACATTTGATGTTGAATTATTAGACTGTATTCATTTATTGGTTTTACCTCCTCCTATCCTGCTGCTCCATCTGCTGCATACTTTTCCTACTAGGCTATTTTCTACCTACCTTTTTAAGTGTAGGAAAAGAGCAAAGCACTGAATATTTAGGGAAAATGTTATTTGGGGAAGGTGGAAGAACTGAAGTCAATAGAAGACAATCTGAAGGGAGAAAATGAGACATTTATGACATATATTTACTATGACATATATTTACAATGACAATAGTTTAACCAAGAGTGTGACTTTGAAACCAATTTATTGAAACTGACACCTTGAATGTAGATGTCTAGACCTTAGTTGTTACCTGATTGTTGGTAATTAACATACTATCAAAAGTTTAAATTTTTAAAATAATTTTTAATTTTTTTTTTAAATTCCATTTAAATTTAAATGCATTTCTTGTGTTTTGGCAAGTTGTTATAGCTGTTGAGGTACAGAGTGAGAGAAATACAGGTAAAGTATTTTTCAGATTAAATATTTTACAGGTGAACACAGGTAAAGTATTTTTCAAAAATATTATTATGATGTAGTTCATCAGCCCAGGGAAAAAAAAAAAGCCAGTGAAGCTTGTAGCTATTTGCCAGCACAGCATGTTGAGTGTTTTTTGAAACATCAACATGCAGTTCTTTTCTATTCCAGTTCCTCTTTGAAGTTGGCTTTATCCATCTTTTCTAGAAGAGATGCTTTTGCTTTTAAATTATAAATTGATTAAATATTGTTTTTAAAGACCTTCTTTATGTAACCCACTCAGAGCTGTTGACTATTGATGTGCAAAATTAATCACTGTACTTAACTTTAAAATGACTACATATGTCTGCAAAAAGGTAGATGCTTGGAAACTGCTTAGGTGGCACGTTTCTGGAGACTTAGCAGCTTGGGAATTCATGATTAAAATGGCTTCAGTGGTCCTGAGAAGGCACAATTTTAGTTAAAAATTACTGTAAAAGAATAGCAAGAAATGTTTACAGTGGTTGGAAAAATGTAGATATCCAAACACTACAAATAAGAATTATTGGAAATGACCATTCAGGTGATTCTCGAAATGTTGTTTAATGGAGGCTTTTTTTTTTTATTATTAACAAGGATGTAGTTATTTTTACTTGATTATCATTTCCCTTATCTGGTTTTATTTTCTTGTTTTGGTAACACACAGAAGGCTGAAACACTTATTCTTACAATTCTTGTTAGAGCACAGAGCTGGTACACTGGCTTTACACATGCCCTGGTGCTGGAGATATGTCAAAGAGTAGCTGAGCAGAGCAGGCTCTCGGGACTACGGTTTCCATAATAGAAAGAGTGAAATAAGCTATGACAACCTTGAAGTGATTTTAATTTACAGTGGCAGGTGAAAACTGTAGCATTACTAGACCAGGGGTAAAAGTAAATGAGACAAGCAAGAGCCACATTGTCAGCGGCACAAAAAACCATCTTCTTGACATTTCTGAGTGAGAGCTTTTTTATCTACTCAGAAAAATGGAGGCCACTCTTACCAAAGCCAAATTAGAAGTAGGGTTGGATGCTTTCTGTATGAAGGGAACTGCATATACTAGGAATATCAGCCCAGTTTTGTCATGTCCGAATAACTCTTTTGAAGTATGGAAGCTGTGGCTTAAATGCTCCTCTGCCTGAATCCAGCCAGCACTGGGCACTTGGAATAAAACTCCCCTTTTCTCAGCATGGGATTTCATTCTCCAAAATTAATTCCAAAACCAACACAGATAAAACACAAGACAGTCTACCTCTGACAACTGAGCAGACTGCTTTGGAAAACCAGGAGCTCAAGTAGATTTCCAGAACTCATGACCAGCCGAACTGCTGCATCTTCTAGGGTAGAATGTCTGTCTTTTTAGCAAATATGAAATTTGCTTTTGATAGGAAAGAGCATTAAAAATGGACCACTAACATCTGAAATGAGCTCAGCCTTTCTTTGTGAATAGATTGCCTCAGGGGAAAAGCAGATGAATGTCCTGTCACTATTTTTGTTACTGTCTCTTGAGGGCACTGTCTCACTGGCCACCAGAAAAATCCTAGAGCTCAGGATTCTGATGTGAAATCTTGCTGTTACTGCTTCTGCTTAATGAATGGAACAAATATTGGTAAAAGAACTAAAATATAAATATTATTAGTGTTATGCACTAGGCTTAAAATTCCTCCTGAGTGATCACCTGCTGAACAAACATGTAGCCCCTTTGGTTTCAGTGGAGGTGTCCTGGGTTATAGCAACTGAGGAAAGAGGGTTTTATGTAGAAACAAGTGATGGACCACTGGGAGAATAAGCAGCTTATAGGAAGCTGTAGGGAAGATGGACAAGCTGAATTTAGATATTCTGCCTTATTACACTGAAAGAAAAAAATGCAGCTACAAGTTCATTATTTAATGTGGATACACACCAGTTAGCTAAAACACAGTGGGTTCAAGTTGTATGTGAACTGGGAGCTTTAGCTGTTTGCTAAGATGACTTCATTTCTCCAGATGCTTTTTCTTTGATGCTTCCCATGTTGCCCTCAAGCCAAATGTGTAAAGCTGTGCTGCTGCTTCACTGTGAGCTGCTGTTGTGCTGGGGATGGAGCGAGAGCCTGTTGCTGTCCCGAGTGATCAGGCAGGAGACAGGAGCTCTCCCTTTGCAACAAGAAACTCAATGGAGCAAAGAGAAAGTGAGAAATGACCGGCAGTGGAAATATATTTACCATTATCCAAGGCAAAGGCCTGTGAATATATCTGGAAGATCTTGCTGAGCTTTTGTCATCATACTTTTGTGGTAACTTCAGTTTGCCAAGACCAGCTCCAGATAAGCTCTCTAATACTGGTTAAGACAACACAACAACAGCATCTGTGAGAGGAGGAAAAACAAACAAACAAAAAGATTAGCCTTTGCTAATTAGCCTTTCTTTCTGACTGTGCTAGAAGACAGCCCCACCTGAGGTCTTTGCCCTTAAATTGTAAGATGTTAAACCCTGTATGTGAGAACATCTACATATCTGGGCTTGGTTCTAGCAGGTGTATTGCAATTTTATCACATGTTACTGTCCTCACTTTGATCCTGCACTCATCCGCAAGCACAGTAAGGTCTGGACTGCATCACAGGGCTGACCCCATAGCAGGCTCCTTGAATACAGGAATGTCAGAGGACAGTAAGTGGTAACTCTGGCCTTTTTCTGAGTGACGCCAACATGAAGACAGTTGACAGAAGCTCTTTTTCATTAGTGTAACTCTCTTCACAACGGATTTTGCTAGGAGAAGCTGAGCAATATCCCATTGACTTGACCTGTTGCATAGCATGTCTCCTTGCTGAAGGCTTTATACTAACACCTGTAGTTATGATCAGAGTTGACACATAGGATACCTGAAATACAGACTCTTTTACATTTAATAACACACTCCTGAAATTTGAGACAGTTCAGTCTGTTATAGTTTAAGGGAATTGGCAGGAGCCATACACTAAAGGAAGGGCTGTTGATTTACATTCAGCCCTTTACTCTCTCATATACTTTGCTAATTTCATCTGTAAATTACACAGAATCACAGAATGGTTGAGGTTGGAAGGGACTTCCGGAGGTCTTCTAGTCCAACCCCCCTCCTCAAGCAGAGCCACCTGGACGCAGTTGCCCAGGACTGTGTTGAGATGGGTTTTTTTAGTATCTCTAAGGATGGAGACTCCACAACCTTCCTGGGCAACATGTGCCCGTGCTTTGTCACCCTCACAGTGAAAAAGTTTCCTGATGTTCAGAGGGAACCTCCTGTACTTCAGCTTGTGCCCATTGCCTCTGGTCCTAGCACTGGGCACAATTGAAAGGAGCCTGGCTCCATCCTCTTTGCATCCTGCATTCAGATAGATTATTTATTAATGCAGAAAATAAAATAGAATAAAATACTCCCTGTCCTTTCCCCACCAAACAGCTTATAGCCTTGCAGAGAGCTCACAGGTGTCTGCTTGGATACTGAATTTCTAATACCGTCTCCTGTTTTGTTTTTCAGATGGGCCCATCTTTGGGGAACTCAACATTCCAGTCCAAAATAACAGAATCAGCTGATATTGTTGTTGGAATATGTTATATAGTATTTGGTAAGTATGATTTCATGGTATGTGTGTTTATAGATCTTTAGCTGTATTTGATGTGGTAAGGAGAATTGACTGTAAAAGTCAAGTTTGTTTCTGACACAGATGAACTTCTCTGTATTCATAAAAAAGGGGAAAAAAGCATAGAGTAAAATCATTGAAAGGTTTCTAACCTGTGATTTATGTTAGGTACAAAAACTTTATTCAGTATTAGGAATATAAAGCTGGACAGGAACACTGGTTTTTGAGGCCCTGGCAGTTCTCAGCATCTGTGTGATCATTGTTAAGTCTAAACAGGAAAGCATCTCTTCCATACATCGTTGCAAACCATAGAACAACATATCCTGACTCCTCATAATGCCTGAAGTAAAATACCAAAAGCCATAATTATAACGTGACCAGGAAAGGTGCTGGAAAATCAGGTTTATGTCCAATGTCCAGTCACTGCCTTAGAAAGTGAGATTTCTGGGGAGGTGGCTATGCTGTTAGAGAAGAGGCAAATTTATCCTCCATAGTCCTGGTTTGACTGAGAAGAAAAATCCAGATCCAATCCTAAAGGTACTGGTGAGTATAACCATGAGCCAGAGGCCAGGAAAGGCAACCCAGACATCTGCGAGAGCAGTGGCCACCCTGGCTATGTTCAGTCAGTAGGCGTGGATATCTGGTGCTTCAGATGATGGTGAAAAAAAAAATTGTAGAAGCCAAATGAATGCCCTAACAGGAAAAAAAAAATCCTCCGTGGAAATTTCTTTCCCTAAGGCAACCAGTACTAGCCCTGAAGTATGTGATTACTGCAAAATAAATATAACGCTAAAAAAGAGTGAACCTGTGTCTTTTGTCCCCGTTGACTGTCAATGAATATTGGCATCCTAATGCTTCAAAGAGTAACATGTTTTTTCAACATTTGGATTGCAAAAATGAAATGAATGTAGGCCTATTTCTTTTAGAGTATAGCTGTATATGGATAGGTGAGTTTGAGAGGAGACTTATAGCCTGGCTCGACAATGTATATCAATTTAGAGACTCCTGAATTTGCAGAGCTGGTTCAGCTAATGATAAGGTAATTTCTCATCAGAAACCTCATGCTGTTTTTCTCCTGCCAGATGGACTTGAAATTTTCCGGTGTAGCTTTATTTTTCGATTTGGTGTTTCCTATGTGCTATCAACAACAGTAAGATGCAGACCTCTTTACTGACAACACTGCTGGTAAAATAGTAAAAATTTCATCTATGCCTGTCCCCTGTTCTCCTCTCCCATCTTTGTTCAGCTAGTCATACAGCATAGTGTTGCCTCATAACTTTCTTTTTAATGTTCTCTTTCTGGATCCCTTGATAATCAACCACGCTCAGATCACTGGATCTCTTTTCAGGATGTATCTTCAGTATCTGCTCTGTCAGTCATGCCAAAGCTGTTGAAGAGCCCTGCTTAGGAGACAGATGCAGTATGTTCACAAGGCCATAGAAAATGGAGCTTGGAGTGATCCTGATAGAGCATATAGTGCATTTGTTGACCCCTTATAACATTCCTGGCCAAAATTTGTCAAGCCTTCTCTGGAAAACTTTCCATGAACTCACTAAGCAGTTTATTCCATTGTTTTCTAATATGAGGAGGAATGGGAAACATGGAAAAGTGGTTTCCAGTGGCTGGTATTTTGTAAAAGTTGCATGTAATACTGGAAAGAAAAATTATGTCCTTAACAAGGAAAAAAAAAAATTCAGATAAAGCCTCTTCCCATCTCTCCCTCCACAAATTTCACAATGGAAATGTATGTGAACAGCGATGGCTTTGACCATACAGTCAACTAGATCCAAAAATTACTACAATGTCAGTTGATGCATGCTAAAAAACTGTGTATGGACTTGAGCTGGTAATCCAGACAAGAACAGACACCATGGGAAATAAAAGCAAAAAATAAAATTGAGTTTTTGCTAAAGAAAAGTGTGATGATTGACTCTCCTGTAGTATAGCCACTGAAGATATTTGGTATAACTGATATCTCTGGTGTGGCTACAGTTTTTATGTTCTGGTTAAAATTAATCTTGCAGTAGGAACAGTGAGAGAGCATATCCTGATAGTCTGATGATCTGTGCTCCTTGACCTCGGCCAACCTGATACTGCTTAGATAATGTTCCTTTTAGAGGTACCAAGTGATAATCAGATTGAAATGTAATTGAAACATTGAAAAATATTAAAATGTGGAAAGAAAAATGGAAATAATAATTTTAAACAAAGTGATTGCCTTTTACTGTGTTTTCATTGTTATATTTTTGAGGTCCTGGAAGAAAAATGTTTGGAACAAAATTGTTGCACATTTGCAGGAGAAGAATTCGAGGAGAATATCTTTTCTCTCTCCAGAAGAATTTAAATTACGACTATCTTAAATGGACTTAAGATCAGTGAGGGAAAGAAGTTTAGTATCAGTGTCTAACATTACTTGCTGATCTGCCATTTCCTTATAAGAAAATACCATAATCTACAGAACATTTGGAAAAATTATGTATTTTTTTTCCTCTGAGAGTATGATTAAATTAGGAATATTTCCTTTGGGTATAATTCAAAGCCAGTGTTGGTTTGTGGTCTCTATGCAACCTCAATTTCTCTATCAATATTTACCTATATACTGTAAGTAAAGTGTTGCTTTTTCCAAAGGTATGAATTAACAGGCAGTGAGGTCCACACTTGGTCTCTCTTCAACAGCTTGATTTCACATGGCATTAATTAAGGGCCCCTCCATTAGGCATTCTCATGTTCATGGCCCTTTGAAGCTTTTATGTTTGGAAGTGTTGTTCTTGTGTGTCTATAAAAGGCTGCCTAAAACTCTGGGTTTTGACTGTTGCCTGACCTTCTAAACCGACGGTCACCTAACTCTTATCTAACTTTGTGTATCTATCATAGGTTTTGGTCCTGTCAGTTTAAAGGTAGAGAACAAATTGCTTGTCTTCTACTAGACTACTTGCAGCCTTCTTAAGTTTCTTGGCAGGTCTCATAGTAAAAGTGGCATTCCCAGAGAAAACAGTTCTATCTACACACAGTAGAGACATTACTTAACTACATTTTTCTCTTTCATGCATAATTCGGCATTCTCTCTATATTGCCTACTATTACTAGGAACTATAACAGGCACCTCTGAGACAATGCCTCAAAGGGAAAGGAAGAAGGGTTAGTGAATGGAGACCTCTAGACCTGGAACTGGGTAAATGTGTGCAGCGCCAGATGGATACTGTCTGGCTTAATTAATGCCAGCTTCCTCCAGGAAAAATGGGTTTTTGCAGGTCAGTTAATTTAATGGATAAAATCATTCATTAGATCTTTGTAGATTGTGGACAAAACAGGAAGAAACCAGGAATTTTTTTTTTTTTTTTTAAAGATGATATATACAGGAGAGAAAACACAACTATAAAAAAGAGACAAGTTTATCTGATAAATGCTATCTATGATGACAGCACATTATTCTTGTGCAGAAAAAAAAAAAAAAAAGGATGGCTGAAAGTAACTTTTTCTCCATATTATGTGTTTCTCTGCAGGAATATGTTCCTTGTGTGGGAACAGTATTCTCCTATATGTCTCCTATAAGAAAAAGAATTTGTTGAAACCAGCAGAATACTTCATTATTAACCTTGCCATCAGTGACCTTGGTATGACTCTGACATTGTACCCTCTAGCTGTAACCTCCAGCCTTTCACACAGGTTTGTTCACGATGCACATGATATTTAACATCTTCTGCAGGCTCTGGAGGTCTGTGTCAGTGATGAAGATCAAATTACTCTGCCACTTTGCTTGCCATAAAAGTGGGAATTAATTAGAGGGCTTGAGAGAAGTATGCTCTGTAACAGCAGCTTCATGGACTGCTGGTGTTAATTAGCATTCATGACTCTTTGAGGTCATCATCTTTCTGCTTTCTGCAGGGCTGAGAAGATTTTTTCCCCAAACATCCACTTCCTACTGCTTTTATTCTTTGTGGATAGTATTATTCAAGTAATAGTGAAATGCTTCATTTTTTTTCAGTTGGACAGTGAAATTTGGTACCGTGAAAAGAAAATCCTGAATTTACTTATCATCTCCAAAAGTAGTGGTAGTGATGGTGCATAGGAATGTAATGTTCTGGATTAAATTTTAAGCCAACACCCTGAATTTAGAACTTCTTTCTTCCTTCCTCACTTATGTCCTTTTTTTCCCCACAGGAATTCAACCTCATATCATTGTGCAATATCTATTTTTTCTGATCTTCTTTTAAAGTTAGGGAGGCTTAGGAAACTCATTACTAGACCTCAGATAGTATTTGTGCAACCCAGGCAGCATGAAAGTGTTTGAGAGAAGGGAACTTAGAAAAGGTGAAGGAAGATCAGAACTGGTTGTCAGGAGCTGTTCTGCATGGTTTGGGATAGGATGGTATTTGTGATATTTTGGTCTATTCCAGTCATTGCAGAATGTCCTGCAACTGTACAGATGTGAATATGCAGTGCTGATTTGGCTTCCCAAAAGACTTTACTGAGAAACCTAGGAATGTGTGTTTAATAGTGTAATTAGTAGAATATATTTAACAAAAGATTGAGAACACTTCACCTAACATAACCCCTGGGTAATTTTTTCTTTTCAGTTATACCAAACTGAAAAAAATGTGTTTGGTTTGAGGTGAAAAAAATCTCTCTCTGTCCTTCTCCCATCTAGTTTTCTCTCATTTTGGCATAAAAATAAAAAATAAGAGAAAAAGATCCAGTAATTACTCAGTTTTTACCACATTACTTTCTGTGTTAAAATATCGCTAAATATATTGACTAATGGAGATGATGTCTTCAAAATCTAGAATAGGGCTTTTGATAACTGCTACTGCAAATACTGCCAGTGTCTGAATAGAAAGGGAGGATGTATAGTGATTCAGATAGAATTTTTGTTCTTCTGAAGAACCTTCACAAGAGAATGTGTTGGTTTTGATGAAAACTAGTTTTAAAAATATATATAAAGATAGCAGAAATAATAATAAGCTATATTATTTTATGGCCT
The DNA here is from genome assembly GCF_030463565.1 of Pelecanus crispus. Lineage (NCBI taxonomy): Eukaryota > Metazoa > Chordata > Aves > Pelecaniformes > Pelecanidae > Pelecanus > Pelecanus crispus. Next base: position 126,365,119 of record NC_134644.1, on the reverse strand, counting down.
ATGCCTACTAGTGACAAGCATTTTGAGTTTTCTTTTCAGAATGATTATCATTAAGATATACTGCTTTGTTTTATAAAATTAAAAAGGCTTAAATGTGAATTATAAAAATAAAGCAGGACACGATTACTTTACTGGCTGTAACTTTTTCAAATGACAGTATCTTTTGTAGTTGATCATTGACCAACAAATAATTTAATCATATAGTTTAATTGAATTTTTAAGGCTACCATTGTAAATATATTTCTACCATTTGGTTTTACATTTAAGAAAGAAGAATAGCATCTATTAAATTAACTCTCTTGGTTATTTGGCAGGTGGCTGTATGGGAAACAGATTTGCTTGTTCTATGCATTTTGTGGGGTGCTGTTTGGGATCTGCAGTCTCTCAACGCTGACATTACTGAGCACAGTGTGCTGCCTCAAAATTTGTTTTCCAGCTTACGGTAAGCTAATGTTTCTGTCCTAAATGACTCAATTTTTCATGTGAACACAGACCACCATTTCTGTGTTGCATATCCTAGACAGTATTTTTATAATAGAGATCTTTTACATCCAGTTAAACAATTCTTATTTCTGTGATCATTGATATTAACTATAGGGCTAGATATATGCAACTGATTGCTTTTAAGCTCTTTTAAGTCAGGGTGATAATTTGGAAACAGGGAATAAGAGTTCCGATCTGAAAGCAAGGCTGGCCTGCATAAACTAATTTTTTCAGAGTTTGTTGATACATTTTGATAGAGATTTATTCATACAGATTTATGTTGTGCTAAGTATCCCACATGTATCAGAGAATTCAGCTATCTAATTTTTTTGTAAATCGTTGCAAACCACGCCCTATTCTTACAAACCTTCAATATGCTATAATATTTTGAACACCTATTAAAGTCATCCTTCTTAATTACCCTGCTCAGCTGCCTGCATATGGGAAACTCCATGCAGACATGGCAACCACGCTGGTCTTGTTTTGTGTCTTCCAGGGAACAGGTTCAGGAGAGAACATGGACAAATCTTGATAGCCTGTGCTTGGACTTATGCAGCAATTTTTGCCTGTTCTCCCCTAGCTCACTGGGGAGAGTATGGAGCGGAGCCCTACGGCACAGCCTGCTGCATTGACTGGCGTTCCACCAACGTAAATGCCGTGGCCATGTCTTACACCGTAGTCCTCTTCATTTTCTGTTTTATGCTCCCTTGCGGAGTAATTGTTACTTCCTACTCTCTTATTCTGGTAACTGTGAAAGAATCCAGGAAAGCAGTGAAACAGCATGTCTCCGGCCCCGCAAGGATGAGCAACGCGCAAACCATTACTGTCAAGGTATTTAAAAGTTAGTCTTTGGCAAGCCATTTTTGGCACAGCTGGGCAGCACCATTTAAGGACCAAGAAAGTTCCTGTGGAGGGAATAAAGATGGAAAAGAAAATTGGTCCTTACTGCATTTTCATTTCAGACAACAGTATTGCCTTGTGAAGATTCACTGCATGGCAATGAGTTGCTAAACACACAGATAGTAGCTGTGTTGTTTCTGGAGGGTGACAATTAAGCTCACAGAACTTCATTAGTTGTGAAAACTCAGGTTTCAGACTTTTGATCAAAAAGAAGGTTAAAAATTGGAGCACTGTGTAGAAGTGAGTTTGGGTCTCATGCTCTTGAACCATTGCTTATGAAAGTCAGTCTGGTTTTGAGTGAGTGAATTCTGTTTGCCCAGCTACAGACATCTGAGGAGATCCAGGCTTAAGCTTTATATCATTAAATATTTTAAATAGTAGTGTAGAGATCAAATTCTCTTGTTTATAACTGAACAAAGGACAAAAGTCACAGAAAAGTGTATTTCTGTAAATACTTTTTGAACCAAAACCTCTGAAGGTTTGTGTTTCACTAGCTTATACAGTAAAATGAAACCTGTGGTCACAGTATTGGAAATTGTGGAAATTGTTGCCTGCTGCCAAACTATGTCTCTGTCCTTTCCAGGAGAAGATCAGCATCTATTTTTTTAATATACCAAAAAATGAGAAGGGGAACTTTGCAGCTAACATTAGGTGTGCTTCACTCCTTAGATAATGTTCCTCTTGAAAGACTTGAGTGTTACCTCTTGACTCTGTTAATTATCTCCAGTGAGAAAATCTTTCTGTTTTGATTTCAATGAATCCTTCTCTGATTTCTCTAGTTATTTGTTTGATATGTCCTTCTAAGTACCTCACCACCCTTCAATTTTTCGCTTGGAGTCATCTTTGGTCTGCTTGGAGTCATCTCATCTTCTCTGTTCAGGAATATGGACACTCTCATTTGCAAATACAATTGGGTATCTCACAGATATGGTTCTGTATAGATGATCTGCTTTCTCTTTTGCATGCTAACAAACTTGGTCTCTCTCTGACATCTCCCTCCAGATTACCAAGTGCAGTGTAGCTGCACTAGACATCTTAATCTGCCTTGTCTCTCCTTTTGAGTATCTTGGTTTTGACCACTGTGGGAAACACCATCCTCCTGTCTACTGTATGGTCTTGTTACCTAAACATCTTCCTCAATCCAAGCAGTTTAAGAACTAAAGAGTTATGTCCATGTCTTACCTACCCTTTCTTTGTAATAATTCTTAGATGGAACATTTCCCAACTAAAAGTCTTAAGTATATTCCTGCCCTACTCCTGGATATTCAGTAGACATTCATTTTCTTAAGTCTTTCATTTGACTACAGGATACTGTCCTTTAACTCTTTAATTAACTTTTAAGACTCTTCATAGCTTATCCTAATTGACTTCTACACTCCTGTTCAGTGAGACCAAGATGCTGGTTACACCGTATACTCACAACACTCAGAAATGTGCATGCATGTTCAGTGCTACTTGTCATACTTCTGGGTTCCTTCTAATAAACACTGGCAAAATGAAAAAAGTATGTCCTTCAAAATTTCCTTTGTGATGTTGAGACAAAAAGTCATGCTGGTACATCATAGAGGTAGGTATTGGTGGGGCTGCTGGAACACTAGCAGAACTGCTTATCATGTACTGACAAGTATTTCTTCTTTTTATTCCCTGATTTTTTCCCCTCAAAATTACTCTGATCTTCACTGTTAGATTGTAAACTCTTTGAGTTACTCTGAGACTGCTTATCTGCAGAGAATCTCACCCTGGAATAATAATAATAGTAATACAGAAAACAACTAGTTAAACATGACAATGCCTTGGAGATATCTGCTGAGAGGATGGTTTAAGTCAAACTCATAAAAGCAGAGAGGAGAGAAGAGACATTTTTGGTTTTCTTTTTTCTTAAGAAACTCTGCTAAAACAATCCACACCAAAATATGACAATTTTGTGGTGTAGTTGAAATGATTATTTGTTTACCTGTAGCTTTTCCTGCTAGATTTGAGCTGCAATACAGCCTACTTTGTAGCACCTGTCAAATTAGAGACAATTTATAGCCCATTCTTCCTCCAGCCTTTTCCGTCCTGCCTCTGACATCAGGTCACTGTAACTTGAGAGACCTGTGCCTCCACCATCTGATCCAGCCTCAGCTGAAGTGCTTGGACATTGCTTCAGTCTTGAAAAGATAAATCCGGAAAATTATTCAGGCACTTAAAGTGGGACTTAGACACTTAAGAATCCAGCTAAGCCCAGAAGTATGATTAAAGCAACTCTTGCTTGGCAGCTGCCTATGCCTCAAGGCTTCAAGAAAACGCCACAGATTCCTCTGTAAGCGTAAAGGTTTCCCAAGTTCCTGCAGTTTCCTTTAATCTGTACTGCCCTGCATGCTAAATGGCTAACTCTTTCCTAAACCATATTAACATAACCAGGCCATAGTGTTCAATTTAGGCCCCTTTAGTCTATTTGTTTATTAGTAATTGGATATTTTTATTAAAAAAGACCCAGTAAAATACAGATAACATTCACTATCACTAATCTGCTTCCCATGTTAAAAGATCTGTGTGTAGTTGTTTTTTCTGTGCTATTTTAGAATGACAGTACCAAGATTTTTAGAAAACATAATGGGAACTGTATAGTGCTATTAGTGCTTTTGTGCCTGTGAATTTGCAAGGTTAGCTAACTGCTGATATTGCTTTTATTATTATATAGTGCCATAAAAATCAATTATAATGCATGTGGAGGACACTTGTTCTCATGTGATCTCTTCACAGGTGCATGGGTTTGCCAGCTTCTGGAGAAAACATGCTCTGAGCATATAGATAAGACTGATAATTATTATGAATGCAAGTAGAGATGTAGAAAAGTGCCTCTTCTCCAGGAGTTCCTTAAGATTAAGCCATTTCAGAAACACATCCTAATTCCCCCTAGATGTTGCAGGAGCAAAACCACCATGAGTGTAACTTCATGTCTCATCAACTATTTGTCCAAATACCACCTCTGAATTGTCTGCAGTACATACAGTTTAAACCATGAGGGGTAAGCCTTTGGCCTGGGAGGTTGTGTTCAGTTTTTGTTCTGATTCAGAATTTGTGTATAACTTTGCATAAAAACTCCTGGTACTCAGCTTGTATTTCTTTGTGGCTGTAATTTGTGGTACCTCTGAAGTACCTGATTTAAAACACTGAAGTATCATTTGGCTGAAAAGGAGAAGGTTAAATAATTCACATCTCTCTTCTAATACTGTTTATTGAAGAAACTGATTTTGTTCTTAGTAAGGAATGCAATGATTTTCAGAGAAACAACACAAATCTGCACACCATGTAGGTTAATTGGTCTTAAACTGAGTTTCTACATTGCATCCCATCGGGGTAGGGGGAGTGAGCAAGTGGCTGCGTGGTGCTTAGTTGCTGGCTGGGGCTAAACCACGACAGGTGTGTGGGTCTTGCAGTCTTCAAGGATCCAGAGGCTGAGTTTGGGGTCCACGTTACCTGCCTCTAACATAAATCCAGTAAGGAGAAGGGTCAGGTGATTTGTAGGAACTGTCTTCATCTTTGTGAGCCACTGTAGGGGACAGGCAGCATCTTGGCAGATGGTGGTGGATGAACTAGCAGATCTTAGGTGATGAAGGGCTGCACCAAGGGACAAGAGCCATTTCCTCCATCATGCTTCATGCCAACTGAGCTAGTTGGCTCAGAGGGGTAGCATCCTCTGTCCTGTTCAGACATTACTGTGGTGACTCTGCTTCTCAGAAACTTTGGAGAAGCAGAGGTTTCTTCATGGCACACCATTTATTAGACCTTGCTTGGGGGTGCATAGCTCCCTGGTGTCTTAGGAGGACACTAAAGAAAAAAATGGTGGCCTCTTAGTACCAGTTTCTATATTTTGATGAAATATGGCCTTCAAAAAGCAGACTGAAACCACAGTATCAAAAAAAAAAGAGGTAAAGCTATCAAGCCAAGGGAATACTAATGATATGTTTATGTTCTCCTACTATAATCTGTGACCCAGATCAATGAGAAGGCTTAATTCCCAGCTTTCTTAACTGCACTGGGTTTCTGAGAATAAAACTGTGTTAGCTGTTTGTCCAGGCCTCTGGCCTAAGATACACTGGTGAGATCTTCAGTGAAATTTAGGAACTCCCCTGGCACTTCAGCAGAGAGGGGTGGGTGCTGGGCACTCCTGGGACAGGCTGTCTCCCATGAATCATTGAGGTTCACTGGGATTTTGTCCTGTGTGTGATGCATGTGTACCTGTGGATGATGACTATGAACAAAACATTGGTTTTGCAAATCATGAGACATAGAAAAAGTTGTGCTGAGGACACAAGGAAGGGCAGAAACAAGCTTTAGATACGCTCTGTAGGTGTAAACCCCCATGAGGAAATCTGGCCCTAAATCTAGCACTGGAAATCCTCTGAGAGAGCCTAGATATTCCTCACTCATCTTCTTTAGGTGGCCCTAGGGCAGGACAAGTGAGACTGTCTTTAGTTTTGTATTTCATTCATTGGGATGCATATAATGATCCCATCTACATGACAACCAAGGTAGTCCGTGATGCAAGGAGAACAGCTTGCACTACAGACACATAGCTGATGTACACATTATAAATAAAATGTTTATGCTACTTTACAGTATTGTTTCTGTTTAGAGCTACAGACAATATGTAGTAGTGCCTGAGTGCAGGAGAGGGCATATCCATTTATGCGTACTTTTTGCAAGGTATGTGCTAATTATAAGACTCACTTTAAAATAGACAGCTACCAAAAAATTTGGGGCAGTAGCAATTAGATAGCATTAAAAATATTTTTTGCTATATTTTAGCAAGACAGTTGAAGAATTACCTTTATCTTGCACAACTCAGCAGCATTAAGTTGAGCATATACAGTGAGATGCTGTCTCTAAGTATGTACAAAAGAATAAGTGAACAAAATAATGCCAGATTGCTTAAAAAAATGCTGCCAAAGGTCTTTTCCAAGGTCTTGGGAGCAGAGTAATCACTGGAAAGAGGCCCATTGACTTGTTTTAGAGCAGACACCAATACGAATGAGGTGTTTTTTTCTGAACCACAGTACTGTAACAGTAGTTTACTGGTTTTACTTGTTTTTTTTACTCTTTTGTGCTTTGTTGAATGAAGGGAGGAGTAAAATTCATGACATGACTTTCAAAGCTTAGCCTGTGAATTTCTAATTTCTTTTACTTCTTCCTCTATTTTAGCAATGCATTGGCTCACTGGTTTATTATTTTGTAGTAAAACAAAGTAGAGGTTGTAATAGTCCCTTGAGGCATAAAAAATCAGTGGAATTAATTTGCTGCTTATAAGCATGCATTTGGACTAAGTCTCACAGATTTTGAAAATATTTGCATTTACCCTGTCAGGAACAATTTGTAGGAAAAATGTTCTATTCTTAGAAGAATAGCTTCACCCATAGCAATGCCTTTAAAAGTGAAAGGAAAGACAAAAGTATCATTTTATTGGCTTCATAATAGCTTTATCTAATTGCCTTCTGAGAGCCCATTTGTCCTTCGTTGCAGCCTCTGGGAACTGATAATCCTTTAAGGCTGTGCTGCAATAAGCATATCACATAAATAAATTGAGAAAAGTTAAGCACTTGCTGCAAATATTGTTTTCTGTTTTGCAGACAAGAATGAATTTGGCTGCCAAAGTAAGCAAAAGGTTCTACAGAAGAGACAAATGATAGACCATATAAGATTGACAGGAAGGACAACATGCAGTCCTCTCTATTTAAACAACATCATCTCAGGAAGGCTTGATTCTTCTAATTCATTAATGCTCAAGACTTCTTATTCAAAAACTTTTTGCAATATTTTTCTTAAGAAGCAGAAAATGTACTTCTAACTTTCTATTCTAAACTCTCTTTCTTATTACAGCAAAGTATCCTTTATTAAGAATTTTGTACCAGGAACGTCTGTATGCCAGCAAGGTTCTCTGTTGTACATAGAGATACTTCAAGTCCAGACACGCAAGATGCTGAATACACTGAAACACTGCTTCCCTGCCTGTTCCTAGCGCTGGCCTCAGGCATGCTGGATGGCCTGGCCCTGACAGCATGCAGGTTTACCTCGTCTGTGCCTACAGGCTACAATTGTTCTGCTCTTCGTAAAAGATCCGTAGGGGCACAGGGTTTTATAGGGCCGTGGCCTAACTCACTGACCTAACTAACATGTCCATGGCTCTTTCTTGAACTTGACTAGAAACTCTCCTTTCCATGCCTTCTGTACATTGCTCCTTCTTGCTGATATTCTTGATAATGCTGATAATCTTGAGCAATAATGTTGTACTCTCCATACAGGTATATAATAATCGGTTGAAAGTGGATATTTTTTAGTCAGTTTATTATCTAGATAGAAGAATTTGCTAGATCTTCTTTGCTATAGTGAACATGTTGATATATCAAACATTCATCCGAGCCCCAAGGGAGTTCATTATAGTGAAGGTAAAGTGTAGTGAAAAAAAATATTACACAGCTCTCATAATATATTCTCAAATTCTGTGCATATTTCTGGACAATATTATTCTTCTGTAGATGAAATTTTTAAACATAGAGGTTAGCTGTAACATTGAAGCTACTGCATTATTTTTGGAGACCTGAACAGGAGTTCTTCAGGCTCTGCAGCTCGTACTGATTTAGTGGAATTTGCAGATAATTGACACACTGTCAACTGTCGAGTTTGAAATTGTAGGCAGGTGATAAAATAGTGACATATGTTCTGAGCTGTAGATGCTAAGGACTGAATGATCTAAAGAATCTACATGGTCTCCATTAAAGCTTGCTGAAATTACACACTACATGACAGACATATAGATAATTCAGTATTTACATATTTTATAATTAAAAAGCAAGCCCACTATGTAATTATTACACTGTTATCTAAACATGGCATCTATTAGAAATTTGCCATTATAGCTCCATGCTGGGCTATGACAAGGTAAGAAATTTATCAGCAATGACTCTTAATATCTTAACATTCATAATTTTTTACCTATATTGAAATTGTCACTTATTTGAAATACTGGTTGATGTAAACCAGTCTTGAATCCTTAGGGCAGTCTAGTATCACAGGTGTAAGGTACACACCTGTTTCCTTGAATTTTAGAGTATATGAAAATTATTTTGTTGTGAAAAAAAAAGTCACTAGAATGCAAAGGAGCTGGTATTGTTAGATGCTATAGGAGTGCAGACCCAGGAAACTGGAAACCCAGATGCCTTCCAATCAAATTAGGAAACAAAAGGCAGCAGATAAAAGCAGATGAATCTGAGGAGTTGTAGCAGGAAACAGTGGTAATTTCTGTATTGTCAAAGAAAAGAAGGCCAAGGATCACAAGCACTGGCCCACTGATTGCCCTGTTGTTTAGTTGTTGGCATGCTCCCTTCTGTGGTTTTTATCCATGCCTGGGCACAGACCAGGGGATAGCACAAACCAGGGACTGTTCCTAAAAGGTGATATGGGCAAGACTGTGGCACATTTGTACCAGTTCCCTCTTGTAGAGTTTGCTAGTATTATCCCAGCAGCATCTGCACTCTGACGTGATCATAGAGTCATAGAATCGTTTAGGTTGGAAAAGACCTTTAAGATCATCCAGTCCAACCATCAACCTAACATTACCAAATCCACACTAAACCAATTAAGGGTAGACTAGACTAAACCATGTCCCGAAGTGCCACATCTACCCGTTTTTGGAACACTTCCAGGGATGGTGACTCCAACACCTCTCTGGGAAGCAGCTTCCAATGCTTGACCACTCTTTCCATGAAGAAATTTTTCCTAATATCCAACCTAAACCTCCCCTGGTGCAGCTTGAGCCCATTTCCTCTTGTCCTGTCGCTAACTACATGGGAGAAGAGACCAACACCCACCTCACTACAATCTCCTTTCAGGTAGTTGTAGAGAGCGATAAGGTCTCCCCTCAGCCTCCTCTTCTCTAGGCTAAACAACCCCAGTTCCCTCAGCTGCTCCTCATAAGGCCTGTGCTCCAGACACTTCACCAGCTTTGCTGCCCTTCTCTGAACACACTCCAGCACCTCAATGTCTTTCTTGTACTGAGGACCCCAAAACTGGACACAGTATTCCAGGTGCGGCCTCACCAGTGCCGAGTACAGGGGAACAATCACCTCCCTAGTCCTGCTGGCCACCCTATTCCTGAGACAAGCCAGGATGCTGTTGGCCTTCTTGGCCACCTGGGCACACTGCTGGCTCATGTTCAGCCAGCTGTTGACCAAAACCCCCAGGTCCTTTTCGGCCAGGCAGCTTTCCAGCCACTCTTCCCCAAGCCTGTAGCGTTGCATGGGGTTGTTGTGACCCAAGTGCAGGACCCAGCACTTGGCCTTGTTAAACCTCATACAGTCGGCCTCGGCCCATCGGTCCAGCCTGTCCAGGTCCCTCTGCAGGACCTTCCTACCCTCCAGCAGATCGACACTCCCACCCAATTTAGTGTCATCTGCAAACTTACTGAGGGTGCACTCAATCCCCTCATCCAGATCATTGATAAAGATATTAAACAAGGCTGGCCCCAAAACTGAGCCCTGGGGAACACCGGTCATGACCGGCTGCTAACTGGACTTAACTCCATTTACCACAACCCTCTGGGCTCGGCCACCCAGCCAGTTTTTTACCCAGCGAAGAGTACGCCCATCCAAGCCATGAGCTGCCAGCTTCCCAAGGAGAATATTATGGGAGACAGTTTCAAAAGCTTTGCCAAAGTCCAGGTAAGTGACATCCACAGCCTTTTCTTCATCTACCAGGTGGGTCACCAGGTCATAAAAGGAGATCAGGTTGGTCAAGCAGGACCTGCCTTTCATGAACCCATGCTGGCTGGGCCTGATCCCCTGGTTGACCTGCACTTACCTGTTGAGTTCACTCAATATGAACCGCTCCATAATCTTTCCCGGCACCGAGGTCAGGCTGAGAAGCTGTAGTTTCCCGGGTCCTCCTTCCATCCCTTCTTGTAGATGGGCGTCACGTTGGCAAGCCTCCAGTCATCAGGGACCTCCCCTGTTAACCAGGACTGCTGATAGATGATGGAAAGTGGCTTGGCGAGCTCCTCTGCCAGCTCCCTCAGTACTCTCGGGTGGATCCCATCTGGCCCCACAGACTTGTGAGCGTCCAGGTGGCATAGCAGGTCGTTAACTGCTTCCTCCTGGACTATGAGGGCTCCATTCTGGTCCCCATCCCTATCCTCTAGCTCAGGGGCCTGAGTACCCTGGGGATGACTGGTATGGCTGTTGAACACAGAGGCAAAGAACGCATTAAGTACCTCAGCCTTTTCCTTGTCCTTGGTGACAATGTTCCCCCCCACATCCAGCAAGGGATGGAGATCCTTCTTGGCTCTCCTTTTATTGCTAATGTACTTATAAAAGCATTTTGTATTATCTTTTACAGCATTGGCTAGATTAACTTCTTGCTGGGCTTTTGCTTTTCTAATTTCCTCCCTGCGTGATCTAATAAGATCACTGTACTCCTCCTGAGTTGCCCGCCCCTTCTTCCAAAGGCGGTAGACTCTCCTTTTTTCCCTGAGTCCCCGTAAAAGCTCCCTATTCAGCCAGGCTGGTCGTTTTCCCCCGCCGGTTGGTCTTACAGCACACGGGCACAGCCCACTTCTGCGCCCTTAAGACTTCCTTCTTGAAGAAGGCCCAGCCTTCCTGGACCCCTTTGCCTTTCAGGACTGCCTCCCAAGGGACTTTCCCAACCAGGGTCCTGAAGAGGGCAAAGTCTGCCCTCCGGAAGTCCATGGTAACAGTTTTGCTGCCCCTCCTCTTGGCATTGCCCAGAATCGAGAACTCTATCATATTGTGGTCACTAAACCCAAGACGGCCTCCGACCATGACATCTCCCACAAGCCCTTCTCTGTTAGTAAAGAGCAGGTCAAGCGAGGCACCTCCCCTGGTAGGCTCGCTTACCAGCTGCATTAGATAGTTATCCCCCACACGGTCTAGGAACTTCCAAGACTGCTGCCTCTCTGCTGTGTTGTAATTCCAGCAGATGTCCGGCAAGTTGAAGTCCCCCACGAGAACAAGGGCTAGTGATTGCGAGACTTCTGCCAGCCGCTTATAGAATGCCTCTTCTACCTCTACATCCTGGTTGGGTGGTCTATAGCAGACTCCCAACAGGACATCCACCTTGCTGGCCTTCCCCCTCATCCTTACCCATAAGCACTCTACCTTGTCATCACCACTGTCAAGCTCTATACAGTCAAAACACTCCCTAATAATAATAACAAAGTCTCTTTCTACATTCATGTATGTATATGTTGATATGCTTAAATATCTCAAAGGGCGTTCCTTTTGCCTAATTGCACTCCACTAAAAGTTAGTTGTCTTAAGTACATCCTCAAAATTGTCCGTGACAAAGACCTGAGAGCAATCCATCACAACCATTTTAGACATAGATCTTTGAATGATATCAATTGCTTTGAGGAAATATGTCTCTCTTTCCTTTGACATTATAAAGAACCTAGACTGGCTTAGAATTAGCATATAAGTTTTTGGATAGCTCGAGTTATGCAAAATTAATCCCCTCCTTGCTCTAGAAACTGAATTGATCCAGTTTGGGAAGTTGGCTGAGAGCTCCTTGAAAATATGTGCCAAAATGTCTTTTCATAGGAACAATGTAAAGCCTACCACAATCCCAAAGATTAATTGCTACTATAAATAAGCCATCTGGGAAATGCACCAATTAATTCTAATGTCCATTTCTTCTTAATGCGATTCTAAAGGGCCAAGGCATATTACTTGCTATAGAGACTGCTTTTAGTTTCAGTCTTGAATACTGACCATGGACAGTTGAGGATTAAAAAAACCCATGCATACGGCACCAGCATATCCATAGAGCCAGACCTTCAGCTGATGTAAAGAAATAGAATGCTATGGAAACAAAGAGAAAAATTAAGTTCACCCCATCTTGTGGATTTGCCTCTTCATCATTTCTTAACTAGTCTCATACTGTCAAAATACCTTCTTTCTCAATTTTGTCAAATGACTTTAACTTTGGATTTCATGTGAGCTCTAAACGGTTATCACCCATAAATGGGAAATTTCCCATTTTCCCATTTTTTCCACTATTATTGCAGTGGATGGCTTTCTAGAGACATACACAAATTCATAAACAGATTTTAGCCTAATAGAAAAAAGCAGTTAAATACCACAGAAATTCCTCGTAAAACTCATGGTATATATTTCTTGGCAATCATATGCATTTCTTCTTGCAAAATAAAATTTGTGAGACTATTAAACTTAGGGAGAAAATAATAGCTTATGAAGGAGCTCTCTATGCCTTAAAAGAGTCTAATGTGTGTTCCTCTGTTGTTAGTGCTCAGGGCCTCTTTCATTCTCACTCTGAACACAACAATGTCATCTCTCAATAAAAATCCCCATGATTTTTGCAACCTTGAATCTATAGCCAGAGCCTCACTGAGAAAAGTGGTGGATTTGCAGTTAACTGAGCTAGTTAGCAGCTCTGTACTCCCACTTGCATAGGGCAGCTCAGGCAGGTGGCACAATTAGCAGCTGAGAACAAAAGTACTTTCCTTATGTATTTTCTTCTGTCCCTTGGATCCAATACTACTCTAAATTGAATGGATTCTCTAATGTCTTCCTTATTTGGAAATACATGCTTTTGGCAAGAATGGACTTGTGAAGCTTCTTGAAGAGCATGAATATTCTTAGAATCATAGAATTGTTTAGGTTGGAAAAGACCTTTAACATCATCCAGTCCAATCATTAACGTAACACTACCAAGTCTACCACTAAACCAATTAAAGGTAGAGTAATAATTTCATGTTTCCTGGCTTGGTGGCTGCATTATTTTTTAATGAAAATAAAAACTAGGAATCATTAAGATTGGAAACGACCTCTAAGATCATCAGTCCAACCATCAACCCAACACTACCATGCTCACTAAACCATGTCCCAGGGTGTCACATCTACCCGTTTTTTCGAACACTTCCAGGGATGGTGACTCCAACACCTCTCTGGGAAGCCGCTTCCAATGCTTGACCACTCTTTCCATGAAGAAATTTTTCCTAATATCCAACCTAAACCTCCCCTGGTGCAGCTTGAGCCCATTTCCTCTTGTCCTGTCGCTAACTACATGGGAGAAGAGACCAACACCCACCTCACTACACCCTCCTTTCAGGTAGTTGTAGAGAGCGATAAGGTCTCCCCTCAGCCTCCTTTTCTCCAGACTAAACAATCCCAGTTCCCTCAGCCGCTCCTCATAAGGCCTGTGCTCCAGACACTTCACCAGCTTTGTTGCCCTTCTCTGAACACACTCCAGCACCTCAATGTCTTTCTTGTACTGAGGGGTCAAAACCGAACACAGTATTCAAGGTGTGGCCTCACCAGTGCCGAGTACAGGGGAACAATCACCTACCTGCTCCTGCTGGCCACGCTATTCCTGAGACAAGCCAGGATGCTGTTGGCCTTCTTGGCCACCTGGGCACACTGCTGGCTCATGTTCAGCCAGCTGTTGACCAAAACCCCCAGGTCCTTTTCGGCCAGGCAGCTTTCCAGCCACTCTTCCCCAAGCCTGTAGCGTTGCATGGGGTTGTTGTGACCCAAGTGCAGGACCCGGCACTTGGCCTTGTTGAACCTCATACAGCTGGCCGCGGCCCATCAGTCCAGCCTGTCCAGATCCCTCTGCAGGACCTTCCTACCCTCCAGCAGATCGACACTCCCACCCAATTTAGTGTCATCTGCAAACTTACTGAGGGTGCACTCAATCCCCTCATCCAGATCATTGATAAAGATATTAAACAAGGCTGGCCCCAAAACTGAGCCCTGGGGAACACCGCTTGTAACTGGTCACCGACTGGATTTAAGTCCATTCACCACAACTGTCTGGGCTTGGCCATCCAGCCAGTTGTTTACCCAGCGAAGAGTACACCTGCCTAGGCCATGAGCCGCCAGCTTCCTTAGGAGAATGCTGTTGGAGATGGTGTCAAAGGCTTTACTGAAGTCCAGGTAGATGACATCCACAGCCTTTCCCTCATCCACTGTCTTTAAAAGAAAAGTCTTTAAAAAAGACTGTTTCTGTCTATGAAGCATATGTGCACTTCAGTTATAAACAGTGCTTAGAATGATGCCCAGCAGGTTAGTCTTCCTATACATGCTAACGCTTACAGTTTACTTTAGATTTCTCAAGATTTATGTTTATTGCAGATCTGATACTTATTCTTGCATTTTACATATTTCTGTGATAATTTATACAAAAAAACTATTGTTTTTGTCTGGTGTTTGGTGTTTATTTTCATTTTGTTTTTTTAAAAAGGTCTATCAAAGCGTTCTTCATAGAGTTTATTAGGACAAAAAATTGTGAAGTAGGAGTTAAGTTAAATTCATTAATTTGATTCGCCTTCAGGATTAATCCAGCTTTCTGCTGTCAGATGTCTGTATGTGGCTCCAGTTGAGCACAAACAGTAAAATTATGGAAGACATCTGTAGTCAGGAAAACCAGTATTACTCATGAATTAGACAGTAGATAAGAATGGCTTTGCAATCTAGACAAGTGTTTCCCCAGAATGGTATCTTTTTCTTTAGGTTGGCTTCCTTCTTGGTCTAAAAAGAGTTTTCATGGTACTTTAGTGAAGAAGAGAAATGTAAGAGCTGACACATTTTAACTCTGAAAGTTTCAGGTAGAAGTAAGTTTCAGCCAGAATAAAGTTGCTAGAAAAATATGCATTTGGAGAGCAGTTGAAGTATGATGGAAGACTTGGGGAGACTTTTGACAAGGGGGATCAATCAGGTGGTATTTTTATGTATATACTATTTTGGTGGCTAATTTTCTCATGCATGCAATTTTTTAACTCACTCTTTTCTCTTTTTCTTTGCAAGCTGAGTGTTGCAGTGTGCATTGGATTTTTTGCTGCCTGGAGCCCTTATGCCATCATTGCCATGTGGGCAGCTTTTGGATCAATAGATAAGATTCCTCCATTAGCCTTCGCTGTGCCAGCTGTCTTTGCGAAGTCCTCCACACTCTACAATCCAGTTATCTATCTACTCCTGAAGCCCAATTTCCGAAACACCATCACCAAAGATTTCACAGTCCTTCAACAGTTATGCATCAGGAGATGTTTTTGTGTCAAGACACCGCAGAACTACAGATCAGCTTTGAACACCAGCCTGAGAACATTTAAGGGCAAAAATGAATCCAGCTGTAATTCTCTGCCAATTGTGGAAGAATGTTCTTACTTCCCCTGCGAAAAGCGCAGTGATACTTTTGAATGCTTTCAAAGCTATCCAAAATGCTGCCAGGAGATGCTAAGTGCTACAGAATGCCCTCCTCAAGAAACTGTGTCCTTGGAAAGCAACATCCAAGCAAAAGTGAGACAGGCCAGTAAGAAGTCAATAAAGGTGGTTGTGCAGGGAGAAAAAAGTACAGAAATTGATACCTTGGAAATCACCTTGGAAGCAATACCTGTGCATCGTACATTTACAGACCTCTAGAGCTGCTTGCATGAAGCCCTCTGACAGTACTGTTGTTATACTGGATTTATGAATGTAACTTTTTCTAAAGAGTCCTTCTACTACCCCATTTTCTAGACTATTTTCCTGTGTTATTACCCTGTTTTCTCATACTCTTTGATGGGACACATGCTACAGCATGGACATGCTATAGTTGCTCTATGACTCTTGCCATGCCAACTTAAGTATGTTGTGCTGTGTTCACATCATGAACTATGTCAGACAAATCCTTTCTGGATTTTGTAACATCCTTTTACTCCATTTTCAAGAGACTATACTAACCATTGAGAGGTTTTCCATAAAGCATTATTGCCCTTTTTAGACTATGTACATTTTATATTCTATCTGTTCAAAAGAAATAGCTCAACGTGGAGTTTTAAAAGGACAAGCCCATGCTGCTTTAATTGTCATAACAACTGAAAAAGTAAATGCTAAATGAAATGCCTGTTTTCCAAGAAGTAATACTGAATGACCACATATGCTGCATTTGTTGGGAGGTATAGGTGACTTTGTACCTTGCTTTGAGGTGAACAGGCAGATTCTGATCTCGTTCCACATGAATCAGATCAAAATAGTTCTGGTAATTCAAGATAATCTGTAACTTTTGTTTACCTTTTGGTGTCATTTTAGAACTTGGCCTAGGACATTATTTATTATTCCTGGTTTCCTGTATAGGACCTTGGAATGAGGAGGGTCAAGACCTGGCCCAGAAATACCATAAGGGGTAAGAATCTCTGCTGGTGCAAACCACTGAAACCTGTGAAAACTACCCCACGTGAAGATCCCAATCCTCCAGGAATTCTTGAATTTGACTTACAAGGAAAATGATGCAGAGTAAGAATAGGCACAGCTCTTCTTTCCCTTGTTCTTGGGCTCCTTTTTTCTCCCTTGGAAGCGGAAGGAAAAGAAAATGAAGGGGTGTTGGAGAAAGGGCTTTTGAAATGGTTGCTTCTGCTGGTTAGGGAGGATTTGGTTGAACTGCTGCTCTGTTTCACAGCTTGCCAGCAAGAAGCACCATATTCTCTGCTACTGCTGTGAAAGCAAGGGCACACTGGTAGTGCCAGGCTCCCATTTTGGCCAGGCTACAGCCAAAATTATCATAGCTTTGTTATTAAAAGTGATTATAGCTTTGTTTTCCAGCTGAGGTTACTTTGGGTGATAAGGCAGTCCTCCCCCCAAGGACTTTGCCGTCTGCAGAGCCAGTTCATCCTCTGCTCCCCAGGAGACACTACCAAAGCCTCAGGGGAATACCTGTACCTTTATAACGATAATGATTCATCAGCAACATATTTTGCTGCTGTTTCTGTGGTGACTTGAAGAAAATGTACCTGATTGCAAAAGGGACAGCCATGTTAAACTCTGTGAAAGTCTCCAATTAACCACTTTAAGGGATTTTGGGTTGCTATAGAGTGCATTTGGCATATTTACTTGGGACATCGAAGTTTCTGCCCTGTTTTTGAACTGCCCTCACCACCCCCAAGCCTCCTTTTATCCTCAATGTTTTTATACATAGACAGTCATTAAGATACTTTTTATTGGATTTCCATGATGCATATGTGTTTAAAATACATGACCTAATGAAGAGTACAAAACATTTACAGGGCATTGCAGAAAAGAAACCCTACCCAAGGTAAAAAATATTGTGTCTCTTCAGGAATTCCAAAAAAGCAACCAGAAAAGACAGCAGCTGGACTGTGAGTGCTCATAAAGTCCTTTCAGTGTATGTTTTCTCCAAGACTTCCCAAGACACATGGGTCAGCAGCACAGCATAAACAGGAACCTAGTTCTGTGGGGCTGCAGTTACTGTCTCTGACTTCAGATGAGGTGGGATCAGGCTTTGAGGACCTTTAGGCAATGCTGACCTTTTCAGATGGTGAATCAGTGAAAAACAGGAGTGGAAGCTATGTTCAGAGGTCATCTGGTCCTTCCCGCTCAAAGTCCCATTGACGTCAATACACAAAGTTGAGTATGTGAATAAATCTCTGGCGGACTCACTGACAAAGGCGTGTATTTGGGGGTTTTAACTGGCATATCATTGCAAAGCCTAAAAACGTCACACTATTAAAAGACAAAAGATTATAATCTGCATTGTGCGGAGGGGCTGCATGCCAAGCTACCATGCAGATATTTGAAATCCCAGCCATAACATGCAGCTCTTTAAAATGATCAGAAAAACTGTTGGGAATTTTTGTGCCATGGCTGCTCTTTGAACTGTGCTGCTTGTTAGCTACATGGTGAGATAATATTATGAGCTATGAGTCTAAACCACAAAAATCATTTTTCTAAGACATCTACATAGGGATGTCAGGAAAGTAAGAAAGTTCGGAGTCTCCATGCCTAGATTTATAGTCACTTTCAATTTAGCATTCTTTGTAGTGGAAGCCAAGGCTATGGGTCTTTTAGTGGAAAATATGTGTATATATATTTACATAATGTCCTTTTGTTAATGTGAAATAAAAACCCACTGTATCTTTTCAGGTTCCTTCACATTGGCATTGGACTGTCTGAACCTGGCTGTCAGCTCTGAGTATAGAGTAAAACATTTACGTAGAAAGTGACATTCAACTTTGAGTAGAAAATGTAATGTTTTAAAAATGACTGTAGAATCCATGCCAGCTCCTTTTATAAGTTAATGGGAGGAACATTGTGCCTTTGCAGAGAATTCCCCATATATTAGACATTAAGATTGACAGTGCACTCAGACGATGTTCCCACTATGCAGTGGGGAAAGTTTTCCCTCTTGTGCGGGTAGCTTTTTCTATAGTAAGCACAATCTCCAAAAAACTTTTCAAACCTGCCAGTTTTTGGGTTTTCCCATCTGTTGTTCATCAGGGTTAGTCATAAGTTCTTGCTAGTAAGGGTATGTGTAAATCAAATGCCATTGATTGCAGGGGCTCTATTATTATGCATTAAGGTCTGATGAAAGAGTCAAAGGATTACTGGAATTTTAAAAAAATATTTAAACAAAATGTTTGTTTTTAAAGATAATAAAAGTTATTCTCATCTGAGAAATACACTTATCATTCTTGTTGCTGACAATGTATTTAAGTACACTGAATACAGGCTTTATGGTGTCAGTGGCAGAAATGGTACGGCAAACCAGTGAGGTTGCTAGCGTAGCATGGCATGGAAGATGTAGTGGGCCCTGCCTGCCTGCTGTGCTTTTTGAAGGGGAAACAGTGTTTTTCTAAAACTCAGTTGCTCAGAAAGGTCACTGACCTAAGCCTGCTCCTGACCAGAAGGGACCGAAAGTCATTCCTACCTGGTGGGAGCTGTGGTGCAGATAGCCACAGCTCACGTGCCAACAGATAACTTGACTTCATTGCACACGCATAGCTTAGCAAAGACCTAACACTGAAAGTGTGCAAAAAGCTCCCTCTTTGCTTGCACTGAAGGGATGAAGGGGCTCACCTGGCTGAGTTGAGGAGAGCAGGGCAGAGCTGGTGGCTCTGGTCTGGGGACAGTTCATCCTTGGGCCAGAAGAGCAGGAACTGGAAGTGTGTGCACCTGCACTCCATGATCACAACACCCTCGCTCCCTTTCTGTATTTACATCTTGCATTCATTTATGGCTTTGTCTTACAGATGATGGTAAGTTTTGGGGTGGGAAATGCTTTCTCCTGTGCATGCAAAGGATTTCAAACCAGGTGGGAGACACCAAGTCTTTCCTCACTGCCACAGGAGGGCTGAGGAGCTTGCCTGGAGGCAGTGTGGAGAGGCTCTTGCTGTTCTTGGCTTTGCTCTGTGTCCACTGTGGACAGGCAATGTGTGCTGTAGGCAGTTGATATAGTTTGGGAGCATTATGCTTGCTGTTCAAGCCATTTCATGTGCTGGGCAGTGGTGTCCTTGCAGTGGAAGGAGAGTCTGTCAGAGGTTGTAGAAAGTAAGTGAACTAGCTGGTTACATCCCATCTCAGCCAGAAGAGCTGGAAATAGGTCTTCATAACTTTTCTGCCACCTTCTTGCTCTTCCTGTGGCACTTTTCCTCCCTTACACTGTGTCCTTTCCTGCTGTGCTCTCTCATTCCTCTCTACTGTACTCTCTGCCTTTCCTCAGCTTTTTATTTCTTTTCCTGATCTTTCTTTCCTCCCCACTCCCTGGCACTCAGAGCATCCCTGGGGAGCTCTGCAGCACCTGGCATTCTCATTACATCCAACAGAGTGGTAAAAAGCTGTGAACTGCCCAGTTTCTGTTTGCAATGTCAAATCTTTGTGACTGATGGCTTTTGCTTTTCCAATCACTATCAGAATTGAGCTGGTCTGTGGAGGCCAGAAGCACATGCTGCATGTTTCATTTTTTTTTTCTTGTTGACTTTCTGGCTTTATTTTAGCAAGGTACCAAGACAGCTTTTCTCTAGCACACCTGCCAAGATGACACATTCTTGCAATGGGTTTGGAAGGGAGACTGGGATATCCCCATTATTTTTTACCCTTTAGACAAAAATACTGTCTGTAGAGAGAAGCAGTAAAGGCATTACTGCAGTACATGCTTCTCATGCTGTGGTCCCTCCGTAAGAGAAATATGCCTTTTCCTAGAGACAGACTTGTAACAAAGAACTTAATGTTCCTCTTCTCACATCATAGGTAAAGGACATTGGGAAAGAAAAGCCAAGAAGAGAGGCTTTTTGGATAGGAAAGCTATGATTGGTATGCTACAGGTTTAGTGCCCCTAGGAAGGCTAGAAATAGACTCTTTGGATACAATCAACGACATAAGCAAGCAGGATCTGTATTTTGGACTAGTGCTGCATGCTCAGGCAGTGCAAGCAGTTGCACCAATGAGACACGAAATCAAAGCGTCACATCCCTGAAGGGGACTGCAGAATGGCACTTCACCCACCAAAACAAAAGACCATAATTTGTGGGATGTTTTTCAGTGAATTGCAAAATACAGCTGTGAGATAGGTGAGAACATTGGATAGTTTTGGGTGGCGGGGGGGAAACACTGCTGGAAATGTCAAAACTGTTCAATACAGCAATTTTGAAGTAAAAAATTTTGATTTTTCTCAGTCTGGAATCATAAAGGTGTTTTGGTACCATTCAGAAGGTGTCAGACCAGACCAACCCTTTGTCCTTGGGTGATGCCCAGCCACCAAGGGCACCTGGGAGGGTGGTGGTGGCAGCTGCACGGTGGCCCTGCCATCCAGCAGCCCGCGGCCTGCAGCCACACCGCACCTGGGGCGGCTGGCAGGGGAAGGCTTAAAACTGCACTATCTGCTGCACACACCCTCCTCCACAGGATGGCTCACAGGCCCAGAGACCACAGCTACCCATAACCCTCCCCAGCGAGCTGAAGGATGCCCTGGGTCAGCCCTTCAGTAAGGCCCACAGAGACCATTGGGCTCCTGGAGATTTAGAGGCGATGCTCCTCTGCTGGAGTACTGCTCTTCTGCCAGCACGCCAGCCTCAAGGAGAAGCAGGCAGCTACCCAAACCAGCAGACCTGAAGAGCCAGCTGGTGATCTGGGCTTCTCCCTGGTCCATGGTCTTAGTGCAATCAATATATTTTGTTCCAGATATAAAATACCTGGGACCAATCCTGTCCTTCTTACACTGTGGTGATTGCATCGTTACTGCCAATTACACTTTGCAATTACTCATGGATTTTAATCTTATTGTTTATGAACTGCAACTAATTAATCCTCTCATTCCTCTCAGTTCAACAGACACTATTGAGAATCGTCTGCATTTTTGTTTCAGATGAAGGACCACAGCAGAGATTTCAGGAGACTTGTCAGTGTAATTAGAGGAGTCAAGGTGCTGGAAATTGGTCTCCCATCACTTGGAATCTGGGAACAGCTCTGGCTACGCATCTGTTATTTGGAGGAGTCACACCGTAAAATTAATAGCTGTGAGCTGAAACGATGATGAGTCTTGTTGTCTTTTGTTTGATGTGTCTCACTTTCTGAAGAGGGTCAGGGCCAACCTATTCCATTGACAGAGAGACACTGGCAGACACTGTCTGCCAGTCAGTTGTTGAGATTTAGTTCAGAGAGACTGGCAGAAGTCGTCCTGAGTGCTGAAACATTTTCCTTTTCAATTATCTTATTTCTCTGCTATGACACTCTGCTTCCTATCAGCCTTCATGCCGAGACAAGGCTGTTGCTGAATGCTGATTACCTGCTGTTCAGAGAAAATGATGCTTTCTCTACAGGCAATTTTTCTAATTCTACATGCATGAACACAGACAGCTTCTCTATGGACTGTGGTCACAGTCTGTGTACTCTCTGATGTACAGAAGTGTACAACAGAAATTACTGTGCTGTTTTAAAATACTAGCTACGTCAGCAGCTTAAAAATGCTTTGCTTTTCATTCACTGTCCAGTCCATGGTTCCCTCACTGCAGTTCACCACAGTTGGGTTTTAAACAGCTTTTTATGCCAGGTCAACTCCAAATGGCCCCAAACCTGGGGAGGGGGTTCCTTCAATATGCCCTGGCTGCATCTCCAGTAGAGAGGCAGAGCCAGAAGGCTGGAAGACTAAAAAAAACATTTAAATATTGTTGCAGGGAAAGTTTGGTCCAGGCCCAAGGTATTGGGAAGCATTCTGCACAGCTTGATGTAGGTGACATATCTCAGCTGATTTCTCCTCCCAAAATACTTTATTCTTTCCAGTTTTTACCTGTGTTGGATTAAGTTCCACTCCTGATTGCAAGTGGATTTTCAC
This sequence comes from Pelecanus crispus, assembly GCF_030463565.1. NCBI lineage: Eukaryota > Metazoa > Chordata > Aves > Pelecaniformes > Pelecanidae > Pelecanus > Pelecanus crispus. The sequence goes on along the minus strand of NC_134644.1, from coordinate 126,342,625 downwards.
CCTTCATTTTTTTCCTACAAAATCCATAGTCCTGAGTCAGGATATCTGTGGTAGTGAAATTCAACAACAGTTTTGTCATGCAGTTTTTTTCAGTTTTCTTAAAGCAGTGACATTGCAACATCTGCTCTGGATGTGGATTTTTTGGGTGAATTTCACACGCCTTGCCAGCTGGCCACTTTGCGAGGCAGAGGGAATCCTGCAGCAGCTTTATGCTCCCACAGTGCCCACACCAGAGCGCTGCCTGCTCAGCAGATCAAAATAAACAGCACTCCCAGGTAAACCCAATTTGACCAGGCCAATGAAACCAAGGTGTTAACCAAACCATAGGGCAGAGTGATTTCGCAGAAGACACACCATTAGCTCCTATTTTCTTTTCAGTCTGGTCCCTGCCCAGCCCAGCTGAATGGGAACTGGTTTTGTTCTGCTTCTTTCAATTATGAGCTCCCTACCTACATGTGTGGTCTTGCTTGTCACCTAATTTTAAAAAGCTGTATAGACTATGACATATGAGAGCAGTGATAACTGGTTAGAAAGATGACGCAAAATGTAGAGCTGCTGAGTGATCTATGTAATATATTAAAAGCCACAACAAGACTGAAAATAATAGCAAAAACAGTTTAGTTATGTATTCACTATTTAGCTAGTCTTAAAAAACAAAAGGTGGAAGAACATGTTTTTCCCCAGGGAATTCCTCTGGAAATATGACTGACTATTCAGTGTTTGCGAGAGAGGTGAAGACAATGTCTTTTCTTCTGGCATGCATGGAGGATTTAAAACCTCCATCCTGTTAGGTGGGCTCTCATGTATAAAGAAGGAATATTGAGATCTGCAAGGAGATCAACAGAAATTTTGTCTTGGCAAGGACTGCAGGCTGAGACACGTTCCTGAACTGGTTACCTCTGTGTGGAGTGACTATTTCAGGCTGCTATGTTAAATAAGCATGGATTTGATGTGCAGTTCTGAGGTATGTGAATTAATGTTTTGTATGGGGTGACTTAATTTACTCTGGAGATTTTGAAGGTTATTATAGGCCCATTGGAGATTAAATCACCCACATAGTTCAAACCTCTGCAGGACCGTATTTTCCACATCATTCTGCCTATCACAAATTCTAATTGAGGGTTATACTGCAGGGAATCCAAAGAGGCTGAATTGTAAGTCATTAGCAATGTTAATTATTTTTGTTTCCACTAGACTGCAAAGGATATGCTGATGTTTTAGAAGCAAAGAAAGAGAAGGGACACTTTCCTCCATTCTGCTGTACTGTCTTTAGGCCATTGTAATTCCCCTGGCAGTAAAGCAGGGTGGAAGAGAGGGCTCAGAGGTGTGCATTTTCACCCATCCATCACGATCCTTTAGTCCAGTACACAGGAATGGTGCAAGGCTCCAGCATCAGGATCTGCTTAGCGCAGGAAGGGAGGGCTGCCTTTTTGTCCCTCTGACTGTGCTGATCCTCCTTAGTTTGGACAGAGCCTGGAGCATCTTGGCAGCTTGTCTGAATTATGTTGGCTGGCTCTGCCCCTTGCAGGACTCCTGGCCACTTGAAGATAGACTTGACTTGGCCAACATTTAAAGCAACAAAATTATTTTGAAAACATTATGTCAAAAATTTAATATCTTCAGTCATGCTTTTTATTGAAATATGAAAATTAAAAAACTGGAAGTTTTCAGTTTCTAGTTGCCTGTAATAAAACTCTAAGTATTTTCTAACACAGACATTTTAACAAAAAACTTTGTACATACGATTGCCAACAGAAGAAAACATAATTTACAAAATTTTAAGGTTTTTAGAAGTTAGGAAATTTTTCCTTTGACATTTTAAGCAGCTTTACAGAGGAAATTGCATAAATGGACTCTGGAGACTTTCTCTTCTGTGACAGCAGGTTCCCAAGAGCCTGATGCCAGAGAGGAACTGCAGTAATTCCATATACAGGAATGCATGATGCAGGACAAAAAAATTCTCCAGTAATTTCTGCAGCATGGAAGTGGATTTACACCAGGTGGGCTATTACTCTAGGTAGGATAGCTGAAGCCCAGCTATTCTAAAAAAACCCGTTTACATAAGTCTCTCCTTAGGAAAGCTGGTGTTCGCCTTCTGCCACTGCAGTGTGCCCTGAAGTAATAGGTTTTAATTGTCTTTGGAGCAAATAAAACCAATGACAATTATCTACAACAAACATCATTCACAAAATGCTTTGTAATTATGCTGAATTTTACTACCAGATACTAAATTAGTATAATAATAAAAATACAGTTTAAAGTTCTTACTGAAGAATTCACTGTCTGTGTGAAATTGTTCACAGAACATACATATCTGCATCTTCTGGGAAAACTTAACAGAGGGAGATGGAATAGAAACATACACAACCTGAGGTGACGTAGTAGGATGCTGCATACACTGCAAAAGGTGGAGTACCTAAGTTTGCTGAAACTGCAGCTGTTGAACCACTTCTGTGGCATGGACAATGTGTAACTCCACTCTTACTTCTTTGTAACCTTAATTTGGAAACCATTTGTGCTAGGTGACTTTGATCTCTCTTAAGCCCTGCACTGAAGATTATCACTTGCAAGTCATGGGGTGGTTTTATTAATACAAAATTCAGCTTTGCTGGTATAAAAATGTCTGCCTCAGCAACACTTTGTGTACTGATACCACTCTAGAAGGAAATTGCCCTTAGCACAGATACAGCCTCTGGCTTGAGGTCCAGTGAGTACAGCTCTGCTACTATTCAGTGGCAGCCTTGGGAGTGCAAAGGATCACAATATGCTCTCAGATCCACCTGACAACTGTCCATATTTCTTTGATGGTTACAGAAACACCCTTGCAGAGCTTGCAGGCAGCCAGGCTGAGCAGTTCTGGGAGCATCCAGGCTGTCTAGTACCCCACTACTGCTGCATCCTAATATAAGAGCAAATTCTCCAATGTGCAGCATTTTGCATGCTCTGTGAGACAACATGCATCCAGGTTTCCCCTATGCCTTGCTCAAAAAGCAATATGGGCATTTTTACAAGGGCATGTAGTGACAGGACAAAGGGTAATGTCTTTAAACTGAAAGAGGGTAGATTTAGATTAGCTATAAGGAAGAAATTCTTCATTATGAGGCTGGTGAGGCACTGGAACAGGTTACCTAGAGAAGCTGTTGATGCCCCATCCCTGGAAGTGTTCAAGGCCAGGTTGGATGTGGCTTTGAGCAACCTAGTCTAGTGGAAGGTGTCCCTGCCCATGGCAGGGGAGTTGGAACTAGATGGTCTTTAAGGTGTCTTCCAACCCAAACCATTCTATGACTCTATTGCCGGGGCACTAAGCTCTTTACAAAGCAGACTTTTCTCAATACCCTGTTAAATGTGGAAGTTAGAAGCTAACAGATGTCCAAACTGCTTTGTATGTTTAAGATATTGAACACTGGATGTTCTCGTGTAGTGAAAAAGAACCTCTTCAGACACTGGTTTTTCACCGTGAGCTAAATATGAATCTAGGCTAGAACACTGGGTGAAGGTTGGAGAGGACAATTGCATGCAGCTCCCCTAGTTCTCTCACAGGATAAATCCCTCATTCCTGTAAGAGGGTCAGGAGGAAAATAATGGGGCAGTGTGCTAGCCTTTGAGATGCCTCTACACACACACCGGAAATGAGAAGAAACTGGAATTAAAGGCATGGTACAACTGGATCACAGAGGGGTGGTACAATCAATCTGCAGGACTAGATTATTGGCATAAAAAGGTGATGCTCTTTGGGCAAGGAATGTCAGAAAAATAGGGGAGGAAAGTTGTGCTTGCTCTGTGTCAAGGTGGAAAATACCTGCTTTGTATCTCAGAAAGAAAAGACTTGTTGAAAGGCATTGAATGAAGGTAAATGGAAAATGAACATGTATGAGACTGTGGTAATAAGAACATGTATGAGACTTGTGGCTACAAATCACTTATTTGGGAAGAAATGGATGATGTTTGATTTGGTTTGAACTCACAAACTCACAGCACTAAGTGAATTAAAGACTTGGACTAGTTGAATAACTACTGGGAGATAAGAAGAGACAGGCAGACTTATTAAAAAAATGTAATAGAACACAGTTTTCAGAACAAACTGGACATAAAGTCCTGTTCAAATTATGGAGGATATTGTATGAGGTTGAGCTATTTTCTATGTGGCCTCAACTAATAAGCAGGAATTGATTAAAATACCAGAGTGGAAGGAAGTGTAAGTTAAAGATAACGGATTTTTTTTTTTTAACAAAATTTGACACAGGAATGGTAATAGAACAAGAATGGATTTCAAAAGAGCAACACATCCCTGAAGCCAGAAAGGAGGGAATTTTGGGGATAAATCTGAACCTGGCAGACCTGAAAATCAAAAAGATATTATTTCAGAAGTGAAAATGAGCTGTGTTTATGAAGCAGTAATTCAAGAATGTAAAGAAAGTGGAGGTGCACAGTAGACCTCAGATAGTAAGAGCTAAACAAATAGAAAAGATTCTGTCAGAATTCAAAGAGAAACAAAGGAAGTGGTGGTCCTTAGCAAAAAGAAAAGAACAGATAAGAGGGGAAGCAAAGAATATTGAACAACTCAGTTATTTCTTTGCTTCAGTCTTCGCAAAAATTTAACGCAATCAGATACTTTTAACTAAACGGTTATAGAAAGGAGATATGGTCACAAGAGGCTGAAGAGCAGAATCAAACACATTTAGCTAATGTAGATGTGTTACAGATTATTGGCAAAGCAATATTAAAAAGCATCTTATAAGGGAACTAAAAGAAGCAGCCAATATATTTTGTACACTGCTAGCATTTATCTGGAGAATTCATAAAGGACAGGGAGGGTCTTGGAAGACTGGAAAAAGATCAACATTCTGCATTTTTAAAAGGCAGAAGGTCCTTAGCTTTCTGGTTTTTTAGGCAGCTGAACTTTGATCACTGGAAAGATTCTGCTCAAGTTATTAAGCTTGATTTGCAAGATGATAAAATGGGTTTATTGAGAACAGAACATAATAAAACAGTCTAATTTCCTGACAAGGTGTCTGGCCTGGCAAATTAGAAAAATGTGACTGAGGGACTCTGACTTGACTTAGTAGAGTTTTTGGCGGTGTCTTCCATGACATTCTTAAAAGGAGGGATTCATAAAAGCAGCAATATATATAAACAAGATGATAGTCACCAAAACTTACAATCACTGTATGGAAGAATATAGTTCTCAAAGAGAAATGGTGAATTTATGTCAAACTGGGAAGGTATTTCAACTACAGAAAGACCTGTGAAATATTTTGACTTTTTGAGTATTTGCATACCCAGGCTGTACACCAGTTACAGATGACATGCTGTTGGGACAGCTATCAGCCCTGTGGACATGTTAACTGAGTTTGTGACTCCTCTGAAGTCTGAAAAAAGAGTAAATTGGTATCATACCACCAGTAGGAGATGTTCTTCCCCAGTTAAATTGTCTCATTACCTTTATAAAATATGTGCATTACAGTTGTGAAACATCACAGTTAAATCTAGAGACTACTGATTAATTTCTATAGTCAAACTTGCACTTTTTTTCCACCAGAGAATGAAATACATGTTCTTCGATATCCACTAAAACTTACTTTATCCAAAAGGTCAGTGGCCATGAATAAAGTCTCCAGTCCAGGATATTTGCATATCATTCAATCTGGACTGAGTTTTGTCCTAATTGTTTTTCACTTTTTTCCTAATGCTCAGTGTTCCCTTACAGCATGATTTTAATGGACTGCTCTTCAAATGAAAAGCTATTTCCTATGGGTTTTCTGATGTTTTTTATTCAACCACTTTACATTTAAATATATTATTGAGACCATGAAAACAGCCAATCTACCTCTTTAGCATTCTGCTAGGTAGTTTGAAACAGCTCGTAGCTTGATACTTAACATTAATATGTAGGAGGCCTACAGATGGCTTATTCAAGAACAAATATTCATATCAGAGATGAAAATGAAAGATGGAGCAAGTAGGATGTTAATTTCCCTTCATGGTAGTTTTCCAGAATGCATTCCCAATAACTGTGTAATTCTCAGTGAAATAAAATTGCTTATTTTTCCTGGAGTTTGGGACTAGAAAATTATCAGGGCTTCAAGGCAGTTCAAATGGTTGGTTAACCTGGAAATAAAAAATCAGAAAGCTTCCAGTCTCTCAGCAATTCAGTACCCTGCCAAGAACGTTGGCAGGAAAGAAGGTGGAGAACGAAAGATGTCTTGAAAACACTTTTCACTGGTAACCTGCCTGACTTTTAACCTTGAAATTAATCAAAGTCAACAGCCCTTCATAAGGTACTTTGATTTAAAAAATATACAGCTATAGAATATGTAATTGGAATTTTTCAAAAGAGCAGTAGCTGGCAAGGAACATAGGAAGTCTTCTCATTGCCATTGTGTTCATTGCACTATGCCTTTGTCTGAGACTTCTGATGTACAAGCTGAAGTGAATAGAGAATCAGTTCATCTTAAAGTCTCATTGCCCTTTTCCAGGGGTGAGATCATCTAGGGCTCAGACTCTACTAGAAGCATAATAAGCAGATACAGTACACAGTTCAAAAAATCAGGTGTAAAAGTGAGCCTTCCACAGGCAAGGGAATTATTAAACTAAATGTAGGTGCATTTTTTTTCTTTCTCATGTCCCATATGAATTTTAGAGAATTTGTTAAAAATGGGTGGTTGGGTACTGCTTAGCTCTTCTTCTATACCAGAACTTTTAATGTCAGAAGAATAGCGTAACCTACCATAGTACCGCAGTGGCTGGTGTAAGGAAATAGGATAGAGTAAATTCTCTGGGGCAAGGCAGACTTTATTTTATATGTACTGCGCATGGATCAACAAAGTCAAAACATCTGAGTGCTGAAGAGGAAAGGAATTGTTCAGGTTGATTCAAGGCGGTGCATTTTACGTGAAAAGAGATTTTACTAAGCTTACCTGAAACACTCCTAACAGTGAGGCTGAGTGACTTAGCAGAAATACATTTGAGGAAAACAGGCAGTTCTTTGGATGTATATTTCCTAACTAATTGGAATGAGCAAATGAGCTGGAGGATTAGGTGTGGAAAGCTTGGCTAGGTAGGATTTTACTCAACTATAGCAAGCTAAAAAAGACAAGAAAAGTGTAACCAACTCTCTTTTCCCTCCCTCTCATCTTAGATTTTTTATGAGGCTGAGGGGTTAGTGCCAGGCCAGTTTGGCACACTACACCTTCCCAAACTCCAGTTTCTCTGATCCAACAGATTAAAATGATGGTGGTGTTTTGGGTGAAAGCTTATTTTCCTCCTGTTTTTTTCCTTTCTCTTTTTCCATCCGATTCCTTAAGAGATTAAAAAAAGTCAAACCACCCCTTAAGATCTATTCTGTGTAATAGATTCTGTATGTTAGCTGAGGTTTAAAATAAAATCTCTACAATAGGATTTGCCAAGCTTGCACAAACTCACCTTTGCATTTATGTATAGCACCTTCCAGTTTTAAAATGTGACCATATGACTAAACTGAACAGGACCAAGGATGGCCAATAATCTCACAGTCTTTACCATTTCCTCACAAACTCCACTTTTCTTATTAGATTTAAGGTAGAAACTTCCAAGGCTGTTTTCCCCATCATTCTTTGATGACTGTGCTGCTAGTTTTGCCCCAGAATAAACATATTCCTGGCTTGAAATAACTGGCCTCTTTCCTTAATGTCCATAAGTGACAACTGTATTTGTCAATCAGGGCAAATGACTTCTGTCAGCACCCAAACACTGCTGTATTTTTATGGCTCTGTCACTTCACTGTATTTTACAATGTATGCTCTCTACAAAAATTACCTCAGTTTTCTTGCATTTAAACATTCCTTAGTGGATACTGGTAGTGTAACATTTGGACAACAGTCTCAAGTTTGACAATATATCAAATGCTATTCTTTTAATGAATAACTTTAAAATCTACCTAGCTACAGAGACAAATCTACAGGAAGTTATACATTCACAGGCAGGTCTTGTGATGGAGTACACGTGCCTGGGAGCAAGGGACATACTCTTTGATTTTTCTGCCATGGCATTTATCGTCCCATGTATCATACTGAGTGGCAGTAAGTTCTCAGAGTTAAAGCAAAACCCTGCCATCCATTCCTCACTTGTCAGTGCTGTCTGTCATTCACACTGAAGACAAACAAGGTCATTGTTGTCTCTTTAAAATTTGAAATGACTCAAAAATGTTCAAAAGAATTTGCAGGTCAGAGTCTGCTGAGGAATCACTTGGGAGACATCAGTCTCTAATCTTGATACAAGGCTTCACAGAGCCTCTGGAATATGTAATAGTAATATGAAAGAATATGTTTGTATTCGCAAAATGGAGTAATTAGGACTGATTTCCCCAGTGCCCTGTAGCCTATAAACACGGTAACACACTTTGCATAGTCAAATTCATAAAGATTCAAGTCTGAGAGTTGCTTCTGGAGACAGGGACATTGGCTATCATAACAACAATCCCCCCGAGGGCCTTGGAGGCTTCTCTAGGCTGAGGGAAATGAGCAGTGAGAAGAAGGGTTACTGGCACAGACAAATGAGGTGTTGGTGTCTGAGACAGGATGGGGATGTCCTTTCACAAAACAGGAACCAAACATCTCAGTCAGTCTTTTGGATGTTTAATGTATCACAAGAAGTGTGGTAATAAGGTATTTTCCTTACAGTACTAGCAGCAGGTTAAGGGCTCTGATGTAATGAGCACTGTCAGATTTCACTGTGCTGCTCTGAGATGTTATTCTCCCTATGTGGAGGGAACTTCTGGCAAAGGTGTGGGGAAGGTGCACTGAAATGAGCTCCAGCGGGAAGTCTTGGACAAACCTACTGAAGTCAGTGATTATGGCAAGCACTGTTTCAGCCTCAGCAGAAGAAATACCTAAGGTCCTTTTGCCTTAAAACCCTGGCTGCATCTCTGAGCAACGGCTAGCAGCTTGGCCCAATCTGGCTACTTAGCTTGGGGAATATTTAGGCAACTGCAGTTGTATTAAATTCTCAAGTGTTTCCTTCCCGCTAGTTTTACATTCAAATGGTGCTACTTTTGTAGATAACATTGGCAAGAAGGGAAGAACATCACTTAAGAATGGCACTTCTGGTTGCTATTTTGGGTCAGGGAACATGAGAAAATTGCATCTCTGTAGGCCTGGTTCATCTGCCTCAAGCTTGAGTGGGGTCAGCAATGGACTCTAGCTGCCTAATCCACGCACTGGTCTGCTGAGGATGGAAATCTGCATGTCAGCTTTACAAAGGGATGTTTTGTCAAAGAAATCTGAACAGTGAAGTCCTGAGCCCAGACTTCCTTTTCCTTTCTTTAGAAGGATTTTAGTCACCTTGACCAACAGGTGCAGTGATGTAGTAATAATACAATAAATAGGAAAATAATGTAGGAACCCTGACTGGAACAGACATAAGCTTTTGTGTATGTGAGCAAATATGTATTTCTGAGAATGAAGATGCATGTAGGTGTTCAGATACCTGAAAGCATGCTGGAAATGCTTTCCTGGCTCTTGCATGTATTCACTGGTGGGTCTGTGCATTTACATTTGAAATATCATCAGGAGATTTTAATTCTGGTATTCTTAAAGTGAAATTAATTTATTGATTTGGAACAGCAGTGAGGAGAAGAAGGAAAAAGATGTGAGAGAGAAGACACACAGGAAGAATGTGTTGTTCGGTCCACATCTTCATGTACTGATGTGAGGTACCGCTCGTCTGATGCTGAGTTTGATGATCTGAAGCTGAAGAGTGGATGAAGTATTTGAGATCTGTGCATATCTGCTATGTGTGACATAGCTGTTTTGTGATTATGTCACCATATCACGCCAGTAAGCCAATTTTTGTGATGCGTTGATGTTAATAATCATGCCTGCCAGCACCAACATACTGTGACTAAGCCTCCAACCAAACTCCTAGAGCAAGCACCCATGCATGTAATAACTTCCTACAACATCAGTCATCCTGAAACAAAGAGTCTATCCAACAGTCATTCAAGTGGAAGCTGGCAGAGATGATAGGCTGAGATACACTCTTCAAATTTGCAGAGACACAACTGCAGTCTTAGTTTCAGTTAAAGGTGACAAAATGATCCATAATGCTCTGAGCTAACCAAAAGTGTTTGTGCAAAAGCACACTTAAAGCAAATCAACCTAGTCCAGCCAGAATGTCCCAATGTTGCTACTGTACAGTGTCTGTAATTACACAGAGCTCCTAGTGACCTATGCTTGATCCACAGAAAATCTTGGGAGACATTTCTCTGGGAGATACTGTGCTATCTTAAGCAGCAAACCTACCTGGCACATTCATCAAATGCTATAGTGATTGGTTCAGAAAGGGGGGAGCTGTAGGAATGATGCTGCCTCATTTCATTTTACTACATGAAATTCAGGTCAGAAAAAATAGTGGTTTTTTTCCACACCAGTGCCTGTTCACTTCCACAGATTCATAGAAAATGGTAGCTACAAAAGCCAACAGTCTGGTACTTCTTCCTTCCTTCATTCCTCAGAGTTTGATTCCACCTTGAATAATACAAAAGCTTTAGGAAACTAGCACGTCTTGATGTACAAAGTCTTGGAGTGCCAGAAACTCTATCAAGAATGCCAGAGCACAGTAGGGAAGTATTTCCACTGAATTAAATTAATTGGAAATAAAATGTATGATTAGAATCATAACTAACACACTCTGATAATCTCAAGAAAAGCCTACAGTAGTGATAAGATTAAAGAGGTGACGGGAAAATCAAGTGACACAATTTGTTGCTACTGAAGTTTTAAAATTAGATGGAATCTAATTAGTCCTTCATTGAATGAAAGGTGATGAATTACATATTCTGCTTAATTGCTTGTATTAGGGACAATTACAAGTCAGGAGGGATGTTATCTGCTTTGTCCTGCAGCAATGATAACCTTTTTCTTAAGCAATAACAAAAACTAACTAGTCTCTTTGGTAATCAGTAACTTGTTTTGTAATGTTGTCAAGGTATTCTTGGCACATCAGTTTTAGTATTTTATAATGTGTTGACCTTTCTCTTCAAGGAAGATGAACTCTCATTTTTTCTTCTCATTTATAACAACATGTTTTAGAACATACAGTACTTGCAAGGTGTTCGACAGGGGACCAACTTTTTCTTCTGTGCTCGTTTGGTCCTTACCTAAAGTGGGGGGGGAATCCAGCTGCTACAGAAATACAGGTCCATAGTGATAATGGATTTTTTATTTTTTCCAGTGTTATGAAGATTCATGGTAGAACCTTTTAAACTGAGGCAGTGTTACAGGAGGTGAGTGTCTGCGCTCTGTTCCAGCAGCCTAGACTAACTCCCTGCTACTGCTGCTCAGCTGGTAAAACTAGTTATTACTGTGCTCTGTCCCAGTGAGTGCCACCGGATTAAATATTTCCTGGAAACTCATAGTATCCTTACAGCTTTGCTGACCTGAGAGACTGCAAGCTGGTATGAGCCTGCTCTGCCTGCAGAGTGCACCACAAGGATGCAAGCCAGCTCTAATCTATAATGTAAGTGGCCATGACACCCTGGTATTGATTCTAAGCTGCTAACTCCATGCAAGGCTTATAATATAAAGTTGGGTGTTGTACTACTACCATGGGTTTGTTCATCCTAGAGAAAAGAAGACTATGGAGATGTGGTTTTAAGTGCAGTCTCCAGTGAACTAAGGAGGGGTTATAGTGACGACAGACTCTTCTTAGAAGTATAAAATGAAAGAACAAGGGGCAATGAGCACACATTGCAGCAAGGTGCAAGGGAAATTCCAGTTGGACATAAGAAAAAAAAATTCTTCACCATTAAAGCGGTTCAGCACTGCAAGAGTTGAACAGAAGGTCCTTGGAATCTCCACCCTTGGAGACTTTCTAAGCTAGACTGGACAAGGTGTGAGCAACCTGCTCACAGGTTGGCCCTGTTTGAAACAGGAGTTTGGACTAAAGGACATCACAGGTCTCTTCCAATCTCAACAGCTCAGTGGGAAGGGGGCACATCCTACAGATCCTGATGTTATACATATTCCTTCTTCCTCTGTCTCCTTCTGATGCACTGATTTTTACATAAAAATACATTTTTCATCATTGCAGGATTTAATTTAGAAATTGTTTTGTAATGGTAACTTACTTCTTAAGGGTTGTAACAGTATGAGTGCAAAATACCCTAATCCTAGGGTCCCTACTCCTCAGGGAAACAAATTTGGGAGGAAAAAAATGTTCTTGACCCTCCTGTCATGCCACAGAATTTTGAGCTGGACAGCAAAATAATAAATGGGGTTGCTCTGGTGCATATAGAGCATAGAAGAAGGATGGCTGAAGCTGGTAAAAGAATAATTCTCTTTCAGCTCATCCAAGGAGAGACCTGTTTCATAGCAGACCTTCCTCTTCTCACAATGCTAACTGTTGTTCTGGCATTAGGCTCCCTTTGAAAACATGTAACTGTTTTTTCTGGGTACAATCTAGATGAGTCTGGGAGGTTCTTCTCTTTCCCTGGTAAGACTCAATGTTTCTTTCCTCTTATTCTGTGTGTTACATAGTGCCAGTCTGCAGAGCATCTTATCTTCTGTGTTCTGGTATTTAATCTGCCTTAAGATTCCAAAAGCAGGAGGGAAATGACTGGTAACATGAACTGGAAGACTGTCATTGTCTTTGTAGACCTGAAAGACAATAGTTATGAAAGGGTGAAGACATCAGAGATGTTGCTTTGCTTTATCCAGGGTGTTCCAGACAATGGTGCTCATCTTAAAAGATGTCTGAACCAGCCTTCACAGGATATTCTGTTTTTAAAGAAAAAGCATCCATAACTTAACTTTTAAAATAACTCTGGGTTGCATGTCATATAATTCCAGAGCTAGTGACAAATCATCTTGTAAATGCAGAGCAAACAAGCTGCACAAAGGAGGCAACTAAAGTAATGTTTTTGAGAAGTATTATATTAGCACTAAGAAGAGTCTGAGGATTTTTTTTGTTTATATTTTTGCTAGTTTTTTATTTTTCTTGATGGCTTCAACATTGGAAATGAAAACATTATGAACTGTTTCTATTATCCTGTGAGCCTTTATGTGCACTTTTTATACATACAACAGCAGTTGACTGCAGTGAAGACAGAGGCCCACTCCCTACCCTGTGAAAGAGATGCAGAAACCTATTGATGTGGTGTTGATATTGAAACCCCCTCACCTTTCCCAACACAGGTCAGAAAATGAAGGACTTCAGGGGGAAAAACAAGTCGTCTTTTATTTGAAGCTGATCAAGGTCAGAGAGAGGTATGTGGCTGAAAATCTCTGACAGTCTGGGACTTTGTATCAAAACAATTGTCTGTAAGTAAAATGGTGACAATAATTTTCTGACTTACAAAAATACAATGAAATTGAATACATTTATAATCATGTTCTTTCATTATTTTGGGATGAGGGACAGAAATCTATCAATCAAAAATAACGCAGTCTTAATTTACATTGGCTAATGCATGCTGATATACATGGAGCAAAATTATGCATGTATAGGCATGTCCCCAAGGGAAGAAATGTAAACAGGGACAGCCAAGTATAATGGGGGCTGCTTTTTTACTTGCCAAATTAATATTTAGCTGTTAGAAGACATTAGTCTTATCTGGAGCCAGTGAAATTAATGGCAAGACTTCAGTTGACTTCAGATGGTTTTGGATGCAGACCTGTGTGTTCTGTGATTCATATATCTATTAAAGAATTATGTCAGGTTTTGGCACTTTTACCTCCACACACCTAAGACACTAAAACTGTACTTTGATTTCCAGTCTTTTTTGATTTATACTTGTTACACATCTGTATCATATTAATAGACTGAAATAGCATAGCACTTGCATTCCTCAAAGCCTCTGCAACCCAAAAGTGGTGAAGAATATGCTTTTTACCTGACGTTTGGTCCTAGAGAGCTTTCAGAATAACAGCAAAATTGCTGATAAATGTAATGTTGATCTTGAAATCTTAAACACAGTATATATGAACCATCCACCTTTTCATCTTTAGGAAGATGTGCCTATCTGTATTTTTGCAGTGCAACAGTACTTGGTTTTCAACTCCTTCACTGACATCCTTGGGTACTGCCTCTAGCATTAAAGCACTGGTTGTCAATGAAGATAAATCCTTGAAGGTAGGTGGTGTCATTTTCAGTGCATGGATCCACATTTTCCTATAAACATTTAAGCTTGACTTTTCTTGAACTCCCTTTGTTGATCTACTGTGAAAATAATTCCTTTCTTTCTCCTTTCATTAGATTTTTTTTCCCCATATTTCACTTCCCTCCCCCTTCAGTTGGTTTATTTATTATTATGACAATGATTTCACTGCAATAGGACTCAGATGAGGTTCATCCAACAAGCTGGTTGATGATACCATAGAAAATTGTGCCTACATACATACTGAAGAGTTGCACCTGCCCCAGAGAATTTTTAAAACTTGCATTAAATGGTAGGAGAGAAGGAGGATGAACTGGTTTTATATTAAGCCCATATCTTTGGAAAGTTCTTATCCTATACAGAGGTCACTATTCCTGAATGATTTTTGGCTGTGACAACCCCTCTTGGTAGGTGTGTGACTCCACTACCCAAAGGATGGATTTCATACATGGGTGCAGAAAATCCTTATGGTTGAAAGCCCTTGCTAGAATGTTTTGCTATAGAGTCTGCATACCCCCATGTGCGATTGGACAGGTATTTTCCTTGTATCTGACCTGAATGGTCAAAACTTAAACCAAAATTACCTTTCTCTGGCAGGCTAATCTTGACTGAAATGACCTGCAACACTTTCTCATCCAGGTTTATGTCAGTAAAAATTTCAGATTATAATCCAGTGTTAAATATTCTTCTAAATATATCACTGTCTATAATTACATTTCAATCAGAATAAAGCATCTCACTCCTTAATACTGTGCTCATTATTTACACACTTGATGACTCTTAATGAATTATTGGCAATTAATTAGCTAGCTGATTCAAGGTGTTTTGTTCATTTAAAGTTTTACCTTTTTTCATATATTTAATAACCTGTTCCCTTCAAGAAAAAGCACCAAAATTTGTTTCATTCTAAGCTATATAGGCAGCTGATAACCAAAGACAAGTACTGCTAATGAGTGCCAAATTGCAACAGATTTTTTTTTGTTTGTTACAACACAGACATTTACTGTCTTTTTTTTTTTTTTTTTTGCATTATATATAGTAATTTATGTGATTGGATTTACTATATAAATAAACTTTCTCTGTTTGAGGATCAAAACATATAGTTTCTTCACCTGATTGGACTTCTGAGAACTCTGAGGTATTTCTGTGGATTTTCTCCAACCTTTTGCTAGTATTTTCATATGGCTGGATAAATATATACATATGTATGTGTGTGTTTGTGTGTACATATATGCACAAATATACATAGAAAAATATACACACAAAAATATACACACAGACGTATATATATTTGGATAGTGGCTATCTAATCAGATCAAGTTTTCTTTCAGAAACATCCCTTTTATGACCCTTTTGGTCTGCATCTTCTGAAAACTGCCATCAGCAGAAGTTTTCTGTTCACATCTAGGATGCTAATTGTTGTATCATATTGTGCCAGGCCAAAATGCCAGCCTGGGGACCCTTCTGCTTACAAGCAGATTCTGCGATTGTTGACAAGTTTGGCCTTCCTGGAAACCCCATTGATAGCAGCCACAATAGTTTTAGCCTTAAATTATTTTTGTAGAGTCTTAAATTACTGTTATACTACCCAGCTTAAGACCCAGATAGACTCACAGGTTTGCAGTTCCTGTTTTCTTCAGTTTAGGCTCTTTTCTTTTCCTTCAGCTTTGTTTACTACATGCCAGTATTTAATGTATAATGTTCATTCTACTCCCTATCCTCCTTTCTCCCCTAAAACTTTTTTGAATGACTTGTTTCTGCTTCCATGCCTCTTTTCAGTCAGCATGGCTTCTTCTACATTGCAACCTCATTGTGGCTTTTGGGGAGTAACTGGTAGTGTATCTTGGAACAAGTCTCAGTTTTCACTAACACTTCCTAGCATACGTGTGTGTTCCCAGTTGCTTATGAAAAAAATGGGGTTTGGGGTTTCAGAAAATGGTTATTCTGGAGTCCCAAGCATGTATGTTACAACGGGGCCATGTTTTAGAAATGTAATCATCGTCAGGGGAGCAGCGCAATGGCTGATTTTAGGTGTTGTAATGAACTCTCCTTTGCCTGTCAGTGTGGGATTCAATAAGCAGTTATTTCAAAGTGCAGGACTTTTTATGTCAACATTTACTACTTTTTGAAATGGTACAAAAGCTACGTGAGATCTCTATGGATGTCTCCAGGTTGAGATCAGTTGTGAGAGCACAACCTTTTTCTGTGCATTCTGGTACAGGAAAGTACATCGTGTTAATGTTTAGGAGCAGATCATCTTGTTAGCTAATGAGGTGAGGTGGACAGTAAAGATGCTCTCTGGTTTCCCATGTAATTAATTTATTTAGAAATTTTACCCATGGTCATTAAAGTTCCTGAGATCCTGAATTGTCAATGTCTCTGTAGAAGGGAATGGTATTTTTAGTTTTGAAGTTTCTTTTTCTGCTCCTTATATACATATGGACACTGAAACAGACGTAGATATATACACATGCTCCATCCCACTCTTCTGTTCCAGTGGAACAAGTTTTAACCACCAGTTGTAATGAGCTTCAGGCAACCTCTTTTCTTTTCAGATCTGTCTCCACTGTCTCACTTGTTTTCTCCAAACATTTATTACATAGAGTAGTAAATATCCTTTTCTTTCTGTGTCCCTTTGTACTTGCCATTGTTATGTGCAAATGTGTTGGCATTTTAGTGCAGAAGCTGTGGCCTACATCAACACACATATGGAAAAGAACTGGAGACCCCAGTGGAAGTTGATTGGAAGGCAAAGAAATAGAGTTGCAAAATTCTTCCAGTAAATCTTTTAATCTTAATTCAATCTAATGAATAAAGTTTTTGGTTTTGTTTGGAGGCAAAACTGATGTGTTTTGTGCAGTGCAAATTTGTGCAGCTAGCTCCAAGAACTTGAGTCTGCTGGAAGGACCACACTGTGCAATGCCATATGGAGATAATATCACAGGTCCTAAGAGAGGTGTATTTAGGCTAATTAGCTCATGATGGTACCACTTGGGCTGCAAAACATGCTTCCAGCTTTAGCCATAGCTCTGCTGGTGATCTTTGTCTTGTGCTACGTTTTGCATGTTTTCTGCACACATGCTCAGATGGAAAGCAAACTCCATCAAGAAGTTGCATCTTGTCCAAAGGATCACCAAAGAAAATTGTTTAACTGTGTTTGTCTTTGGTCAAAGCAAAATATATAATGAGAACAGGGCTCAAACCACAAATCAGTATGTCTTTTGGTTTCATCCAAAGCCAAGGATTAGTTTGACTCTGCTGTTTAGTTATCAACAAGATATAGAGGCCTTTTATCCAGAACTCTGTTATATTAAAATGAACTAACTCATTAAGATCTCAAATGGACCTTATCCAAAGGTCAGTATGAATATTTACATGTATTTCAGTGGACTATACTCAAAGTCAGCCAAGAAACATTCATTTAATAGTCTTATGAGTCTTCCTCATCTGAAAAATAGCCTTCTTTTTCCTGCCAGCTTAACTGATCATTACCAGTAAAATGTCAGACATTGGCCACAATAAAGCCAACTGGAGCACAGCTATATTAATTTCTAGCTAAGTAATGTCTTTTTCCTATGTCTTTTCATGCAAATTGTTTTCATTTTAAGATGGTTACAATTTACAATGTTTATTTTATAAATTGCATTAAATGTTGTTTGCTTGTCTAGCAAGAAATCTTTTTCATTTACTTAAGGAGAGGGTGGAGGGAAGTAGTTATGAAAGGGAAATGAAGAGAGGTTGCAGCAGATCCCACTGATAATAAAATTTGGATATTTGAGTGTATGAGTTCCTGTTCCTCCGTAAACCATGAACCACAATCTGTAGTGTGAAGTTGAAATTCCCTGAGAAGTACCAAAGACCTATACCCAGTTTATTACTGTTCTTGTGAAAGACTTCATTGTTTTCCCAGGCTGGGCTCTTGGAGTTGGCATGGATCTGTTCCAAGCAAGTGTCTTGCTTCTGTTTCTGAGTGCCTTATGTCTCTACCCAGTGGCTGTGCTGTGCTACTGCATGACATATTTCATTAAGCAAGAGATGAATTTTAAAATCTGCATCTTTCAGTGGGTTTTTATGACTTTTACATGTACTTTATGTACTTTTTAAAATGACAGGCTTACAACTAAGCACCCTAGGTTTGTGTGGATGTAAGATTAATCCAAACTAATCTCACAAGAATATTTTTAAAGGACTTTGAGACATTGCATTTTACAGACATGATGTTGTATTGAATTGTAATTTGTTGTGGAAGGTGAAGAAAAAAACATCAGCTTTCTGCCTTCTCATATCCACAATGAGATGCAAGGTGTGAGCTGTAGTAATTAGGTTTTCCCAGAATGTTTTAAGAGAACTGAAGAAGTCACTGTTCCCCACACTCAGCTCTTTTTTTGATTACCAGTTGTAGCCTGAGCTGACAGAAGGGAGCATGTCCAGTACTCTGGTTCCTCAATCTCAACCTGGTGCCGTAGCACAGACCATTTATTGCAGAGCTCAGCCCCGACTTCCAGCATACTAGTGAACACATACTTCCTTGATGCTCTGGTTTGGAAGCAGAAGGAGTAACTCAGCACAGAGCAAGGAGACTGCAGTTCCTCCATTTGTATTAAGTAAAGCTTGTGGAGATCTTAAACGCCCTCTTCACACTCAGGATGCACATAGATATCAAGTTAGACCAGGCAGATAGCAGTGCTTCTCACTTCACTTTAGCCATCACCCCAAATCTTGCCTGCTGGACTCTTTCAATCAGGGATGTCAGTGACCAGTAGGGCTTCCTTCCTTGCATTGTACTCTGTGCAGCCAAAACAATATTGATGCGTGTTGTAGCCAAGACTGTTGCACCATTGTAGCTGTCAAATCTGAATTCAGTGCACATCCCTTTTCTCAGGAGCTCTTCTTTCCTCAATAAACAAGAGAAAAGTGAAGCACAACTGTACTCCAGAAAGCACTATCTAGATGGTTTGCAGTTCATCTTGTTAATTCTAGATATCAAAAAATAAACTTAACTTCTCAGTGTAATGTTGGCTATAGGTGCTTGTGCTGATCAAGCTCATTGTGGAAAGACAGTTTCTGAGTCCTGAGCAATTAGCTAACTGAAAAGACCATCCTGCAGCTTGAAAAAAATAAAACCCAAAACCAACCCCAGGATAATGCTTTACTTCTCCATAAATTGGTACCATTTTTCAGTAACAATAGCATTGTATCTTCACTGGAGATGCAACTGAAATAGAGATACTGCGCCATTTTACACGTGTTTCTTGTAAAGTCAGGCTGGACACACAGGTGGGTGCAGAGAGGGAAGACGGGCAGGATCCTTTCTAAATCGAATGTGACATATACCTGCTTAGAACAGAAACCAGTTTAATTAACTAGAGAAAAAGAGAAAAAACAGAGAAATTATTGAGGCAAACAGAACCTGGACTGCAGGGAGATGTTGTGCTCCCTTGCCAAAGGGTAAGTGGTTTAATGCAACTCAGGTGAATGGTCTCCTTACCTAAGTACCATATTTTTTTTTTATGTTCGACACAGTCCCCCACAACATCCTTCTCTCTACATTGGAGATATATGGGTTTGATGGGTGGACTGTTCGATGGATAAGGAATTGGCTGGATGGTTGCATCCAAAGGGTCGTGGTCAATGCCTCGATGTCCACATGGAGACCGGTGACAAGTGGGGTCCCTCAGGGGTCCATACTGGGACCGGTGCTATTTAACATCTTCATCAATGACATAGACAGTGGGATTGAGTGCACCTTCAGCAAGTTTGCAGATGACACCAAGCTGAGTGGTGCGGTTGACACACCAGAAGGATGAGATGTCATCCAAAGGGACCTGGACAAGCTGGAGAGGTGGCCCTCTGTGAACCTCATAAGGTTCAACAAGGCCAGCTGCAAGGTCCTGCACCTGGGTCAGGGCAACCCCCACTATCAATACAGGCTGGGGGATGAAGGGATTGAGAGCAGCCCTGAGGAGAAGGACTTGGGGGTACTGGTAGATGAAAAGCTGGACATGAGTCGGCAATATGCGCTTGCAGCCCAGAAAGCCAACCGTATCCTGGGCTGCATCAAAAGAAGCGTGGCCAGCAGGTTGACAGAGGTGATTCTGCCCCTTTACTCTGCTCTGGTGAGACCTCACCTGGAGCACTGCGTCCAGCTCTGGAGCCCTCAGCACAAGAAGGACATGGACCTGTTGGAGCGGGTCCAGAACAGGGCCACCAAAATGATCCGAGGGCTGGAGTACCTCTCCTATGAGGCCAGGCTGAGAGAGCTGGGATTGTTCAGCCTGGAGAAGAGAAGGCTGCGAGGAGACCTTATTGCAGCCTTTCAGGACTTAAAGGGGTCCTACAGGAAAGATGGGGAGAATCTTTTTAATAAGGCCTGTTGTGACAGGACAAGGAATAATGGATTTAAACTAAAGAAGAATAGATTTAGACTAGACATTAGAAAGAAGTTTTTTACAATGAGGGTGGTGAAGCACTGGAACAGGTTGCCCAGAGAGGTAGTGGAGGCCCCATCCCTGGCAACATTCAAGGTCAGGTTGGACGGGGCTCTGAGCAACCTGATCTGGTTAAAGCTGTCCCTGCTCACTGCAGGGGGGTTGGGCTAGATGACCTCTAAAGGTGCCTTCCAACCCAAAGCATTCTGTGATTCTATGATTCTATGATTTTTGACAGTGATTAGCAGCAGATACTTTGAGAAAAATACAGCAGGGCAAGTATACACTTCTGCTTTTCCACATATACTTCCAGTGATCTGTCTCTAAGGCACCTCCTAAGCCAGAGTTTGGATTTATATCGAGTTTCACAGCTCTTGATGGACTCTTCATCCATGAATTTGTCCAGTCCCTCTGTGAAGCTGTTCATACTGGCTCAGCAGAAGCAACATCCTGTAGTAGGGAATCCTGCAGGCAAAAATAATTTCTTTTGGTTTGTTTTAAATCCATTACCCAATAAAATAAGCTTCTGTGGTAAACTCATGTTCAAAAAAATTAACTTGGTTGCAAAATGAGGTTCTGTGTAGAGAGTATTTCATAACCATCTTCTATGCAGGGAGAGGTTTTGGTTTTCCTAAATGAGTCACTGGACTTATCTAGGAAGGCAAACCCTAGGTTTCTTATTAAAATGACAGAAACAGACATTTCCAGTGCTCTTTTGTATCAGCAGTTCCATGGCAGAGTTTTATGTAACTTAATGCATTCTCTTAACACATGTTGAGATTTTCCCTGTTTCTTGTTAGTCCACAGAGGCTTCTAGGATGAGTAGAACAATTATGCCAGTCCCAGATCACTTACACACATGAGAAATGCTTGAATTCAGCAGTATTTGGCTGAACAGCTGTTAGTCTTAATTGACTTTCTGTTGACAGAAGGTGTATCAATTCCTTACACTTTCTGTTCTTTCACCAAAATAGGCACCAAACTGGGTACTCTTTCTGTTCTTCTCAAGCATGACCACCTTCCAGGGAAAATGCCACAGAAATAATTTCAGGTTTTTTTTCAACTTTCATGTTACAGTACAAAAACATTGCATGGGGAAAAGATCCTTGTATGTGCTAAGAGGAGAAAGATTCCTGTGAAGAGTCAGGAGGGTAATAAACTCCTAGTGATACATAAGGCTAACTTCTGATAGAAAAAAACAAACAAACAAACTTTTTTTGTAGATTCATGTCTTTTTCTCCCCCCACACCTTTCTTCCTCTATTTCACCCGATTTTCTTCTTTCTTACATATTCTCCTCACTTCTGTGATTTTCACCCGCTTCACTTCCCATGTTTCTTTTCTTTCCTTGCCTTTTTCCTAACTCTTTTTTTACCAGAAGCAGACCTGTTGATGACTAGATATCTTCTTATCCAAGAAATGCACTTATTGGTTGCCCTAAGCAGTGGAATGCCTGCTCTAACAGACTGAAATGGTGACCACGACTCTCTAAAAATTCGAGCATGTCTTTGAGTACTTGAGATCATCTTTGTACACATACTTTTAAACTAATATTAATTTACTTGACTCTGTTTCCCTGTATGGATGCAACATATGCACAATGCAAGAATCAATGTGGTGACATCTTATGGCTCACTAATACGAGGCCAATGTTTGTACGTACTGCTTTCTTTCTGACTTTCAAGCTTAATAAAAATGCTTGCATTATAACTCACCTCAGTGAAGTAATTATGTGTAATTGCATAATTACCCGTTACAGCTGTTTGACTTACTGGCACTTATACTAATTAAACTAATGTGATGCACAACCACAAGTTAATTTAAAACAAGGAAACCATAGAACGATCCCTCTTGAGGGTGCCTACATAGGCAGCGGTACTGCAGTTGAACAGAAAGTGAAATGTTGATCCTACATCTTTTCTTGAATCTATTCTACAGTTTACTTTTAACAGGTGACACGGTACAGAATTAAATAATAAAATATGTAATAATCCTAAACAAAACAAAATACAAGGCTCTGGAATGAAAATAAACTCTCTTGCTCAAAACCACTTGCCGCACTCTGACTAGTAGGAAGCAAAATTCCTTGCAGGCAAATAATCATACATTTGTTTATTATAAACATCTCTCAGTGGTGGCCAAAGCTGAACTTGGATTTAGCTCAGTACCTGCTGGTATGTTTTATGTTTCTATAAATTAAATTCAAGATTTGAGTCTTCTGCTCAGTCTACTATTCTGACATGCAAATAACTTTGATTGATTTAATTTTTGCGTATACAGTGAACGCCCAAATCATACTCACAGGAATAAGATTCAGAATATGAACTTAAATAAAGAAAACTGAAGGATTAACATAATGAATAGCAACCAGAATGCTGTCATTAAATCTGTGGTTTTGGAGACATTCATAATCCTACAATTACTTTACTGTGTTACTTAGTTTTGACTTAGAAAAGCACAATTTATGTACTTACCTTCTTCATTTGAAAATTGGTCTATGCATTTCTTCAAAGAAAAATGTCAAAAGCCACTCTTGCTGCAACAGATGAGCAAAACCTTCATTCTGTTTTCCCCCTCGGTCTTTGCATACTATTGTATTTTATGACTATAAATAGATGCTCTGGTTGCTGTAATGCATTTTAGTTGTAATAGAGATAAGCAGACAAGCACATCTGCCATGTGCTCTGAAAATATGAAAAACTTTCCTGTAGGGAACTATTTTGGAAGTCTAAATCTTTCTCTAAGGAGGAGAGAGTTTTTCTGAGTTCCTACAGACTTCTGCCCTCTGGAGTTGAGTCTGGTGAACATTATCACTTCATACATCTAGGAAGCAGATTGCCAGGGTAGAAGACACTTCTGAGAAACCTGTGCAAGAGAAACAGAAGCACTTGACTTCCTCAGGGGAGAAACTCTAGGACCTGTAGCAATATTGCTTGCTCTTTACAAGCAGCAGTTCAAACAGTTCACTTAAAAAGTAAAAAAATATATGGATGTCTTTGAGATTGAAGCTGCTTATGCAAACTAAGAGTTGCTTGGAGAAGACACGAGCCACAAGAAAGAGGAGGCATCTACTATGTTATGATTCTTACACCTTATTTCATCTTGATTTATATTTTTTTATATCTTACAGCTTCTTTGCATGGAATTAACTGATAACCTAGTACTGATAGTGAAGGTATTGATTTATTTTTTTTAAGTTTCTTTCAAAAATGAATTCAAATGGTCCTGATAGCATCACATTTTAAGGCTGCTAAGATAGCAAAAAGAGGCAGCACTCCAGACCTCTGGAAAAAAAGATCATCAGCAAATGAGAATAGCAAAATCATTCTATCTTATGCAATAAAAGAAACCAGAGGAGCAAGAATCAAAGTCTTTCACTGAATTTGGACGAGTCAATTTTTTTTTTTAATTTCCATGATGAGGCAGTTGGATATTACATGTGCTCTATAAGAGTTGTTCTTTGTAGATGACGAACAGAGAGATGGCTATTTATATATAAATATAAATTTGTTACTATACGTTTCCACTAAAGAGACTCTTCAATAAGTTAACCAGAAACTTGAGTTCTACTTACCAGGAAGATAAGGGTTCATCTTTCAATCTTTCAGTGAGCAGATAAGATTGTTCTAGTTTAGTGCATGAGAATGCCTAAAACTCATTTAGAGATCAGCATTTTTTCTCCTCAGATCCAGGTTTTCCACTGCCAAAATAATTGACTTGACTAGATTTATCTACAAAATTCTAGAATTTGTAAAATGTTATTTCATAAACTATTATAGAAACCTGGATTTCAAATATCTTGAACTGGATTTCAAACAACATCATAAAGGTTTTTTAAAAAAATTGTACTATAGTTGGGAATCAGTGAGATGTTCATCACTGGTACCTTCTCCTTGAAAAGCAATATTTCTGCAGAAAAGGAAAAAAATCTCAAACCAAACTACTGGTATGATGCATCAAATAACACAATTTATCTTTTTTCTTTCTTTTTTTTTTTTTTTTTTTAAACAGTGCCGAGTTTTTCAACTCAGGAAAGCCAGGTGTGAGGTCTTTCAATGGAAGGCTAGTAGAAGGGATACACTAAGGAGAAAACATCTGATTGTAAACTTAAAAAAAAGAAATTGACACAATTCTGACTATGTTGCAACTTTTTGGGTTTTGATTTGGCCTTCAGAAATCAGCCAGCATTTGCTAGAGGCCTTCAGATTCAACAAATAGCTGGGATGTTCTTAATATGCTTTCTAATGTAAATATAGGAGTCTACAGATACCAAACCTAAACTGTTCTCCAGCTTCTTTGCGCTGAACTATGGCTGCCATAACAGACCAAGTTCACCCCAGTTTATGGTTACAGATGGACTATTATAAATACTTGAACTCCTATTACCCTGGCTTTTAAAATGGACAAATTAATCCTTGCTGGCATCATGGTCTGCTGGGGCATATTAAAAGAGGCTCAGGGACTAGTCATGGGATTGCTGGGAGATCTAACCGCAACAAAAGTACCTTACAGTTACTGACTGTACAGATCTACTCTGGACTGCACTGCACTGTGTTTTCTCATAGCTGATGGCTGGATCTGTGAGTCAACTTACAAAAACTGTCTTAAAAAGCTCCCCAAGAACATTATTTTGGCTGCTTCCATGCTGGGAAGTCCTCTATAACTAGAGGTTGAAAGATATGCTTGTATTGTGCAGATGACCTCTTCGTCTTGATGTTGAGGAGACAGCTCAGAGAGTTCACAAAGGGAATCATCATCTTGTTCTTCTCATCCATGACAGAACAGAGTAGAAAACTACTTTAAACCTAGAAGCTGCTTGAAGATGAAAAGAGCTGCATACAAAGGGTAAGAGGGTCTCTCTGGTCAATGGGTTTATTTTCCTGCAAAGCTTCTCCTACTTCAGGATTTAAACACCATTTGGGGCCCTAAACAGCTTCTGTACTGATGTACATTCATGCACAGTTTTGTTTGAATACATGACCATGATAAGCACGGAAGAAAAGTTTACATCAGCTTTGAGAAATTAACTCTCCTGAAACAGCCCAGTGTTTGCTTCACACCATGTTATCAGCATGGATTCCCCTCAGCTTGGCCACACTGAATGCAATTGCTGCTTCCTAGGTAACCACCAACTTCCAGTTCCACCACTAATTCAGGTTATTTTATGCTGTGTGCAATTCCTGCATTAGGAAAAGATAACCAAATCTCAGAAGATTAAAGATATCGAAGAGCTGTCCCAATGGCATATATTTGTCCCAAATTATCGCCGCCTTGCTGCATCGTTACTGCAAACAAGTTAGTGCAGCCCAGAGAATACTTAATGCTCTCCTGAGAAAACAGACACCCAAACCCACTATATCCCATCCAAATCTGAAGCAAGAACAACAAAATGTTTGAGTTTTTTGCAAAGCTCTTACGGCAGGTTTTGCATAAGGAAGTTCCGCAGCTGGCACAGCTGTTTTTTTATAACTCCACTTTTTGCATGTCCTTGATGAATAAACTCTTTTCTGGGAGAAGTCAGGGACTCGACTGGCTGTTATATTACTCCAGTGCTGCTCCAGAAGGTAAAACAGAGGTCAGATCACCTCTGTTGGAAACCCATAAAGGCAACAAGCCTTTATGTTGCAACTGAACTTTCCAATGTCTTAAGCCAAGATCAAATGTTTTAGTGTCATTAACAACATTCTATTACATAAATGCTATTGGCAGAGCAGCTGCAAATCTAATACAAACTTCTCCATAAGTAGAAATGACAGTATTCAGGACTGGATTTTTAAAATTTGAGCTTACTAGAAATTTTGTGGGTTATAGCGATAGCATTGTCAAAGCAATGCAAAAATGATACTGAGCCCTGCCATCTACATGTGTTTTAATAGCAATCATACAGTTCATCCCATGATACAATATCAAAATGTTTTACACAGTTGGCTCATGATTTTGACTATGCAGTGCATTTTCCAGACCACTGGCAAAGGCCAGTACCTTTCAAGTTATAGTTGCTCCCTTACATGCAGTTAAGTTTAACAGTACACATTGGAATGAAATAATTAGCATTAAAGCATCAATTTATTCACATTAAAGCCCTTATTAGCAATTCATTCCCATATAAACTAGGAATTTCTTTCTTGTCATTAAATTTCACGTTACTGGTATCCTTTTATATTTTTCCTTAAATGATGTGGAACACATAGTTTTAATGGGACTATAATTAGCCATTCTCACATGGCTTGAATTTAGTCATACATACTGAGAATGAATCTTTTCTACCAATGTGTAACTTTCTATAGTTTGACCAACACAGAAATCTTTTTTGCTTGAGAAACTAACCATTAGCTTTTTAAAATCACCTCAAACTTCTTTGAGTGACAGATTTACTTCTCAAAGCACATCATTATGCATATAATGTTTAAGCATGAGAATCATTCTATTAAAGTCATTACCTAAATTAGCATGTGCTCAAGTGTTTGTCTGAATGTCATTTTAATTAGGAGAGCGGTACATACAGGAGCTAGGTGACAGATGTAGTTTTCCTTGCTGGTAGCATCTCATTTCTTCTTCTTCTCTGGGACAGGGCTTTGAATTGGCCTACGGGTGTTTAAAAAATCTGACATTGCCTGGGTGTAGCAAGAGCCAACACTCATGCAGTGAGCTTAGTCTCCTGGTTGGCATCATATATATCAGACAGGGGAGGATGTGAATGAATGTACTTTTCCTTTATCAGAAGTGAAACTCCTGAAATTTCTAAATTTCTTGGAAATTAAATACCTTTAAGTGTTCTAGAGTAAATTCCTCTTACACCTTTAGGTTTTACGCGGACCTGAATATGCAGGATAACCTTCTGGTCTCCTTACCAATAGTAGGAGATAGGCCAATGACTTCAAAAGGGCCAGGTTCTCACCTGTACTCACAACGCACAATCCTGTTCAAACTGAAAGATTTCTGTGCTTGAATATTTAATCTATTGAAAATAGATTTCAGTGGTAGCACATTAAAATTAAAATTAGTCTATCATTTTAGTTCTCTCTGCAGAAGAAATTCTCTTAAAGAATAAGAAAAGCATGAGTTTTCACTTTTTTATACACAATGTTATATCAGTGGGAATTATAAAAATAGCTTTTCTCATATTTGCAGATGTGCTGGGAGCATGTACTTTTCATGAGGGTCTATAGTAGGTATGGATTTTTTGTGGATAAATTTTTCTGTTGGGACCTACTCCTGAAGTTTTAATATATTACCAAACATACCCTTCCTCCAGATGTGATGTGTGCCTATTGGCAAGCTCTTCTTTTGTTATGCCCACCAACTGTAACAGGCTTATTTGTGGATTAGCTGTGTCTCAGCTGTAAAATTAATTCAGGAGCACAGCCTGCTGTTCCAAACAAAATTGCAACAGAAGGAAATGTTGTTTCCATGAGTTTGTCTTTTAAAGAGTTGTCTAATTGGTTAATGCTGTTTTGTTTTTCTGTTTTTTAGAGACAATTAATCAATACTTTGTCATGTGTAACTTTTATTTTCTATTTTCAGTACATTGCAGTATACAAACAGCAAAGTCAGATGATTGTGTCCTCTAGTGCTCAAGGAACCAGACAGCCCTAATTAACTGATCTTATTGTGGTAGCAGTTTTAGCAATTAATTTTGAGCTACAGACCCATGAACCAAAGCCTTCAGTTTTCAGCTTTCTGGATTTTTAAAAATTTAAATGAGTTTTTGCAGAATAAATGTGTATTTTCAGTCTTTTCCCACTCTCAGTTAAATAGAAGACAAATGGCTCAATGCCTAAAGCATGGTGTTTGCACTCAGGTGCTCCAGGATTTATTCTTTGGTCCACCTTTCCACCTGACTGTAAGGAGACCCCACAAGATGTGGGGAGACAGTTGACATTTCCTTTATGGATGGCTTCTTAATGCACCAGAGATGACTTTTTGGACCTATGGAGTCTGTCCCCAGGTTGTCAGGTATTGCTCTTAGCTGGAAAACACTAGTTCTCTGCCAAAGATGTCAGCTGTAACTGACTGTGGTAAGTACCCAGAACCAATTGCAGTGCAAAATCCAAGAGATGAGTTTAAAGCACTTTTGGCTTATATAGCTGAACAATTTGGTGCTCTGTGGACGCCACCAGGCTGAAGCAACCTGTTGTAGCTGCAGTGTTGATGGTCTGTTCTGTCTGGAAGGAGATGCTGTGAGTTAGCCTGTGTGCACACAGGGGTCTGCCTTCAGCTGGGTGAGATCAGGCTGCTCAGCTGCACAACACAATGTGGTGACAGACAGCAAATGCTTTCCTCCAGCTGAAGCAGCGGAAAGCTACGCTTTTAAAATAAACAGGACTCATTTTTGTCTCTGTTGTCAGAGCCAATTTAGTGCCCAGTAATAACAGCTGAAGTCCTTAGATGGGTAAAGATTACCACTGGGTAAACTGCTTCCTTCTGCCAGCGGTCAAATGAGTTTCTCATGTGAGTTTCTCATGCAAGTTTCTGGGAAAATAGAAGACAAGTGTTTTGCCAAGGAAAGTAGCTGCACTATGAAGGCTCTTCCTTTATCTTTATTATGATAGGGATTGTTTTTACATACACAGAAGCCAAATGTATGATACTTGGTTTTAGAGGTACTTCCCCAGCTATCAAGTAAGTTTGCCTTTGCCCAGTTAACAAGTGTTACTTTTTTTCCTATTATTCTTCCTCCGTCTGTCATATAGCCTGTAGGAGGACAGAGGCCCTGTACCAGCACACTCCTGGAGTGAACCTCACCATCTAACTACTCCCCTGTTGTGATGTGGCAAGGTCCTTCCTAGCACATTAGGTCTTTGGCTTAATACAAAGAGTCACCATTTTTGGAAAAGCTGGTCACACTTTTAACCAATCCAGCCTGACAACTTTTATGGCTGCATAACCTTGAACAGTAATCTTAGCTCCATTAGGAACTATATACATTGCTTTTTCCTGCTGTTCTGTGAAAAGGAAAAGCCACTGCATAGCTATTTCATGCCTTCTTTCACTGAGCTGCTACAAATCATCACTTGAAAGTGAGCAGGTGAACTCCTAGAATGCCTTCCAGAACCAGCTCACATAAAGTATGGAATTGTAGAAGGAAAGGCAGGAGAAAGGGTATATAGACTGCCTAAGGTATGTGTAGGAGGGCATTTCCATCTGGTGGAGCTGAGGAAGTGGAGGATAATTATACAAACAGACAGCAGACATTATACAGAGACACAGCTCCTTGAATGAGTAAGTTGAGGGAGGACACAGGGGAGTGGAGGAAGGGGGAGATAAGGGACTTCCAGTAGGATGAAAAGAGGCGGAACAAGCTGCAGAGTTTAGTTCCTTATAAAAGCAATGAAAAGTGCACAGCTGTTCAGGTGATAATTTAATGGCAGCTAGCCACTTAATAAAAAAAATCTTAATGGCAAATCCAAAGTATGAGCTAACCTCCCTCCCTGTCCTTGGCATTTTCCTCTTAGACAGCATTTTTTTCAGTCTCTTCATGCTCAGCAAAGGTACATTTACCCCTGTGAATCAACAAAATGAAGACATAATCTGATACTCAAGTGAGCCCCAATCCCTTGGGCTGCAGCAATTATATTATGACCATCGGCAGCAGGGCTTGAGGTAATTTAACAACAGCACAAGGTACTCCGAGGTGAGTTATTAGAACCAGCCATCTTTTCATGTACTCATTAATTACAAGTAACAATAATTTTGGCAATTATATATGTAGCCCAAGAGACTGACTGGGTCTCAGGTGCACAGCAGGAAGATCAAAGTCTTAAAGCTTTCACACGCAGGCACTCACATACACTTTATGTAGAATAAACCAGTGAAAACTGATTTGTACTCTAAAGTCTCCCTTAAGCCCTGGCCCAAGTCTTTAAACTACCTTGCACAAATAAACTTCACTTTATCTGACTAGTGTTGACAACATGGGAAATTCTTGCCTATGATAAAGCCTGAATTTCAGTTCTCAGTGTGAGGATTCTGGTGATACGGCTACATCTGCCAGGAGTGGGGAGAAATATCACTTCTTTCTACAGCGCTCAAACTGGGTGGTGTTGGCCTAAACCCTAGACTTCTATCAGCTAGCAAGCAAAATAATGCCATTACCCACTGTGCTTATAGCAAACCTTAGCTGCTTGTAGACCCTGGAGATGCAGAAGACCTAAATGGATGAAAAATCTTTTTTTCTGCAAATATTTCATCTCCCCAACACAACTATGTTGCTACGGCTACGCCAGAAGCATCTCTGTAACAGGGATGTAAAAATGGCTCAAAGCAGAGAAATCTATGTTGAAAAATCCCATGTGTATGTTAGAGTTTCATTTAAGCCCTTAGTTAGCTTTAACTCTGTGTAGGTGGAAAGAAAAAAAACATTTTGTAGGCTTCTGCTATTGCTAGATAAAGCCCTGAATTACACTAACAGAGAGTTTCTCTTCCACAAAAGAATAAAGCTTTTGTCTGCCAATCGGTCATGATTATTGCTTGAAATGATGATTGTCTTTTTAAATAGCTCCACACTGATGGATTTTGTAAATTCAACATGCAATATTTCTGAGATACTTTCTATAAATTGCTGAGATTGAAGTGTCCAGGGTATAATAATTTTGCTGCCAACATTAAATTGACAAAGGGTGACAAATAAAAATGTAAAACTATGCAACAATTCTACTATCTTTCATTGGAAAATTATGTAATTCATCTCTCTGATTCCTGTTTAGCTTCTGATAACTGCTGTTAGGAGGATAATTTAATCCCACAAATTTTTCAATAAGATTATGAATGTTGTATCAAAGAGAAGCTATGACTTAAGAAAGAATAATTTAAGGCAGTTAACTTTGCTGGTTTCAAACTGCATTAGTGTGATTCATTCAGGTTAGGACAATGGCTCTGTATTGTCTTATTGAAAGGTTGGGAGACAAAAACATTTCACTGTATCTGAAGGACTTATTTTTCTTCTTTGTAGTTCTTGCATTCAGACTTTCTGTTCCTTTGTCCCCTTTGCAAACAGCATGAGAAACATTTTTATGTAATGGAATCTCACTTCTGTAACTCTTCCAGTTACAACCCTGAAATATTTCAGTAGTTCAGCTAAGATAATTTAATGCAGAACGGGGCATGGGCTATTGCTGAGTCTGTTTTCTGGCATACACAACAAAGATCATAATAAGAGTTTTAAGATCAACGCCCTGCTCCCCCTCTGACGCACACAAAGGACTGCTCCAGCTGGTATGAAGATGCCTCCTCACAGAAAGCCTGGGTCCCATGTCAAGAAGGCAAAATTTGGAATACACCTTCCAGATGTGCAGCAGGAACATACATTACTGTCATGCTGTTCTAGGAAATGCAGCACCTACCCCATGTCCACTAGAGGAAATCCATGGAAGCAAAGATGAGAGGAAACCTCATACTCCATTTTCAATCACTAAAAGCAACCTCTAACACTGTGCAGGTAGTCTATGAGAACTCTGTGTCTGACAATATTTGGAAATAGAAATTCTTGAAATGAAGAATTAGCTGCATGCATGAATAAGGTCTTTGCGCCCCTCTGGTTTCAGACCAATCTACCAGTGATATTTACCAGTGAGTTACTAGCAACAGGAGAATTGTGCTAATTTCTATTGTAAAAATAACGATTAAAGTACAAGTTTTGAGTTTCCACATAAAATATGAATAGGCTAGAAGTTCACCTTCCCTTACTGCAACAGCATTTGCCCCTTCCCCTCCTTTATCATGTGTCAACACTATCCTGTCAACAATATAATTCTCATGGGAAAGGAGTGGTTGCACAAATTAAGAACTGGAGAGAAATGCAAAGCTTTAAGGTTGCCACCATGTCCTCCATTAAAAAAATTATTAGTAACTTGCAGTGTAGAAATTGTTCTGCAGCAAACTAACTCCATGGACCTTCTAGGTAGCTGTAAATCATCAGGTGTCACACTGTAGGTTTGCAATGTTTTATAAAAATGTGTTTGTGTGTATATATATAGATCTACATAAATTATCAATTTAAAAATGGCACTGATTCAGAGATTCCATATAAACTATTATCAGCTTCACTGCCTTTATTAGGCATTCTTTTTAATTGCTTTGGTCATCAGTTGGTACAAATTGTGTTCACTTGTAGAACAATATGCAATATAATATCTTAGAAATTAATTGCATAGGCACAATTGTTTATGAGACTCTACCCATAGTTTAAGATTTCTGCCACTCTTTCCTGCTACAGTAGTCCATGGATTACCAGGTGGAAGATTTAATCTGTCAGAAGATTGGCCAGGAACAAATTACGAACAGAGAAGCAAGCTTTCAATGTGTGAATTTCTCACTGTGCTTAGTTCAGTTCACTTTTGGTGCATGTAACAAGCTGGGTTTTCTCTAGATTAAACTGAATTTTACAAACATTTCGTACATTCAAGTTTTCTCTAAAAGTCTTTTTTTATCCACATTTTCTGTGGGCAGCTGTTCTTCTTGATCCATGTCAGACAGAGCCTTGACTGTCCTCAACTGTTCTTCACTTTCCCATGCTACTCCCCACTTCTCTACTGAAGAGCTTCTAGAACCCCTGTCTAGGTTACCTCAATCAAAACCAGCTAGATTTATTGAGAATTCTTTCATTGATTAGTTGATTTAAAGTAACTGATTTTGATCATAATGGATTAGGGATTCACACATTTTCTTCTACTGAATGGGGAGTAGGGGATAATTTCCAGTAAGAGCACTGAACAAACAAGAGTGGGAATTTCTTCAGCAAATACATCAGCTACTGGTCTGTAAAGAGAGTATCCAGTCACATGCAGGCACTTAAAGGAATGTTTCAACAGGAGGAAAACTTGAGGAATTTAATGACTGCAATATTGAATAGATCTAGCTGGGAAATTGCCATCTTATACCACAGAGACTTCAAAGGGCAATGAATGAGGATCAAAAGTAAGAGGAAGAAGAAACAGAAAAAAATAAAGGGAAAAGATTATAACAATGAGCTGACCTTGTCCCTGCCTTGATCCTCTTCAGTCTTGAATCTGGGTACATGCTGACCTACTAAATATCGTGTGCGTGTTTTATGCCATCACACTCACATCAAAATACCAACAAGCAGAGGGAGAACCCTAGGGATCAAAGAGCAAAAGGAGGCAGCAAGAAGACAATCCTCCTACAGTGAGCTAGAACTCCAGAATTCTCTGCTATTATGTGTCTGGCAGTGCCCAATCCTCCTCCACTGCAGAATGATGGCACCACGTAATGATGTTTAATTCCTCTGACATGCATAATTTGAAAAGAAATTGAATTATTTCTACAAAAAAATCTGTAAGAGTGTTGTTTCCTGTAACTGCTTGCTAAAGTAGCATAATGGTCGCCAAAGTTGCATAATATTGATCTTGTGCTTTCCTGGGATGGCTGATATAATGAAATAATAATTTATAATACATTTTCAGTATGAACTTTCAATGTTCAAACATGCTAGAATTTATGAAATCTTTGAAATTTTGTGAACTCACAGTTGCTGATTATTTAATGAGACTCAGCAGACAACTCAACATAATGTATGAATTGCTTTTGCTATTAATCACTCAGCTCCAACGATCTTATAGATTTTTTTTTTTTGTCATAACATTGGAACACTGAATTAGCTGCAGCTGCAATGAATAGAGATTGCAGTAGAGTAAGCATGCAGCTTTAAATGGAAATTCAAGACAGGTAAGTAGCATTTATGGTAGAAAAATGCATCATTTCAAAGAAATTATTTGGTGTGTTAGAATGACATCTAGTGACTAGTTCAGGTTGTAATGCTGAGTTATAAAAATAGAAACAAAAAACCTACTTTAATCTTCTGATTCTTTCTTTGCTGCCCCCTAATGAAATACCTAAATTTAAAGAACTGCAAACCATATCCAGAGACAATAAAACTTGAAAGAAAATCTAGTTAAATTAGGGTTAAAGGAAAACAGTGCATTAGCATAAGGGGAAAAAGCAATAAAATACTTCATGCTTCTGAGACTCTAGAAATTCAAAATTAGGATTGCATCCCAGTCTTCAACATGAATTTATTGTTCAGGAAATAATTTGTCATTTCTCTTTAATATGGAATATACTCAGGGAAAAAATTGTTAAAAGTTCCTTAAAATAGGTTCCTGATCAGGAATGGAAATTCACCTATGTTGTGAAAACACAGTTTGACAGAGGCTCAAAGCCTCCCTTTTGCATGATAATCAGCAGTCCTCTTCCATTCAAGATAAACATTCGACTGTCTCACAGAGCAGGGTGCAACAGGGAAAGAGTTCATAAGGTATCTCATGCATGTATAACATTAACAGGAGAAAGTCTGTATTTGGTCAATCCCAACAAGATGTATTTTTTTTTTTCCCCCATGTATAATACTGGAGGCAGAGCTACAAGCTCTTGACAATGGAAATTTGAGAGAGAAATGGGATGGTAGAGAGATAGAGTCATTTCTATCTCTAAAAGTAGAGACAAAAAGTAATTTTTAATTCTATCAAAGATTCAAATTATTAAGTACATAATTTCATATATGGATGAAAAAGATTGAACTGTGTTTTTGTCATTGAAAACTGCAAGCACATTCATTACTTTAAAGATTTTTTCCAACCACGTTTCTTCCTCTGAACACACCAGACCAGTGTTCCTAAATAAGGAGAATGCTTCCTTTATAGGACAGGACACCTGCACAGAACCAAAGATTATTCTCCTGATGCTCAGCTTCATTTCAAAAGAAAAGCTGACTCTCTAATTGCAGTGTTTAAAAGCAAACTGTGAGAATACAATGAACATGCAATCATTACATGTACATCTGCCTGAATCTGTAGCGAACGGAAACAATAGTGGTGAGGTACAAATGTCAGTCATGATACTCTAAAGACCACTGTTAAGTATTTTAGTGCTCATTAAAGTATGGGGAAAAGAATAAGTAAGGGAGGTGGCATTTTCTGATACCTGTGCATGGAGTACTTGTGCCATAGTGAAAATGTCTTAAGGATAAATTTATAAGGCATAGGAAAATATGCTGAAGTTACAAGACTGTGAGGATTGGTTTCGTATGCCCCAGACAGTTTCTCATCATTTCAGGCAATGTTATATTACCCCTCAAACTTTGAAACACTCAAGTACACAGCTACACCAGATTATTTCACATGTGCTGAGACTGAAAAGTTAGTGATCCGATGGCGTTATGAAAGTTTTAGATTTAGTACTTTGCCCTGAAATTGGTAATCTCTGTGGCATCTAGATCTTACCTGGGATCTTTCTTAGTAGGTAAAGTATGTTTTCTGCTCTGGATCTCCCAAAGCCTTTTGATAATGCATCATTACTCTTGTCCTATGATAAATCTCACTTAACCTCTTGTTATTTGTTTAACACGCGGAGATACTACCAATCACTATAGTGGTGCTGGTATTGGCACCTCTGTGATTTGGGGCCTGAGGTGACTCAGTGATCAAGACTACCATCACTGTCTTGTCTTCTCAGCACTTTCTGGTTAGATTTATCTAGGAACACTTTGCGTAACCCAGCTGTCTAAAATCCTTGGAGAAGCATTCAGTATTTGAATCCCATTTTGTCTCAAGATCCTGGCTACTTGGCACTGGAAAGGCTTGAATGATTTGGGGCAACACAGTTAAGTAGCTAGTGAACTTCATGGTACAAACTAAGCTATCTAGGGACTTTATGTGTTTCTAGGGTTAGGCAACACATGAGACTCTAAATGGGGGTTTACACCTTGACATGGCTGCTAGAACAATTTGATATTAAGTTCCTTTGGCGGATCTAACCCTTACTCTTTCTATACCTCAGATCCCCACCTGCAGGGCAGAGGGCGTTGTAAAATGCAGGGATAGTGAGGATAAATATATTCAGTATCACGATACACTTGTATACAGCAAGGTTGGGGTGCAAATATGTGCTTCAGATAGAAGGCATTCTGCACAGTCAGTGCACGCAAAACTTTTTTCACCCTTACTCATTTCCTAAGTGACAGCAATGAACACTGCAATGCATGACAGGCAAAGAATTTACAAATGAATAGGCAGGAACAGAGAAAATGAGATGTGAACTGGAAGTCTGGAAGGAATATATTGGGATTGTCTGTATTTTAATCTTTGGTTTGATTCACTCTGTGTGGGCATTGCTTACAGGAGAATCAGTCACAGAAAAGGTCAGAAAATGTCAGTGTCAGATAGTATGGGTCTGATCTGACAGGCTTTCAGAGAAAAAATATTGCTTTTTGTTAAGGGTGAGGGCAGAAAACCCCTTACATTTTCACGAAAACATCCTGGGATAAGTTTCTGTTCTGCAGACCTAAAGCTGAATTTCTTTGGAGCAGATAGGGAAACTGGTTCCTGCAGCGTATTAAAACCTGATGACATAGATAGTGACATGGAATCAAGAGTTTTCTTAAAGCTCTTTTTAATGCTTACTACACACTGATTATGAAACATTTTTTTCTACAAAAGCGCAATTTGTCTACACAAATTCTAAAATGTGTGTTCAGCTGGGTATTTGCATGCACTGGCCAGCTTCTGTAGGGGTTTTATTTGGATAATAAAACACAAAGAAATGATGTAGAGTAAGACTGTGAAAACATAGAGGCAAAACAACACCAAGGTGAAACGGAGGATGCCATTTTGCTCATTTACCTACCTGATTGCTGGATAGGCTGGGCCTTCAGCTCATCGCAGTGCTCAGCGTTGCACTGATAACCAACCCGACACTGTATCATACTCCATTTTACAGTACAAAATGTTTTAAATAAAAGTTAAATTTGGAAATATATATGTAATCATGTATATATACACAATCGGTATAATGTCTTTTGAGGAATTAGTCTCTTGCCAATCACCATCTGTGGTAACTGCAATGACAGAAAAATGTCCCGTGGTGTTACTGTTTCTGGAACAATTCCATGAGGTTTTCTGGTTCCTTATCTAACCCTTCTCTGAAGTATAAACAAGAGCATATGGAGAAGCTTTCACAAATGCTCAAACCTTACTTCCAAGCCACCTGATACTACCAGATTTCTTAACAAACTTGTGTCCCAAAATGTAAGCCTCATCATGCTAGCTCATGTTGGTAAACCATGTTTTTTTACCCAATTTGAATCATGTGATGAGGTCATCAAAATGAAATGAGGGAATGGGTGTGACACAGGTCACACTGGGGAGTGTGCCAAGGCTCCTTTGAGTGCAAAGCTTTCCTACAATACGTTGGCTGCATATATCCCCCACTTACTACAGAGCAATGACCTCTTTTCTCTAAAAGGCACATTTGTTCAGGGAGGTCACCCATCTGCTGCTGAGGTGAGAGCAGCAGACGGGCTGCAACCCTCCACCGTGCTGCAGTGCAAAGCTGTAAGATGCAGACATGGGGGTGGCAGTGGAAAAACGTAAGAATATAGATAGACCAGCGAACCTCTCTTCAAGCTCAGGAAGCCTGACAACTCTTTGGCAGACAGAGAGAACTGACGCTATTTCAGTCGTGATCCCTTCTTTAGGAAAGAATGATGCAATTAATACATGTTTAAAAGAGAGATTCTGATGCTAGTTACTAGCACATGGGGAAATGCGACTCATATTAGAGGAAAGAGTCTCACAGGCTATTTTCCTTAATGATTCTAAATTTACCAGTTTTGTTTTTATGTGTGTGTGTTTGTTCGTTTTCCTCAAACAGACACAAATCACTGAGTTACTGAGATCTGCAGAGAACAGAATATATCCAGAAGGTTCATGTTAATAAATACTAAGTTGACAGTCTAGTGCTGGCATAATGGGTGGGGCTCTGCTCTCTGCAGCGCCCTGCTGAAATCAGCTAGCCTTGGTGTGGGTGTATAAAGCTAAAATTACAGGGTTTGACTGCCACAAAGAGCAAATGAGCAAGTGGGTTTGTCCGAGTTACCTCCAAATAGTTCATGGTGAGTATTTATTTCCTTTATACAGCATCTGGTGTAAATCTAATATCTTATCTGAAAACTTCCTGGCAGCTCAGGTCAAGCATTGTTATATTGTATATTTTGATCTTCTCGCATTGCTAGATTTTTTTTTTTTTAAAAAGCTGAAAGGAAATTAATGGCCTGAACCGTTTTTATTCACTGACCGTGGAAAACACTTTTTGCAAGAACATTGCACTAAAGTAAAAGATTGCTAATATCCTGGGCTTATCATATGTATTACAGACATTTACATATTTTTCATCTTCTTAAAAGGAGAACAGTTCCATACCACTGCAGTATGGCAAAGCTATTCTGCTTGACAGGCAAGCAAGCTGCCTAGCTGCAGTTGTCTTAAATCATGACTTCCCATTTTCTTAGCTCCGGTGGGAGCCATTTGAAAACTTTCACAGAAGTTAGCAACAGCAAATCCGGTAATAAGCATCACATGCTAAGCTGTACAGGATGTTTAGCATCTCAAACAGTTTGAAGCAATTAATATGTGACTTTCTAGTTCCCATGTCAAGTAAAAATACCATAATTGAATCTTCTTAGAAAACATCTGTCTTTATTAAGTTCAGCCAGCATATGCAGATTTGTCAATTAACTATAGGTATATTCTAGTCAGAGCCTACACTGAGTTGATCCCCAAGCTTCCTCTTGTTTTCAGCTCTTGAGCCGTGCTCAAGCACAGTTTTGGACAGGTTTTCTGTGACTGTAATTCAGGGTTCCTCAGTGTATTTATACCTGGGTGCACACCAAAAGCATAAGAATTTAGTTTCTGTCCTCTTTTTTTCTCCTTCAATCTGCCCAGCTATAACGCTGTGGCATTTCTTAACTGAAATACAGGTGGAGAACATGTCACTTTCCATGAATAGTGTTCATCTCTCCATAACTGATTTTTAAGTCAGATTGGTCTTATTGAAAAATAGTGTGGTCCAAAGTGAGTTGGAAGTGAACGTTTTATTCCAATATAATGACTAGGAGCAATCCTTGTGCAAGACTGCAGCATTTAGGTGTAATCAACATCAGTGAGCCAACCACTTGAAGACAATCATGGGAGCTGGCAGGCTTCCATTAAATCTGATAATGGAATTGGCTTTCTTACTGTCTTTGACTGGTGATGGGGACCAAATGAGAAAACTTCAGATGAGAAGTATTGATTCTCTTGTGTATTATGGATGTAACGGAGATAGATCCCTTTGCTTTGGTAAGTGGGATGAACTGTTCTGAATGTGATGTTCCTGCTTTCCCTGGCCAACAGGAATGTATAATTACTAAAACAAGCAACACCTTGCACAGCTGTCTGTTTTTAATAGTTCTGCAATTCCTATTTGTATTGGGTTTGCGTGGCAAGGTTTTGGTAGCAGGGGGGCTACGGGGGTGGCTTCTGTGAAAAGCTGCTAGAAGCTTCCCCTAGGTCCAATCGAGCCAATGCCAGCCAGCTCCCAGTTAGACCAGCTGCTGGCCAAGGGGAGCCCATCAGCGACAGTGGTAGCACCTCTGGGATAACATATTTAAGAAGGGGGAAAAAAAAAAACCAAACAAACCAAGGGGAATTAAACTGCAGCTGGAGTGAGGAGTGACAATATGTGAGAGGAACAACCTTGCAGACACCAAAGTCAGTGAAGAAGGAGGGGGAGGAGGTGCACCAGGCACCGGAGCAGAGATTCCCCTGCAGCCCATGGAGAAGAGCATGGTGAGGCAGGCTGTGTCCCTGCAGCCCATGGAGGTCCATGGTAGAGCAGATATCCCCCCCCATGCTGGAGCAGGTGGATGTGCCTGAAGGAGGCTGTGACCCCATGGGAAACCTGTGCTGGAGCAGGCTCCTGGCAGGACCTGTGGCCCTGTGGAGAGAGAGGAGCCCAGGCTGGAGCAGGTTTGCTGGCAGGACTTGTGACCCTGTGGGGGACCCACGCTGGAGCAGTCTGCTCCTGAAGGACTGCACCATGTGGAAGGGACCCACACTGGAGCAGTTTGTGAAGAACTGTAGCTTGTGGGAAGGACCCGCGTTGGAGAAGTTTGTAGAGAACTGTCTCCCATGGGAGGGACCCCACGCTGGAGCAGGAGAAGAGTGTGAGGAGTCCTCCGCTGAGGAGGAAGGAGCAGCAGAGATGATGTGTGATGAACTGACTGCAACCCCCATTCCCTGTCCCCCTGTGCCACCTGGGGGCAGGAGGTAGAGAAAATCAGGAGTGAAGTTGATCCCGGGAAGAAGGGAGAGGTCAGGGGAAGGCATTTGAAGATTTGGTTTTGTTTCTCATTACCCTACTCAGTTTTGATTGGCAATAAATTAAACTGATTTTCCCCAAGTCAAGTCTGTTTTGCCCATGATGGTAATTGCTGAGTGATGTCCCTGTCCTTATCTTGACCCATGAGCTTTTTCATTATATTTTCTCTCCCCTGTCCAGTTGAGAAAGGAAGTGATAGAGTGGCTTTGGTGGGCTTGGCATCCAGCCAGGGTCAACCCACCACACTATTTAAACTGAGTAACGCTATTGCTGGTATCTCATATCTACCTCGCTACGTTAGACAGAATTAGAAGATGTTTCCCTGAAGAGCATAAGCAGGAGCACAGCTGTTGCTCCCTCTCTGCTCTAATGGAGAGAGAATGAAGGGAAGATGCATTCTTCTTTCCTTTGAAATTGGGAGTAATTCCATAGATATTAATGGAGCTCCCCAGGACAAGATGGATGTGAAAGAAGAGCGTGGCCCAGAGGTTATAAATTAAGTGTAAGTGAAATTCAGAGGGAGAGATTTGTGCAGTAAGAAGCTATATAAAAATAAAACATATTCCATTTGACTGGCTGAGAACAAAAATTAATCAAAATATTAATGAATACTGCAGACTAAGAAATAACTTCTGCTTCAGTGCCTCTTTCTGTCTCTTCTTCTTCTGCTAGTTTCATACTGGTTGAGGTTATTGACAAAGCTAACTTATATGATCTCCTTTGTCATGCAAATGATTAAGAGAGACCCTTCAGACATAAATTGTAATATCCCTGAACCTGGAAGGAAAGAACATACTAAATACTTATTTAAAATAAACTCTGAATTATGAATCTAACTCACTGAAAAGAAACCACAACATTCTCATTAAATGTGTGGGTCTTTTTGTTTTGGCAAATTCCTAAGGTAATTGCAGGTGATGCTGTAATTGTATCGTTGTGGTGTATGCCAGATATTGTACTCCACTAATAACCAGCACTCACCTTGGCCTGATGGGAATAAGGATGCATAAAAGACTGTGAATCAGTGCTTCTAAAAATAGCCCCAGCCACCCGCTTCCTCCTCAACAAAAAATAGAAAAAGTTGAAAAGGACGAGGCTGATGAGAACAAAAAAGCAGCTGAATGGAGAAAAGGGCATTTGCAAAAACCCCCACTTTTTCTAGAAAGTGGTTCTTTCTTGCTTGTCTCTCTTGCCTGCAATAAAATAAGTGCCCTGTGCTGATTTAATTGCCAGAGCGGTGTTGAGATGGTAAGAGAAGTTGTATAAACCTAGAAAGGTGCAGAAAAATGCAGAAAAATACAGAAAATTAGAAAGCTGCTTTAGCTGGAATTGTTTTTAATTGAAAATTTTCTCTGCAATGAACTGCTGCTATCCTCTAAAAGAAAAAAATGAGGAATGGCTCATGTTTCAGTCAGGTATTTGTTGCTGAAGTTCATCTTTTGTCTGGTACACTACTATTGTGGGTTGATTCCTACAGGATATACTGTTCCTCTGAAATGACCTGACTGACTGTTCATGGGAGTGGTATGTTCAAGAGATACTGAAAGTTTTAAGTTCCCTATAAAGGGATGTGCATATAGAATTATGTTTAAGAGCTTGCACTGTGTGACTGTCTTAAAACACGATACACCCTCTGTGAGACAAAAAACTTTAATTATTTCCTGTTTTATTTGTTGATTAGTCTTTCACATGAATAGATTTTCTTCTTCATAGTACATGAGCATAC
Source organism: Pelecanus crispus (assembly GCF_030463565.1). NCBI lineage: Eukaryota > Metazoa > Chordata > Aves > Pelecaniformes > Pelecanidae > Pelecanus > Pelecanus crispus. The sequence continues at coordinate 126,300,190 of NC_134644.1, read as the reverse complement.
ACTTCTTCATATAGCAACTTGTGCAATACTTCTACTTCATTGTGTCTGTGGCCTAATTGCTCACAGGTTACAGATCAAAGCAAGGTGCGGTACTATGCAAGCAGGGTAACATAACCTTGTTTCTTTTCCAAAGTCAGCTGAAAGGGACTTTGCTGCAGAGGTTAAATATATCCACTTCGATTGGGCAGAGTTTTTATTACTTGTCTGTAGTTCCTTTTGCTGATTTACCCTTGGAAATGAGAAAAGAGTAAGAATATATCTTTTTACAGTACCTAATTTTATGCCTATTTCAGCAGTTTTGAAAATACGCTTAAGCAAGCATATTAAACAGAACCTAATTTTCCTAATATCCCAGTTGTGTAACCAATGTGGCATCTTTTATTATGTGCAGTAACTTTGTAAAAATGTTTTGAAGTCCTAGCTGACAAGGTCCTTTATGAGTAATGTTTAATCTTCTTAGCAGGCAGAATGATTTTTTGTTCTGCCTGAATTTACAGAAAGGGTAACCAAATTAAACACATGTGATTGAGGAATGACATTGCTGGTCTTCTCAGAATTCTCACGGATGGTTAGAGAAAAGTTATCTGATCCCTTTCATATCTGGAAATGCTAGGAATGCTAGTGTTATATTTTCATTATGGAGTTAATCTGGATAATTGGTTTAACTGAGTGAGAAACAGGTTTATGACCTCAGTGATCTTCTGAACTATTCATAAAATTACCCACCCTCTTGTTTGGGGCAATATCAGGGTGCCTGAACCTGAAGGAGTGTACTGGATTGTTTTGGAGGACTGTTGGCTCCACACAAACTCTCCACCTTTAGAACAAGCAACACTCAAAACTAAAACTGGGGAATACAGGTAGTCGAAATCAGAAACTTTTCAGTGCCCAGTTAGCGAAGTTACGGACAACACACAAGAAACATCCCAAGTTAACTTTCTAGACAAGAAAGATATTTTAAAGCACTATGCTTTAAAATCACAGAAGGATTTCCTTAATTACTAGAATTGTTCTGTGCCACTGGAACATTAATTGCATCTTCCATTTTCATATAATAACTAGTGTTTGTGCTGTTCATTAACTTGGCCATCAATGTTTATGTGCCAATTTGCAGTCTTCTCTATTATATCCATTTGGTTATACTTTTCAGAAGTGCTGGGGCTAAGGTTAAGCACTGCACCCTAACGACCTTTCATTAACTTCATTTAACAACAAAAGTCTGCAAAAAATTCTGCAGCTGCTTGAACCAATTCTTTGTTCCATCTCTAGTCCCAATGCCACACTTCAAATAGTTTCCTGGAGTTCACCTGCAAATGAAGATGTCCAGAGCTTTTCACCATGCTTTCCAAGTTTGACTATACATTTTATCCACTTTTAAATTAACAGATTACCTGTGTCCTCTTTGCAGTTGAAATAAACTCATCCTTGTCAAACCCAAGCACACAGCAACTTTTCCAGAAAAAACAGTCTCATCTTTCAGAGAAATATAACAAATATGTGAAAAGTAGGGGATTAATTTGTAACACTACTGATTTTACATTTAAATAACTCAGACACAACATGGAATAATCAAATCCAGAAATAATTTAACAGATAACAAAATTATCTGTATTTTGAGAATTCCCTCCAATTTATTTGGGGGAAAGAAAAGCACAATCCATTTATTTGTAAAAAGGGGTTGTACATAAGCATTGAGAACAATCTACTTTGTCAGCAGATAGCACTGTTTTAAAACTTCAGAAAAGAAGAATGAACTTATGGTTGGTCTATTTTTTTAATATTTGCATATGCTTTTTAGTTCTGCTCTGATTTTTCTATCTATAAAATAGGAATAATATTCCTTTGTCTGCTTTTCAGCTGTTGACAAGTGTGTTTTCTTCGTGACATGACTGCTGCAAAAAATCTGGGATATTTTGCTTCCTCTGAGTGGTGCAGAAAGAAGTTTTTAAGAAGTCAAAAGACAGACATGAGAAAACACAGTACAGTATTTTATCTTTTTTTTTTTTAAGGGAAAAGGGAAGTCTAGAATATCTGGGATTTGATTAACTTTCTTTTTTCATTTCAAGGCAGCAATAAGGTTCTTCTTATTAAACAAAAGATTCTTCAATGCAAATTCTGTTTCCTGCATTGCTTATGAAAATTACTCTTGCAATGAAATTTCAATTTCTGTTTGATAATAGTGTCATAAACATGATAAGCCTGAGAAATCTGTCTTTTACCTCCTTAACACTATGAAGTAGAAAAAAACAGACTTGTAGATTTGGGGCTAACCTAGTGAATTTAACCACTTGCTTACTTCTCAGAGTACACAGCATCTCCAGGTATTTACTTGATCTTTACTAAAACCAAACATACATGTGGGTGGATGTATAAGCATATTTTAATGCAATGATATCTAAATGACAAATAAACTAAGTGTTCCAAAAGTCTCATAAAGATCCATGGAGTTAGGATTAGCTGACATGATTCTAATAATGTTGATAAGAGATATTTTTTTGGTCAGCTTACAAGGCAACCTACATCATTCCTTTGTAATTCAATTCAAATGGCCTCCTCTCCTACTGTCTTAATATATTACAATATTTCAAAGGATTCTAATATTGCAAACCACATATCTGAGATTTTTAAAGAAAAAAATTAGGCATATGTCTTACTATTTTTTTTTTTTAAATCCTGCAAATTTTAATGATGTATCCATTATCTGTTAATAATTTTCTTTCAGGGAATTTTGTTTACATGGAAAAAATAAGTATAATAAGAACAGACAATACAAGGATATTTGACATACAGCTAAAGTGGGTGCTCCAAATTTTCAGGTCAGTTGTCTGTTATTGGAGTTTATAGTTAATTTTTAGGCTGGCTTACTACTAAGAAAACCACCTTTCTGATTCATTTTAAAGAGCTGGCATTTCTGTTCTTGCAAATGTAATTAAAATGAGTTACCTAGGTTACAAGTGATCATTAGTATGTGAAATCTAGATGACATTTTGTATTGGGTCATTAACAACTGACGCTTGCTGCAAATAACTCTCATAAAGTGCTTTTAGAGTGTCTTTTATGCTTTAGTCACCTTGTAGTCTATTAAAGAGTATCTTGAGGTTATGAAGTGTGACCTGTGACCATGAATTCAATGTTCTTTCACACGCTCTCTACAACATGAAATTGAAATGCAACAAAATATACGTGGCAAATAAAACACTTTTAGAAATGGTACTGCAGTATGCTAATGGTAGGTGAGAAAGGCCCCCTGAAAGCAGTCGATGGAGATGATGGGATCAGAAGAAGATGCTATGAAAGAAAATCCTCATTCTATTGATAGGACTGGCCCTAGAATGAACTTCAGTCAACATACAGCCATCCTCAACTATTACATATACAATTCATTTTGGCTGATTTTATTTTTCTTTCATCCTTGCCTCAGTCTTTCTGAAGAGTCTGATGGTCTCTGGCTGTCTATTAGAAAGTCTAAAAATGACAGACATAAAAATCCTAAACTCTGAAGATGGAAATAAATTGCTAATGTTTAAACAAGTTGTCTAGGCTTTACAGTGAATAGAAAGACAGAGGGAAAAAAACCCAAACATTTCCTGAAGGCTATTTATCTCATTCTGAGTTAGATATTTAAAGTATTTCAGAATTCTAAAGCCAGAAATGTGAAACTTCATTGCCTTGTTCATGGAAGAGGCAAATAACATAGGTATGACTTGCATTTATGCAAGCTGAGTGTAAATAATCTTTAATTTAAATACTTGTCTCTGTCTTTCCTGTTGACCTACATGGCATAAGGTAATGGAGTCTGGCTGCTGGTTTCACATTGATTATTCACCACTGAATAATTTCTAGCTTTTGGCATCCTGGAGAAATGGGGTGCTTTTCTCTCCTTCAGCTCTCTTTTTAGCTCTCCAGTAACCAAGGGCTTTTTTCCTATATTTTTGCTGGTTATGTACTATTCAGGTAATATTTTAATATAAGAACCCAGTCTATTTCCATACATATTTATCCTGATGCTTTGCAGAAAAATGCTCAATTTATTTCTGCTGGAAACTACAGCAGAATATGCACAATGATTCTAATTAAGAATCCACCTTCCTTTTGCCATACAGTACCTTTTTTTCCCCTATTTTCTTCCTAATATGTGTACTGTGTCTATCACAGGTTTTTTTCTTTCTCACTGGGAAGCATTCTGTAATAAAGATGATCTATTTTGCTCCTTCCCTCCTCCTATTTTTAAAAGCTATTCCCTTCTATTCAGACTCTATGATATTTTATTGTTTTATAAACTGAGGCAACAGCAAATATTGTCCTTTGCTAAAGTGGATTTTTGTTTGCCTTTTATAACCTGCTGAATAGGCTGACTGATCTTTGGCTTACTGGAACTGTAATGCTTTACAGCAGCTGAGAGAGTCTCGAGTCTGACTTCTGGTTTCCTGTCAGAAAAGCTAATGCCATATGTCTAGGAAATGTCCCAAAATGCAATATTTGCAGAAAACAATTCAACACTTACTATATAATTTAGGAAATGACAGCTAAACATCATCCAATAAAACATTTAGAAATATAAGTTAACACTATGCCTTTCCATCTGAAGATCTCCATGTGCATTATAGCAATGACATGATGTCCATTTTACAGGCCAGAAGCTAGTGGCCTGCAAAAGGAGCCAATGAACTACCCACCCAAGGATTAACTAATTACCCTACAACTAGTGTCTGAGGAACAGATTTAAAGCTTTGTTGGATTATGAAGATGTGACAGTTGTAACTGAGAGTCTGATGTGCACTTTCACAGCATTTCATACTTGCTTATGATGAACACAAGTCCAGATTTCAGTTTTTTTCCAGAAAAAAAAAGGACTGTTGAGTTATGGCTGGAATTTATTCTAATAAAGTAATATAATTGTAATAAAAACAGATGATGGTAGTGAAATCATTAAAATCCTTAAGCTCTTACTACTTCTGCAATTTTTTATGCATAAGAATTCTGGAATAACTTTTTAGAAGTGTTAACCTTGCTGAGTTCGCTGCCACAGATAAGACTGCATTCCTGGCAGGAACAAGTTGATTGGATAGTAGGATCTAAAAATTAAAAAAAAAACCCCAAATGTTTTTGTTTCTTCCTCTCTCACATGTTCCTTTTTAATGACTGGAATATAACCTCATCAGAGAAAAAAAAAAACCTAACAGACTGCGATTGTTATAGACATTTCAACCATTATCTGAGACATAAAGTCTGTCCATTATAAGGGCAATGGACTAAATGAAGACTCACTGTCACCTAACTGGTCTTGCAGCAACAAAGATTGTTTCCAGGAAAAAGACAAATTAGAAAAGCAAAGCACATGCAGGAGAAAATCTGCTCATTTTCTAGTTCCTACCATCCAGATGTCTGAAGCTATCTGTCCTTCTCTTGCCTGGACAGGCCATCTGGAACAGAATAAATGAGACTTGAATCACCAGCAACGCTGATGTGCTCAGTTCGTACCCTGATATGAAAATCTGAATGCATTACAAGTGAAACTCGACAGCTAACAGTTCCAAAAATGATAAAAAAGCCTTTATTGTCACTTTATTTCAGCAACAAATGTCTCCGCTTTTCTTTTGCCCATTAGTGCAGTGTAGGGCTGTTTCTATAGATACATATAGCAGTATATAGCAGTTTTTTGTAGCAATAGATACATGAGTAAAGGTTTGGAAGCTTGGTCATGACTAATGAACAAGCAGGAGGGGGAGAGAAGGGGCAAAGGGGAGGAAGGTGCTAATATGCCAGTGGCCCTTTCTTGTCTGTGGTGAGAGATGATCAGTTTGTTTGTGATGCTGGTATGGCACACCACCTTACATCACACTGTTCTAACCATAGATCCTAAGCACAAACAAAAACATACTATCAAACGAATCAGTGGATCTTCCTGAAATGAAGAGCAGGTATTTAAAAGCTATTAAACTATATTGTGCAGCTAGCATTTCTGTATTCAGATATGGGAAGTTGTTATGTTATTTTATGAAAGTTTGGAAAACCAATGACAGTTATGTGTGAAAAATTATTGCACTTCCTCAGCCTAAGCCAAAAGATGATTGTAACCTCAGCAGCTTAGCTAAGTAAGGGTGGAACAGAATGAATGCTTAGATGCTATGGGGACTTGCATCCTATTTCTGTGTGTGGCCTTCAGCAAGGTGATGGGGTAGGCTTCCAAGCCTAGAGGAAAGAAGAGCCAGAGGGTGGTCAAACTGCTGTAAGTGAATGGATGAGGCAGTCCTAAACTTCTTTTTTTCACAGGACACAATAGGAGAGAATTGGAAGTGGAGAGGGACAAACTCTTCTGTATCTGAAACTTGGAAAGTTTTCTTCTGATCCCCATTCTTTAGGAAAAAGAGATGCCACCTTCCTTTCTCCTCTGCATCATCCTGACTTCAACATGCATACTCATGTATACCAATAGACTTGGAAGAAGGAGCAGTCTCTAGACGCAAGGGTGACCCAAGAGTAAGGGGGAGATCACGAATCTGAGCTTTGGTACCCAAAATGATTTCTGAACAATAAAATGCACTGACCCTGTTTTTTCTCAGCTGCATAGAACATAGAGCAGGACCAGGCAACAGCAATCATGTGCCTTGGCTTAGACTTCCCATGCAGTCCTACTTAGTGTTTTGCATTTGCTGGGGCTAAGAATGCATATGTATTCAGTTACTGTAAGCCCTCCTAATGTCCAGCCAGTTACAAAATCAGCCATGTGGATTATAAGTCTGAACCTTAGACATAGCTCCTCTTTTTAAACTCTTCTTTTACAAGCAACCTCATCGTTTGAAGTTATTACCTTTTGTATTGTTTCGTGTGTGTACTGAACATAATGGTTCAATCTGAACTGTAATCTTTAATCTCCATTATATTCAGTAAAGCTACAATAATTATAGCATAATACAGATTCTTAGTTGCTGATCCTTTCAAATAAAAGTATTTAAAAATGAACATGGAACTGATATAATCACAGAAGTCACAGCATGGCTCATGGATTCTAAGAGCATAAATAATGCTGAGTAATAAATTTGCAAGTTATTTAGCTCTGCTTCAAAATGTAAGATTTCATCCTTACTATTCTGCTCTGGGGGCAGGTTGTCAGATAACTTCCACTGAAACTTTGGCTCTCCATATTCCAGATCTGGGTGGCACAACAGCTCCGTAATGTGCCTCCTGTATGTGTGAAAGAACTTCTATACTAAGCCAAAAGCAGTAAATAGTTCACAAATTTAGGTTCAGAGCTAGAATGTTATTTTACTGTGTTCCATTAACAGAGTGTGTATTTGATTGTGTAACCTGCTGTGATTGTATATACTGCAAAATGTTTAAATGTCCATGAAGGTTGGGATTCATTTAGCTCACTGTGCTGTCCCAGACAGAAGGACTGTGCCAAGAAAGAGGGTGGATACATTTGCTTCTCCATGACGTAGAAACTTGTCAGCTTCTGTGATCACCAGGTTGGGGGTTACTGGAACCAGAAATCCAGACAGAACCATTGAGTCCATCAGTAATTACTAAATGTATCTCCTTTGAATTTGATTAATTTTTCTCAAACCACATTAACATTTGCCCCCTGTAAGTCCCTGTGGCAGCAAGCTCTAAAGTTTAATTTTGCATTGAATGAAAATATACTTCTTTTTGTATGCTTTAAACTTGCAGCCTGATCATTTACTTGGAGGATTCCCAGTTTCTGTGTTTGGAGGAAAAAAAAAATAATCATTCACTAATTACCTTGTTCTAGCTGTCTGATTCAAAACTGAAGTGTCCTGACCCATTTAGTTTCCTTTGTACGAAAGCCACCCACAGCTCTGCCTGTCTTTTTTCACTTTTCCTTGTACCCTTTTAAATTACACTTTTTGGAAGTGCAATGATCAGAACTGCAATCATGAATTCATCCTTGAAAAAGAGAAGTTTTTTATACAACACTTAAAAATACATTTCCTACTTAATTCCTGATCCATCAATGAAACCTGTGTGGATACAAACATCACAAAGTTCCCTGCAGGACTGCAACAGCATTTTTTCTAGATATTTTCATCTCCACCTTTCTGCAAATCCCCTATACATCTAGGATAATGAGAACAGCCCTGGAAATTTGAAAGTTTAGTGTCGCCTCTTAAAGCATTTGGGTCATTTAAACTCTTTCTAGACTTAGCTGAACATAAGGAGCTCTAAAATCATCAGCTAAGGATTTTGAACTAAGGCACACTGAATACAGGAATAACTAAAATGAACATATGATTTTTCAGGAAATTAAAGTTAGAAAGTTGAACCACAAATATTATAAATTACTAATTTTATTTTGTGTTACAGGACTATTTATTTTCAAATGCTTCTGCTGTTCACATATTTATTTGCGAACTTCTGTATTTACTGAAATGAGAATGCAGGAAAAAGAAACAGGAAATGAAGAAAACAAAGATCACAGAAGAAAGTAAGGCAATTAAAAAACAATCAGTGAAAGCACAAATATCACAGCAAGTGCACTGAAAAACACCTAAGTAACAAGACTAGGACAAAAGAAAAAAAAAAAAAAAAGGAAAAGAAATAACTAGAAACTTGAACTAACAGACCACATCGATGTTGGGTAACTGTGCCAGTATTGGTTGGTTGCTCTAGGCATAGTTTCTCCAATACAAAGTTTTTCCTGTGACTTTTTGTTTGCTTATCCACAGAAGTTAAGTTGCATTTTTTTTTTCCCTTGGGAGAATTGAATTGGAACCATTTATTTAGGCAATCAGCTGTAAACCATGAGGAGGGTACCCAGTGATATGAAAAGGGTAGCTGGCAGAAAACCTCATGACAAACAGAGAAAGAAAGTGCTAACTCCAAAGTAAATTAAATGCTCATGTTATCCTAAGTATAATAGAAAAAAGGAGAACAGAAGGATGTTAGTCTTCCAAAATAGTACACGGTAACTTAATTAGGTAATCCCTGCCTTCCTATGCTGGCAAGTCCTATTCTCTATGATCACTAAAACACAGAATTCTCTTCAAAGAGGTGTGTTAGCCATGGAAACTAGATGATAAGCAGGAGAGAATGTTTACATTCCTATGTGGAAGGTATTACGAATGAAAAGACCTTCTGTCCCTATCGCAAAACATTATTTTCCAGATTGCCTGTATATGATTGCACGTGCATTTGGTGCCATGTCACTAATCCTCAATTTAAATATAATCTCCTACCCATTCTTTGGTCTGTTTGATTCTCTCCAAAAGTGTTCTGAAATGCAGAACCTCTTTCCCTTGCATCCTTTCATTTTCTCTTCTTCCCAGTTTGTATTTAAATGTTTGCAATGTCATTCTACCAGAAGATCTGGGGGAAAAAAAGTAGACACTTGCTCAGAAAATGTTCAGATTCAAGAATTTGTCTAAGATGCTGTTCTTGCTTTAGGTTTTTTTTTTTTTTAATCTTTATTCCTAAATTAATTTAAATATATTTAAGATCTGACTATGTTGGTTATATCTGAGAACACAAAAAATAATTTCATAATCACAGGTCATAACAATTTAATATTTCTTACTGCTTTTACCACAGGAACTTGGAAAAATTAATCTTACCAGATTTTCCCTTGTGAAAAACTCTCTGAGCAACAACACACAATTACAGCATCTAATCTATTTTTGGCAGACTGATTTCCACAGCAGTTTTTGGTTGTCCTTAGTAAGCATATGGAGCTCCATGAACTTAATTTTTGTCATTGTATTTCAGATCAAGATAAATTACTGGCTTTGAGAAGTAGATGAGAAGACACATATTTTTGCAAGTTGTAGACACGTGTGTGTGTGTATAAATACCTATCATGGAAGCACCAGTTGCTGAATGTAGGACAGACATAAATTCCTGATGTAGGGTTTATTTTAATTTTTCATTTATACAGACCATAGGACAATCCTATGGACAATCCTTCTGTGACTGGGACTTTTAGGCACCATTGCAATACCAATAATAAATAATGGGAACAGATGGCTATCCTAAGATAGCCTCAGAGTTGTGTAGGATACTTGTTATTTGGGTTTTTTTGGGATAGGAAGCATACGACTAGCAGAAAAAAAGCTGTAGTGAACCTTGGAGACCCTTAGATAGCAATACAGTCCTAAATCGGGTCTCAGGTTGCTGCAGGTTATGCTAAAGGCTATTTTAGCCTTTTTTAGCCTTATTTCTTGTGACTGATGGCCTGCACACTGGAAAGGAGGTCTCGTGGCATGACACAGCAGATCACTAATCTATAAGCAGTCAGACATACTTAGAAACATACTGCAAGGAAAGTTACCTACAGAAGTAAGGAGTTTTAGCTAACTTTAACAAAGGTAAGCTACAATTGTGATTAAATATCTATTTTAAATCTACACCTAAATACAATTTAAAAAAAAACCTTTCAGTTTGGTATTCTTCTTATGGCATCTGGAACATTCACTGGAATTTGTAACTATTTCTAGAATTTCAAAGACTGGGTGTTTGTTCTATCAGGTATGATATATACAGTATCCTTTCCTCCCAGAATGTTTCACTTCCCCAAGGAGTAACTGCAATACTGTTTATAATCTTTAATCTTTTTGCCACACATACTTTCATTGTCAGTTCTTGAAACTCTGAGAGGTTGCTACATGCTTGGTGGGGGCAGAATCTTTGTAATTCCATTTTTTCAATGCTTACTACTTGGCAACATTTGGGAAGATGTTCATGCCCATGACTGAGCAAACAGATGGTGTAAAAGGCCACTACTTCTCTTTCAAAATATAGATAATTTAAACTATGACCAAATGGTCTTGCTGTTTTTCTCTTGGGGACCAAAAGAGGTGAAGAGTTTGGTGGATTTTTGCTTTCTGGTCTTTCTAATTGGAGAATTTTTTCCTAGGTTTGGGAAAAGTTCAACCTAAGAAAGACACTTTACACAGAATTTTTTTATCTTAACAAATTAATGGTTACTTAACTTAAAAGCAACTAAATGGAGATTTTGTAGTGGGAAGTACAAGCAACAATTATGGTCAGCATCACCATCTCTACGCAACTGTCAGTACATGACCCTCTGCGCAAATGAGATTGTATCCATGAAAATACAGTTAGTAACTTTTAGCACTCCCTTTGGCATAGCATAATCAGAACACCAGCAAGAGGAGACTTTAGGAAAGCTTTAGACTCTATTATTTAGGTTTGCAGTACACAAAAGAGTTTTTCTGAGGACAGTAGCATTGCTTCAGCTCTTAAGAAGCTTCAAACTATTTAAACACTGTCTCACAAACTAAATAAAGCTGGTATTGAGAACTGAACAAAGCAGTGGAATTGCACCAACTGTAACCTTTGCTGAAGTTATCTGTGACTTGTGCAATTTCTAAATGAGACTGTGATAGAAAGCTTAATCAGAAAACATCTGTCTTCTAAGATGTAAGACTACTCTCTCTGAAGTCTGTTTAACAAATTCTGATTGCTTTTTTCCTAATTGCTGTAAGAGTGGGACCAGATTGTTTCTATTTATATATGCAAAGGAATTGCGTCTCTGAGGATAAGGTTTTAGCCATGAAAAACAAAGCAAAGCAAAAGTCCTCAAGCCTTCCACAAAATCTTCTATTAATTTCTTTCACCACTGAAGTGATTAACAGCCAAACTGCATGATTTAGTTTTGTACTGTGATTTGTAAGACTTGAATGACATCTTTACAAGTGAGGTTAGGGAAGCAGTCCAAGAGTGTAAGCTTAGCCTGCAGTCTGTTCTTAGGATTTCTTAGTCACACTCTTTTTTCAGAAATGTTTTAAGGAACAGCTATTACTCCAAATGTAGCAAATAGAGGTTTCAGACTAATTCTGATGTCAGTAATTCAGGCCACTGAAATTCTAATTTCTGTAAAAACAGTATTTGATGTTAGTTAGTGGTGATTATGTCTCCTTTTGCATTTGTTTTTTGCCTGTACAGGTTACAGTGAAATAACTCCCATGATACCCAAATAGCAAACCTGCTCTTTTATCAATCTCTCTTCATACTGCACTTTTACAGCAATAAAAATATTTTTTACTGGCACATTATCCGTGCTATGTAGATTTCAAACAAACATGCATGCACCATTTTAAAGGAATCTGTACTTGATCTAATGCATGATACTGTCTTTTCCATGTAAAATGTTTACAGTGTTATGACACAGCAAATAGTTATATCCATGACACAGAAAAAATTAATAATTGCCTAATCTCAAGACGATAATCCTTATTAAATTCACTCTTTTTAATATACATGTCAGCACTGGTTAAGACAGTGAGTGTTTTCCCACAGTAATGATTGATTATTTGTGATTCTAGGTATCTCATGTACCTCTGATAACATGGAGAATAATCACACAGCCTCATTAACTAAGGCTCCTTATGCCAACAGTAGAGTCTGTAAAATGTAGGTGAGGTGCTTCTTTCTCTTGGTTGGTTATGTGAGAAAGCCTAAGGTTATGTGATGGGATTATCCCCTCTAATTGCACAGGTCTCTCTTTACTCTCTTTAACTAGTATCAATAAAGGACTGTACAAGAACATATGTTCTGTGGCTCTGATCTGTGCCATGGGGGAAAAGGAGAGAGGCATGCTCAGCCACAGAGTTTGCTGATGTGTAATGTTATGGTAATAGTTTATTTTATCATATGATACTCCGAAATGTCAGTCCCCTGCTCCTACTGATTTTGGTAAAAGACTTAACTGTAAATCCAAAGGTGACAATTAATTATTTTATTTACTCTGTCTCCCTTTATTTGTCTCTCTTGGTACTACAGAATTTTGTTAGTGATAAAAACTACTAACTGCTCTGAACTGCCTCTGAGAAATTGAACACAAGTTCTCTATCATCGGAAAGATGACAGTTAAGACTTCCTTATCATGACAGAATTCACGAAAGTATTAAATGACAAAAATTACAGGGCACCAAACTCCAAACCTGCAGAAGAAAGGGTCTGCAAACGTTCTCATTCTGTAGTAGAATGGATGCACACAGATGCAGACAAATGCCTGTTCCTGAAATTCTGCAATTGCCAGATTGTTGCCTAGTGTCTGTTTGATACTCAGGTGAAATTAGGGATAGAAGGATTGAAATCCTCTGAAATGGCATTCTGAACTTCAGACACATTTTCCAAGAAAAGTTTCACCTAAGCTGGTATGTTCCAATATTTTGGCTTCAATGAACTGACCTTCTGCTGGCAGAAAATTCTTGACAAATTCGTAAATAGGAAAAATTTAACTGCATTTGTTGAGTTTAAAACTTACCTCCCCCAACTACACGCTCTGTTTTCTGTCATCAAATATTGATATGGCATGTAATAGTTTATTATATATTCCTGTCTCTTGACTTTATAAAACTGGGTGTTAACAACTTGGCTGAGGACTTTTGCATCTTTTATAGTTATTGGTAGATGGATATGTAACAGCTAGTAAATGATTTTAATGGAAGTAGCTTTCCAACTTTCAACATTAAAATTTAAAAAGCAACCCCCCCTCCAAAATATTTTTTTCTGATTCTTATTTTAACTGTTACTGAGAGAAATTACTTTATTTTGGGTTATCTGCAGTGCTAAAACAACATGAGATCCTAGGGTGAGCCTCTTCATGAAAACTAATGGCTTTCCTCCCTCTTCTGTACGTTGCATGGGTTAGCTCTAGAATGGACACTGCTTGTGATCTATAGATTCAAGATTAGCATTAGAAAACTTGCCTTTCTTTCCATGGAGGTGATCTTTCCTAAAGTAGTAATTGAGGCTTTTTATAAGAAATGGCATCTGGATCTACTTCAAACCAAAAAAAGCAGTATCAGCTAGCAAAGCTAAATATGAGTGAAACATGAACCTAGTTGTTATCTATTAACTTAACTGAAGATAAAAGCGTATGATTTTGCAAAATATCACAGCTTGAAAAACATATGGGAGGAATGCTGCAAGCAAAGAATACAAGGCCTTGCCTAATGTTTCATTTTTTTCATTCCATGTGTGAAAGAAAATAGATTCACAACCCTTCTTGTTGGGTAATACTCTTACCCAACAACTACAACACACAAACTTATTTTTGAATGTAGAACTCAGAGACTGCAGTTATTAAAAATAAGTTTCAGGTCCAAAGTTGTACCACCAGAAAAATCCAAAACATTCTCAAAATACTTCCAATTTGACATTTGATTTAATAATGGGATTATAACTGATGTAATGAGTTTAGGTCACATGACCCAAACCTTAAGTACATTACTTTAGTTCTCAGTATTTATTGGTGTCAGTTTTATGTGTTTGAGTGCCACACTGAAGGACACTAAATTCCCTTGCTAAATTACAGTCTAGATCACCCTGGCACAACTTGATTTAATCCTTAATCATAATTAATCTTTGTCTTAATCTTTAAAAATCTTGATCTTTAAACATCTTACACAGACTGTGCATTTTCTTGGAATTGTCAGGCCTGTTCTCCTGCTTCTTACCCTGAGCTTTTCAACTCAAGGCACATTAACTCCTTGTTGACCTTGCAAGAAGGATTACATATCAATTATAGCACAGGATCTCAAAATGCTGCCGCCCTATATAACAATGTTATTAATAAAAATCAAGCTGCTAAATCCAAGTAAATGAAAAAAACAAAGGTACTTATGAACAGTACCAACAAAGTAACTGCTACATGTAGGATTAATAATGAAACCACGTTCCACTCCTTTATTGATTTTATTACTACCATTTAGGAAAACAGAAAAGGCAAGGAAGAAAACTAAAGCAGCGATGGCAAAAGATTTAAGAAGCCAAGCCATGGGGAAGATTTCATGGAATTCCCTGTGGTGAGGAGAAAGCTGATCATGTACTTTTGCCTGTGGATCAAGGTGTTGCTTGGAACCAAGGGAGGTTTGTAGCTTGGCTGCAGTTCACCAGGCTTGTTTGGGAAATAGATGGTGTGAGTGGGAGAGAGTTCTTGCAAAAAGAATGTGAAAGAACTGTTCTGCTTGATGGGCTATTAACTACAGCCTAAGTAAGGCAGTTGGGCTGGCTTAGCTGAAAGTGAAGACAAAGTGACAGTCAGCAACCAGAGAGCAAATAATCATGACTGTATTGGAATTTAAAGGTAGGGTGTAGGGAAGACACAATGATGTCGATGTTAATGATTCAACTTGCGGAAACAAAGAAGACAATGCAAAAGTTGCAAGATTTATGTGGTACTTTAGCACCTTATTGTTGATAAAAAGCGTTTTAAACAGATAAATGACAGGAAAAGTTGTGGCAGAGTCATGCAGTCTTTCTGCCTGAACAATACAGAATATGGAGGCGGCCAGTTAAAACTTGGCAACGTGTACAGGAGTATTAACTGGAGGAAAGACAGACTCAAGATAGATCATTACATGGAAGAGAAAAAACAGCTAGTTAAACAGTAGTTTACTACACCCAATTCAAAGACTGGGTATGAGCAATAAGAAAGAACATAAACATGCAGCAGTAAATGACCTGGACAACAGAATGTGAGATTTTAAATTAGAATTGCAGACTGTAAAACTGGATGTTATGCGGACAGCACATTCATACATGTATTGTTTTAACCCCCACCTCTAACAAACGATTTAAGCGTAATACCGCCTTCTGCCTCTTTGGATAGTGGAACCTCTGACACAGCTTCAGTGACACTTGTGTCAGGCTCAGGTTCTACACTCAATGAATACAGTAGTTTAAGATACTCTTGCTTCCCTCAAGGTCTTCTGGCATTCCTTCCTGCCATTGTCTCACAGCACCCTATGTCCACAATTATAAAGCCACAATGGTTTGGGGTGTCACTCTTTCAACTGGATTCCAGAAGTGACCCAGATGAAGAATCATCAAACCTCTCCCTCTTTCCCTATTCAAAAAAGTACTGTTACTTTTCTCCAACAGATCAGTGCCCTGATTTTGTTAACACAACATCGTCATGCACAATTATGCCAATGCAACATGGGAAGCATGTTAGTTTAGTTTCACGCGTGTAGTTCCTACAGCAACACTCATTGGACTTGGCGAAATATATGACCTTTTGGAACTGTCCTGGTTTCAGCTGGGATAGAGTTAATTTTCTTCTTTCCAGCTGGCATAATGCTGTGTTTTGGATTTAGTATGAGAAGAATGCTGATAACACACTGATGTTTTAGTTGTTGCTAAGTACTGCTTATGCTAGTCAAGGACTTTTCAGCTTTCCATGCTCTGCCAGGGGCACAAGAAACTGGGAGGGGGCACAGCCAGAATAGTTGATCCAAACTGACCAAAGGGCTATTCCATACCATATGACATCATGCTCAGTATATAAACTGGGGGGGGTTGGCCGGGGAGCAGCGACTGCTGCTTAGGAACTGTCTGGGTATTGGTCGGCGGGTGGTGAGCAATTGCATTATGCATCACTTGCTTTGTATATTATTATTATCATTATCATTATTATATTGTTATTATTATCATTACTATTTTACTTTATTTCAATTATTAAACTGTTCTTATCTCAACCCAGGAGTTTTCTCACTCTTACTCTTCCGATTTTCTCCCCCATCCCATCGGGGCAGGGGGAGTGAGCGAGCGGCTGCGTGGTGCTTAGTTGCTGGCTGGGGCTAAACCATGACAGGAACGATTGACAGATGTGTTGATTATTGTAGCTCTGGAGACATTGATGGTTTTGCAGTTGTTGCTCTGGTGAGATCGTGTATGATTTTGTGTTTGTCGATCCATAGAAAATTCACTTTTGAATGGTTAGATTGAAAACAGGAACAAGGAGGGAGTTTTTTTGAACTATCATCTTCTTCCAGAGTAAGCTACAATTGCTTAAGAACTTTTCTGCATAAATTCCATTGCAGGATGAAATACAGCAAAAAGCAATGTATACTCAATGGAATTTCCTTTTCTTACAATATTAAGTATATTGCAATATTGTGACATTCAAATAAATTATCTACTTATTGTGCAGAAATCTTTTTACTGAAGAAAGTAATATTTAAAGATGATGGAGGATGTTTCAAGTATTCTTTTCAGAGCAGATACCTGGGCCTAGTCACCTACCACAACTGTGTGTGAGTCACGCTGCTGCTCATGCAGCGTCCTGCTGCTGGAGATTCAATTAAACATGACAAATCTATCTTCTGAAATTCCATTTTGATATTCTTCCACAAATGTCTCTATATATTTAAGTTATTATTCTACAGGTTTTCTCATGCTCATCACAGTAGCATTTAAAGTCTTTCAAAAGTGCACCTAACAGTCTAAGCAATTAAAACAAAATTAATACTGTTGAGCTGAAGACTTGCTTTTAGTTATGCAGAGACAGTGATGTCTATGGCACCATTTAATGTTCCTCCACACAAAAGTTAGGGCTAGTCTTAAGTTTAATGTACCATGGATCTCACTCTTGCCTCTGACAAGAGACTGCAAGTTGTCATTGTATTGATCGTCTAATGTCCTCCTCTTTGTTTACAGCATAGAAAAATATCTTCTAAAACAATATCAAAACCACTAATAAAAGTGGAATACTGGAGAAGCATGTGTCAATTAATACTCAGTTATTACAGTTAATACAGTGCATCAATAGCTGTAATACGTAAAAATAAAGCAGTAATATACGTAAAAATAAAGCAGTAATATACGTAAAAATAAAGCAGTAATAACACTGCATCACATATAAAATAAATTTTACTTTAATGTGAGATAGTAACAAGACATAAAGATACCGTACATTTTTGCTTCATAAACCGAAGTTCATGTCCACAGGGACCCTCTATATTAGAGTCAGCTGAAGCTTTGCATTTAAGCCATATATGTATATAGTAGTTCAGTGTTGTATTTTTACAGCTAGTTTTACACTCTGCTCAATAAACTAAATGACATACATCAAGTTACCATAGCTGCTACTGGCAATTCAGAAACAATTTTGTGACAAAATGCATCACTCAGTCTGTCCATCTAACTGATACCCATTCCAGTAACATCCATCAAAATATTACTGGCAAATCTGTGTTTCAGAGATGAAGGAGCAGAATTCCTCTCTCTCCTATGGAAACCCTTACTGGGAAATTCTTATGTCCCTGCTCTGCATCAAAATGACAATCAGGAAATTCCATGATGTGGCTATAGATTGTGACTGTGTTTACTGTATTCTACTGTACATAGAAACGTTCCTGTTCAACTAGATAGCAAGACTGGAGAATAGAGGAACCTCTTTTTGACTGTTTAAGTAAAAGGTCTTTGAAGAAAAAACGTGGTTTTGTTATTACTATCACTTATTTTCATCACTACTTCACTGATTAACCAATAATTTTCTATTTCTAGCTCAGACTTTTACATGTCACGTGACTTAGGCTTTTTACATTTATGATACAAAGATACTGATACGGATGCCTGTGGAGTGTTTGGAAGCTGTTTGCCTGTGACTGAAATGAAGAAAGAGATAAGGATATGCCCTCAGCTTCAACTACTCTACTTGACCATGAGCTGTGCTGGGTAAAACAGAATGAAGCTATCAATAATGCCTATTGCATGAAAACCATAGTGCAAGAATAGTGACTGAGACGAAGCTGTATTTGGAGAAGGGAGTGGGAGCAATTCTGTATCTCCATTCTTTTTACCCTGTCTGAATAAACTCAACACACGTTAACAATACAGACCCGGATTTGTATGCAGCTGGATCCTGCTACCATCTCAGGTGCACTCAGGCACATCCTGGCCAGCTCCAACCCCTTGGCACACATCTTCCCATCGGTGACAGCATTCTGCAGAGGAATGGAGAGATCACTGACTTGACTGGATGACCTAGCAACTTGTGGTAGCCAAGGTTAGTTGCTAAAGCAAGAAAGAAGAACAGCTACTTGGCGTGAAGCTTGTATTACTTTTAAAATACCTTTTTTTTTTTGTGCAATGGGCTTGAGAGCAAGCTGCTAATGGAGCGCATAGATTATCCCATCTGAATTCAGCAAGTCTGAAAGCGCAAGTGTAGCCATATCTTCAGGAAATGTTTTCTAACCCGCGCTGTGGAGAACCGCTGGGTCTGCTATCCCCGACTCCCATTTGCAACTGTTCTGCACTAAAAGCAGCTGAAGTAAGAGATACGCCCGCGGCCGCACTGGGCAGAGGGACAGCGCCGACTGTGAAGGGGAAGAGAGGGAGAGGACTGCACCACCGCTGGAAAGCGGGCACGGGCGGGGTAGGCCGAGTTCCCCAGAGGCCCGGCGGTGCCGCCGCCCGCGGAACCCAGCGCCCTTCCCCGCCGTGTCCCGCAAAAAGGCCGAGGTGGCGTGGCACAGGAAAGGAACCGTGACGGCGGGGTACAACCGGAGCGCCCGGAGCGAGAGGCCCCCTCTCCCCTCACGGCCCGCTCCTCCCCAACGGCTCTTCCCGCCCCACCCTCACGCCAGGCCCGCGGGGACGCTGGCGGACCCCGGCCCGCCCGGCCAGGCCACCTCGCCCCGCCCCGCTCATACACACGCTCGTCCACGCAGCAGCCAATCGGGAGAGCGGGCTCGCTAATCCCTGGCCTCCCATTGGTCCGCAGCGCGGGGGAGGGCGGTGCGCGCGTGGCCGCCGCCGCCGCAGTGTAGCGGCGGCACCGCCGGTGCTCTCCCCCCCCACCCCTCCCCCCCCGGCCCCTTCCGCCGGAGCGCGGGAGGGCGGGCGCGCGCGCGCGCCCCGCCGCAGTTCTGCAGTCCGCCGCCGCCGCGGGGCTCGCGCACGCTCCAACCGCCGCAGTATCCGGGTCTCGGCGGGGCGGGGCCGGGCCGCGCCGCGCAGCGCGCTCCCCGCCGGTGCGGGAGGAGGCGTGAAGCGGCGGGGCCGGGCCGGGCGCGGAGGTGACTGCCCGCCGGCAGCGGGGATGCTGCTGCTGCCGCTACCGCCGCCGCCGCTTGTGAGGGGGCAGCAGGCGGGAGAGCGGGCGGCCGCGGCGCCCGGCGGCATGAGCAGCGGCGGGAGCGTTCGCCGAGCCCCGCGGCAGCGCTAGCGGCAGCTTCCCGCTCCGGCCGCCACCTGCGAGCCGCGGCGGCGGGTCCAGCCCGCCCGGAGGCGCAGCGCCAAGGCAGGCAGGGCCCCGCCGGCGCCCGTGAGGGGGGCAGCCGGGCCGGCCACAAAGCGCCGCCGCCCTTCCTCCTCTTCGGGCCGCGGCGCTGCTCCTGCCGGCCCCCGCCGGCCCGCCTGCTCCTGGGGAGGCGACGGGAGGGAGGGGGCGAGCCGAGCCCCCTCGTCACCTTCTGGCTGCCCGATCCATGGGAGGAGCGGGCCGCCTTCCTCTGGGAAGCGCCGCCGCGGCTCGCCGGGATTGAGCGGAGCGGCCGGCCGCCGGCGCGGAGGGAGGATGCCACTGCTCCGGAAGGTGCTGCGGGTCTCCAATCGCTCCATGCTCGCCTTCATCTTCTTTTTCTCCTCTTCCTCCTGCCTCTACTTCATCTATGTGGCCCCCGGCATCGGTGAGTCGGGAGCTGCCCCCTCGGGGCTGGGGGGTGAGGGCGGGGGGCGGCCGCCGCCCCCGGCCCCTCAGGCCGGGCACCGGGGCGGGGAGGACACGGGCGGCGGCGGGCGAGGGGCGTCTCGGGTGTGGAAACGCGGCCCCCCGCGGTGCCGAGGGAGGGTCGGGGCGGCGGTAGCGTCTGTTCACGCCGCATCTTTGTTCTGTGGGTTTCAAATGCTCTAGAAGATTCATCTGCCGTCGCGAGGTAGGTGAATGCTGTTCTTGCTTCCCAGGCCGGAAAAGCGAGGCAAAAAAAGCAGCTCACCGTTCCATCACGTTATAAATTAGTGGCAGAAACCGGGAAAGAACTGCGAAACTGCCTGCTGGAGTCACTTGAACGCATTCGTCTTTTAAGTCATTAGTACCTGCATTAATAATAAAGCACGTGTGAACAGAAATTCAGAACCAACTTCAATATTTGTTGTTTACTTCTGTCAGAGGGATCTCTCTTCACAGGTTTTACAGTTTGTTAGCTTCCACTTCTGAAAGAACCCCTTCAGAGGGGAGACAAATGGTTTCTTTAAGAAAAGCTGTATAAAATAACTGTGCAAGTCTGGGTCAGACAAAAAAAATGTGCTGTTTTCCTTACTTTGCTCTTCTGCTGTTTCTGGGAGACCATCAGGCGTTTTCTTACTGGATGATCCTTTCAGAATTGGTTAGCCTTACCCCTGAGCTAAGGCGAGTTGTATCCTCTGTGGTGTTTCACTGTGTTGGCTGTCTGCTGGCTAGGCAATGTTTTCCTTTTTTTCCCAGGGAACATTGACACTTTCTCCTGCGCTTCTCCCTGCTTATCAGGTGCTACTTAAATACCTGTAAAACCATTTTGCTCTTTGTTCTCAGTGCTTAAAACCCCTCCCTGCAGTCATTACCACAAAATGTCCACATTGATTTGGCCACTGAATCTGCAGGAATTTTCCTGTTGACTGGTGTCTTTTTGCTGTTTGGCTTCCTGTTGTTCACAGTCTTCTGTTTAGCTTGTAAACCCTTTCAAGGTGCAATTACTTCTCCCATACTTGTAGCACTTCATACAATATTGACATGCCTGTCGTGTCATGTTACAGTTCAAATAAATATAAAAAAGTATTAGGGAATATATCATGGGTTGGAGTTCTTGAGTTTGTTGTCTGTCAGTGTTTCCCCGCTGAAAGGGATGTAACTTGGTCTTGTGAGAGGATGATGCTGCTAGGGTCCATTTAGACATATCAGTTCTGTGAGACGCTAATGCAACATTGGAGTAGACTTTAAGCACAAGCAGGTGGTGTATGATTAGCAGTACTGCAAAGTGCAGTTTCCGCATCTTTATAAGTATCAGAAACTATTAACATCTTACATAATGCATGCAGCTGGAGTTTCACTTAATTACTTAAGTGTTTCTTCTTCAATGGGTGTCGTCTTAAAAGTACCTTCTCTTCTTACTAAACAAGGCTCATGCAGTACCTTGTTCAGAATCAGAGCCTCTAGTGATGACACTTTTCTTTCCTGATGCTCCGCTACTGGGGTTTAGATGTATGCTAGGTTTCCTTTGTACCAGGAGTGAAATGAAATCAACAAGTATGCACCGAAAGAATTCTTGGGGTAGGTTATTTAGGTCTGGTCAACCTTAAGGAAAAAAATAATTTTCACTTAAAGTGGTCTCTCTTGTTATCTCAGACGCATTTAGCCCTTTTCAAGCTGTGGTGTAATGATACAAAAATCTTCACTAGGTACATGAGTTTGTGAGATTACATCTCTTTCCTGCTACTGTTCAGTGGTGTTCTGGCCTTTGTATCCGGTTGTATTGTGAACTCATCCAGCGTAAACAAACCAAAACCCTACAATATTGGACTTACTCTTTGTCTATGGCACTTCTTGGACACAGTTCAAAATGCTACCATGCTGTGCTGGTCTTACTGGGGGAGGGAAAATAGAAAATGGTAAAGGAAAGGGCAATAGGAGAATTTTACACTAGTAGTCTAAACCTGTCAGCTTGCAGAAGTGATGCTGATTTCCCAGGAATTTGCTCCTGGAAATGTTACTGTGTAGAATGGAGAGAAAGAAGGTCAGATGTTATCTTAAAGCCAATAGGCATCCTGGCAATATTCTTCGGGAAAATATAAGTTGTAAAAATGGAAGATTTGCAAAAAACCCACTAACACTCCGCTCCCCAAGTTTATGGGCAGATGATTCATCTAATAAGCCTTTGCTGTATGCTCCTGCCATTTGCATATTGCAATATGTGCTTGCTCCTTTCCATTGTGTGTGGTGGAATAGGTGTATCTAAATCAAAGCTGATTGTGTGTGGAGAGGAGGAGGCCTTAAGATTACTGACGGAAGGTCAGCCACCTTCTCTGTTAGCAGCTCTTCATTAAATATATTCTGCAGTTAAGTTATAGATGGTTGGGATTTGTCATAATTCATGTGTATGGACATGTTTTAGTGAAGATATTTGGTTCACCAGAACACTTTCTTCCTCAACAAGCTACAAGGCACAGTGGCAGAGAGGAGGAAAGTTCTAATTGTGTTGTAGGAAACTGGAGCTGCTCCCTGTCTGGATTCTCTTCCTGATGGTCAGAGGAACTGAAAAGACAGGGAAAAGTTGGATTCCCAAATGTTTTATGGAGCAGCAGTGTACTGGAAGGTTGGACGGGGAAGATGTAGCACAATGGCTTCTTGAGATGTCAAAGCTGAGTGAAAATTTGAATTCTTATGGGCTAATAGAGTGGAATTCCCTCCTAGCAAGCAATTAATGGCTTATCAAAGGGAGGAGATATCTGCACAAGTAAGCCCTTAGCACTGGGAGAATTCTCAAAGAGGTCATTGCTACATTCCCTCTGTCCTTCATGCTAATTAGAAGATAGTTACTGCATTTTTTTTCAAAATTGCAGATTCTGTGACAAATGCAGTTTGGGTAGATCTGGAATACTGAAAATTTGTTTAGAGGAAAAAATCTTAATTACTTATTTCTGTCTTTAATTATTTCTGTCTAATATTTAAATGTTTTCATTTGCACAATAATTACCTGCATATCACTTTTTTTTAGAGGCCTTGCAGAACATTAGTTCATTGGGAAATAGAAACTTCTGTTACCTCATGTATTTCAGAATATGAAGAGAAGAGAAGTATTTAAATTTCATGTTTTCAGACACTATTCTGTGTTTTGAGACTAAGACATATAGTATTCCACATAATATAAAAATTCAAGGTTTATATGGTTGAGAAGAATTCATACACTATGTTGGGGTTGTTCATCTGCCTCCTTTCCCGTCTTCTGTAAGACCAGAAGATGGGGTGGGGTAGAGATGGCTGCAACCCTACCTCAGCACCCCAGTGGTCTCTTAATAGTCAGAGGTGCTCAAACATGGAAGCAGATTGATTTCTAACTGCTAATTAAAGAAGACAACTGTTTTTCTGGTTTTCATTTTCCCTGTTTAATTGAGTGCATGTTTTGAAGCAAAACCTAGAGGGATAGGATGGCAAGGTAAAATGGTAGAAAACATTTTAAACGTTTAAAATCTCCTTTAAATGTTCCAATCGTACTTCTGTGTGATAGTCTCTATGTGATGGAAGCAGAACAGGTGCTACTTGTCTGGAAAGACCACTTTTCTGGCACCAGTACTTCATCTGGTGCTCCTTCTCTGGTATGTGAAATAGAGACACAAACTGAATTGCTGCTTTTGAATTAGTCAATGAAGATGGCCTGTGATTCTGAAACTTCTCTGGAAGTTACAGATATCCTTGTATACTGCAGTTAGAGACTGAAGAAGCTAGCTGAGAGCAGGGATCTTTGGTACCAATACCTTCTTTTTCAGTGTTGTAGATAACAGTACTGATAAAAGGGACTTGAATAGTTGGTCTGGTGCTGACAGCTATTCAGAACACATATTTATGTTCAGGTTTACGTTATGGAAAGGTTCCAAAGATGAGGAGAATAAGACAAAGTAGCAAGGCAGTGGTGACCCAGAGAGAGAGCATTTGGTGATCTTATTTCACTGCCAAGCCAATGTGAGTATCGCCAGACAATTTTTTTCTTTGCTTTTCCCCTTTTCTGTCAGCATCATAACTGAAATCACATTGGACAACATAACCAGTCTCAGAAAATGATCTCTTACTCATCTTGGGGTTATTCCTTTCTGTCTGACTGCAGCAGAGAACCTTTACCCGACTGGGTGGAAGAGTACCTTAGAGCTCTCAATATTGTCATTTGCAGTCTAACTTGGCCACCTTGGACATGATGACCTTTGTAGTGCTGATAAGAACTGGTTATGGAACAGTGCAGCAATCAGGGAAGCTGCAGTCTGTCTTTGACATCAGTAACTAGAAATCCTGAATGGTGGAATGAGATTGAGGAGAAAGAAACAGGTACGGTTTTCTTTCTTCCAGTCTTCCGCTTCTCTTAATAAAATTTTACTACTTCTCTGGCAATCCTAACCAAAGGGCAGCTGTGCAGGCTAGGTGGAACTTGGAAACATCTCCATCGGTTTCAGCTTACAATTTGATATCAATCTATTTCCTATTCTGTTATTAGGAAATAATTTTCCTAATAGGAAAGGGTGATCTCGCTCCTTTTTGAACGTGTGCTGAAATGGAGGGAAGAGCTGAAAAGGCTATCAGCAAGATAAATGGTTGTCAGTGCTACCAGGTGCTGAGCCCATAGATACGGGCACAGCCTTTGTGCTAATATTCTTTTTCCTGGCATCTGTGGCAGTTGTGGTATTTCTAAAGACTTGCTGTTTGATCATAGAATAATTTAGATTGGCAGGGACCTCTGGAGGTCATCTGATCTAACTTACTGCTGAAAGCAGATCCTACTAGATTGGATTGCTCAGGGCCACGTCCAGTTGAGTTTTGAATAACACCAGGGATGGAGATTCTGCATTCTCTCTGGGAAACCTGTTCCAGTGTTTTGACAACTGTGAGAAAACTGAATATGTAATCATAATTTCCCATCTTGCACCTTGTGTTCATTGCCTTGGGTATTCTCTGTGTACCTCCTAGTGTTCAATTTCATCTTCCCTATACACTTCTGCATAGTTGAAGACAGCAAAAATATTTGATCCTCCCCTTAGCCGTTTCTACTTAAGACTGAACAAACCTATTTCTTTCAGTTTCTATTTGCACATCATATGGTCCATCTAGGAAGCTTTCCTCTGGGCTTGCTCTGCTATGTTAATGTCTGTCTCTTACTGGGATCCTGAAACTGGTCACAGTACCCCAAATATGGTTTCACAAGTTGCTGAATAGAGAAGAATAGTTGCTCCTATCGATCTGCTGGTTATGCTGTTGCTAATACAGGGCAGCATACTGTTGGCTGTGTTTGCCACAGTGATACACAGATGATAATACCTTGTCTGCGGGTTTTGTAATAGAGCCTGTGTCTTCAAGGCAATAGGTTTAATACAGCTGAAGGGCTGCACTGAACTAAGAATAGTGCAGCTAGCCTCTTGAAAACAAAACAAACCCTTTGTTACTCTCCTCCTTTGTTGCCGTGTGGAAATAACATCTGATAAAAGACTGATGGGTTTTGCAAGATGTGGTAGATGTTCGTGGTTATTTTGCTGCTATCGTCTTCTTTTACTGCTTTCTCGGGAATTGTTCTCATGGGTCTCTTACAAGTTTCTTCAGTGAATGAAACTTGTCTGTCCCTTTGCTTCACAATTTCTGCAGGGAAATGTCCGTATTACAGACCTGGTTGTTGTTGGGGAGCTATTTTCAGCTATATTCCTTTATTAAGGTTTACATGTTATTAAAGGCTTCATTTGGAGGCAAGAGTAACTTCATTTGCTGCAGTGGTCTTTTTCTTGCTTGCAGTGCAGCTTTTCATTTCAGTTCCACAAATTACAACCAAACCCTTTAACAGAAACATTTTACTCAGCTTTGTGATGAATAGAGTCTTCCCTTTTTTTTCCTTGCGCAGTGAGTATGAGGCTTACACATTCTTCTGCTTGCTCACTGATTTCCAGTGATCAAAAGTTCCTTGGCATTCTGATTAATGGCTTGAGCTTGTTAGGAGCTCGGGCAGTTTCATGGGTAACTTTTCTGCCTTATTCTGGGAGGTGCCAAGATTTTTGCATGTTGTTGGCCCAGCACAGTCATTCCTAGCATCTGATGCTGAATAAATTATTGCAGTTCAGTCATTCATGACTGTCTCTTGCTTTTACCAACAGATAAGCTTTGACTAAACATGCATATTTCTTTATGAATCAGTTGTTTTGTATCTTTATCTGATAGTTTTCCTAAAGCCCTTAGGTATACTTAGTTATTAGTCAGGGAACTCGCCTGCATAAGATTTCATGGACTACTCATTTTGTGGTCTTGCTCTTAGTCAGAAAAGGGAAAAAAATACAGGCACTTAGAGTGTGCAGCTAAGTTCACAAGAACAAAGTAATTATGAGACCTAATGTGAAATGAGTTTTTTTCACTCAAGCCAGCCAGTTATTTGAATGTGTTCTTCTCACCCATTGAGGAGGAGAAACTGTATGCCCTGTAAACGTTTATTTGAACTATGGTGCTTCGCTGACATGACCCAATCTTTAACCATTTCCACATCTGTGTGTGGTAAAAGATAGCTTATCTCCTGGCTTTCCATTACTAAGACTGTTTCTACAAGTGACTCTCTCTGCTTGGTTTTTCTATAGCTCTTAGTCTGTTTTGGGTAATCTTTTGTATTCAAATAATACAACAGTGTTATGGGGACCAGCATGCAGTGGTTGTGCATCGTGTGGGATCCAGTGCTAGGCTTGTCTGAATACAGTGCAGAAATTGGTTTCAGGGCTTTTGGACACAAAAGATGCCTTTTTGCAAGGTATCCCCGATGGTCAGTTCACTTTCTTAAATTTGCAGTTGTCCTTCTTTACCTTCAGTTTATTGTGTCTGTATTCTTTTTTTGTTTATTTATGATGATACTTGGAATATATGATTTACAGATACTAGTTTTCTATTTTTCTTAAATAACTGAACTCTTTAAAACAAAATTCTGGAAGAATTGGCAAGGCTTAAGCTTAAAATGTCACTATAAAACCATTTAATTGTTGATGTCCAAAGTCGTCCTGTATAGAACAGTCTTCAATGAACAAATGTCTTAATGAAATTTAAGTATTTTAAAGTTGGAGTGGAAATTTTGCTAAAATAGTAGAAATTCAAAGAAAAGTATTTAAGTAAAAATATTTACTTTCCTGATTGAATCTGCCTTGAGTGGAGGAAAAAAACCCAAACCAAGTAAATATATAAGCTGCATTTTTAATGGTGACAGCAATGCTGATTTTTAAATTTCTGTAGGATACTGTGTCGTGGTTCAACCCCAGTCAGCAACTAAGTGCCTGTGCAGCTGCTCGCTCACCCCCCGCCCTGCCTCCGGTGGGATGGGAGAGAGAATCCTGGGGGGGGGGAGGGCGAAAAGTAGAACCTGTGGGTTGAGATGAAGGCAGTTTAATAGGACAGCAGAGGAAGAGAAAATAATAATAAAAGAATGTACAAAACAATGCAATGCACAATGCAGTTGCTCACCGCCCGTTGACCAATGCCCAGCCAGTCCCCGAGCAGCGATTGCTGCCCCCGGCCAACCCCCCCTCCCAGTTTATATACTGGGCCTGATATCGTATGGTATGGAATAGCCCTTTGGCCAGGTAGGGTCAGCTGTCCTGGCTGTGCCCCCTCCCAGCTTCTTGTGCACCTGGCAGAGCATGGGAAGCTGAAAAGTCCTTGACTAGTGTAAGCACTACTTAGCAACAACTAAAACATCAGTGTGTTAACAACATTCTTCTCATACTAAATCCAAAACACAGCACTATACCAGCTACTAGGAAGAAAATGAACTCTATCCCAGCCAAAACCAGGACATACTGTTTCAGAGTTAGCTATTGAATTATTCCTAACTTGCTAATTAGTCGACTACTAGGCTGAGATTGGAGGATAGAATAGTATCAAGTATGTTAAAAGTTGTATTGAACATTGTGTCATGTATCATGCTTAAAAATACTGCTAAAGAAAGAAATTTTTATTATTTTTTTTTCTTCACCAATAAATGGAGACTTGACCAATGAGATTGCCTCTGTTACTGGCTCCAGTGAACAGTGAACTGACATTTATTGAAAGCCTCAGACTTGCAGTCAGAGGACTCATCCATTTGGCATTTTCTTTGTGGCAGTGAGTATACATTGTCTGGAGTATTGGAAAATACCACCACTAAAAACAATTTTGAAGACTCCGTGTTGTAGCTGATACAGATTCATCCATCTGTACCATATGAATGATCCCTATTAACCTCCAGAAATACCTGTAGTTGTTGGTATTTTCAGTAGATTGAGGTGATTATCTTTCTAGTATATTTTCCATATAAGGAGGTATACATATGCAGACCCAAATGCAGTCTCACCATACCCATGAAATAAGTTTGGATTTGTTGTTAAGTTACAAATAGTGCAAAACTGGTATTAAACATTCAACAACAAATCAAGTGAAAAATATGTTTCAAGGCGTACAATTTTTTGCTTTTTTCTGGTTGTTGCATATGTTTTAGAAACAACTTCTGATTAACAATAAATGTGTAACAATAAAATCCTCTGGAATTTGAACACTTACTGTAGAATTTATTTGTTCTCTGTAGATTTCAGTTTGTGAGTAGGAACCCATTTATAGTAGTCTTACATTACTTTGGGTATTGTCCTTCGCTGCAAAATTGTTTAATGAATCTGTTTTACAGACTAAAGTCTCTATCCTGTAGCTGTGGAAAATATTCCTAGTTCCTGAAATCATGACTGTGATGTTTTAGAAGCAATCTTCAGCTGAGCTCTACTTACTGTATATTTAGATTAGTTTGTAGAATTTAATCTTTAACACTTTTGTGTTAATTTGCCATGCATGAACTCTGCCAATAGTGTATTTATAACTCTCATAAAGCTGAGAATAATATCATACAACCTTGAGATGAGAAGAGGTCCATGTAGGACTTGTTCTAGAAATGTCCCCATGAGATGGTTCCCCATTTACAATTACTAGTGGAGAACTTTCTGTTAACCCATTTGAATCCATGTTGATTTTTATGCAGCGTGTTGAACGTGCTTTTCAGAAGCCTTGTGAAAAAAGGTGTTGACTAGCAGATGAGTAACTTTAGGGGCAATGGCCATTTGGCAAGACCTATTTTCTGTAAAGCTGTGTTTATTGCATTTGAATTTTGCGGTGTCCCTGGATTCTTTATGAAGTATCTCTTATCTGAGCTTTTCAGTATTTTTTTTTCCAGAAGAGCAGTGTATAATGTTGCTAGAGCTGCTCTGATGATGATCTTCTCACTTGCGAAGTATGGTGGTATTAACTTTTTTTGCTATTTGCTTTGAAAGCATTCTTGATGTAAGGCTTTTTCCTTGTGTGTTTTTGTCTTTGTGTGTGTGAAAAAACTACGTTTTTAAATAAAATTTGTGGTCTCCAAGTCTGTTCATCTTTTCTTCTTTGGCATTTAAGAAAGCATCGTTTGTAATCTCATTAATGCTTTTCAGAGTATCTTGTTAAAATAACCACAGTTTTAACTTCTTACTGTTCTGCAGAATGCCAGTCATTGATCCAGTTTTAAATTCAGTTGTTCTGTTGTATACTTTACTATGTTGATTGCTTCTAAGCGCATGGCACCTTGTTTTGGCTTTGCTTTGGTGTATGCGTACAGCATGATAAATTACTAAGTTTCTATATAAAATTGAGTTTTGTGTTTTTTCTGTGAAGCTAAGGGATGATAAACTAACGCAGTGTTGTGAGATATGCGTTAATTTTTGGTGTACTGCTTGGAAGGAGCTTGATTCCCTAATGGAGAGTGATCTGTAAATGGGACCTTTTTCTTTAAAAAAGATGTATATAGTCCTCAGGTGAATATTTAAATAACAGGAAGCTACCTGAGGTGAAACATTGAGCCATTTTTACAGATATTTTTATATTTTAAGAATTAATGCATCCCCCACCACCAGTGCTTTTTTTTTTTCCCCAGCCTAACATATAAAACTATTAATAACTAGTGAGCTGTAAAAACTGGAGACAAAAAATGATCCATCTGATATTTTTAACATCTCCTCTGAAATACGGGATGATCCCTTTAATGCCCTAATGTGCTTTATCAGAATGAGTTTTAAATAATGCCCTGAAAGCAGGACTTTTGATGACTGACTTGGAGCTATTTGTCCATGATTGCTGATACAGATCTGGATCAATTGCTAGTGAAAATTTAATCTGAATTACATATGAGCTCATGCTCACACTGCAGTTGCCTTACCTGGAACATTTAGTACGGTATTTATTCCAGGGTGTACTATATGAGTATGTTGTTTTATATCCTGCACTGCATTTCTCATTTGCTTACCTTGTACACTGTGTGACAGCCTGGATTCTGTATGTTTCTTGAATCAGAAGTGCTCTTTCTTACTTACTGTGGAACACGTACAGTGAAATAAGGAGAATATGAATAAAACTAGTTCTAGGTGGTTGCATTTTTAGAGGTTTTCTTTGGTTAAATGTGAAATTTTGCCTTCCTGGTTTGTGCATTGCCTTGCACTGTGACAGGAGTGATGGTACAAACGCAGAAAGACAGACAGTAGTGGAAGAAAATCACAGAATCACAGAATAGTTGAGATTAGACAGGACCTCTGGAGGTCATCTGGTCCATCCACCCTGCTCAAGCAGTGCCACCTGGAGCCAGTTGCCCAGTCCTGTGTACAGACGACTTTTGAGTATCTCTGAAGATAGAGGCTCTACAACCTCCGTGGGCAACCTGTGCCAGTGCTCAGTCACCCTGACAGTAAAGAAGTGTTTCCTGATGTTCAGGTGGAACTTCCTGTGTTTCAGTTTATGCCCATTGCCTCTTGTCCTCTCACTGGGCACCACTGAAAGGAGCCTGGCTCTGTCCTCTTGTCATCCTCCCTTCATATACATTATATACATGTACACTCACCCTTTATATACACTAATATGATCCCCCGAGCCTTCTCCAGGTTCAACAGTCCCAGCTCTCTCAGCCTTTCTTCATAGGAGAGATGCTCCCATCCCTTTGTCATCTTTATGGCCCTTTGTTGGACTCTCTCCAGTATGCCCATGTCTTTTCTACTGAGGAGCCCGGAGCTGGACACAGTACTCCAGGTGTGGCCTCACTGGTACTGAGTAGAGGAAAAGGATCACCCCACCTGCTGGCAACATTCCTCCTAATGCAGCCTAGGATGCCACTGGCCTTCTTTGCAGCAGGGGCACATTGCTGGCTCACATTCAACTTGGTGTCAACTAGGACCTCCAAGGGGGCTAAGCTGCCTTCCACCTGGGTGGCCCCCAGCTTACATTGGTGCATGGAGTTGTTATTCCCCAGGTGCAGGACTTTGCACTCCTCCTTGTTGAATTTCATGAGGTTCCTGTCAGCCCATTTCTCCAGCCTGTTGAGGTCCCTCAGGATGGCAGCACAGCCCTCTGGCGTATCAGCTACTTACCCCAGTTTTGTGTCATAAGCAGACTTCCCGAGCGTATACTCTGCGCCATCGTCCAGATGACTAATGAAATGTTAAACAGGACTGGATCCAGGATTGACCCCTGGGGCATGCTGTTAGTCACTGGCCTCCAACTAGACTTTGTGCCACTGATCCTCACCCTCTGGGCCTGGTCAGTCAGTCAGTTTTTGACCAGCCTCACTGTTTTCTCATCCAGCCTGTACATCAGCAGCTTGTCTATGACGATCTTATGGGATACAGTGTGAAAGGCAGTATCCACTGCTATCTCCTCACCTACCAGGCTGATCATTTCATCATAGAAGTTTATCAAGTTGGTGCCTCCGGAGAGGGACTCCAAACAAACAAATCCCTGGGCAATCATACCCTTAAAATTTAAGTTCCCCTCCCCACGTGGCGGCAGTTTGGTCCAATAGCAATATTTGGTTTGGGGTCTACTTGTTCCTTTTTGGGTCCTTTCTCTGTTTCCAGGCAGGCCATTCCTTTTCTTATCTCAATGGATGCAGCTTCTGCTGGCAGTTGTGGCTACCCTCTTGTGCATCTGCAGCCCTCTCAGTAGAGCATGAGAAGCTGAAAAGTCCTTGACCTAGTGTAAGCACTGCTTAACAACAACTAAAACATCAGTGTGTTATCAACATTATTCTCATACTAAATCCAAAAGCTACTAGGAAGAAAATTAACGCTATCTCAGCTGAAACCAGGACAATATCCACCCCTTACTCGATACCATCTGTGTCATGCCCAGGTCCCACACTTTCCAATACTTTCCAATTAATCACCACCACCTTCCCTGTCTTTTGATATACACACGCAGATATCATTCCCTTAGTCTATGGGCTGTCCCTCTAAAATGTCTGTTGAGTTCATTTAGTCCATGACTTTAGGCTCCATCTGTCATAACAGTCTTTCAGGGCAGGAGAGATGGTGTGTGGTGTTGGATTGTTGCGTGCTGAAGCCAGTTCTGGTTCTATCACCACTGCACTTTGCTCAGTTTTCATCAAAATTCATTCTTCATTAATCTGGGTGATTCTTACTGTAATACTGTTGATAATGGCATATAGTGACCACAGTAGTGATGACATACAGTATTATACAGCAATTAACATACAATTCAAATCACTGGCTATTTTCACCCAAAATCAAATCGCCTTGAGGTACACATTGGAATTCCCCATCCTTTCGTATTACCCACCAAGTGCACCCAGGTACTTGAGCAAAAGCAGTGCTACCAATAGGTTTGCCTTTGCCTGAGGCAGGAGTAACCCAGACTGTCTTACCCAGCATATTTTTTATCTGCACTGCAGGGACTTTATCACCTTCTACAGTACGTAAAAGGTTTGACTGGGCTGGGCCAGCTTGATTGGCAGAGATCCCCTAGTGTTAACTAACCAGGTGGCTTTTGATAAATGTGTATCCCAATGTTTGAATGTCCCACCACCCATTGCTCTCAGGGTAGTCTCTAACAGTCCATTGTATTGTTCAATTTTCCTTGAGGCTGGTGCATGGTAAAGGATGTGATATACCTGTTGAATGCCATGCTCTTTGGCCCAGGTGTCTATGAGGTTGTTTCAGAAGTGAGTCCTGTTGTCTGACTCAATTCTTTCTGGGGTGCCATGTCACCATAAGACTTGCTTTTCAAGGCCCAGGATAGAGTTCCAAGGCAGTGGCATGGGGCACGGGATATGTTTCCAGCACAGTACCGCAAAGTGATAACTTTAATGCAAGTCCCAGAGGCATTAAACGGCACCACAGGGAGTGCATACGGCAAGTAAGGTGTTACGTAGCACAACTCTTGAGAACAAGTGAATCAACATTGTGACCAATGACTATTTAATATAATGAATGCTTATCACAAATTTGTTTTAACGTGCTCTGGTCAGATCTGTCATTATCTCAACCCTTCGTGCCCCACGTTGGACACCAAAAAGGACTGTCATGGTTTAACCCTAGCCAGCAACTAAGCCCCACACAGCCACTGACTGTGTACTTATAGAAACCCTTCTTGTTGTCTTTGACATCCCTGGCCAGATTCAATTCCATTTGGGCTTTAGCATCCCTGGATGGTCAGACATTGTTTCTGTATTCCTCCTACATTATCTGTCCTTGCTTCCACCTTCTGTATGTTTCCTTTTTGTGTTTGATTTTTTTCCAGGAGCTCCTTGTTCATCCATGCAGGCCTCCTGGCATTTTTGCCTGACTTCATATTCATTGGGATAGAGCTGTCTTGAGCTTGCAGGAGGTGATCCTTGAATATTACTCAGCTTTCTTGCCCCACCTCTTCTCTCGAGGGCCTTATCCCATGGGACTCTTCCAAGCAGATCTTTGAAGAGGATGTGTTGGGTTGGGGTAGACTACAAGAATAGCTTGAAAACATGGCAAAGCTAGATCTTCCTGTTAACAAGACCAGCTCTTGAATACTTAGGCCAAGGTGGCAGCAGACTTTGCCAGGTTGTTTTTTTTAATTCTCCCTTTTCATGATGCCTGTTTTTGAGAGAAATGTACTTTCTAGCTTTGTCTCTCACAAAGGTCTGGTGTATTTGTTTTTTTCTCGTCTGTGTCAGAAGAAGGAAGTTGTCCTTCAACTAAGGGGAGATGCAACTGCTTTTGCAGAAAATCTGTTTTATCAAGATTTATGTCTGTGTTATTCAGGCTACAGTAAAGTTTCCCATAGGAATTGAGAACAGTTATATGGCCCTCTTGACTTTCTTGTGGACTTGTTTGAAGGTCTTAGTCTCAGTTGTGTACTGTATCAGGTTCCTAAGACTGTAACAGTAACATGTTTGAGTAGATTTTTCTAATACTCTTTGCAGTGAGTTCTGGGGCAAATCTTTCATCTCAACTGCATCAGGAGCAGTGCTGGAGAGTATGCTCACTGGCTGCACAGTGTCCAAATTTCTGTCACTGTGTAAGTGACATCTCTCAGTCTAACAGCTGAAGTGTTTGCAATCAATGTGATTTGGTAATAACCAGAAAGAAATTCCTAAGGCTGGTGAACACCAAGTAGAAGAAAAAGCACTGATCTTTCTCATTAAGAAAGGTGGTATCATTCTTAGGAAGTTTGAGGATAGGGGCTTGTAGTGTTAATGATGAAAAAGGAACAAGAAGCAGCTAATGAAATGATTTATGGGCTATCAGAAAGAGGTCTAAGCATAGGTCTCTGGAGACACATGCTTTGGATTTGTGACCAAAACAGTGTTGATAAACACATCGTTTTAGCTATTGCTGAACAGTGCTTGCACAGCATCAAGGCTTTTCCATTTTCCACTCTGTCCCCCACAGTGAGTAGGCTAGGGGTGGGCAAGAGATTGGGAGGGGACACATCTGGCAGAGCTGACCTGTGGTGACCAAAGAGATATTCCATGCCAAGTAATGTCATGCTCAGCAATAAAACTGGTGCGTTTTTTTCCCCCAAAGTAGCTGTTGCTTGGGGACTGGCAGGGCATCTGTCTCCTGGTGGTGAGTTTGGTTGGAGGGGGTTTTTTTTGTTGTTGTTTTTCATCACTTTTGGTTCTTTCCCCCATCCCACTGCAGCGCAGTGAGCAAGCAGCTGGGTGGAGGCTTAGCTGCCAGCTGGGTCAACCCACCACACCTGATATATGTGAATTAAGATTATGTTTCTATAAAGCTGCTGTTCTGCAGTGGTAAAAAATCAAGTGAATTTGGCTTTTGGTATCACATTAAAAAGGAGAATATAGCACACAGTCTTTCAGAGGTTATCTCTGAAATCAGTATTTACTAACTGATTTATATTAAAAAAGAACTTTATTTTAGTGTTGGAATAGGTAGATACTGAAGAGAGGAGCTGTACAGTAATATGTGGGGAAAAGAGAAGGGAGGATACCAATTTGAAATATGTTCAAGTTTGGAGAAAGTCATACCTTGTTAATCAGGAAAATTTTGTTCTATTTGAAAGTAAAAATCCATTTAGTTTTACTTTCAGGGAAGCCTTGAATTTTGAAATTGTTTGTCTGAAGGTAAATAATTGTTCTTGGAGGAACAGATCAAATTGCTTTTATGTTGATTCCTAAAGGAGAAGGTTTCTTGAGTAGGTAACTTCATATATGAACTCAAGAATTGTACAGATTCCCTGAAGTGTTTAATACAGACACCCTAAAAACCAGAATTTGAATGGCAAACTACAAACATAAGAAAATAATTGGACCCCCAAAGTGCTACTTTACAGTGAATTAGGTTAAAATTTTGACAAGTTTTGGTGCAAGTTTTCTGTAATGAAATCTCAATGTTATCTTGTTGCCTTGGATCCAGTTGTCTTGGATCCCAGTAAGAATCATTCTTGTTCAATTTACTACCTCTGTCATCAGGCCAAGGTTGTAGGTTTTTCTGGTTTGTTTTCTTTCTGTTTTAGTGGCCAGGGGGCGGGGGGGGTGTTGAGACAACTTCAGGATCCTAGCAGCTGAGTAACTTTTACATACATGTAAACTCATGTTAACCAAAACAGCTAGTCATGCTGGCCAAGAGTTTGAGAATAACGCACCATGCATAGCACATGACATGTTCAGAGCCTGACTTTTCAGGGATAATATTTCTTGTTTTTAATAAGGAGTTCTTTGAAAGCCAGGAGCGCTCCCCCGCTTCATTCTTTTAAAAAGAAAAACATTATTGTACAGTTTGCAAATAATGTTCCTTAAAAGATTATGTTGGTATTTATATCTCTGGGGGTGTTGGTAGTATTGTTTGCTAATGTGGTGGAATTAGTCACTGCATTTGCCTCTGGAAATGCCCCAGTCCTTTATTAACAGTTTTCTGTAGCTCTAGTCTCTTTGTGTTGGGCTGTAAGAAGACATCAACTGATTTGGAGTTATTTGTGTCACACTGCTGGTGCTGGGTCATCTGATGAAGTGGAGGCAATTTTCTAATTTTCCTCAATCTCTTTAGGCCAGATTAAGATTAATCTGTTGTTTTTCTGGTATGTTTTGTTCTTTCCTCCAAAGTTGCAGAGCATTTTTTTGGTTAGGGTGGTTACTAGTTACAGTGAGCCAAATATCTGCCAGACAAATGGCTGCTCAACATAGGTGCAGTGACAGATCATCACTTTGATCCTCTTTGCTACCCAGAGTAAAAACTGTTCTGCAAAGGGAATTATCCTTCCTTTTACATTATTTTTTGAGGTCTGTGAGTTCTGGATAGACATTTGCTTACTGAGGCATAAATGCAGCTTCTTTTCCAACTTAACTTACTCTCTTCTGTTTAGGACAAAGAATTGTCTTGAGATCAGATTTGGGGCTTTGAGTGCAAGGCTGAGACAGAGGAATATTTCATGCTGTTATTATTAGTGAGTTGCTTAATTACTCAGAATGTTGTTTTACTCACCTTTGATGCCTATAATAAATATTTCACATATAATTATCAAATATTAATACTTCGAGATTGGCAGTGATTTGTAGCAGTTGTATAACGAAACAGCTGTTGAGGGTGAATGAATAGCAGCAGTACATTTTGACTGAAAGTTGTGTTGACTAAAGAGTAAATAGGGGGACTATTCTATGGGACTAAAAGATTTTCTAGATATTTTTTGTCCTATATTTCTATGATGTATATGTAAATGCATATATGAGGTGTATCTACGTATGAAAACCTTTTTATTGGTAAATTCAGTTGTTTCTTGGCACTGTCAGTTGCTTTTTGTAAGTTAAAGAGAAATTAAAGTGTCATGTAAAGTGTGTATTGACATTTTATAATTTGGGGGTTTTATGTAGACCTGTGGTTGTGAATCCATTTTATTCTTTTGTTGCTGTTAGGTTTCACGCTTTGTGGATCTTCATCTTGAAGGAGTAATGTTCATTAGCCATGGATTCAGACATAGTAACAAACATTGAACACATTATCAATGGATGTTAGAGTAATTTGGAAATACCTTATTTTAATTCAAATTCAAAATTGCTTTTTGTTTTATCAGCAAACACGTATCTCTTTATGGTGCAAGCTCGTGGTATAATGTTGAGAGAAAATGTAAAAACAATAGGACACATGATCAGACTGTACACTAACAAAAATACTACGCTGAATGGCACAGGTAAGAATATTTCTTATTTAATTTCATTTTTAAAAGAGCTTTATGAAAAAAAAAAACCAAACATGCCAGACCTTAATGACATAGCTTGATTATGAAAACCGAGACCCAAGTCCTACTTCTCTGTAACTGGAGTGAAGGCCAAATAATTACTGGTTTTCAGTTTACTTTAGTAGGAAGTATTTGTCATAGCTGTAACAAAGATATCTTAATTTAATTATTGTTTCTTTAATGCAGTAAATTTTTTTTTAATCATGCTGCTAGGAATTTGTTACTTAGAAAGTTAATGCTCTCACCTGCATGATGATATGTTGCAAATTCAGTCGATAACATAGGTTTTTACAAAAATCAATTCCTCTTTTTAAGATTATCCTGAAGGAAACAATTCTAGTGACTGTGTTGCTCAAACAACAATGTATCTTCCAGAAAACTTCACTTACTCTCCTTACCAGGCATGTCCAGAGAAGCTGCCTTACATGAGTAAGTTTTAAACTGACCTTAATGTTTATCTAGTAAATTGGATTGTACTTAAAACAAAATGCAATTATTTTAATATAAAATTTTAAGAAGTACAAATATATAACAGAAAATAATGAATAAAATACATCTGAGAGTGGACAATAATGTTTAGCAGAATTTTTTCTGTAATTATTGTGTTATTAAAACTTCTGTCCTCTTTACTAGTCACCTAATGTGTTTTAAATTTTATTTACATTAATTTTATTTTCTACAAATGAAATACTAAACATTTTTATTAATATGTAGGAATACTCTTAACTTTATAAAAAGTACCCATTCAGACTTGCATATTTTGAGGAACAGTTAAAAATTTCCTTTTTGGAAATGGTATTCCTAATACAAAGATTCATGAGTCAGAAACTAGTTCTCAAATCTTCATCAGCTAATCACAGTTACCTCAGTATATAGGAAACTGAACAAGATGGTGCAGTGAAGTGAGAATTGATGGAGGTAAGAAAGTGCTAAAGCCCTGTCATAATGAGGAAGTAGTACTTAAGAAGTGAAACTTACTTAAGAAGTGAAAAGTTGTGATCCTCAGGAAATTTTAAAATTAAGCTTTCAAACTCAGATGTTTAAGATGCCAAGCTATTAAATAGAACTTGATTAGGTAACCCTAACTTTAGTTGTCTTTAAGCCTAGAATCTAAACTTCTAATTATTTTGTTCGAAAGTGTTTAGTTGCAGAGGATGTCATGTAGATATAAGAAACTGAGTACTTTGGCACCATTGCTGTTTTGGTTTGCTGGGTTTGTATAAAACCTGTGATGTCACAGCTGTCCTAAGTAGCAGTGTCCCAGTGTATGTAGGTCTTACAAGCAGGTATTGCACCAGTAGGTTTTTATAAAACCTGTGATGTCACAGCTGTCCTAAGTAGCAGTATCCCAGTGTATGTAGGTCTTATAAGCAGGTATTGCACCATTAAAGCATGTTCCACAAACTGAGATCGGAAGAGTTCCTTGATGTAATTCAGTGTCCTTAACGTGATTTAATAACATGGCTGAAAGACTGTTGGCATGACTGACTTACCTTCTTTCTGTAGACGAAGTATAGCTTTGTTTGGGAATATTTGTAAAAATTCTTGTTAAGAACTGTAAATTTTCATGTGAATTCCCCTTCCCTGCAAACTTGCCATTTTTCAGATTCAGACAAAATTCTGGGCATTGTTTGCTCTCCTCCGGCTTGTAAAGAAAGCAATCCTTAAAGACCAAGAAGTGTTACGTAGGAGAACAGTTTTGAACATAAAAAGAAAGAGGCAAATCAGTGCTGGTGGTGACTGCTTTACCTTGACCTTCATGACTGATTGTTTGCTATTAGAGATAGTTCTTGTATTTAGCCTTTGTAAAATTGCAGTCCCTTGGCTAAAACAGAGTTTCTTCTTAGAAACTGCTATTGAGTTTTCAGCTTTTTTCTCTATGTTAGGAATTGTTACATTATCAGAGTTGCTGTAGGAAGCAAGGGATGATTAAGTATAAATGTTTTTTTGCGCTCTGCATTTGGAAGAAATCAACTTGAGTCAGTAATCCATGGAATTACTTCAGTTCTAGTAAACGTTTTGTAGACAGACTTAATATTTTTGAATGAAGAACTAATAGCAGCATTAGTATAGATCTCAAAGCTAATTAAATTGAAATGTCTCATTTGCTGTCAGAATGTACCAACTGGAGAAGAAGAATCAACAACTCTCTGTGAATGAGTCTAAATATGTTAGTCGAAGTGACTGTTCATTAGTATCTGGCAGTATCTGTTACGCTAACATGTTTATTTTACTTGCTATATTTAAAATCAAACAAGTAAACTACTGATTTGTAAGAGAGAAAACTTGAAATAGTTTGTGAAGATATTTGTGACACCTTCCAGAATTCTAACCTCTTGTCTTTTAGGCTAACACCTCACTTAAGCTGTGGGCTGTCATTCAGTATGAGCAAGTAATTAAGTATTCATTGTAGCAGTTCAGATCCATATCATAGCAAACAGTGTTGCTGACAGCCAAACTGAATTGCCAGTCATTTTTTCTTAAAAAAAAAAAAAAAAAAAGTGGATTTTCTTAGGCTAATCTAGATTCCATTATAACATTTTTAATCTCAGCAGAGAAGTTTATCCAGTGAAGAGTACAGTAACAGTGCTTGTTTCTCTGTTTCTTCTGTTTCTTTTCAATGCCTGCAAATTCTAAACTTTGTCTCTTACATTGTACAAATACAGACATAGCCAAAAGTATAAATCAGTTGCTGTTGCTTATGAACTTCAATCATGTAGAAAACTGTTTTAAACCAAGTAGCAATTAGCCATGGTGTGATTATATCCTTATTTCAATCTCTTTCCCTCCAGAAATAGGGTTTGACTTTCAAAATTGTGTAGATGTTCTTTTCTGTAATATTGCACATGTAAACAAATAAAACTAAATTATTCTAATAGTAAATATTTTAGACTACTTCGGGAAACAAATAAAAAGTTCGAAAAATGTCAACTCCGGATAACAAGGGAAGCAAGAATGATGATTATGCTGACTGAAGAATGCATATAAATTTGTATTTTTAATGAAACTTTCAAGGGATCTGGCAGTTGAATTCTGCCAGATTAGTTAGTTCAAAACTGTATTGGCTTCTGCTACCTGTTCTACTTGTGTATTAGTCTGCTGTCCAGGAGTGGATGGATGAGGCATCCATGAGTTAGAAGGTACTAAGGTATC
This sequence comes from Pelecanus crispus, assembly GCF_030463565.1. Lineage (NCBI taxonomy): Eukaryota > Metazoa > Chordata > Aves > Pelecaniformes > Pelecanidae > Pelecanus > Pelecanus crispus. Next base: position 126,259,074 of record NC_134644.1, on the reverse strand, counting down.
TTAGTAGGTCAGCCTACTTGTCTGTATGTTATCTTAAATCATTGCTGCAGATTTGTTTGCACTGACAGCTATCTGGAATTGCCAGAGTAGGGATGCATTCTACTCTGCCATCCTTGCTATCAACCTCATTGGCCATATGTAATTCTACCAGAATTTGTCTATAGGTCTCCTTATTGCGGCTCTCTTTTCCATCTTTTTTGTTAGTAATCTCTTTGTACTTTTTCTGTCCTGCTGAATTTAATAGAGAAATCATAATTTTAATAGCTAATAGTTCACTGGATAAGTTACTGTTTAGCAGAGATGTATGTCTTGCCCTTTAGTTTTCATGTATACCTTTTTAATAACCATCTGTGTATTTAATTATAATCTAAATAAAATGTCTCTGAAGATTATTTGATGCAATGAAATATTGTAGGTGGTCCTGAGATAGCTAGGGAAGAAACCCTCTTGAATCATGGATATTTTGACGTGCTTAATAGTCTAAGGTTATTATAGAAGTCAGCTACTCTTCTTTACATCAGCTTGCCAAATTTGTATTGTGGAAGGAGTGCGGTAAAATTATGTTTTGTCCCAAGTACATATGCTGTTAAAAGAGGACCAACTAGTGCCTTTTGTGTGTGACTCAGTCTTTCAGGTTATAACCCAGTGGTTGAGCACTGCTGTGCTAATTCATAAGCAAGACACGTCTAGTTCAAGATAGAAGCAGTACAAAAGAGTATTTAATCAGCCTAATTTTAATACCGACTTGAGAGGTAAATGGAAGGCAGATAATTTTTTTCAGTTATATCAAATAAAACCCTCATGTTAAGAATTTTTAAGCAGTCTACCCAAGTCACTTAATGGTTTTTCTAAGAATGGGTACTTAATGAGCTATAAGAAATATCCAGATCTTCTAGTTTGATCACCACACTGGGGTTGAATATACCAAAACCATTCAAAACAGATAATAGAAAAATGTATTTGGTATTTAAATAAAAATAAAAGTCATCAGTGGAGGGAGTTCTACTGTCTCCAGAAGTAGTATATTGTAGTATTCTATCAACTGAATAGTTAAGCTTTTCCTAATACTCAACCTGACACTCAACCTGAATTTACTTTTTTCTCTTCTCCCCCCCCCCTCCCCCCAAGTTAGTCGGATTTCTCCGTGCCCTTCTTGATGCTTGGAAGAAAGTTGGTTACCATCTGTGTACCAAACTACTCTGTCTTGGAAAAGACTTACGTTTTTGTCAGTCTATTCCTTTGTAGATAAACCGGTACTTTCAGCCTTTCTAGACTACATAGTTTCTAAAGCTCTTTTCATTTTTGATTTTTGTACTGTAAACTTCCTCTAATTTGATTTCCTTTTGAAGCATCATAACCAGCTAAAACCCTGGTTACAAAACAGACTAGTAATTACCTTCTTTGTCTTTCATATAACAGCGGTTAATGTATTCTAGAATGATATTTGCCATTTTTGTGCAATCGCATTACAGTTTATTGTCTCATGTTAGTAGTCAAGCCATTATAAATCATCGAAATAACTTTCTGCATACCACAGCATAGCCAGGTATTTCCTGTTTTGTGTGTGTATGCTTCATTTCTCCTTCAGTAACAATCCATACTTTTTTTTAATTAATTTCACTCTATTGATTTCAGTATGTATCTGATTTGTTGAAATTACTTTGTTTTCTGATTCTGTTCTTCAAAATGCTTTCTGCTTCCTCAGCTTTCTTTTTTTTGTGGGTTGTATAAATATGCTTTACTGCAGCACGCTAGACAGTAATGGAAGTATTGCATACTAAGCCCATATATTTACTGAGATGCCCTCTCCTGCCCACCACCAATGACAGGGAAGTACTGCTGATTTGTATTTGCCCATGTCCTGTGTGCTTTTGATAGCACCAATATTTCAGGGTTTACTATAGCTACTTTTTAAACAGTCTGGAGAGAATTTTGTCATGTCCCATCAAGTTAGAAGCACCTGCCTTATATAAATACTGTTTTACCATTCCTCCTTGTTGTGGTTTAACCCCAGCCGGCAACTAAGCCCCACACAGCCTCTCACTCCCCATGGTGGGATGGGGGAGAGAATCAGAAGAGTAAAAGTGAGAAAACTCGTGGGTTGAGATAAAGACAGTTTAATAGGTAAAGCAAAAGCCATGCATGCAAACAAGCAAAACAAGGAATTCATTCACTACTTCCCATCGGCAGGCAGGTGTTCAGCCATTTCCAGGAAAGCAGGGCTTCATCATGTGTAATGGTTACTTGGGAAGACAAACACCATCACTCCCAGCATCCTCTCCTTCCTTCTTCTTCCCCCAGCTTTATATGCTGAGGATGGCGTCATATGGTACGGAATGTCCCTTTGGTCACTTGGGGTCAGCTGTCCCGGCTGTGTCCCCTCCCAGCTTCTTGTGCACCCCCAGCCTGCTCGCTGGTGGGGTGGGGTGAGAAGCAGAAAAGGCCTTGACTCTGTGTAAGCACTGCTCAGCAGTAGCGAAAACATCCCAATATTATCAACAGTTTCCAGCACCAATCCAAAACATAGCCCCATACTAGCTAGTGGGAAGAAAATTAACTCCACCCCATCCACACGCAGCACACTCCTTCTTTTTTTATAATTTTTCTTTTTCATTTAAACTCTGTAAGCATCTGATCACATCTAAACTTTTCTCAGAAGACTAAGGCACCTGAGTCCTTTGCGTTATGTGTTGTTTGCTTCCTTTTCTGGTGTAGTAATTGACCTTTATTTATCTTTATTTTCCTATTAGATCTATAAATAAACTGAAAGGTTCTTGTTGCTTCTCTGTCTCTTGGTAGCTGAAGTTGATTTAGTGATTTATTTATTTTTTAAAATTTAATTTATACATGTTTATATATTGATCCTTGGTTGATTGTCCTTGTTTCTACTTTTTGTAAGATTTCTTTTTCAGGTTATTGGTTTTTGAAGAGTTTTAGATACAACCATAATGATCGTCTAAGCTTCTTTTTTTTTTTTTTTTTTTTTTAAGCTCTGTAGGATTAGCTTGTTCTGGTGTATATTTATACAGTCTTTTTTCGGCAACTACCAGGTTTCCTTTTTCTTCTAAAATAAATAAATAAACATCAGTTTAAATCTGCTCTTAAAAGATCTTCTCCTTATTGTGCTGTTCCTGATCATTTTTTTATTACCGCTTTCCTTGTTTCTTAAAGTTACCTACAAGTAGTTCTACATTTAATCATATCCAAAACTAAAATAGCTCTTCCAGTATCTTCTGCCTTATTCTGAAAACAAGTTATTCCTCGTATGCTCCAAAAATTACAATCTTTCCAAAAGATTTAGATAGCTAGTCAATTCAGTGTTACAACATGAAGCAATCTTTTGGACACAAATAGAATCTTTTGGGTATGGGCACAGGGGAGAAAATGGGAGTGATTTCTTTAATTGACTTTAAAATTCCAACCCTCACCAAAAGACTTAAATTTTTAGATTAAAAAAAAAGTAGAATATTTTATGGTGTCTGTCAGATAGTTATTGCAGGATTTTTATTTGATGATCTAGTATAGTAGTTGCTGAAGAACAACTGAACTTCTGGTTCATGAGTGTTACATTATTCTTCTCCCTAGATTTTCTTGATTCCTTCTACTTCTGCTTTTGAGGATATTTACTATGAATCATTATTTCTAGTTTTGAAATTTATACACATGCATGAGCTAATGACAGAGAACTTTTAGCTATCAACTAAGTGTAGATATTTTCTCATAATAAGTACTAACCTGATTTTTCTGCTACCATATTGTGTTCTTTATTCAATACCTTATTGAATTCCACTCTAATCAGTAGCCATTTGTGAATGCTTTTCCTGTTGGGCTAATTAGTTCTATCAGCGGTAATTTTCAAATTTAGCTGCTTGCTATAAATTGGTTTGATGCAGACAGTGGTGAATTAATGGATAAATGCTGTACATGAAATGTGTGTAATTATCTATAATTTAAAGTGAGAAATTTTGTTGAGTGTAGTGATGATATGCATTTTCTGGTTTTGTGGAAGCGTGGGTAGGAAGACACCCAGAATTGAGTATCAGTTCAGTAGTGCAGATGATGTGGAATTGTTAGCAGTGGTACTTGAATTGAAAGGTGACTCTAATTTTCTGGAATAGATACAGAATTCAAATTACTTTGCTTGTTCTGTGTCCTCTGAAATGAGTATTTCCATTATAGGATTTATTGAAGGAATGTTTATAATTGGGAAATACTGAAATTCATTCTGTAAAAACTGAATATTAAGAAGATAGTATAAATTGTTTCTTTTTTATCCGTAGGTAGTGTAAATACAAATTTCTAATGCTATTTGTCTATGATATACCTTGTAACATTAGATCTGTTGTCTTAATTGAAATTAATAAATCAAATTTTTTTCCTCTATTTAGGAGGCCTTATTGATGTCAATATGAGTGAAATTAGTTTTGATGAAATTCAGCAACTGTTTTCAAAAGATTTAGACATTAAACCGGGAGGACACTGGAAACCAAAAGACTGTAAGCCACGATGGAAGGTGAGATGCTGCTTTTCTGGTTTTTTTTCCCGTTGGTGTATAAGAATAGTTTACCATTGCAAGCACCCAGTCTTTTACTGTTATGTATTTTATATAATATGTAGAATGTTATAGTATATGTATTATGCTACCTGTGTTCAAGAAGAGACTAAAGCATGAAAAAAACCTTGAAATGGATTAAGAACTTCTAAAGGTTCATTAAGTGTTGTTACTAAACATTTTATCGTATGTCTGCAAACTTGTCCTATGTGTATGTTGCTTGAAGTATAATTAGAAGCAAGTGAACATAAAAGGAAAATCTTACTTATATTTTACTGAGAATTTTTTTCCTTTTTTTAATTTTTTGAGCAAAATTGCAACACACTTTCCTAGTGGGAACAAGAGTGTGAAACACCGAGCCAATTTAAATGTGAAAGTTGAAAAGCCTATGTAAGCCATGGGAGACTTGGTCTGTATTAAAACATTAAAATTTAAAAATGCTAATACAATAGCTTAATATATATACAATTGTTTGAAGGTGGCAATCCTTATTCCTTTTCGGAATCGGCATGAACATCTTCCAATTTTTTTCCGTCATCTGATACCTATGTTGCAGAAGCAGCGGCTGGAATTTGCCTTCTATGTTGTTGAACAGGTAACAGCATTTACTTGAAAAATGACTCCTGAAGATTCTTTACTAAAGGAAATTTGATATTCTTGATAATCTTATCATTAAGATTTGGATGAATCCGGAATTTAAAAATTGCTACTCTGCTGTTCTAATCCTTCGAATGAAAAAGTTCAGCTCCATTCCCCAGTTTAAGCAGTGACCAGTTATGTGTTGCTTTTCTTCAACTATGGGCTGATATTTCATAAGTGATAACATGGCCTCTTTGAACCTATTTTCTTTGTAAGTTTTCAAGGGGAGAAAAAAGATTTTCTGTGTAAGAATTGGACATGGTCATTTACAGAAGGCCATTTTGCAGCATATGCTCACTGAAATCCACTGAAAACAATAGTATTAAAGTGTATACTGTCCAGTTAATATATGTGGAATATAGTGGAGGCATTAATGATATAAAATTCCCAACTAGCACCTTGGCTAGGGGTCTGTTTGGAAACAGAGAGGAATGGATATGGAGGAAAAAAACACTTCCAAAAAAAAAAAAAAAAGAAGTTTCTGCAAGCCATGATCAAGGAATAAAGTAGTTCGGATTGGTAGCTTAAGGAATTTGCACCATTGTTGGCCATAGTAGATAGCTAGATCCCTAAAGAAATTACAGGACATATTTTTCATGGTTTATGTAATGCAATATTTTCAGGTGACAAAGTGAAAAATTTGCAGGAAAGATCCTCTGAATTGTCATTTAAAAAAAGGCATGTAGGATTCATTTGCTATATCAAAAGGTTTTACGTTGTTTGTTCAAAATGGACATGAGGAGATGTAAATTATACTGGAATTGTACTGGAAATAAAAATTATTTGAATCTGACTTCATTAAGGTTTTTAAGAAACTGGAAGTAAGTTCTAATATAAAGTTAATTATAAATACGTAACCAAGTTGTAGGCATTTTCACAGCATCAGAAGTTTTTCAGTACAGAATCATAGAATCATAGAATTGTTTAGGTTGGAAAAGACCTTTAAGATCATCCAGTCCAACCATTAACCTAACACTACCAAGTCCACCACTAAACCAATTAATGGGAGAGTAAGAATTTCATGTTTCCTGGCTTGGTGGCTGCATTATTTTTTAATTAAAGTAAAAACTAGGAATCATTAAGGTTGGAAAGGATCTCTAAGATCATTAGTCCAGCCATCAACCCAACACCACCATGCCCACTAAACCATGTCCCTAAGTGCCACATATACATGTCTTTTAAATACCTTCAGGGATGGTGACTCCACCACCTCTCTGGGTAGCCCATTCCAATGCTTGACCACTCTTTCCGTGAAGAAATTTTTCCTAATACCCAATCTAAACGTCCCCTGGTGCAACTTGAGCCCATTTCCTCTTGTCCTGTCACTGGTTGGGAGAAGAGACCAACACCTACCTCACTACAACCTCCTTTCAGGTAGTTCTAGAGAGTGATAAGGTCTCTCCTCAGCCTCCTTTTCTCCAGACTAAACAACCCCAGTTCCCTCAGCTGCTCCTCATGAGACTTGTGCTCTGGACCCTTCATCAGCTTCATTGCTCATCTTTGGACGCACTCCAGCACCTCAATGTCTGTCTTGTACTGAGGGGCCCAGAACTGGACACAGTATTCCAGGTGCGGCCTCACCAGTGCCGAGTACAGGGGAACAATCACCTCCTTGCTCCTGCTGGCCACGCTATTCCTGAGACAAGCCAGGATGCTGTTGGCCTTCTTGGCCACCTGGGCACACTGCTGGCTCATGTGCAGCTGGCTGTCGACCAGCACCCCCAGGTCCTTTTCTGCCAGGCAGCTTTCCAGCCACTCTTCCCCAAGCCTGTAGCGTTGCATGGGGTTGTTGTGACCCAAGTGCAGGACCCGACACTTGGCCTTGTTGAACCTCATACAGTTGGCCTCGGCCCATCGGTCCAGCCTGTCCAGGTCCCTCTGCAGGGCCATCCTACCCTCCAGCAGATCAACACTCCCACCCAGTTTGGTGTCATCTGCAACAGTAGTTGACTGTTTTAACAAGAAACAAAACTTAGTGTTTCTTTCTTAGTTTGTATCAGTATTTCTTTACTCGTAATGTCATGCTGTGTTAATCCAAACCACCCATATTTTGATACTTGAGAGTTACTAGTGCTATAAGTTGCCAGTGGTGTTTTGTGTAAGAGGGGAAAACATCTAGACTTAAATCACAAAATATGGTTGATGTAGTTGGTGCTAACCAGAGCTATTGCTCTGCTTAGCTAGAGGAATAACAGGCATCTTTGTCAATGCTTTTTTTAATGTGGTAGAGAATGTATTTCTCGTAGTATTGAAATTTTGCCTCTTTCTTCTTGATTCTTGCAATGTCTCCTTTGTTTTCTGTTTGAAGACAGGTACACAACCTTTTAATCGTGCAATGCTCTTTAATGTTGGCTTCAAAGAGGCTATGAAGGATGCTGTCTGGGACTGTATAATATTTCATGATGTGGATCACTTACCTGAAAATGACCGGAATTATTATGGATGTGGAGAAATGCCACGCCATTTTGCAGCAAAGCTTGACAAATACATGTACATGTAAGTAATTAGCTTTATTCATATTGTTTCTTAAAAACTCAGAAACGTTCTTAAAGTGTGTATTAATTTTGTGGCAGCATGTACAGTAGGTGAAACCAATAAAACAGCCTCCTACCATGCTATTTACATAAATGAATATCTAGTTATTAAAAAGAAGGTTTAAGTTTAGTGTCTACATTTGATATGTTGCTAATTTGAAGATATTATTTATACTTTTCAGTGTTGAACTTGTTGCAGCGAGGTTGATGTTTAAAAAAAAAAAGATGGCTACATCTGTCAAGGGGGAAAAATTTACCTTGCTTATTAGAAATCTTTTCTGGGTACATAAGCCTTTGTGGTGGCTGTTAACAAAGATAAGCAGATAATCAGCAGCAGAATACCACAGGAAAAATGTCTTACTTAATTTTCTCGTAAAGGTACCATTTGTTTCTACTTTGTATTGCTTTTTAAACAGATTTTCTTACTGCTAGACCATTTTGTATCTTGTATTCAGTCTCTGTTGAAATTTGATGAATGTAGTGGGTCCTGCAGTTCTGTTACCTCCTTTCTTTCTGCCATTTTACATTAATAATGTTTCATTTGCTTTTTAACACCGCTATCTCATGACGCTCTTCTAATCACTTCACATAAAGCTGTAGCTTATTGCTTGCTACATCCTGAAATTTTATTTGTGAAGTTGATCAACTTGACAACCTGATCAACCTGACAGATCAAAAAGCAATGCACTGAAAACATGACTGTGTTTGGACTTCAGGTTATGAGCCAATTAGCAGTCAAACCTTTAAAGATTTTAGATGTATTTAAAAATATATAAATAAACACATATAAATATATAAGAGATTTCATCTATCTTTATATGTATTTATAAAATACTTCATGTATTTATGTATACATTTATAAAATTTATAAAATGTCTAAATACAGATAAATATTTACAAAATACGTGTATGAAATAGATAAATGTATATATAAATAAGTATGTATAAAACATAAAAATAAATATATATTTCTGTATATATGCAAAAAAGTACATGTGCACCACACGCACATACATACATACGAATAAAGACGTCAAACAGTTCCATAAACTGTCATACCCCAATGGTTTTTATTTTTGGTTGGGGGGTTGCTTTTGGGTTGGTGGTGGATTTTTGTTGGTTGGGGTTTTTTTGCAGGGAGATGGGTGGTGTTTGGGGCGGTGGGGGGGTGGCTAGGACACCTGCTATTTCAGTTAAATGTTGAAAGGGATATATAGTAACAATCTTCCCCAAAAGCTATTAACGTTTGGTTGAATCCTGTGTTTCCACAGAGATCAGAAATTACATGACTGTGTATTTCTTTTTCTTTCCCCTTGCATTCTGGAGTTATTTGTCCTTCAGTGTGGCAATTGTGTCCTAAGCAATGGTAAATCTTTTTGTAGATAGTCGTAACTCCTTGAAGGTTCCAGATTTGGAAGTGTCTCCTGAGAAATATCTTCAATTACTTTTATTTGGTGAAATTGTATGCTGTTTCTGAAAGAGGAACTCACTTTACTGTAGCAGGTTCTGGGTTAAGGATGCAAGTTCCTATTGATGGAAGTAAATATAGATACTTAAATATATATATATTTTTAGATTGACAAAGTGTTTTGACAACTGGAAATCACATTGTGTGGCCCTTAGTATGTTATGTTATGTAGCTATAGTGGCTGTTCGTGTTGGCCGACTGCTTATTACTTAATAATATGTGTTAGTAATTACTGTATGCTTACTGACAAAAAAAGCCTATAGATCCTTTTGATTCAAAAGTTTAGCTTCTAAAAACTGGAAAATTGTATTTAAGTAAGTATGTATTTCACTGTAGTTGAATATGTACTGTTAAACTGTTCCTCTCAAGTTAACAGTACTGTAGAATATAATAATGAATTAAAATTACTGAATTGATGCATTACTGTTTTGTAATTTTTTCAGTTGATTTAAGAGAGGGTATTTTTCAGTTGAATAGTGTAAAAATACTCTAGTTTGAGGGCTTCACTTTACACTTCAGCTTTGGGTCTGAATGAGCCATCTGAAACATGTGATAGACTTCTGTTTCATGTGGTGGTACTAGTTTGAGCTACGGTCTAAGAGTACCTTTTATGCAAATCAGACACTACTGCAAACATTTTATTCAACTGCTGTATATGTTACTTAATGCCAGCGATCTGTGAACCAGTTTCCCTTAGTGAATACATTCAGCGTCTGTTCATGTCCTTAGTTTGGGGTTCTTCCCATTTTTTTGAAAGGTACTGTTCAAAGAGAGGGCTACATATCTAAGTCAAGCTAGTAATACAGAATTTGCCTTTCGTTTTCAGTCTTCCATACAATGAGTTCTTTGGTGGTGTAAGTGGCCTGACAGTGGAACAATTCAAGAAGATCAATGGGTTTCCAAATGCCTTTTGGGGATGGGGTGGAGAAGATGATGATCTTTGGAACAGGTGTGTTCAGTGCTTATGTCTTTCTCATTGTTCTGTGGTATCCACCCCTTGAGAGCAATTAGGTGTTTTTTCTTTCAGTTGTTACCTTTTTTTAATTTGTTTTAAATGAACACATTCTAACATTTCTAAAGAGTTCGCTTTAGAAATACCAGAACATACCATTTGAAGGGATAAGTATGATGTTCTTTTTTCTTGGTCTGGGGACAGATAACAGGCTTTTAAGAGATAGGTCTTGTAACAAATGACGGATATAACAACAGATAACAGTATTAAGCATATTTAGTATCATTCCTTCTAGTCTTCTGTGCACTTCTTTATTTTAATTTACATCTCTTGCTGTTAGCATGATGGAATACCATCCCATAGACATAGAGAGTAAGCATGAGTTTAAGTACCTTTCATATCTTAGGAGCAGTGTTTGAGAGAGATTAATTTGTGACTGTATTGATAGTCACAAATGTACAACAATGCTCACTGTATTACTAACTGCTCACAGTAAACAACTGTAAAATGTTCCAGTTGAGCTGTTGAAACTAAGTGTCTGCATGAGTTTATATATAAAGAGATTTTTTTAAAAGGACGAGTTTGTATATTTTTATTCTTTTTCCTTACTATTTTCATATTTTTATGCTGTTGTGCTTTTAAGAACAAAGCTGGAAACACTAAATATGAAATTATTATTATTTCACACTGTATTGGTTTTGCCAGCTTTTTTAGTTGTTGGGTTAGGAGTGTTTTGGGTTTTTTAGGGAGAGAATGTCAGTGAATGTAAAGACTTAGCTTTAAAAGATTGGATGCGTATTTTTCACTTTTGCTGTAACTTGTAAAAACATCTTTTCAATACTCTTCATACAAATGTTTCTGTATTATACTGTAGGGTTCACTATGCTGGATACAATGTAACAAGACCAGAGGGAGATTTAGGGAAGTACAAATCCATTCCTCATCATCACAGAGGTGAAGTCCAGTTTTTAGGACGGTAAGAAAAACAGAGAACTGTTCAAATACTAGACCTAAAGATGTAAATTTTTTTCTTACACCCATGCAAATCTTCCACACATACAAATAAGCAGTCAGTGCTTATCATTGTTATTCCCTCTTTAGTGTTCAACTTTGTATTCTCTTAAACATATTATGTTTGGTGTTCAGATATTTCTTATTTAACCATGAGAGGGACTGATTTTGTGTGTCAGAAGATATTATTGTCATAATCTTTGATGCAGAATGTTATTGTTCGTTAATAGTTTGGGCATTAGTACTGGCAGGGCTCCATTAGTTGGTTAATTTGGATATTCTGCAAAAGGAAGCAGTACAGCTAGGGGAAATGACTCCTGTGTGAAAACAGACTTTGAAACTCCTCAAGGATTGGTTTCTTCCATCATATTTCATTCTTTTCTGAGTTACGGATCTTCTCATTTCCTGCTTACATTGACATGAACTTTTTCTTTTGGCGTTCCTTTCTTTTGCTACAAAGGTGCAAAACACTTTAACTGGCCAGTAGGTTCTGGCTGCCCTAGATTGGAATAGCAACCAGAATGCAGCAGATGAGCTACACCTAAAAATTAGAACGTGAAATGCAAAATAAAGGGTTTATGGTATGTGTTTCCAGATAATTAGAAATACTGCTCAATTCTGTTATCAATGGTTGTCTCTCTTTCTGGGAACGCCTTTATTTTCTGCTTTATTCATAATTTTTAAACAGACACGTACAGTAGACATGAGTAAATACATGACATGAAACTAAAATGTGTATCAGTAATCTGGGGGAGGGTAACTTTTTTTAATCGCCTCAACTTTAGATGTTTGCAAATGCAGGAGTCTCAAGAATGAAATGTAAAATGATTCAGACATTTAAATGTATAATGATGAACAGTGAAGGTTCATAAATCTTCTCTGAGCTCCATAGTTGAGTTTTATAGCAAAAGAATATGAAGAAATTGAATGTTCTTTAAAAATTGGTTTAGTTTGGGACCATAAAAAGTATACATATTAAATGCCTTCTTTGTTATTTAGTCTTAATGTTAACTTGTATATGTGAACATAGAATCTAAGTGTATTAAAAAATGGAAAGTGGCTTGCTTTTAAAGCTTAGGTAGGTAATTTGGTAATTGCAAAGGGCTGAGAGGTAGTTTCAGAATTTAAACCGTATTTCAAAATGAAATGACGGTTACAGTATCATGTCTAACATCAATTGAATTGTTTCTTGCAAATCTTTCTGATGTTTTCTTCTTCCAACTCCCTCTGCAGATATAAACTTCTGAGGTATTCCAGAGAACGTCAGTATATTGATGGGTTGAACAATTTAATATATACTCCTAAAATACTTGTCAGTAGATTGTATAAAAATATAACTGTTAATCTGATACCAGAACTTGCTCCTGTTAGAGACTATTGATGGAAGTGGAATGACAAGCTACCCTACCAGAATAAACTTTTAACACTGGAAGCTACTAATAGTCACTGTAAAACCAAACCAAACCAAACCAACAAACAGCAGCTTAGAATTAGAGATTTTTGACCACTTGGTGATGCGTATTTGGGATGAGAAGTAAAGTGATTGTATGTACCATGCATTTTGTTCTGAAAGAAAAGCCAGCAGCTACCACTCAGATGTTTACAGCATGAGACTACTGTTCAAGCCTTCATTCTTCATATTCTCTATCTTAACCCCTCAACTAAATAAACTGCAGAAAACAGACTTGTAGCTTCTCTGGAAGTAGGGGCAAAGGCCTCTTCTTCCAGGAATTTTTTATACTAAACCACCCCCTGTCGTATTTAAATGAATGCTTTTGTTTCTTTCTAAAATGTGTTTTGTAAATATGTGATGTAAATTAATGTGTGTACATTGCTTTTAAATTGCTCAATATTTTATGCTTCAGTGTGTATTTGAGTGTGTTCTTGTTTGAATTCTATAGGAATGTTTTTATTAGCATGAAAGAACAAGTGTAAAATGTAAGTATGCTTAAAAAAAGGTTATACCTTATGTGAAATGAAGGAAATATTAATTGTTGGCCAGCTATGACTGTAAACTGTTATACTAGTTTTGAGCTCTAGGCCTCCTGCATATCTATATAGAAAAATCAATTCCGTATATGAACTTGCTAGAAAGAAAGCTTTTAATTTTATTTATTGCCAGCAAAATTGTATGATACCCTGCCTGCCATCTAAATCCTATTTATATGCATATTGCATGTGTATTATGGAAAATCTTGCGGTTGTTGCGTATTATGATCTACAGGAAATCTAAATGTTTCCAAGTGTGCCACTAGTGTCAATGTCAGGGATTTTAATGCCTAAAACAATGTGTCTGGGTGCGTACAGTATTTTGGTATTGTTCTTTTTTTTTAAAATCCTAGTAAACAGCACTTTTCTTCCTCCAAAATCAGAAGAGCCAAAAATGTGTCTTCATTGGAAGAATATTAAAGTTACATTTTTAAGAAAATAATAAAACATAGTTCTAATAGTTCTAATGCTTGCGGTGTGGGATTTTCAGAAGCACGGTGTTGGTCAGACTGTTCTGATGATGATGATGGCATAAGCGGAACTGAATGCAGGCCAATTCCAAGTGCTTTTTAAAATTCCACCCATAATATATTAATCAATATAGCTATTTAAGGGCCTGTTCTGGTAGAGTGCTGAGTGCTTCTATGATGCACTAAGTGTCCTCAAGTCAATGACTTTCAATGAGATTGAGGTTGCGCAGTCCCGCTAAAGATTGGTCCTGTCTATTTCTCTATTTTTGTGGTGTTATATGTATAGGTAACTAGCCTCTTTCCTTGGCTTATAATGAAAAACAGATCTTCTTATTTTCTGTTTGCTTGTAATGTTATGCTACCTAAAAGTATCCCACTGCTAAGCATTATTAACTTTTCCAAATATTTTTTTACATCGCTTGTTAATACTAAGGAAAAGGACCAGAACATTTATTTTCTGTTAATGCAAGGGTATTGACCAAGATCTACTAAACTCTTTTGTTTGTCACAGTTACTCAACTCTTTAGGAACCAAAGACTGACTCCTGCTCCCATGAAGAATGGAAAGCACTATACAATAAGGATTGTTTATCCACAGAGTGTTCTGTAAGAGTGTTGACAAAGAATACTAACTTTAACTCATTACTGTGTGTTGGTTTCCTACATTGCTGCCACAGATGGTGTGGTGCTTTGTGTATATGAGTTTGTTTGCCATAAACACCTTTTATTTCTTTGACATCCCAGCAACAAATTTTGCCCTTAGCCATTCTTCAGTAAAGTTATGAGCTTAGTTGTAGGCATCTCAAATATTTAGTAGAAATGTAATGATTTATTTTAAGTAGTTGAGAACAATTGTAAGGGATATTTTAAACTGTATTGGAATTACCTTAAAATCTACCAGTTAATCTAATATGCTTTAGGAATGATGTAGTGCAATGAAAATAACAAAAAGCATAAAGTGAACAAAACATCCTTCAAAAGCATGCTTAAGTGGTTTGATCACCTCCTGATATATTTTTCTATAACTGAATGTATAGAATATTCTGAAGCATATGGATAAAGGGGAGATAATTAATACACTGTATGAGCAATTATATCTTCAAAATAAAATTAGTCTTATTTCGTAACAGACTAATACAATTCTTGAAGAATGGTTGAACAAATTTTTAAATCCCTGATGTAATTTTGAAGTGATTTCTGGTTTTCAGTACAAGTTCACCTACAATCTAACACCTATGATTCTGAAACATCCTTTGATACTGTAGGTCTGTACTGTTTTCTGAAGCATGCTTTTGTGCCCATTTGTTAGGCATTCTGTGAAATTCATGTGCAATTTTCTAAAAATTCTAATGCATATATATGTATATATACATACATATATACACACTATATTACACATAAGCTGTGGCTGAACTGATATAACTTTACAGCTCTAAGTGATTAATCATGTATGGTTGTAGAAAAATGTGATTTAAACCACTATGTGAATGGATTATGACATATAGCTGAGTTCTTAAAAAGTTTACATTTTGGTGCCCCAAAGTGATGGATGTTAAATTATGAATTGTTAACCGACACTCTTCTCTAAATACCTTTTATCACTTTGTTGGGAAGTTTTGAAAGTTGCCATCCTAAATTACATCGAAGATAGTGTTTGTATACTACCTGCTTGAACTCAGTACTATTCTGTAGTGAATTTTAACATAGACAGTGCCTTCAAACAAAATAAATGCGATGCAGAACTAAGAGTTGTGCACATTCCTTTTGATATTTTCATGATTCTTGTAAAATGTAGAGAGAAGCCAATCACATTGGCTTTTGCATTGCTGACAAGGCAAATTAAGGACGTCCTCTCTTCAAGGAGTGAACATGGAGGGAGAAGAAAGAGGGAATATTTTACAAGATACTGAAAGTCTTGCAAATTAACAAGTAAAAACATTACAGAAATATTAACAGTGGAATCTGGTTGATATGCTAAGATACTCTTAAGCCCATTTGCTGTATTTCACATTTAAGTAGGAGAATATAAAATATAAAATCCATTTTGCAATAGACAGCATATTGAAAAGGAAGTGCAAAATGTCCTTTTTCTTGGATCTTGCCAGTCTATTTTTCTATCATTATGTTTACTAATGACTATGTTGTAGTGGGTTACTAATGAGCCAATTATTTAAAAATATTAAAAGGATCCATTGCATATCAGCAAGAAGTGTACTTAAGATTATTTTATTTGTAGAGGTATGTAAGATAGGCTTAATGAAAAATGCACTGAAACAAATGCTGGGAATTTCCTGTGTACTATCATAGTTTTGTTTTTTGTTGTTCATGAAAATGTTTGTACTTTTTTATCATTGTCTTTTATGAAATATAATGTTCTAAAGATTGTGTTGGTTTGTTTATTCTGAGGTTCTGTGGAGAACATATCTTCTTTGTGTTTTGTTTATAGACAAAGTGCTCATTTTTGTAGAGCTCAGTACCTTGAAGTAACAAAAAAAGGAAGGGAAACCTGGCCAGCAAATATGTCAGGTTAGGCTGTGATGGGATCAAGCCTTAGGCTATCAAATTGTTTTCCCTTTATTGGTATTTATATGCTTTCAGCTTTTGGTTTTATTAGGCTAAATGACTCAGCATTTTTGCATACTTTTCCAAGATGGGGTTGCTGTTCTGTTGAATCTCCTAATGGCTCTTCTCTATGCTTATTTCTGTTTAGGAGTAATCTTCCTTATATATGGATTACAAGAATAGGAAGTAGAGGGATTCATCTGTATTTCTCCTGGCATTAAATAGGGAGCTGGTTTTCTCAGGAATCATTATTTATCCTTCTTATTTTAATTCGTATCTTACAGCTATTACAAAAGTGTCTGATGATTAGAGGTATGCGAGTAATTTTTGGGAGTGCTTCAACTGGGGACAAAGGTATTTGCAGAATTTTATGAAAATACATGAATAAACTTCTTCAAGTATGTTTGATGGATATACTTTTCTGCAACACTGGATATAGACTGTCCTTGAAAGTGTCACCAGTTATAATATATTGGAAAGCAGGAAAGAAGGCATTTTAAGTATGTGTAGCATCCTTAGATGCTATTGTACCTTGCTGTCACTTGTAAACTGCTTTTGCTTCTGTATCTTAAGAATCAGAATTGGGAGGTGAGTTTATCTGATGATTATATGGGGCCCTGGGTAGTACTCCTATGTGAATTCATCTATTGTGGGCTTTAGTAATATAGATGATAGCAGGTGGTGGATTGCATTTCCTGTGTGCATACTTTTCATGAGATGCTTTTTGGATGTGTTTGGTTCATTTCCTTAGCAAGAAGGAATGGAGTTTATTAACTTCATGGAAGACTTTCGTTTATTCTCCGTTATAGTAATGGAAATGCTTTTTTGCCTAAGCTTAGTATGTTTTTTCAAACCCTAAACTTATATTCAGAAGAGCAATACTTACAGAATACAGAAATACAGAATACTTTTATTCAGAAGAGTATTTGAAAACAAAGTCAACACACATTCTTCCTAAAGTTAACAAAGTGAATAAACAACTTGACTGTTACTGTTAGTGATTTAGTATGACATTTAAAGCTGTTGATACAGTCAGAACCTAAGTTCTTATAATTTATGGAAATTTGAATTTACACATCTAAATTTTCATGCTTAGTGCCAGCTTCTATTCCACTGGCTCACTAACTACTGCTGTAGTTGAGTAAGAAAAGGGACTGAGGAGAACAGCAATGGAGTAATGTCGATAACCAGCATCGTTAGCTGTGAACACCACCTGGAAAAAGAAAAAACAAATACAAGATAAATGAGAAGTGATCTGTAAGATATGAGCCTAGATAGAACCATTGTGATCATTTTATCTAACCTCCCACAAAACTTTGGAAATATCTTCTCTTGTGATTCGATCAGTGTGATCTGTGGCTGCCTGTCACGCACAGTTTTTCCACTGGTTAAATATTCTTTGCTAAATGCATACATGTCACATAATTTAAAATTACTAATATGGGACTGCTGCTGCTACTGAAAGGTCATGTGAAAGGGCTGATGATGTGGAGGGGAAGGGGACAGTCCCCAAGGAGTCCCAGACCCTGGAGCTGGCCTCAGCTGGTACCGGGTTTGGACCACCTTCATCTAACCAGTTTCTCTGTCCCATGCAAACTAAAAAGGCCTGTTATAATTTTTTCTGTTGTAATCTGAGGATCCAAGTATCCAGAACACAGTTCATACTTCCATTATCTTTAAAAATCTAAATTATAAACTTTGTCTGCAGCCATACAAATACTGGATCCAAAAGGCAGAAAAATCCTTTTCCCAGGAGGCTTAACAGAGTACTCCACCTGTTCTCCCTCAGGTGTCTAGAAATAGTCACAGGAAGAATCACAGGCTTAAATAGAGGTAGAAGGACCGAAAACCTCTCGTAAGTAATGCATCTAAGAACTTACTGAGAGTTACAGTGAAGCTAGTAACTATGTTCTCTCATGAGTATGTTGTTACAAAGCTTTGAGACTGTGGATTTAAAGTATTAATGCAAAAATATTTTAAAGTGAAAAGAAAGTTCAACATGTGCAATTAGTAATTGAAGCCTAGACATTTAAAGTATCTTTATTCTTTGCAACTAAAGTACAGGAGAAGATGGATACTCACATCAGCATGGTGATGGAAGGGATTCAAGCCCAGTCTCTTCCAATAAGAGGCTGTGTCAAGCTCTATCTTGTATATCCCTGTTACAAATTGTTCTTTAGTTGTGAGCTCATGGAGCTCTCCGTTGTCATTGGTTTGTCTGTGTGATGGCAGAAGAATGCACTTTTATATTTTGGTTAAAAGCCTGAGAAAAATGCAGTTCTTAGCAATTGAACTTGAGTGATGTTGTGTAGCTTAAGTAATATGATGAATACTTCTGTTGATCTGGAATGGCTAACATCCATCTGTGTTATGGATGTTGCAGAGCTTATCTTGGCATTTGCAACTTCCACGATTGCCACAGCAGATGGCTGCCTGCCATGTCACTACTTTGCATGGTTTGGGGGTGAGCCAAAAACTGTCATTATTGTTCATAGACTCTTGACACAGTCTTGGAGTTAATCAAATGAACCCACTCAGAGGGAAGACTTCACCACTGCTGTAAGCAATGTGAAAGCTCTATGATGCACTTACTGTGCAAGTAAGTAGGGTCAACCTTTGATTTTTCCATAGTTTTCTTACTTATTTAAATACATTGAGTTGTTTTAGCAGTATAAATATTTTTTACAGTTGGCTATCCGAAATTTGAGATCTGAGATTTGAAATGACTGTAGGTCAGCCACCAGTGTAGCGTTATGGAATTTCCTGTTGTCTGTATTGATCAGTTCGTTTTCCATCCTCCACAAACAGATGGTTTTGTTTGATTTGAAGATGCTATCAGTGTTATCCAGGGCCATCGTACTGGCTTGAAACTGTAGACCTTTGAACACCAACCAATTTGGGGCTCCAGAACCAATATTGAATGCTGTTTCTCAAAACATGTCTCTTGGTTGAAATCTATTTCTGTGAAATATGTAATATAATACTAGCTTTTTGATTGGGTAGGTTATCCACAAATAACAATGCTGCTAGTGCCTGATTCTAGTACTCACAAGCAACTTTTGTGTTCTGGCTGCCAAATCTTCTTCTGAACATATTTTATTCAAATTGCATGCAGAGAAAGAATGTTTTTATGTCATTGTCCAGTGCATTACTTAGGATTTCTGCTTTAATACAGCTTATGACTGAAGTCATAGAACACCATTTGTATCTTACAAGATGCTCTGTAGTCAGTTATCAGAGATTTTTCTTTTTCCATTCAAATGTCTCTGTTTTTTTCTTTGTCATAGATTCATCATTAGATAACTGTACATTTCTCTAATAAGCTTTCTCAGCTAAAACCAAACATCTTTAACTGAGAACAGTTATTTCATTCAACTATTTACAAATTAACAAGGCTGGAGAGGTTGATTTAGTATTATCATGACTTTCACATACCTTATGTTAAGGTTACTTTTTTCTTTGTTTCAGATGATAAGTATGTTTTTAAGGCTTCAGTCAACATCCAGCTGTTCAGCCAAGTATCTTTATATAAAGCCTCTAAGCTCAGTTTTGAAGATAAGTAAACTGAACACCCTCTTAATGGAAAATTACACGCATTTCCAGTGCAGTCCAATGTGTGAAGCTGTCTTCTCACTCAAGGGGTGGGAGGCAATTTAAGTAGGACAACATGAATAGATTGTTCTTCCCCCCTGCCCCGCCCTGTACAAATCTGTGTAGCCTTCACTGCAGCTATATTTTTCAAGGGCATATATGAGAGCACTGTTGCTTTGGCCAGCCCACTGCTCTACGACGCCAAAGAGCTGCTTATGTACAATTTCTCATGGACTTTTTACCAGTGCATCTGAGCCTGGGATCCCAATATTGAAATTCCTGCACTATGCCAGCTTTAACCCTTATGAGCCCTATCTCACTTTTTTTAGGTAGAATAGACCATTACCAGACCTGGAAAAGGGGGTGAAACTTTGCAAATATCTTGGGGAGAAAATGTGGAAGTGGGATGTTGCTTGTTGAACAGAGGAAGAATGTTCATTCTGTGTACCCCCTAAGAATTTTTTCAATTTCATTTCAGATTATACTTTTAAGTAAAAATTACTTTTGAGTTTTTAAAGTGTTAATATATGCTAAAATTGAGGGTAATTTCCAAAAAAAGTCATCTACATTTGAAATTCTACAATTACTTTTTTTTAAAAGACATGGCAATGTTTAAATATCTGGGAGATTCTTTTTCTTATTTTAGATGTAATTGCTTCTCTGTGGGGGATGAAGTGAGAAAACTTCATCCCCAAATTTTCTCCTTTTGGCTGATTCCTTGTTCTTGAAGCAAAGGCGGCTATCAGTTATTATGTAGTATGTGTTCAAAACAGTTCTGTGTTTTCTTTTTAAGGCTGTGGTGATGTATGAAATGCAAATCCATTTAGAAAAAAGGAAAATAGCCAATAAAGGTAGGATACTCAACCAGTCTTAGTTTCAGACAAAGTAAAAGAGTCTGCCTGATTCTTCTGGCAACAATGCATCAGTTCATTGGTGGGTACTAAAAAGTAATACAGTCCTTTGTAATGAAATTGAAGAGAAGCGATGACTGAATTAAAGGATAGTTTAAAATACGTTCTTATTCTCACAGTAATAAAGCATTGTAAAACTATTTTGGTAGTTGAAACTGTAATACAGTTAAAAGACAGTCTGCAGCAAATTAATTCAGTAGTATGTTATCTTTCCTCTGAGTAAAAAAGACACGTTAGAGAATGTGAAACTGGTTTTTTAACTATTTGGCCTTTTCCCATTGCCTTTCCCTTCTTTCACTCGTTATTTTGGTGTGACTTACTTTGAACTGAACAGTTCCCAAGATCCATCTGCAGCTTCTTTATATAACTTAACTGGAACATTTGGAGCTGGACTTCCTCGGACTGAATCCAGAATTTTTATAAAAAGGGGATGCTTGGAGTCAGCAGAGTCCTTCAGGTAGGAAGAGAGAATTTTTACATTGTAAGAAAGATAAGTGATGATGCATAATAAAGCAGTAAGGAATCTTATTCTTTAGATATACAGAATATACCGTATTTTCCTCAGCAAGATCACTGTGTACTACAGAAATGTAGCCTGAAGCTTTCTGGTGGCTGGATGTGGTGGAACCGGGGAGGAAGATGTCAGGAGCTGTCAGGGGGAGTGTAGCCATGTGTGCTGAGCAGGCACTGCAGCTCTCACTGTGTGAGAACACATTTCTGTTTTCTCTTCGTCATGGCTTAGCTACACATCATCTCCAGCATGAAGTTGAAACTAAGTTGTGACCTCAACAGGAAATAATAATTAAATCATCAAAGGTGGTAGGAAAGTTTAAAGTTCTGGCAACTCTTCCTCTGTATTTTGGAGTGGCAATTTGAGCACAGCTTTCTGGATTTGAGAGCCTCTGATGTCTTGTTGCGATAGAGTTATCTTATTTCTGCTGTAAACTTGATAAGCACCACTTATGGACTCTCTCCTAACACCACGTTGGATCAGATTTGTCAGCCTCTGGCAGCTATGCAGGGATAGGAGAGGAAAACCTTCCTTCAAAGATAGGATAGCTGTAGTTTCACTCCTAAGATGTTCATCACAAGCAGTGGTTATGCCCTGATGTTTTACGTATTCAAAAGTAGAGTTGAATCAGGGCTTTGACCTTCCATTACCTAATTCTGTATATGAAAAGTGGGAAAATAGAGCTTTGTGGAAGGTGCTAATCAAGGATGATCTCAAAATAGCAATCACTGATCTCCATTTAATCATTGCAAAATGAATCATGATGTGGATGTTAAAAACTAAGATCCCTCTCTTACATCCCCTCTTACAGTCTGTGATGTAGTGAACATCCCATCGGCCTGGAACCCTGCCCTGTATCAGACCAATGTGTCAGCATGTGTCTATACCACCTGTATGCCCTGACTCCTCAGGCTTCCTTTCTGGAATGCACAGGGTCCTCGCTAGTGTTTCTTTTGAGGCATTGGCAATGGGGTCTCTAGTGCCACCACCTGTTTTCCTGGCTTTTACACCCTGGGAGCTCAATGAAAGTCTTCTTCCTCACAAAGGTTGGTCAGGTACGCATTTTCCCAAAGATCAGAGCTTGAGAGGAAGAATGAATAGCGGGGGGGAGAGAGAGGTAAGTCTGTTCTAGGAGAATTTCAGGCTGAAGCGTCTGTGTCTCTAAGCTTGCTTTGCTGGAATAAATGGGCCCTCTGGAAGTGGGATCCTGGTTTTGGCTCTGTTCTTTGCTTGCATCAATGAGTGTTGAGATCCCTTCTTGCTTGCCTGGGATAGAGCCATAGTGGGTAGAGGAGTAAGGGAGCGGACTACAGAAGGCATTTTTCCAGCATGGATCTCAACAACAGGAAATGAAATCCCTCATGACAGGAGCTTGTTCATTGTGTTATAAGGGCTATTAGTTACTTTTCACAGGCCCAAGGCTTTTGTGTAGCAAATACGGTATTTTTTTCCTTTCTTCTCTTACATTGTTTTTCATGTAGTCGCTGAGTCTAATGACAAGTGCTGCTTCTCTAACCATAAAGCCCTCTCACTAATCACTAGAGAAGGAGAAAGAAGGACCAGAAAAAGAGCAGTAGGCGAGAACTACGGTCAGTACATACTATAAAATAAAAAATTGCAATAAAATGCAATATTCTATTTTTCATTTACACTAATTAAAGTATAAAAAAAAAAAGAAAAAAAAGCTGGGACTACATCAGTATGAATGACCTCAGTCCTGAGACACTTACCGGTAGTGCAGCTTCGGAGAAAAATGCCAGGCCAGCTAAGAAAACAAGAAATACAGAATGAAAAGCCATTTTGCCTACCACTAGGAAGTCTCAGTGTCAGCAAGTAGAAACTGGTGGGATCTGTGTTTTTTATATCAAACCCTCTAAAATGAGGCTACTTATCAGAAAACCCATATGACTTTCAACATGCTGATTTGTACTATTTACTTAGTAAACAATGAGAAAATAAGTAACCCATACAAACATGAACCTTGTCAGCAAAAATAAGTCTTTTCTATCATTACCTGTGGAATTGTGAATATTGCCTAGCTCACCTGCAGTGATCTATTTTCTTGGAAACAATGTCTATTCTGTTTTATTTTTCTCTTTTTTGTTGAGGAATAGTGCTGTATGCATCTCATATAGTTGAGAGAAATACATCTTTCTTGTCCACTCAGCAATTTCAGTTTCAATGAGAATTTCTCTGTGGTTATAGTTTGGCTTAATTGACTAACCCATGTTTATCTATTACGAGATTTCTCTCTGTGAAGGCCTTGCCCCCGCCTCTGATAAAACGTAAGTGGATAATGTGTGGGTTATCTAGTTATCTTATGTGTTCCCCTGGAGGAAAAATATGTTACTTTTGGTTTCCAGGATGGTAACTAGATACCTACATACCCATTTCTGGAGCACAGTCAAACTGTTTTATGTCGTGTCATGTCACTTGTGCCATAGATTGAATACAAGTTCAGGACTTTTCCCTGTACAATTACAAGTCAGCCCCCAACAGAAGTCTGTGCTTCATTTTAGGGAACTGTTACTTCTTTAAATTAAACTTTGTCTTTCTGATCTTTGCATAGACACATGCACATACTCTCTCTTAACTTGGTTTAGCCTGTCCTCAGGTGGATGACTACATGCAGAACAGTTTTTTGGGTTTTTTTTTTTTTTTTTGTGACTACACCACAACAGCATGAACATATTTATGTCCTATTCTGAGGGCTGGGCATAGCCCGCTGCAAACCAAACCTACTGGTTTTCAAGCTCCAGGAATAGTAAGAGCCCATGAAATCTGCATGCTTTAAGATGGGTGCTGTTTTGGAAGTATTTGCACTGCTTACAAGGGTTGCGTAACTGTAGCAGTGTGCAGAAATCAGGGAAAAACGTAAATAGTGAAACGTAAAAGGCAAGCTTTTGCGACTTGTGAATTCACTTGGTATGCAGTCATCCCAGCGGGCTGTGGGTGTAGAGATAAACTCCAAGGTCAGTGGCAGATGAAAGCTGATGGTTTCTGAATGGCATGATTTCAGTTACAATCTCTGTACTTGCTGTAACCTGTTAAACAACAATTCCTCTGCTTCAGGATATTTTAAATACAGTAGGCCATCAGTCTACAGAAATCACTGCTAAAGCCCTCAAACTCTTTGGTCAGTTTATCAACAACATTATTTGAATCACAGTCATTCTACAGCATACCTTTTACTGTTTCTAAAATATGAAGAGACTATTAAGATGATGCTTTTATTTTAGGACTTTTTTTAATAATGGCTAGAGATTTGACTTATTAGAGATCTAATTGGAATGCACCTGAATAAGGTAGCCAACGAGGTTAAAGATCAAAGTTGTTAAAAAGGGTGCTAACTGAAATTGCTTCAGAACTTCCTTGATTGATTGAGCAGCAAACTTTCCTCTTGAAACATCAGCGTTGAGGTTTGCCTGAAGTTTTGAGTAAAGGTACACAGATCTTAACTCTTTTGGCTCTCTGGATATATGTATTTCAACAGTCTTTCTGCATTGTTTGTTCTGCTGCTAGGTATTCAGAATTTCTCTTACTTAGCCTATGACCTGGTTGATAGTAGGACCATCTCTTCTGTGTATAAACTATAAGTAGCATGGATGACTTTCTTATTTTGAGTGTGTTTGGTCAAAATTGTTAAGGTAGCACAACTCTGTAACTTTCTTATTTTGAGCCAATGCATTTGGTGAGACTTTTTTAAGGTAGTGAAGAAAGATAACAGACCCAAACCAAATGTTAATTTGCTTCCATATGCCATGCATGGCTTCTAGATGTCCTTTGCACTTGAACACAAATCATGACACCTTAGAACACAATAAAACTTCACCAATAGAATCACTGTTTTAAAGAAGTAACATTTTATTCACTTGTCTGAAGTTTGCCAAGTTACAAAATGGAAAAAAAACCTAATGTAGCAAAAAGTTATGCATTAGCAGTAGGAAAAGTCTTCCTCCTAAAAGCCTACGATAGTTCTAGTGGAGGAGGGTATTTGTGTAATGACAGTACATGTTTATTCCTGGGGATCACTGACAACAGCAGTGGTTGAATAAGAGAAAGGACTGAGGAGAGCGGCAATGGTATAGTGGCGGTGACCAGAATCATTAGCAGTGAACACCACCTGCAAAACAGAAAACTTCTGATGATGATCAACATACATTCAAAACTACCTTATTAAGAATCAGCAAGCACACTCCATTTCCTCTGCAGACTACTTTGCCAGTTGTTCAATCAATTTTACCCTTCTGAAAGGTAATGCTCCCCATTACTTTGTCATGCTCACTGAAGACTGAGAAATTTGTGAGATTTGGACACAGGTCCACAAACAATCATAGAATCGTAGAAGGGTTTGGGTTTGGAAGGGACCTTTAAAGGTCATCTAGTCCAACCCCCCTTGCAATGAGCAGGAACAGCTTTAACTAGATCAGGTTGCTCAGAGCACCGTCCAATCTGACCTTGAGTGTTTCCAGGGATGGGGTGTCTACCACATCTCTGGGCAAGCTGTTCCAGTATTTCACCACCGTTATTGTAAAAAATTTCTTCCTTATATCTAGTCTGAATCTACCCTCTTTTGGTTTAAAACCATTACCCCTTGTCCTATCACAACAGGCCCTACTAAAAAGATTGTCCCCATCTTTCTTATAAGCCCCTTTTAAGTATTGAAAGGCTGCAATCAGGTGTCCCCAGAGCCTTCTCTTCTCCAGGCTGAACAACCCCAACTCCCTCAGCCTTTCTTCATAGGAGAGGTGTTCCATCCCTCTGGACCCACTTCAACAGGTCCATGTCTTTCCTGTGCTGAGGGCTCCAGAGCTGGACGCAGTACTCCAGGTGGGGTCTCATGAGAGCAGAGTAGAGGGGCAGAATCACCTCCCTCGACCTGCTGGCCATGCTTATTCTGATGCAGCCCAGGATACGGTTGACTTTCTGGGCTGCAAGTGCACATTGCCGGCTCATGTCTAGCTATTCATCCACCAGTACCCCCAAGTCCTTCTCCTCAGGGCTGCTCTCAATCCCTTCATCCCTCAGCCTGTATTGATACTGGGGATTGCCCCAACCCAGGTGCAGGACCTTGCAGTTGGCCTTGTTGAACCTCATGAGGTTCACAAGGACCCACTTCTCAAGCTTGTCCAGGTCCCTCTGGATGGCATCCCATCCCTCAGGCATGTCAACCGCACCACTCAGTGTCTTCCCAGTCCAGCCAAAGTCTAAGCTGCTGGGACATGAGGACTGTAGGCTTCAGTTATCTTGTACACAGTCATTGAACTCTGCCCACTTCCCAGGCTAATTTGTCAACCTGTAGGCTATTACATCAAAGGAAAGCTTCTTCAATAGCCTAGCTGGAGCAGTCTCAACCAGGTGCTTTTAAGCACCTTTTGAGGTGAAGTCCTTCCACAGGTCCCAGCAACTTTCAGACATCCAAATGGTTAGGGAATGTTTTTGAGGATTGTTTCTTTGACCTAAATGACCCAAGCTGCACCTCAGACTTTCATGGATCTGGGCCTCAGTAATTTGTTTTAGTCTTCCACAGAGTTTTATAAACTTGTGGTTTAAAATGTTCTACAGTGCAGCCTGTAGCCATTCCAGACTACTTAGTTTGGGGAAACATAAATTTAGTGGCAGATTAAGCCTGAAGAATTTAAACAAAATTTCTGGAAGTGCTAAGTAAGTGTGATAGAATAGAGCACACAATAAATCAGTGTAGGGCTGAGAGCAAAGGGAGGCACAAGACATGATTATATTGTTGGCCTGCTTATGAAATTTCGTATTCATGAAACAGCCTACTTTTCCTTTCCCACTATGGTATTTCTTTATATTTTTATGCCTAAAAAATATCTAAAATATCTTAAAAAAGAAAGGCACATCAGAAAGAATTGTTTTATCCTGTAATTACAGGTCGTACTAGAAGTCATGGATTTTCAGGTGACTGATATGAGGGAAATCCCTCTGATTAAAGAAGAGCTCATTTCCTATAAAATGAGGGTTTTCAAATCCCTATATTCCTTCAGCAATGATAAAAGCAGTCTTTCCTTGTATGTTTTTTAAATGCTGGTGCTTTTGAATAATGTAACTCTTTTTGAACAAAAGTCCCTACTGGTCTGAATGGGCAAATGGGCACAGCTCCAATTCGGAAGAGCCATGTCAGTATTTGCAGGGAAGTTGGCTACTTCCTTTGGCTTAGCCAGCTATATACTGCCTTTATTTACACAATCTTATGTGGCAGTGAACAGTTTCACCAAATTCAGTATTTAAGGACTGTATTTGTTCTTTCCAGCTGACGCCACTACACAGTATACAGGTTATTAAGTATATTTGAAAATACTTACATCAGCATATTCATGGAATGGGGAAAGGCCAAGTCCCTTCCAGTAAGAGCTGGTGTCAAACTCAACCCTGTATGTTCCTTCTACAAACTGTTCTTCTGTCGTGAGCTCATGGATCTCCCCATACTCTGTAGTTTTCCTGTAATGGTAAAATATCTAAATAAATATTTTATACTGTCATTTAGATGCTAAACAGCAACAGTCAATATAGAATATTAAATAGCAGAGGTGCTGCACAGCCAAATTCTACATTGAATGGTTTCTAAGACTCTGAAATAATTCCCTCCTATGTAATGTATGTTTCCATATTGCAGAGCCTGTCCTTGCTACCAACTCATCCATATACATCACAAATCAAAGCTGGCTGGCTTTTTTTGTCATTTCTGTTGCTACGGCAGGGATTACAGTTAAGGCCTCTCTTTTAATATCATGTTTAACTTGTACCAAATCCTCTCTGGAACCAGATGTTAGTGGCTTAGGAAAAGGATTGTCATGATGAAAGGCAAGATGCCAAATCTCAAATTATAATTAAAGAGAGAAGAGATATTTTAGTGGAAAATTATTTTATTCTCTAGTTACTAGCACAGAGGCTATAGGTTTTACTCCTATACACTGATGTGTTTCTATGTGACCCTGAGTGGTAGCGTCTTGGAACAGCAATTTAGCATCACATGTAGTTAAAGGAAAAATTAAGAAAGCCTTGACTTGAATAACTAGTGGAACTTGCCCATCTTATGGCAAGGAGCGGTTGTCTAGGCAGAAAACAGAAAAGCTTGAGGAGGAAGAAAGTGAGGGGAGAAAGCCGTGACATGCTGCTTATCAGAGACAGAATCTGTTGTGCTAGTGCAGCTTTTCTTTCCCAGCCGCTGCCTCCTCCTTCATCTTATTTGTCATCTTTGGTTAATGGTGGTGAATGAAAAAAAGTCTGAATGACAGAGTTTTTGCTTAAATTAAGAAGTAACAGGATTGAAAACCCCATGCTAGTTTTCAGGGTTTCTTGTATTTCAGCTTTAGCACTTCAAAGACTGGCAAGTCCCACTGGCCCAGCGGAAGTGAAATCAACTGTGTTCAGGGTAGACCAAACCTGCAGAGAATCCAAGCCCTGTTTGAAACATGGCTCATGGGCAATTTGTGAAGTGTACAAATCTGTTTTCTTTTGGTTTGATTAGTACTTTCTGGCTTAACCTGGACTGCCTTAATAAAAGGCAGTAGGTAAAAGGACAAAGAATTCATTGGTGAGTGTCCTTGAAACTGTGAAACAGATTTGCTGAGATCCTGCAGAAGTGTTCAGAGTGCAAGTTAGCAATTCACATACATCTGCTTATAAGTTGAATAGTCTAGATGCAAAAAGGAAGAATGGTGTCTGCCTCAAAATCTTTGTTCAGGTAAACAAGTAAGTTTTAGTTTGAGAAGTGTGGATGCAGCTTGAATGGTGCTTTCTCTAATGGGTGCTGACCCGGAGTTGCAGATGTTACCATCCAGAACAGTTGGGAAACTGGAAAAAAGTTAATTTGAAGACTCTCGCCCACTACCAAGAATTAATGGCACTTTCTTAATTTTAGTTATTAATTGGTAGCCATTCAATGCAAGTGGTCTCACAAGCAAACCCTTCAGCATTACTGCTGCATTGATAGCCAACAGGAAATTGGGTGATTCAGAGCCTGGATGGGATAAGCACAAGGCAGAGGATGCCCTGCATTTGACCCTGGTAGCAAAATGCTACAAGTGATTCCTTCTGAACAGCACTTGTATTTCTGTCTGAATAGGGGAATACATGTAGTATGGTTGTTTATTCTTAATAGGATGTGGACTGCCAGCATCTGCTGTAACATGGACAGTTAAGTTAAAAGAGCTGTGCTTTTCCAGCAAAAAAATTGCAAAACTGCTGGTTAAGTTACTACGACTCCAGACTAAACTGCAATCCTGATTCTCTTTGTCACTGTCTGGACCTTAGTTGTAGATTGTGACCAGGTTAAATCTGCCCTGTCTGTGCAAGGACATTTATGAACTCTTGGGACACATGCTGCACTGAGATAAACTCTGCCTTCAAATGCAGACTGCTGAAGAAATATCTCATGAACATGAATTACTATTTTGGAGTTTAAAAAAAAAAGGGAGGGTGGGGGGAACCACTTCAAATACGCTGCAGTCTTTTTCTTTTTTTTTTTTTTTTAATGACTTACAACCTAGGTCACATGAGAACTATGTTTGGTGAATGCAACTCTTCAACTACATGATAAGACCTAGATTTCCAAAAAGATGTGAGGAGTGAGAAGGTCAAAGCTGGTCATGGGGAGGAGCTCATATAGAACCCAAATCACATGCTTGCCAAGTCTCTGTGCCCTAAAGCCTTCCTCAGAGTGCGTCTCAGCTCAAGTTATCTCTTCTTGCATATTTTTGGCTAGACTAATTTTGAAATAAGCCTCAGAAGTCAGCTGTTGCTATGCTAACTTCCTTCCCGCCTTTTAAATACTTTTAAATACTCCACCAGTTGCTAGGTGCATTTGCTTAATTCCCTAAAATGTGTTAGCAAAGTAAAACCAAACAAACAAAGAGGTAAAAAAACACTTTTTATAGACATTTGTACAAAATGTAATTTTTCCATATCCATCTGCTAGGTACTGTAACTTCAAAATATTATTAACCTGACAGGAGTAGTTACAGATTGTGTTCCTTGGTTGCATTCAGATTTTCATCTCGTTTAACACAGAGAAACTCTGGTTTTCCCAAAAGAAAAAAATTGCAATCACGTGTGAAAACCCAGTTCAAACAAGAGTCATTAGCTAAAGTCAGTGGTATTGCTGAAAGCAGCCTTGGTTAAGATGCAAGTCAACGGAAAGGTCAAAATCTTTACTTGCAATAAAAATTGTGGTTTAATGTTCCTCCACTACCTTCCCCCAGCAAAGTGCTTCTCACTTGCCTAGGGTTAATCTTCTCAATTTATATTTAAGAAGAAGTGATTTGATTTTCTTAGGGGTATACTGACCTAAAGTGTCAACAGAGGTTGGCTAAGAAGAACTGTGGGATTTGTTTCCTTGGGCTTGTTGAGAGCAGCATTGCAAACTGAACAAGAAAACACTGTTATGCCCCAAAACTGAGGGCTTTTAACGCTGATGTTGCATTTATCTTATTCCTCTGTAAACTGTATTTTGTATGACATCTTCAAGAGCACTTGGTGAAACATTTGACATAATCTGGATTTCCTAATACTGGCAGAAATACTCACTAAGGACGAGAGATCCTTGTCTCCGCTTTCCTTGAAAACAACGTGTCATTTTTTCATGGGGTTTCTCTGTTTGTTAAAGTATATAAATCCATTCTGAGAGTCATTTGTTCCTAGATTAACACGCAGCATTTGGGAGTGGAGGTGTTTGTTTCTCCTTCAATCTCCTAACCTTTCTTGTTCCTTTTCAGTGGGGAAAAGTATTTTTTGTTTGAGTTTTATAAAAAGAAACCCTTCAGATGGAGAGAAAGATATCTCTCTCCTTGTAGTCTTCTCCTCTGTTTTTTTTTTTTCTGCAGCTTTTATCTAAGTCGTGCTACAAAAATCATAGTAAAAGATAGTTTGATGCTCTCGTGGCTCCTGTCCATGCTTGTGCTTGTCATTCTGTACTTGAATATCCTGCTGTTACTAGAGATTTCTCTTGACTTATTTAAAAATCTGATTCAGTAAGTTGTTACAATGAAACTTAAATGCCTGACTACCTCACCTATTTGAATTTTAGTAAACTGTGTTCCTCTGTTACCCATACTTTTCCTACAGACTGCAGATAGTAGTATTATTGCCTGCCCCTCAGTGATGTTCTGAGGATGCTTTGTAAGTATTAAGGTGTCATTCTAGCAAAAGCCATGCAGATCTATAGAAATTACCACAAACAAATGCTGGGATTGTGCTTCTGTGTTGTGTTGCAATGGGACTTTAAAACTTTCTGGCCAAGGAGTTTCTTCCAACCAGCACGTTTGTTACACAAGAAGATGACTGATGCACTTACTATTTGCATGTGTACAGACAAAGCTTACAGCGAGGATTTTATATGTGACTGCTGCAAATAAAGCTTTATATCCATTGCATATGAAGATAGTAGGTTAGTCTGGATTGCCTACAAAATTCTGGTAAATAGGCTTTTAATTTTTTTTTTTTTTTTATAGAAAGGAAAGATAGTAGTGAAGCTAGGAGAAAAATTAATTGTTTTAATTTAAGTAATCTTAACGTATTTTTGCAATTAGTATATATTTCAGTCATGGATAAGTTCCACTTGAATCTGATGGATTTTAGACCAGAATTCATGTGCTGTTAACAGTGATAGTGACACGTGCTAGAAAACATACTGCTTTTGTGATCAGAGCTCCATTCCCTTTATTTCTCAATTGTTTGCCTGAGGCACCTTGAAAATGGCTCCATAAGACCACATAACTTACCCAGCAGCGAAGTCCTGCCAGCTTCCATCTGCAGCCTTTTTAAAGACTTTAACAGCTACATTAGCTGCAGGACTTCCTCTGACTGCATCCAGCACTTTCACCATGAGAGGGCATTTGGAATCAACTGAGCCATGGGAGACCTTGGGGAAAGCAGGAGAGGTTGTATAGGAACTGTTCACCAGCCCTGCAAAAACCTTCTTTCAAAGAAAAAAACGTATTCTTGTTGCAGAATTAACGTTGACTTAAAAGCAAGGTCTTTGCCAAATGGTATTCAAAGCTAGTTCACAAACACCTCTTTCTTAAAGCAGAATATCTTCGAGCTTTATACTGATAACTTTATTACACACACACACAAACAGATTGCTTGATAAATATTTAGAGTTCCATATGGCCCTGGGAAAATGTTATAAAGTATACCTTTTTAATGAGGTCACAAATAAGAAAGTAGTAAATTATTGTAAGTGCAGGCAGAGTATGTTAGCCTAGGAAACCAACAAAGAAATACCTATGACATCCCTAGGGCTGAAAGAATATTTGTTTCTTAAGATTAATTATACTATAAAGAATCCTTAGTCATACTTAAAAAATATTTTTTTAGTGCTTTAGAGAAGCACTTGTTTGGTGAAAAAGGTAAAGCTACCTCTTTATACTGAAGATACGTGATGTGAATCACGAACTGA
Source organism: Pelecanus crispus (assembly GCF_030463565.1). Classification (NCBI taxonomy): domain Eukaryota; kingdom Metazoa; phylum Chordata; class Aves; order Pelecaniformes; family Pelecanidae; genus Pelecanus; species Pelecanus crispus. Next base: position 126,226,463 of record NC_134644.1, on the reverse strand, counting down.
CAAACAGACAGAAATAAAAGGTCACACCTCCTAGATCCCTGACCCTTTCATAATATCCTAAAGTAGATGGGTAAATGGTAAAAAAGAAATTTCAAGAATTCTGAAGAAGCTACTTAAAAAATGGTAGTAAAATAACACTCCAGCAAAGCCTAATGGTTACAGAATTTCATGGATGAGGAGGATGCTAGTCATCTAGAAATTCTAGATTATCATTCTTGTAATGGTTGAGTTTGAATAAAAAGAGACTCACCAGTGGTGCAGCTTCAGAGAAAAATACCAGTCCAGCTAAGAAAACAAAGAGCACAGAGTGAAAGGCCATTCTGTTTGCTGTTAGTGAGCCTTGGTGCCAGCAGCTAGGAGCTGAGGGGATTTGGGGTTTTATAGCCAATCCGACAACAAAACAGGCTGCTTATTGGGTGCCCATATGACTCCAAATCTGCTGATTCTGATTATTTGCTTAGTAAACAGTCCAATCCTAGAGTCAGTCCATGAATAGCACTGCCATTGCAGTCAATGGAAGGACTGCAGGATCACTAGAGCAAGGAGAATAAGTAACGGACACAAACATGACCCTTGCCTGGGGAGATTAGACTCATAGAAAGCCCTCCACAAAATAATGCAAATGACCTTTGTTTGCCTGGAAATCCAACCAGTTCTAGGAGATCTTCTTTACCTCACCCTCAGGTTGTGTATGATAATGCCCCAATGCTTTCTCTGCACCCGCTCCATGTTTCTTAATGTATTCAGCGGTTTCTGAAGACCAGTTCCTACATATAGATGCAAACTCAATGTATGGGTGATGGAGTTTCTTCATTGTCTGGCTCAAGCAGTGCTAATGGTCCATGCTGGGCAACAGATTCCCAAGCAGTTCCCCTGCTTGTTGAAAAGGAGCAATGTTTCTTTCTGAAACCTGATTTATATAGGATCTGACAACATCTGGCTCTCACCAGAAGTTCCTAAGGATTCATCTTGCCTAATCTTCGGGTAGACATTGAGGTTTCTTCTTAGTCACTGGGAAGAGACCTGGAGAGATCTGTCCCCTTGGGAAGATAAAGGTGTCAGAAAAGTGAAACGAGTCCTCTCTTGCTCCATGTACCCCAGAAAGAGCCAAGGCTAATAGCATAGACTGGTAGCTTACATTAACATCTAGCTAACGTTCTAGTTGCCAAACTCTTACTATGCTGGAAATGTTATTGCTACGCTCTGAAATGTACATTTAGGTAAGAGGTTTTCCAAGGGTGAACTCAGTCCCAACCTAAGTTGGGAGAAGATGTCAACTCAGGGAGTAGGCATGGTGTAGCTGGGTCCACACTGTACCCTGTCCTAGTTGAGAGACAAAGAAACAGCCCTGTTTGGCATTTCCTTCTCCCCATGTCCTAAACAACCCTGAGTCTACACTTCTGTTCTCAGGAGCTGGCACATCTAGTTTTTATTGATTTCATAGTATTCTAATAAAAAGCAATTTTGCCTCTTAACTTGGATAGGATTATGATGAAGGTCTTAGAAGTCATGGACAGTATTCTCCAGTGGCTTTCATGCCTTCAGGCTACTTTATGCAGTTGTTCTCTTTAGGCAAAGTTGGGTTTTGAAAAAATCTATATTACAGTAATCTCCTGAACTGGGATCAAAGTGCCCTTTGTACTTACAGCAAAGCAGGCTGATACGTACGTAGCATTCCACACTCACTCAGCATGCATGTAAAAGTCAACGCAAGGTACCTAGCAGTAACAAATCATGCTGCAATCTAGTGCTTGTGGGTTGTATTCAGATCTTAGAAAGGTGAATACTGCTCTTAGATCTGTGCATCGACATTTTACTTCGTTATTTTGCTCTTATTGTTTGTAAATATTTCTCTGATGCAGTAAAGCTTTGTATGTCAGGAAGAGAAATTATCTGTATTTGAATGCAAGCAGACTGTCCTGTCATTTGCTGTCAGCTGTTCTGCAAGGAAATAATGCCAAGGAGCTAATGATACTGGCACCTGCCTGCATGTGAAATTGTTCTCCTATGGGAAAATTACTTCAAAAAATAGTTATTTTTCCTAGCTTTTCCTGCAAGGTAGCAGTTTCTGAAAAATCAGGTCTACAGGGATAGTACATTTCAGTTGTCCGTATTATCTATTTTACTTTCCTTTTTTTATAATATTGACCTTTTGGCAGCTGGATTTTAAAGTGAATAAGGACAATGGAAAATTCTAACCCCAAGCATGAATTTTTTTTCTTGTCCTTCATTTGCTAATTTTTTCAACTCTTGCCATCCTATACATAGCCTAGATAGAGATCCTTTTGACTACTAGCAGGGGCACCATTCTGAAGCAAAATTAGACTTTGTGTTTGTGAATCTCCATTCACACATTTTGGAGATAACTAGATTATTTCGGTAAGTTCTAAGATACCAGTGGACTCAGTGAGAAGGTAAAAAAAAAAGTCTTTGTTATTTCTCTGAACTGGAAGTCTATGGAGCATCTAGAATTTACACAGAATTCTACTAAAATCCCATGTGAACCTAATTTAAAATTACTGTGAAACCAATGCTAGGTAGATCTTCCTCCTTCCATTGTCAGTCTCAACCTATTAGCACAATATGCTAATGCTTTCCATAAAATGTATGGGAGGGCTCAGGAATTTGGAATAGCTGGCTGAGAATAATGATTCTCCCTTGGTGGAGAATCAAAATGTGACTGTGGGAGGGAAAAGGAGAAAGGGGATGTGTAACTGCTGAGCATCCAACAAGTGCTGACTGTTGTCTGTCTATTGTTGTTAAAGCTTTTATGTGCAATGGGAGTCTGAAGCTTATTAACTGAATAACTTATCGCAGAAAAAAAAAATATGGGAACATGAAATGATAAGGGGCTGAGCACTGAGGAGTAAGTGGGGCTGGGAAACCCTAGGCTTTCTGAAGGAGTAGGGAAGCTGCCATGAAGAGCAGGAAACAGGGCAGCTCTCAGAGACTGCTAGCAGGATACATGCCACAAGGAAAGCGATGCAACATGGAGCCTTAGCACAGAGCAATAGCATAAAAGCCCTACTGTAAGAAAAGAGTAAACAGAGTCACTGAAAACTCCTCTGAAAGAGAGATTTAGGAATCCTGGTGTGGAAGAAACAGCAGGGTTACATAGCTAAATCAGAGGTAGCATAAGTCTCTTTGAGGGCTAGGGGACACACAAAACCCAGAAGGAGGGGTGATCACCCAGCATACAGGGTGATTAGGGGGCTGGAGAAGAGAATGACAGAGTCCCTGGTGTGCGCAGTAACCTCAGCCTTATGAAAGCCAAGAAGTATGGAAACTCCAGTTATGGAAAACTCTAGGTAATCCTCAAATATGTAAATGCTTTAAGGCTTATCTGAATTCCAAATCAGTTGAAGTTCATCTCTGAAGAATTAGAATTAATGCCTATTTTTAATGAAAGCATGTTCCCTGCTTGGAAGCATTACAGTGTTCAGGTCAAGAACAAACATGTCCCGCTAATACTCTTGTTTATGTCAAGGATTTTTCCAACTGTGCTATGGTATTTTTCTCTCTCTTCCATGTAGTCTCACACACTTATGCTTGTTTTACATAGATAAGCTCCTTATTCTCTGCTCCGTTCCCATCTATTTGGTTTTATTTAGAAAGCCAACTGCTTCTACATGGCAAAATGCTCAGGCTGGAATACCTGACTTTGACCATAAAAACCTGTAAGCTTCTCCCGTGACATTGGAGTGAAAGGGGCTGATAGATGGTAAACCATTCAGTAATCTGGGTAGATTTCCCTAGCACTTTCCAAAGAATTAAAGAATTCCTGAGCTTTGAAAAAAATCCTTTCTATAGTATAGAGACCTGAATGTGACATCTTCTTCCACTTTTCTGGCGTAACATTCCAAGGGGACTTATAGGAAAAGACCTGACATTTACCTCTCAAAGAAGTTTGCCAGAATTTTCTGAACTAGAGTCAAGGATGCTTTGAGTTTTACTCCAGGTGTCTGCCACTGAGTCGCTGTGGCAGAGCTCTGGCATGTCAGCGAGTGCTCATTGCAATAACTGCTGAAGCCAGTGAGAGATTTTCTGTTGATTTCACTATTTGCTAATTATGCAACATTTTCCCTCTCTGCAAAGCCAGGGATAATACTTTTCTAATTAAAAAATGTGCTCAGGGAGGTTCATGTCTGAGCTTGAATTTCAATTTGTAAAGAATTGCATTAAAAAATAGTGCTATTTTGGCTGTGTGTGGTGTGTGCATGTTTGTCAGCCTGCTGCCCATTTTGATCTTCTATGAGGAGTATGTCTGTATTTAGAGTTCTAATGATCATTCTCAGATTTCTTTGTTCATAGGACTAACACTGGCTATTTTAATGAGAAGTAAGGAAACACTACTGCTCTTAAACAGAAAAATAAGAAAATCATCCTTATCTTGTATCCTACATCAAATCCAATTAATTTGAAAATGAGGAAGTGTAAACTGTTAAACAATTTAGAAGACACATCGGTTAGGTTGAGTTTCAGGTATAAAATCAGTTTTTGGTCATTTCAAGGTTATGTCCAAGGAGCCTACTGGGACATAGCCCAAAGTCCAAAAAAAGAGACATCTAAATAGACGATTGTTGCTTTGGGACATTTGTAATGATTTGAAATGAATTCACCTGGCACCTGTTCATCTCAGCAGGCTTTTGCTCTGAAGTGTTTAAACTCCAAGGTCACTGGGCACTGATCACTATGAGGTACTACTTCATTAGCTACCCCTATAGTGCCTGTGATCCCTCTAAAACAAAATTCTGTTCTTCAACTTTAATATGTATCCACGTCTACATACTAATCCATCAGTCTAGACAAATGATTGCAACTCCCCCCCCCCCCCCCCCCCCCCCGAATTTATACACAAAGCTAACTGAATAACCTTGTGCCAGCCCTGATGCCTTAACCTTTCCTATTGCTGAACGATGCTTGGAACTTGCCATGAGATCAATGTTTTTAAAGGTCAATTTCTTTGTTAGAAAATGATTAGATGGTTTAGGTTATGAATTTTTTTCTTTTTGTCCCCTTCTTCTCTTTCAGTAAGAGGTACACAGTAAATCTACAAGATGATGCAAATGTTTATGATAGCAAAAAGACAAAAAAGAGGCCACTATTTTCATAGGGTCTTGTCTAGGCTCTTTTGGGAATGTATGACATTTTTTAAGGGAATCTCCATAAATTCTCAATTTATTCTCAGTGGACTGCAGATGTCAAATGAATAGTTAGATCAGACATGACAATGAAAATCTTCTCCTAGCTATTATGACCATTAAAAAGATTCTGTAGGGTTAAATTATAATCTTTTCTTAGGTTATATATTTGCTAAAGCTGTTGCAGCTATGTACTTTGCTCAGCATCTTGCTGTTCAAGATTGTAAAATGCTGAGTCTAAGACACTTAATTCTGGTACCTGAATACAAATAGGTGTGTGGAAATGCCTGTTTTTCCATCATGCAGGGCCACCGGGGTAGTCTCTCCAAAAGCTTCTTCAAATTTGCACAGGGCCAAATTAGCCTTTGGTTAATAGCTAATCATCCTATAATGTAATTTAAATTACTCAATTCTTTCTTTAGTGAAGATCAATATAGGTAGATCACCACATGGACTCGTCTGGGTGCAGCTTGGATGTGAACTGTCACTGGAGTGCCCATGAGTGCCTTTACACTGTCATGTGTCCTGGGCTGCCCAGCCCCTATATCCCTCCTGACACTCTGCCCCACCTCGGTGTAAGATTCTCATCTCCCCTGGAATAAAATCCAATGGGCATGCTGTTGAGCAGGAAGCTACCAAGCTGCAGTGACAGTCACACATCTATGCCTTTCTTTTTATTAATTGAACCGATGCCTGCTTCCTGCCAAAAGCTCTGTGGAAATGCTGTCCTAATCATTTTATCTCATTAACAGTGTTCCTGTATCTACCATGGGCTTCACTAAACTTTTGCATCAGCTTCCAAGCGCATTTACCAGTGTTACTGGTCTGGCAAAACCAAACCTGTACCGCATGAAAATGGATCTGAGGGGAAACAAACTTGTATCTTTTGAGGGATAGAAAGGAAAAGGTATCTCACAAGGGCAGGAACAGGGCAGATTATGACCCTTTATGTACATTACAGTAATAATATCTGGATTTCCTTTTTTTGTCTTTTTGCTCTTCCTCAACTTTTAGGAACAACAATAAAGTATACTACAACAATCCAAGGACAAAAACTGTTGAAGAAGGGCTAGACACTTCTGTGTTGCAGAACCCGCAAACAGTGTGATGCATGAGCAGAAGAAGAGAGTTAATAGCTGTTGTAGACCAGCCACTGCTTTTAGACTAGCTTACCTGAGCCAAAAGCTGTTGCTGGTTATACTTGTAGTAGATGTGAAAGCTAACTCTGTGAGCAAGGTAGGAAATACAGGGTGAAGCCATACTATAAAAAATATGAGTAGCCCTGAGATTCCTAGAGCTTCTCACTACACTGCCAGTAAATTGAGCTAGTTTTGTACTATGTGGGACAAAAATCATTTGTACACTTTGAAATGCCGTGGGCTACATGAGTCAACAGGAGATTAACTGGCAGTCATTACTTGGTATATTGTAAGGGAAAATCTAGTTTGTGTATGTTTTCATATATGTAAATAAACAAACTCTCAAGTATGCATTCTGTATGAAGTGCCATCTGCCTTACGTAATTGCAAACACAGATTGCTACTTTAAGTGGATGAACAAAGGCAACATGTGTATACTTCTCCCTGAGTAACTAGCGATAGGATGAGAGGAAATGGTCTCAAGCTGCGCCAGGAGACGTTTACATTGGATATTAGGAAAAATTTCTTCACGGAAAAAGTGGTCAAGCATTGGAATGAGCTGCCCAGAGAGGTGGTGGAGTCACCATCCCTGGGGGTGTTCAAAAAATGGGTAGATGTGGCACTTTGGGACATGGTTTAGTGGGCATGGTGGTGTTGGGTTGATGGTTGGACTGATGATCTTAGAGGTCGTTTCCAATCTTAATGATTCCTAGTTTTACTTCCATTAAAAAATAATCCAGCCACCAAGCCAGGTAACATGAAATTAATTCTTACTCTCCCCTTAACTGGTTTAGTGGTGGACTTGGTAGTGTTAGGTTAATGGTTGGACTGGATGATCGTAAAGGTCTTTTCCAACCTAAACGGTTCTATGATTCTATGATTCTAACCCCCTCTACCTACTGCCAGCCAAGGTGGGAGACTGAATTCTAATCATGTAATACGTACCTGCTCAGGTTTATAGAGTGCAAGCTTGTGAATACTTCACAACACTTGCCGAGGATAAAAATAGTTTCTTTGCTCACTATCTCTGAGCTAGGTTCAGAATACCTCCTGTAGCAATAAAATAAAATATATACCAGCTGAGGCTGCAACTTAGCTGTATGTATGGCCATCGTGCCACTGTTCTAGATCTACCATCACAGCTATTAGAAAATCTGCTTTTTGCAGTTGGGGTATGTATTTTATCCCTGCCCTGTCTGTGTATGTTCTTCCTGGGGAGCATATAGCTTCTCTTTCTTGGTCTGCATAGTATATGGGCCCACCACATACCATTACTGAAAAACTGTTCAGTCACAGGACTGTTCGGGACTTTTTCTGCATCCAGGGATGCTTTATAAATAACAATAATGAAGCAGAGGCCTGCTGTGTATTTAGGACAAACTCAAGCAGAACAACAACCAGGACACCCTCTATGTGTCATGCAGTATGTAGGATCCAGGGGGTGAAACAGTAGCTGGCTTACAGCAGCCAGTCAGATCTCTGCTATAGTTAGGAAAAAAGATGTGTACCTGTAGTCAAGTCAGACAGGTAGGAAGTTTGAGTTCCTGACTCCAACAGCTTCTTTTACAAACCTGGAGCCCACATAGTAATTTTAAATATTGTGTGAAAAAACACTGTACAAGTAGAGTGATCCACAGCACTAGATGAGCATGGAACTACTGGGGAATTATTCACATTGCTCACTGTCATGGGATGTGGAGGTCTCAAGCAACCTTTTATGAAGGCTCATTTTCCTTGCTCGCAGCAATTCAAGCTAGTAGCAGAGCTGTCCAAAGGATCCCTTGATGCTGGATGTTTGTCCACTGAATGCTATATACCAATGACAACTTCAATATAAGCCCACAGGGCTTTCATATTCAGGCAATTAGTCTAAACCCTTCTCCTTGCTTGGCTCTAAAATCTATAAATTCTATAATGCAGATTATCCTGTAGAATGTACCAGTAAAACATGCCTAGGTTGTGTTTTACCTTTTGGAACGTCTTTTCCTCCAGAGGTTGAGTTTGGGTTTTTCAAATCTCTGAGGAATTCAGTGTTGCTTGACTAAAGTAATCCAAGAAAATCTGGAGTCCTTATAGTATAAACTGCGATTGTTGTACTGGCCCTTCTAACAGCAGTTCCCAGACCAGAGCTTGTGGACCACTCCTGCTCCTCATCACCCCAGCATTCATACAAAGCTGATCTGGGGGCCTCACGAGGCCTCCTGCCCAAAGGCATTTGCCAGGTAGTGCCCTCCCTGTTTGTAGGGCAGCACTACGGTCCCTTCGCTACTACACGATGCAGTGCACAGCATCCCATGTCTTCCTGAAACTGCATCACAGCCCATAATATTGGAGCCACTGGAAACCAGCATAGGGAAGTATGTACTGGTAAACTAAATTCATTTAATCCCCTTCATCTCTGTGATTTTTCCCTCTAAGCATGTTTCAAAGGAATTTTAATCCCTTTTCATGTAGGCCAGAGAAGGCACCGAGGCTAGCAGCTTGTCCACACCTAGCAGAATAGTTACCACACTTTATATTCATATACTGCCTTAACTAACTCTCAAGTGTGGCCAAATAGACAAGTCCTTAGGATCTCTTGGATCCCTCAAAATGCTTTGAAATGTCAGATCAAAATCCTTATCCACCCTTGCTAATTAGCTTTTTTCCCCAACAGAGGAAAAAAGACTTAGGCACTCTGGATGATTTTCTTTATCCTGCTTTCCTTCACGTGATTTAAAAGATTCCCTCTGTCCTCAGTATGAGACTTCTCCACACTATTGGCTACTACTTTGTACTGATGATTTCACATGAGCTTGACATAGTTAGCTATTGGGCTCCTGGTGACAGGGAAAAAGTAAATTTTAGCTTTTTCTTTAAAGGTGATACTTGCCAAGTAGGTTCTTTAGTCTTTGGAAAATGATGAAAGAAGCATAGCCTGAGATGGGCAAAACCAGCAAATAACTCCAGCCCACGACTATTATCTGGGGAATATTTGACTATAGACAGAATTGTAGATCTTTTATTAGTATCAGCTTGATGAGTCTATTGAAGTTCCTCTGCAAAGTACAAAAAGTCACATAAAAAGAGGAATGCGTGCTAATTTTGCTCCTTCTTTGTACCATTATGTGAGGAAGGCTATAAATAGCAGAAAAAGTGTGTAATTGCTAGTCACGCTCCTTTCTGCTGAGCAATTTGTCTTTTTTTTTTTTTTTTTTTTTTTTTAAAACCCAGGGTTGGCGTGCAGAATTTGGGAAAAACTTAGTGCATGAAAGCACTGAGCTATACATGGCTTATGAGACTTTCCCCGCCACTACATGCTGCATACATGCAACTGACTTGTGGATGGTGGGTTTATTTCCTGCAGAGGTCCATAAGTACTCTAGTATCTACCAACACAGGTGTAGTTGCTTTGAGAAACCACCTCCTGGGCTCTTTTGAAAGCGAGAAAACTCCTCTGGCTGGTCCTTTCACCCAACCACCCAAAAAAAGTAGAGGAGATGTAGCAGAGTGCCTTGTTCTGCCCTTCCCATTCACCTGCCTGTCAGCTCCTTCCTGAGGGGACCCTGCCCCGTGGCCCGTGGCAGGGCACCCAGCGGTCGTGGAGCTCTGCAGCCCCCTTGGCCAGCCAGACCCATGCCACTGTGGTTGGTTTGGCCTGGGAATAAATGGCTCCAGCAACCTGGAGCAGTGTCATGTCGTGGTGCAAAGTGACTCTGTTAAGCAGGATTCATGGATCTGGGATAGGCAGGTCTTAGCTGCTCAGTTTCAGAGCAACACATCACTGTAAAAATAAAAAAAAAAAAATAAAAAAAAAAAGCCATGTCCTTGGCTGAAGATAAACAAACCCAGCAAAGCAAAGTTAATCCTTTTAAAATGTAAATATTAAATTAAACTTTCATTTTAACAGCACCCTTGGGTCTGTTTCCCTTTTGCTGGAATACCTCCCCTCTCTCATCTGCTGCTGGGCAGCAGCGCTGAGATGGGAACCCATCCCTGCTGCAGTACAGGGAACAAATTGCTCAAGGTAGGAGAAAGATGTCAGTGCTGGAGTCTTGTCTCTGAGGATCACAACACAAGCAAAGAAAAATTCTTCAAGCTGGACTATGGGGGAGAATCTTCTGAATGACAAGCAGGACGTGCAGTCTTACCAGTCACTCCGAGATGTGGCTGAGCCTGCCTGTCAGGCAGCTTACAGCATGTCTTTTAACTGCCTCTCTGCCCCCAGATTCATAGCAACATTGCAAAAGATGACAGCTTGTCTGGCTGCTCCAGACTCTAGTTAAAAAGCACAAAAGAAGAAAAAGTGTTAAGAAGAAGAAGAAGAAGAAGGAAAAAAAGGTAAGAAGGAGGTGGAAAAAAGAGGCTTAGATGTAAGGACCATGGTGATAGGCACCTAAATCTAACACTTTTTGTGATGTTCATGAAAATGGCTGAACGTAGGAGAGGGGTGAGGTAGGCTGGCACTCTGTCAGGTGCAGAGTCTCTCTCAAAGATAGGACGATGAAGGCCAGTGGCTCTGGGTAGGGATCGTTGCAGCAGGATAACACCCTCTTGCACCCTCTGAGCATCTCTGTGACATTGTGGATCCCCCAAAAGGTGTGATGACTATTGTTTTTATCCACCAGTTAAGAGTAATTTCCAATGCAGCAGTTTTGGTCCACTGGTCCCTTCTTCCACATTCCTCCTGCTTACAATGTATGATCTTAACGCAGTCCATGGATGTATTTGTTTGGAGTAATCCTGTGTTTCTGTGAGTAAAGTTTGCTAATTCTTATGAACAATTTTATTTGCCCAGCTGAGCTGGACTTTGGGCA